>NC_053398.1:106426324-107035324 GCF_905171765.1 Bufo bufo | reverse complement strand
CAGTGTGTAATATTCTCCAGTATATACCAGGGTGTAATATTCTCCAGTATATACCAGGGTGTAGTATTCTTCAGTATATACCAGTGTGTAATATTCTCCAGTATATACCAGTGTGTAATATTCTCCAGTATATACCAGTGTGTAATATTCTCCAGTATATACCAGGGTGTAGTATTCTTCAGTATATACCAGTGTGTAATATTCTCCAGTATATACCAGTGTGTAATATTCTCCAGTATATACCAGTGTGTAATATTCTCCAGTATATACCAGGGTGTAGTATTGTCCAGTATATACCAGTGTGTAATATTCTCCAGTATATACCAGTCTGTAATATTCTCCAGTATATACCAGTGTGTAATATTCTCCAGTATATACCAGTGTGTAATATTCTCCAGTATATACCAGTGTGTAATATTCTCCAGTATATACCAGGGTGTAGTATTCTCCAGTATATACCAGTGTGTAATATTCTCCAGTATATACCAGGGTGTAGTATTGTCCAGTATATACCAGTGTGTAATATTCTCCAGTATATACCAGTGTGTAATATTCTCCAGTATATACCAGTGTGTAATATTCTCCAGTATATACCAGTGTGTAGTATTCTCCAGTATATACCAGTGTCTAGTAGTGTCCAGTATATGCCAGTGTGTAGTATTCTCCCGTATATACCAGTGTGTAGTATTCTCCAGTATATACCAGTGTCAAGTATTCTCCAGTATATACCAGGGTGTAGTATTCTCCAGTATATACCAGTGTGTAGTATTCTCCAGTATATACCAGTGTGTAGTATTCTCCACTATATACCAGTGTCAAGTATTCTCCACTATATACCAGTGTGTAGTAGTTTCCAGTATATACCAGTGTGTAGTAGTTTCCAGTATATATCAGTGTGCAGTAGTCTCCAGTATATACCAGTGTGTAATAGTTTTCAGTATATACCAGTGTGTAATAGTCTTCAGGATATACCAGTGTCTAGTTTTCTCCAGTAAATACCAGTGTGTAGTAGTCTACAGTATATACCAGTATAAAGTAGTCTCCAGTATATACCAGTGTGTAGTAGTCTACAGTATATACCAGTATAAAGTAGTCCAGTATATACCAGCGTGTAGAAGTCTCCAGGATAAACCAGTGTTTAGCAGTCTCCAGTATATAGTGTGCAGTGTAATCCAGTAGAAACCAGTTTGTAGCAGTCTCCAGTATAGTGTATAGTACTCTCCAGTATATAGTGTGTTGTACTCTCCAGTATATAGTGTGTAGTATGAGGTACTCTCCAGTTTGTAGTATGTAGTGGTCTCCAGTATATAGTGTGTAGTATGAAGTACTCTCCAGTATATAGTATGTAGTGGTCTCCAGTATATAGTGTGTAGTATGAAGTACTCTCCAGTATATATATGTAGTGGTCTCCAGTATATAGTGTGTAGTAGTCTCCAGTATATAGTGTGTCCTACTCTCCAGTATATAGTATATAGTGTGTGTTTTATGTATTTACTCTCATGTACAAGACATGGATGCAGTGGAGACTGACAAGCATTAGATGTTAGTGAATATCTTAACGAGTAGTCCTGTGGTTCCCTGTCCCAGGCCCATTCCTAGGTGTGGTTATGCTGACAAATTAAAGGGTGCAGTGGAGTCATCCTGTTATACTGAGACTCAGTTCTCTGTCCTGTTCAGTATCTATTGCTTATTACAGAAATGTTCAACCAAAATGAAATAATATTATCTACAGGGAAGATCTGACATGAAGGTAACCTGAATGATCATGTGCTGATAAGTGGTGGTCAATAAGTCTGCAATCGCATGTGTGAAAGGTGATAGGCGCCTAATAATAAGTGCATGGAATTGTCTAGAATGTTACATAACTCCTTGAAGACCTTTTTTCTACTTTTTTATGCAGTAAATATCTCTGATTTGTGTTCATACCCTAAACCCTAGTCAACCATAGATATTGGTTTCTTTTTCTAGGGTTCTCCCTATGACCACAGTACAAGCATGGCAGGTTCTTTAGGTTATCATCCATATGGTGCTCCTCTGGGATCTTATCCTTATGGCGATCCAGCTTACAGGAAAAATGCTACCAGGGATGCTACCGCCACTTTAAAGGCCTGGCTCAATGAGCACAGGAAGAACCCTTACCCCACCAAGGGGGAGAAGATTATGCTGGCCATTATCACTAAGATGACCCTCACCCAAGTGTCCACCTGGTTTGCCAATGCAAGGAGGAGGCTTAAAAAGGAGAATAAGATGACCTGGACTCCCAGGAATAGGAGTGAGGATGAGGAAGAAGAGGAGAACATCGATCTGGAGAAAAATGATGAAGATGAGACTCAGAAAGTAGAGGAAAAGGGGGACACAGATGTAGAGCCAGGTTGGTTGCCTAGGGTTTCTCTTGATGTCTTCAGTCCTCACCAATGTGTCTGTATTTAGCTAATATTATGTGTGGGGTGTGCATTTTCTGTTTTGAATGTTCATCTTAAAAAATTTCTGTCTCTCTTTTTGTGCAGTGAAGAGGAGTCCACTGGAGGACGAGCCAGATCTTCCAGAACATGAGAACCTACAGGTTAAAGAGCTGGTCTCAGTCAGGAGTGACTCTGAGGGGGAAGACGGTCATGATTTGATTTCTAAAATTTCTACTCCAAGCTCACCTCCAACAATTTGTCAAGCAGGCCAGGCCCAACAGACGCAAGAAGAGCAGACTGTACCCAATCATCTTCATCATCTTCACCACCACCACCATCATCCTCAGCACCAGCAACAGACAACCCAACATCATCATCTTCACCACCACCACCACCAACAGCACCCAATAGACCTGGTGCATAGGAATACCACAGTCCACCATGGCCCAGCCACCAGCAATGTCACCTCAGTCATTCACTCGCCACCAGCTTCCACCTCAAAGCCAAAACTGTGGTCCTTGGCGGAAATAGCCACCTCCTCAGACAAGACTAAAGAAAGCAGTGAAGTAGGCCCAGGGTCAACCACAGCCCAGCCCATGGCTGCTCCAACTTCTTCACCATCCAGATCCCCCTCAGCTGCTTGTCATTTCCCTAACAATGCAGTTTTATCCAGACCCCTTTACTACAGCACCCCATTTTACCCTGGCTACACGAACTATGGCTCCTTTGGGCACATCCACCATGGACCCAGCAGCACCCCATCAGCCAACAGCAACCCACACTTCAATGGATTAACCCAGACTGTCCTAAACAGAGCTGAAGCTCTGGCCAAAGAGTGCAAACTTAGAAACCAGTCTCAAGTAGACCTTTGCAAAGACTCCACTTATGAAATGAAGAAAGGTATGTCTAGCCTTTAATTGTGGCTTCTCTGCAAGCCCTGGGACTTCCTCTTATTTATTAATGCCTTGTCATTTCACCAGATCCCATCCAGAATATTAATAATTCAAAGAATACAAAATCTGTCAGGCCAGTGCAGGATCAACTTCCATCCCCCAACCCCCCTGCAAGGAGAACAACCCCCATTATTTGTATCAGTCTGAACCTGTATATTTAATGTAGCAATTTTTTTGTATTTAAATGGATCATCCCTATCTTTCCAGTAAATTATGGAATCCGATCGGTTGTACAGTCATGGATGCTGGTTTTTTCTTTCTTTCTTTTTTTTTTTTGTAATATAAATATATAAAACGCAATGTTTTACCCTGAACTGTTTCATAGTGAATAATACAAATTTAATTTAATTTTTTTAAACGACTCTTGTTATTTCTTCTGGGTTTCCATAGAATGGAGATGTAGTCATTGCAATATCTCAATGGTTTGTCCTTTGCACAGGACTGCAGGGAAAGGAATAGGTCCTCAAAAGGGTTAATGCCTCATCTGTAAGTAGAGGGTGACAAGTGACAGGGAATCAATAAAAACGAGCAATGTTATGGTTTTAATATATTTTTTTTTTCGATATTTCATATCAAGTCAAGTCTGTATCTGCTCTTAACTTATAGAAGGGACGGACTGGGGAAAGCAAGCAGTGATCATCTGATTGTCATTGGCTGCGAATGGGTTAACCTAATTAATTTCAACCAGTGCCCTGATCTGTGCTAAGCAATCAAACACTGACCTTTACTAATGAATTCGATTTTATGCAGGAATCTTCTCATTAATGCGAGAGCCTGCTGGGCATTATATGTATGTATGGTGTATATATATATATAGTTTTCTTTTATTATATTTTATTATATATATATATGTGTGTGTGTGTGTACAGTATGTATATATAGACAGATATAGCTTATATATGTATTATATATAATCAGTACTATTTATGCTTTATTCTGGCACAAATAATACAATATTGAGTTTTGTGTGTGTGCATCTCTCTCTCTCTCTCTCTCTCTCTCTCTCTCTCTCTCTATATATATATTTATGTGTAGATATATCATAATTTATTGTAGTCATCGAATTCATCATGAAATATTTACAAACGACTAGAACATTCTGAAATAGAGAGAATTTCCTATTTTCTCATTGTAGCAGACCTAGCGATAGCCGCTGTTACGGTAATTAAAGGTCGGCCACTACCTTCTCTCACGGGTAGGTGTCGCTGTTGCGCTGGATTTCATCTATTTGAATTGGTGGGAAAGTGAGGGTCTTTTTTATAGGGAAATCAAAATCAAAATCAAATGCAAATTAAAAAATTAGGAAAAGAAAGCAATCGAGTATTAGAAAGGGATTCCGATCAGTGCAGGGAGTGGGGCTCAACTAAGGTGCTGGATTTGGGGAAGCTGGATGTTTTTGCATCATTATCCGGGTAATTAATAGGTGCTGTGAATTAAAAAAAACAAAAACTAAATATTACTGTAGAGAACTAAATAGATGATTTTTATATATATATATATATATATATATATATATATATATATATATATATATATATATATATATATATTATATGTAATGTTTATATATATATATATATATATATATTCTGCATATACATATATACATGCTTTAGATTTTTTTAAACTTTATACATTTTTTATTTTATATATATATAATCCCCCCCAATGTTAGATTTCATCTTCCGCACAGATCTTTGCATTATTAGGTCGCAGATTGGTTACAACTTCCAGAAGAGCCGATAATTATAGTCAAGGACAGAACCTGCCGTTCCTCTATTACTACTACTGTACAGCAGCTACCAACAGACCAGAACCAATTTGCCTTCAGTTGTATGAATGATTAAATTCAGGCTAGAAAGAAAATATTTATAAATTGCAGAAGGATTTTTTTCCCGTCCACTACTTCCCCAGAAAACTTTGGTTGCAGTTTTTTTTCCCCCATTCATTTGGTAAACTAAAAAAGGCATAAAACCAAGCTATATACAGAGGAAACCTATGGGTCGCATTTATTTATTACTGTTCCCATTGATTTGTTAAAAAAAAAAGTCGCACATGAATTTATTTTAAACTTTTTCTAATGACAATAGTTTTTATAGGAAACTTTTAGATTGGTTAAATAGTTGGGAAAGTGGCGCAGAAGAAGGAGCTTTTGTGCCGTGAACGAATTTTACGCGCCTTTAATGGGACTCTGGCGCTAATAATCCGCGCGGATAATAAATAAGGCGTATTGATGGGAGGCAATAAAGTGAGTGATTAGATTGGTTTGCTGGATTATTAGGACCAGCGCATACATGTAAAGTAGGGGGGATTTTCCCTGTAATGAAATGGTCTTTGGGGGGATCCGGGAGGAATTGTCGCAGCCGGGAGAAGCCGTGCGGAGTGAATGAAGTCCCTGCTATTCCGCGCCTATAGAAATCACTCCATTGACCTCTCCCCCCTGACATTTTGGTCAAGAGACTGCAGCGCCGCCGCTGATGTGAACGGTCGCAGACAGGACAGTGAGGAGCAGCAGTCTCTTCTCCGGGAGCGGCCCCGGTGCTGCGCCTTCTGATGGAGACCCTGCGCTTAACTCCTTCAGGGCCGAGCACGGGCCGAGCACGGAACACACCCGGAGAATGTTCTGTCCCTATATTATACAGTCTGACCTGTAGTAGTGCAGTCTGCAGCCTCCTGTGCTTCTCTTTCTTTTACATGTTTTTTTTTTTTTAATGATTTTAAAGTATTAGTATTTTTTTAATTTGTATATTTCTCTAATTAGATACCTTTGTATGAACATCTATCTATCCATCTGTTATCTATTCTATCCATTATCTATCTATCTATCTATCTATCTATCTATCTATCTATTATCTATCTATCTATCTATCTATCATATCTATCTATCTATCTATCTATCTATCTATCTATCTATCTATCTATCTATTATCTATCTATCTATCTATCTATCTATCTATCTCATATATATCTATCTATCTATCTATCTATCTATCTATCTATCTATCTATCTATCTATCTATCTATCTATCTATTATCTATCTATCTATATATCTATCTATCTATCTATCTATCTATCTATCTATTATCTATCTATCTATCTATCTCATATCTATCTATCTATCTATCTATCTATTATCTATCTATCTATCTATCTCATATCTATCTATCTATCTATCTATCTATCTATCTATCTATCTATCTATCATATCTATCTATCTATCTATCTATCTATCTATCTATCTATCTATCTATCTATCTATCTATTATCTATCTATCTATCTATCTATCTATCATATCTATCTATCTATTATCTATCTATCTATCTATCTATCTATCTATCTATCTCATATCTATCTATCTATCTATCTATCTATCTATCTATCTATCTATCTAGAAACCACCTCATATCTATCTATCATCCCTTATTTCTTTCTTTCTTTCTTTCTTTCTTTCTTTCTTTCTTTCTTTCTTTCTTTCTTTCTTTCTTTCTTTCTTTCTTTCTTTCTTTCTTTCTTTCTTTCTTTCATCTACCTATTATCTATCTATCTATCTATCTATCTATCTATCTATCTATCTACCTATTATCTATCTATCTATCTATCTATCTATCTATCTATCTATCTATCTATCTATCTATCTATCTATCAACATATTCTAAATCTATATTAATCTAACTAGAAGTAGAAGTCTAACATACAGTATATTTGAGAAGTGTGACATATTCATTCATTTACTGCATCATGTTTTAGAACCAGTTCAGTCTTTGTGACCAGCCATCACCACTGGTTATTTCCACCATCCGATGTGTCTTCACTTTACACTGCAACAATTTCTGAATTGACTTGCGCCATTTTTATAAGTACACTGCAGATGGCGAATGTGACGCAGTAACCAATGACATCACCTGAACGGTAACCATTGAATCCATCGTTAGGACTGACATACAGGTGATACTAACATTTATTAGAAAGTAGCACTGGAGTTTGATGAACGGAGATCTGATGATCCATGGACTTGTCAGACTTATGTCCTGTGTTCCCCTTTGCATACAGTGTGCTGTGGAGTCTATGTCACAGGATTACATGCACTTTGTACTGGGTCAGCGGCTGCTACACGTGGCTCTTCAGCTTCTTAGGAATTCTGGGAGTTGTAGTTCCACCAGAAGAGGACTGTAGACCACTGACCATTGACCCTTGTAAGTGGCTTCTCACATAGCCATGCATAGCCCTTAGGCCTCTTTCACACTACCGTATGGCTATTTCAGTGTTTTGCGGTCCGTTTTTCACGGATCCGTTGTTCCATTTTTTAGTTTCCGCTGTGTTTCTGTTTCGGTTCCATTTTTCCGTATGGCATATACAGTAGACAGTAATTACATAGAACAAATTGGGCTGGGCATAACATTTTCAATAGATGGTTCAGCAAAAAAAAAGGAAAGGACACAAAAGAAATACGGATGCATATCCGTATGCATTTCTTTTTTTTTTGCGGACCCATTGACTTTAATGGAGCCACGGAACGTGATTTGCGGCCAAATATAGGACATGTTCTATCTTTGCACGGAACGGAGATATGGAAACACGGAAACGGAATGCATACGGAGTACATTCCGTTTTTTTGCGGACCCATTGAAATGAATGGTTCCGTATATGGACCGCAAAAAACGGCCCGCCAAACGAAAAAAAAAACGGTAGTGTGAAAGAGGCCTTAACTATGTTTTTAGATAACCTCTTCTAAACTTCACCCATTTACAGGTGAAACTCAAAAAATTTGAAGATCGTGCAAAGTTCATTTATTTCAGTAATGCAACTTAAAAGATGAAACTAACATATGAGACTCATTACATGCAAAGCGAGATATTTCAAGCCTTTATTTGTTATAATTTGGATAATTATGGCTTATAGCTTATGAAACCCCAAAGTCACAATCTCAGGTCCCCTTTGCTCAGGGGGTATGCAGTAATTAGCTGACTATAGTGTGACACTTTGAGCCTAGAATATTGAACCTTTTCACTAAATTCAAATTTTAAGCTGCATTAATGCAATTCCTTTTAGTTGCATTACAGAAATAAATGGACTTTTGCACGATATTCAAATTTTTTGAGTTTCACCTGTATGACTTCTTTACATCTCTATTAAAATCATACACAATCGTCAACACGACCCACTATATAATATTCATTTTATAATATTAATAATAATAATTCATATTCTTATTTTTAGTTTAATAAAAAAACGCAGACGTCACTGTGGACTAGTTCGAAGCAAGAGGTAGGATATGACTAGAAATGGTGTCCACATGACGTTCGCCACTAGAGGAATTTATAAAGTGACACAAGACATTTAACCCAATATGTCACAGCCACATTGATGGCGGCACGCGTCATGAATTACCGGCCTGTGCACACATACCCCAGTTATTTCTATGTATGGGTACACTGGACCCGTTAGTCAATTCGTGCATTCCACAAGACGTGCGAAAACTGGAACATCTTGCCTTAGAACTCTAAAAAAGAATAATATTTATTTATATAGCGTCACCATATTCCGCAGCGCTTTATAAATTCAGAGGGCTCATGTACAAATCAAAAGACATCACAACGTAACTGGCTAATATATAACTGAAAGACTAGGAGTGAGGGCCCTTTTCGCAAGAGCTTGCAATCTATAAGACATTGTGCTTATTCCTCTGTTATTCCTTCTTAAAATGTGTGAAAAACATTGGCAGCTGTGTGTTACCATTTCCCTTGTCAATAGGGGAGTCAAAAATGGTCAAAACGATGGAAACTGCAGATTAATGATTCCAAAAGTGAGATTCTGCTCCAGGGGAGCATGAATCCTCTGTCTGAGTATAGTATCGGCAGTTCTGTGTTCGGACACTTCAGAAGAGAAGGAAGGATTTAGGGATTTAGGGGTTCTGACTTGTGATGAGCTCACAGCAGGGGCAGGCAGCAGAGAAAGCGAGTATAATGCTGGCTGTATAGTGAGAGGTACAACCTCTGTAGAAAGAGGGATCCTGTGATCCTGCTGGATGGAGCTCCTCTGAGACCACATCTAGAGGACAGTGTGAGGTTCTGCTGGATGGAGCTCCACTGAGACCACATCTAGAGGAGAGATTGTGATCCTGCTGGATGGAGCTCCACTGAGACCACATCTAGAGGACAGTGTGCGGTTCTGCAGGATGGAGCTCCACTGAGACCACATCTAGAGGACAGTGTGTGGTTCTGCTGGATGGAGCTCCACTAAGACCACATCTAGAGGACAGTGTGTGGTTCTGCAGGATGGAGCTCCACTGAGACCACATCTAGAGGACAGTGTGTGGTTCTGCTGGATGGAGCTCCACTAAGACCACATCTAGAGGACAGATTATGATCCTGCTGGGTGGAGCTCCACTGAGACCACATCTAGAGGACAGATTATGATCCTGCTGGGTGGAGCTCCACTGAGACCACATCTAGAGGACAGTGTGTGGTTCTGCTGGATGGAGCTCCACTGAGACCACATCTAGAGGACAGATTGTGATCCTGCTGGATGGAGCTCCACTGAGACCACATCTAGAGGACAGTGTGTGGTTCTGGAAACCTCACCTACAAAAAGAAATAGAACAGGTCAAAAGATGGGCTACACAAATGGTGGAGGTGTCTTGAGAACAAAACCTCAGGAAAGTCTTAAAGAACATAATTTGCATAGTCTGGAAGAAAAGGGGCAACATGATAGAAATCTAACATTTAAATAAGGGCTCATGCACACGAATGCATTTTCTCTCTTTCCATTTTTTTTTTTTTTTGCAGACTGTATGCGGAACCTTTCATTTCAATGCAAATCCCCAAAGACATACTGATAGGGACCTTAGATTGTGAGCCCCATTTGGGACAGTTGGATGCTAATGTCTGTAAAGCGCTGCAGAATATAATATAGCGCTATATAAGTGCAGAAAATAAATAAATAAATAATGGATCCGCAAAATAAAACGGAAGTTACTCCATGTGCATTCCGTTTTTGTATGTCCTTTCCGCAAACGAATGTCCTATTATTGTCCGCATTACGGACAAGGATAGGACTGTTTCATTAGGGGCCAGCTGTTCCGTTCCGCAAAATATGGAATGCACACGGACGTCATCCGTATTTTTTGTGGATCTGAGTTTTGCGGACTGCAAAATACATACTGTCGTGTGCAAGAGCCCTAAAGGTCAGGAGGACAGAGGGAGATTTTTTGAGGGGTTTTAAAAACTTGAAAAACAGCATGAGTTTCAAGCATTTATTTTGAAGCATTTATAGCGGGGGGGTTTTAAAGCTACCTGCACACGGATTAAGTGCGATTTTTCCATGCAAAATTTTGTGCATGAAAAACCTCAGAGTAATACAATACCAGCCTTAACAAGTCTCATGTACACTTTGCTTTTTTATTCCGTGTAGAAATTGACGGATTTTAAAATCCATAGCAAGTCAATTGTTTGGGGTTTTCCCCATAAACTTCAATGGGGTTGTTAACATAAACAGAAAATCTGTAAAAAAAAAAACTGCATAAAAACACAACAAACCACGATAAATAGTGCGGATTTGTGTGGTGTTAGTGCAGATGTCATGTGGATTTTCGGCATATACAAATCTGCCACATGTGCGGGTACTCCTACATTTTGTAACATTTAAACTGTAAGTTTCTTGTGGTGTTTTTCAAGTCCTAAAGCGAAGCCTAGAGGGAAAAAAAAAAACACCAGCGCCAGAAATGCCACAAAGATGACAAAAGCAAATACGCTGTGCATATAGACTTGTCGGTAATAATTTGCTTTAAACGTCAAGGTAACCTCTGGTTGCAGCAATTTCAATAAAAAAAAAAAATGTAGCTAAAAACATGGAATCCTGCCTGAACTTAAGAGCTCACGCGCATGAACGTATTTTATTCCTGTGTCCGTTACGTTTTTTTTTCTGCTGATAGGATGCCGACCCATTTCAATATGTAGCCCCGCAAAAAAGATAGAGCATGTCCTATTCTTGCCAGTTCCGCGGACAAGGATAAGCATTGTAACGATGGAGCCGCAAAGAAAACAGATGTCGCACAGTCGTCATCCGTATTTTTTGCGGATCCGCGTTTTGCAAAATGCATACTGCCGTGTGCATGAGCCCGTAACATGCCTATATTTTAAGGTATCAACTTTAAAAAATGTAAAGGCGCTCTAGATGGGCCTTGTGGTCTTCTGCCGTCCGTCTTCTATTATCCTATGTTTCTATGTGTGCGACACCATCATCTCTGATTGGACAGTGTCACAGCGTACACTGACACTAGGGGATCGCTTGCCTCCAGTTGTCAATGTTTTCATACATTTCCAGGAGGAGCAACAGAGGAAGGGAACCCCAGAGAGGCCTTTATGGAGACTGGAGATCACAGGTCCTCTAAATCTAAAATGTTGCATTTCAGACAGTTTTACGAATATAATTGTCATTTTTACTATCCCCGTTCCCGTTCCTGCAGAGTTCATCTTCGTTGCAGGATTTCGCATGTATTGTGGCCTAAATCAGCCACTTAAATCAACCCTCGACCCGCCTGTTGAGTGCCCCCTGGCTCTCCCATCCCGCCATTCTCCTTTCTATATGACCTGCTTAGATTATCAGAAGGGACATCTGGGTTGGCAGTGGAGCAAGTGTCTTCAAACAGAAGAGCGTCTGTTTTTTCCAAGTGAGCAATATGTTAATTCTATAGACCCCGATCTCTCAGCTTTCTTAAGAGCAAGAGGGGGAAATCTGCCACAAACAGAGGAGAAAAAAAAAACTAAAAACGTCTCCCCTACAAAACAAGTGTCACTTTCTAATGTAGGCTTTGTTCTGGCCTCACACGCAATCATGTGCCATATTTTTTCCAAGCACTTCAACCCAAGGAGCAGTGAAAAGACCTTAATCTGCGCCGCCTTGGGAGCAGACAAAGTGGAGAGGCGTTTGCCTGTGTCCACGTTGAAATCTATATTTATATATATTCAGCAAATCACATTGGGAAATGCTCATTGAATCAGAAAAGTCCCAGGAATGAGACCCTTAATTAATTATGGGTGCTAAAAATTCAGACCAGCTGTCTGGCGCTTGTCTCTGGGCGGCAGACAGAAGTACACTGGCCTGTGCACATGGCTTGTGGTACATGACATGTCACAGACATCACTTACAGCAGACGAAGACGAAGGTAACAGATGGCAAGTGTGTGTGTGTGCCCTGCATTCCTACACCTTATACTTGTTGGTCCCGGTGTAACAAGGATTTGCAGCCTTTCACTGGGCGGGATTTTTTTAAGGACTGTCTCCAGTTGCCAATATTAGTGAAATACATTTTCCTCGTTAGTACGAGCGTCTGTGACCCTTCTATTTGGGCAGATTTACTAATCTTGGAGACGGATTAAATGTGGGAGGTAACGTATGAACATGAGACATTTTTTGCTCTCTTTATTTGGAGTGTCCGTCATGGGTTGTGTTTGTTTTATTATGAAAACATATTTACAAAATATCGCACTTCATTTGTTACATTTATCAAACAGAATACCTAAGGATTTTTCAGTCTAAGGCCTCATGCACACGGCCGTCCCCGTATTGTGGCCCGTAATCAGCGGGTCTGCAATATACAGGGCCCCCCCCCCCCCCCCCCCCCCCGATGTTTGTGCACTGCGGACCCATTCACTTGAATGCGTCCGCAATCCGGAAGGTGCGGTGTGGAAAGGAGGTAAAGAACTCCCGTTTCTCTCCATGCCTCAGCACCGCAAAACTTTTTTTTTTGCTGTGCAGACGGATCACAGACCCATTCAAGACGAATGGGTTTGGATCCGTCTGCGGAAACCGCACGGATGGTGCCCGTGCATTGGGGACCTCAAATTGCCGTGATACATTTGGCTTAAAATGAAGCCCTGCCATTTGCAATTTGCTGAGCCTGGGGTAAACCCCACTAAAAATGGCCTAAATGCCCCATAAATTTGGTGCTGATGCCTGCTCCACCAAACAGGCAAAATCCCTCTGAAATTCTGGGTCAGCACACTTGATACATTAACATAGGGGTTATCTCACTTCAGCAAATGGCATTTATCCTGTAGAGAAAGTTAATACAAGGCACTTACTAATGTATTGTGATTGTCCATATTGCTTCCTTTGCTGGCTTCATTTGTTTTTCCATCACATTATACCTGCTCGTTTCCATGGTTACGACCACCATACAATCCAGCAGCGGTGGCTGTGCTTGCACACTTTAGGAATAAGTGCATGCCTACGCGCACTCCAGCAGGCCCGGCCACCAGTGAGGCTGGTGCTTTTTCCTATACTGTGCAAGCACGACCACCACTCATGGATTTCAGGGTGGTCGTAATCCCTGGATACGAGCAATGTACTGTATAATGTGATGGAAAGATGAATCCAGCCAGCGAAGGAAGCAATATGGACAATCACAGTACATTAGTAAGTGCCTTGTATTCACTTTCTCTACATAATAAATGCCATTTGCTGAAGTGAGAGAACCCTTTTAAGACGGGCTGTCTAGACCTGCAGCCTTTCACTGGGCGGGATTTTTTTAAGGACTGTCTCCAGTTGCCAATATTAGTAAAATACATTTTTTCATTATATATGAAAACCAAATTCAGACTGGATGATAAATGCGGTGCGGGGATGGACGCTTTTCTCTAACTGTATACCAGCTATTGGGTGGCTTACTATGTGACAGAATTGTATGCCAGAATTGTGGTACAATTTTGGCACAAAATATCACCTATTACCCTAAGTTCACACCTGAGCGTTTTACATCGCGTTCCTACGCGATGTAAAACGCTCAACAAGGAGAAACAAATGCTTCCCTCAATTGTTCCTCAATTGTTCCTCAATCGTTCCTCAATTATTCCTGCTATCAGCAAACGGCATGCCACCGTTTAATTGGCACTGGCGTCACGAACATTTCCTATCATCCCCTGCCCTTGCAGAGAGTCAGCCGTCTCAGGTTAGTGTCATGATTGCACTACAACACCCAGGAACACTATTAATCCTAACTTGAGTACGCTGCACCTGCTTCCACAAAATACTGATTAAGGGGTTCAATATACCCGCTTCCACCAAATATTGATTGAGGGGTGCGATATACCTGCTTCCACAAAATACTGATTAAGGGGTTCGATATACCTGCTTCCACTAAATATTTATTGAGGGCTGCGATAAACCTGCTTCCACAAAATACTGACTAAGGGGTTCTATATACCTGTTTCCACCAAATATTGATTGAGGCCTGCGATATACCTGCTTCCACAAAATACTGATTAAGGGGTTTGATATACCTGCTTCCACAAAATACTGATTGAGAGCTGCGATATACCTGCTTCCACAAAATACTGATTACGAATATCGATATACCTGTTTCCACCAAATATTGATTGAGGCCTGCAATACACCTGATTAAAGGTTTTGATATACGTTCTTCCACAAAATACTGATTGAGCGATACAATATACCTGCTTCCACAAAATACTGATTAATGGGTTTGATATACCTGCTTCCACAAAATACTGATTAAGAGGTGCCATATACCTGTTTCCACAAAATATTGATTCAGGGGTTCGATATACCTATTTCTACTAAATATTGATTGATGCCTGCGAGATACCTGCCTCCACAAAATACAGATTAAGGGGTTTGATATACCAGCTTCTACCAAATATTGATTGAGGGCTGCGATATACCTGTTTCCACAAAATACCGATTAAGGTGTTTGATATACCTGCTTCCACAAAAAACTGATTGTTCAATATACCTGTTTCAACCAAATATTGATTGAGGCCTGAGAGATACCTGCTTCCACAAAATACTGATTAAGAGGTTCGATATACCTGTTTCCACTGAAGATTGATTGAGGCCTGCCATATACCTGCTTCCACAAAATACTGATTAAGGGGTTTGATATACCTGCTTCCACAAAAAACTGATTAATCCGCTGCGATATACTTGCTTCCACAAAATACTGATTAAGGGGTTCAATATACCTGCTTCCACCAAATATTGATTGGGGCCAGCGAGAAAACTGCTTCCACAAAATACTGATTAAGGGGTTTGATATGCCAGCTTCCACAAAATACTGATTGAGAGCTGCGATATACCTGCTTTCACAAAATACTGATTAAGAAAATCGATATACCTGTTTCCACTGAATATTGATTGAGGCCTGCGATATACCTGCTTCCACAAAATACTGATTAAGGGGTTTGATATACCTGCTTCCACAAAAAACGGATCAATGCGCTGCAATATACCTGCTTCCACAAAATACTGCTTAAGGGGTTCAATATATCTGCTTCCACCAAATATTGATTGAGGGGTGAGATATACCTGCTTCCACAAAATACTGATTAAGAAGATCGATATACCTGTTTCCACCAAATATTGATTGAGGCCTGCGAGATACTTGCTTCCACACAATACTGATTAAGGGGTTCGATATACCTGTTTCCACCAAATATTGATTGAGGCCTGCAATATACCCGATTAAAGGTTTTGATATACCTGCTTCCACAATATACTGATTGAGGGATTCAATATACCTGCTTCCACAAAATACTGATTAATGGGTTTAATATACCTGCTTCCACAAAATACTGATTAAGAGGTGCGATATACCTGCATCCACAAAATACTGATTGAGGGGTTTGATATACCTGCTTCCACAAAATATTGATAGATGCCTGCGAGATACCTGCTTCCACAAAATACAGATTAAGGGGTTTGATATACCTGCTTCTACCAAATATTGATTGAGGGCTGCGATATACCTGTTTCCACAAAATATTGATTCAGGGGTTCAATATACCTATTTCCACAAAATATTGATTGATGCCTGCGAGATACCTGCCTCCACAAAATACTGATTAAGGGGTTTGATATACCAGCTTCTACCAAATATTGATTGAGGGCTGCGATATACCTGTTTCCACAAAATACAGATTAAGGTGTTTGATATACCTGCTTCCACAAAAAACTGATTGTTCGATATACCTGTTTCGACCAAATATTGATTGAGGCCTGAGAGATACCTGCTTCCACAAAATACTGATTAAGAGGTTCGATATACCTGTTTCCACTGAATATTGATTGAGGCCTGCGATATACCTGCTTCTACAAAATACTGATTAAGGGGTTTGATATGCCTGTTTCCACAAAAAAACTGATTAATGCGCTGCGATATACCTGCTTCTACAAAATACTGATTAAAGGGTTCAATATACCTGCTTCCACCAAATATTGATTGGGGCCAGCGAGAAAACTGCTTCCACAAAATACTGATTAAGGGGTTTGATATACCAGCTTCCACAAAATACTGGATGAGAGCTGCGATATACCTGCTTTCACAAAATACTGATTAAGAAAATCAATATACCTGTTTCCACTGAATATTGATTGAGGCCTGCAATATACCTGCTTCCACAAAATACTGATTAAGGGGTTTGATATACCTGCTTCCACAAAAAACTGATTAATGCGCTGCAATATACCTGCTTCCACAAAATACTGATTAAGGGGTTCAATATATCTGCTTCCACCAAATATTGATTGAGGGGTGAGATATAGCTGCTTCCACTAGATACTGATTAAGAAGATCAATACACCTGTTTCCACCAAATATTGATTGGGCCTGCGAGATACTTGCTTCCACACAATTCTGATTAAGGGGTTCGATATACCTGTTTCCACCAAATATTGATTGAGGCCTGCAATATACCCGATTAAAGGTTTTGATATACCTGCTTCCACAATATACTGATTGAGGGATACAATATACCTGCTTCCACAAAATACTGATTAATGGGGTTAATATACCTGCTTCCACAAAATACTGATTAAGAGGTGCGATATACCTGCATCCACAAAATACTGATTGCTCGATATACCTGTTTCGACCAAATATTGATTGAGGCCTGAGCGATACCTGCTTCCACAAAATACTGATTAAGAGGTTCGAATACCTGTTTCCACTGAATATTGACTGAGGCCTGTGATATACCTGCTTCCACAAAATACTGATTAAGGGGTTTGATATGCCTGTTTCCCCCAAATATTGATTGAGGCCAGCGAGATAACTGCTTCCACAAAATACTGATTAAGGGGTTTGATATACCAGCTTCCACAAAATACTAATTGAGAGCTGCGATATACCTGCTTCCACAAAATTCTGATTAGGAAAAACGATATACCTGTTTCCACCAAATATTGATTGAGGCCTGCGAGATAACTGCTTCCACACAATACTGATTAAGGGGTTCGATATACCGGTTTCCACCAAATATTGATTGAGGCCTGCGATATACCTGCTTCCACAAAATACTGATTAAAGGGTTTGATATACCTGTGCACACCTGTGAAAGAAGCACCTCCGCATCTTTATGCATGGCCATGCTAACAACATTGAAATAGAAAACACTGGGACAATCAGAACGTAGAGTGAATAACCTGATATTCATTGCTCTCCACTGCTTGGACACAGATCACGCTCCAAGTCTCGAGAGACTTCGGATCAGGGAACTACAGGAGCCAGGAGCGAGACGCCGGCAGTACCCCATGCCGCTCGTTTACCTCTTACGTCCACAAAGACGCTTATATGGTATATACCAACGGGAAGGTAGGAAGACTCTACTTGTGGAATCTTATGTGATGGGCATGAAACTAAAACCAGCATAAATAACCTCACCGTATACATTTTGTGCTCAACGATACTGAGGTGCGAGACACCATATGAGCAGGAGTTCAGTTGGGTGGATTCGTATTGCCCACATTTGAACCCACAGACTATATAAGCACCAGATTAGAGTAGGAGCTGGGAGCCTCATTACCAACTTGTGTGTGCGCACTGGATATTGAAGTTCAGTAACTGTTAAGCAACCTATATGGTATAGATATACCTACATTCCAGTGTGCTGTGAATATAAGGGACTGATTTCATTTATTAACTCCATTGTGTAGAATTTAGTACTATTATTGATTTTAATCTCATTGATTTTATTAGTATTTTAGGGAGCAATGCTAATTGTAGATTTTATATTATACACGTGTAGTATGATTGTGATTTAATTAAATTTTATTCACATTATTCAATATTGTGGTCTAAGTGTTGTGTGCTCGCCCTAACCTTGGTTATATATTTAATACTCATTAATAGAGGGTGGGTGTTCCTCTACATTGGGCTAGTAGCACCTACTCCAGAACCCTGCCTGAAGTGAGCCACCACCTTGAGTTCAAATTTTAATATACCTGCTTCCACAAAATACAGATTAAGGAGTTCGATATTCCTGTTTCCACCAAATATTGATTGAGGACTGCGATATACCTGCTTCCACAAAATACTGATTAAGGGGTTCGATATGCCTGTTTCCCCCAAATATTGATTGAGGCCAGCGAGATAACTGCTTCCACAAAATACTGATTAAAGGGTTTGATATACCAGCTACCATAAAATACTGATTAAGAAGATCGATATACCAAACTTTCCACCAAATATTGATTGAGGCCTGCGATATACCTGCTTCCACAAAATACTGATTAAGAAGATCGATATACCAAACTTTCCACCAAATATTGATTGAGGCCTGCAAGATACCTGCTTCCACACAATACTGATTAAGGGGTTCGATATACCTGTTTCCACCAAATATTGATTGAGGCCTGCGATATACCTGCTTCCACAAAATACTGATTAAAGAGTTTGATATACATGCTTCCACAAAATACTGATTGAGGGATACGCTATACCTGCTTCCACAAAATAATGATTAATGGGTTTGATATACCTGCTTCAACAAAATACTGATTAAGAGGTGCGATATATCTGCTTCTACAAAATACTGATTAAGGGGTTCAATATAACTGTTTCCACCAAATATTGATTGAGGTCTGCGACATACCTGCTTCCACAAAATACTGATTAAGAGGTTTGATATACCTGCTTCCACAAAATACTGACTGAGGGCTGCGATATACCTGTTTCCACAAAATATTGATTAAGGGGTTCGATATACCTGTTTCCACGAAATATTGATTGATGCCTGCAAGATACCTGCTTCCACAAAATACTGATTTAAGGGGTTTGATATACCTACTTCTAACAAATATTGATTGAGGGCTGCAATATACCTGCTTTCACAAAATACCGATTAAAGGGTTCAATATACCTGCTTCCTCAAAATACTGATTGTTCGATATACCTGTTTTGAACAAATATTGATTGAGGCCTGCGATATACCTGCTTCCACAAAATACTGATTATTGGGTTTCATATACCTGCTTCCACAAAATACTGATTGAGGGCTGCGATATACCTGCTTCCACAAAATTCTGATTAAGGGGTTCGATATACCTGTTTCCACCAAATAATGATTAAGGTCTGCGATATACCTGCTTCCACAAATTCTGCTCTTCTCTAGGGACTTAGGCACAGGGTCATTTTGAAAATGAGAGGCAGTGGAAGAGGCAGGCCGTTCCGCAGGGGTGGTAGGACTCGGGCAAGTGCACTAGGCCGGAGCCTAAGTGGTAAGTTGGAGAAGGTGCATGTGATTACTTCAAAGGGCGCACCAGAGTTTGTTGAGTGGCTCACTCACCCTTCCGCATCTGCACCCTCCTCACTCTCTGCTGTGTGCACCCCTAAATACACCACCACCACCACCACCATAGCCCCTCCACTTGAGTTAGAATTTTTTTTTCCCCCTCCATTCCAAGACCTTACTAATGCGCAGCCATTCTTGACATCGGATAAGGAAGAGGAGGTAACAAAGGCTGCCTCCCAGCCGTCTGATGACATTAACCAGATCAGCCCAATGAGGGAGTTCCACACTGTTGCTGCCTACTCAGAGATCTCAAATGTCAGTGGTGGTGAAGGTGACGATGATGACGTGTCAATGGACGTCACGTGGGTGCCCACAAAAGAGGAAGAGGAGGGGAGTTCAGAAGGAGAGAAGGACCAGCAGAGAGGGAGGAGAAGGAGGAGAATTAGGCAGCGCTCGCAGGGCACAGGAGTCAAAAAGTAGACTGCAAATGTATCTGGAGCGAGCCATCCACCATGGACGGTCCGATCTGGGCTGAGTGTGGGCTTTTTTAAAGTGTCAGCTGCTGACAATAGTGTTGCCATCTGCAGCCTGTGCTGTCAACGCATAAGTCACGGTAAAGCCCAACACTCACCTAGGGACGACCGCCTTAAGAAGGCACCTGGCCTCCCATCACCGTGCCCAGTGGGAGCAACGCCGTCAGAACCCACAAAGCCACACTCTCGGCGCTCCACGTCCTGCTTCTTCTCCTTCTCCTCCTATTTGTCCTCCACTCCACCTTTCACCATGCCGTCATCGCGTTCATCTGGCAGAAGGCAGGCTTCCGTGGCCCAAATGTTTGAGCATAAAAAGTTGATGACGCCGGATAACCCTCTTGGCGAACAGCTGACCGCTGGCTTGTTGGAACTGCTAGCCTGCCAACTACTGCCATATAAACTGGTGGATTTGGAGGCCTTTAGAAAATTTGTGGCCATTGGCACACCGCAATGGAAGGTCCCCAGATGGAAATATTTCTCCCAGAAGAGCATCCCAGAGCTATATGGCCACATTCAGCGGCAAGTGAATATATCTCTGGCACACAGTGTCAGTGCCAAGATACATATGACCACAGACACGTGGTCTAGCAAACACGGGAAGGGAAGGTACATAACTTTTACTGCTCACTGGGTGAACCTTCTGACGGCTGTCAAGAATGTAACCCGTGGCTCCCATGTGGATTTGGTGTTACCGCCAAGGATTGCATGCAGGCCTGCCTCTTCTTCTCCTCCTCCTACTCCATCCTCTTTCTCCTCCTCAGCTGACTCCTCCTTTTCCACTGCTACCGCCTCTTTCGCTGCACCCCCCAAGCTTCCCAGAACCTATTTGACGTCCCAGTTGAGACGTTGCCATGCTGTGCTGCGGCTGTTGTGCCTGGAAGCCAAGAGCCACACTGATCCTGCACTCCATTCAGCTCTGCGGTCACAGGCCGATCAGTGGCTATCACCGCTCAATTTGACAGTTGGTAAAATGGTGTGCGACAACGGTGCCAATCTGCTGAGCGCGCTGAACAGGGCAAAATGACACATGTGCCGTGCATGGCACACGTCCTGAAATTAGTTGTGCAGCGATTCGTTGCCAAATTCCCCGGGGTCCAGGACATCTTTCGGCAGGCCAGGAAAGAAGAGCAGGCTTTGAGGACTTTCAACTTTTCGGGGATCCCAGGTGTTGTCCGTGGCTGGGGGGAGGAGACCGAGGACGACATTCTCCTGGGCGATGAGCAGGAGCCAGGGCACTCCACTGCTTCCAATTTAGTAAAAATGGGGGCCTTCATGCTCCAGTGTTTGAAGAGAGCCCCCCTTAAAAAAAGCATAAAGGGCAAGGACCAGTACTGGGTGGCAACGTACTTAGACCCCCGGTACAAACACAAAATGTTGGACATGTTACCAGTATCACAGAGGGCTGGCAGAATGCAGAATTTCCAGGCCTTGCTGCAAGAGACGCTGCATTCTGCTGTTGCGGGCGCTGGCAGAGGAATTTCCACCCACAGCAAAACAGGTGCGGGTACCAATCCTACCGCACCTGCAAGAGGAGGGCAGTTTGAAGATGTGTTGGTCACTATGGATATGATATCATTCTGGCAGCAAACCAATCGACAGTCGCCCTCTGAATCCAGCCTCAGGAAACACCTAGACCAACAGGTGTCCGACTACATCGGGTTAACGGCCGATGTGGACGCTCTGAGAAGCGAGGAACCCCTGGACTACTGGGTGTCCAGGCTTGACCTGTGGCCAGAGCTGGCACAATTTGCCATGGAAATCTTGGCTTGCCCTTCGTCGAGTGTCCTGTCTGAAAGGTCATTCAGCACAGCAGGGGGGATCGTGACTGATAAGCGCACTCGCCTAGTTCAGGACAGTGTGGACTACCTAGGATTTCTAAAAATGAATGAGGCATAGTTCTTGGAGTAATTCAACACCTGTGACGAGTGACGACCATGTGTAATTGAATTTTCCTCATGCCAGCCCACACATATCTGCCACCACCCAGAACAAAGAATGGTCCTTGTCTTATGTATATACAGCAACATAAAAGACATTTTCTGTCAGGTGAATGCCTAATTTTTGGGGGCCTGTACTGGCCTACAGTAAAATTTGAATCCAGTGACCGCCTAATGTACCTCCAGCTACATAATCACAAGTTGTTTTCTGTTAGGTGAATGCCTAATTTTTGGGGCCTGTACTGGCCTACAGTAAAATTTTTATCCAGTGACCGCCTAATGTACCTCCAGCTACATAATCACAAGTTGTTTTCTGTTAGGTGAATGCCTAATTTTTGGGGCCAGTACTGGCCTACAGTAAAATTTTTATCCAGTGACCGCCTAATGTACCTCCAGCCACATCATCACAAGTTCTTTTCTGTCAGGTGAATGCCTAATTTTTGGGGCCTGTACTCTACTTGCCTACAGTAAAATTTTTATCCTGTGACCGCCTAATGTACCTCCAGCCACATCATTACAAGTTATTTCTGTCAGGTGAATGCCTAATGTTTGGGGCCTGTACTGGCCTACAGTAAAATTTTTAGCCAATGACCGCCTAATGTACCTCCAGCCACATCATTACAAGTTCTTTTCTGTCAGGTGAATGCCAAATTTTTGGTGCCTATACTCCCGAGGCCTAAAATAAAATTTTTCTAGGCTCCAGCAGGGCACATTTTTGGAGTTTCCCTTTAAGACGAATATAAATGGCCCCTGATTAAAATACTTATTTTTTGCGGGAATTTTTGCCAATGATCCCCCTCTGGTATGTCACTGTCCATGTTGTGGAACTACTTGTGCACTTCTAGTAAGTATTTGGTGGCTGCAAATATGACCTGAAGGTTTTTCAGGTTCGCCTGCTATTAAAGTCAATGGGGCCCGCCGCGAAACGCGCGGTTCGTGAACATTTGATCGTGCTTTCACGAACCGTCCCGGCCGATGTTCGTCCATCACTAGTCATCACTGATGATGTCACAGCAACCGGGCAGCATGAGGTAAGTATGTAGTTTTTTTTAATACCACCATTTCAGGAAAAGTTGATTCGTTACCACAAAGACAAGGAAATTTGCTTTCGTGTCAAATCAAATTTTCCCTGAAATTTAGATCAAAGTCTACTTAGTTATTAATAGTTATTAGCCTACCATTGCACCCTGTGGCAAATCAGTTTTGATATTCGGTTTCTGTAGGCTACGTCCTGCATTGGAGCCTTGTAATGTAGACGTAGGAACCATCATTGGTAAGAACGGCGTGTTTAGTGTCACATGATCTGCCAATGTCAGGACACATCCTACTGCCCTAAGGCATGAAGGGACAGCAGTCTCATGACAAACCAGGAAGTAGGATTCAAGCATGGGAGATAAGAGAAAACTGCAAATGAGGAAAACCTGAAAAAAAAAAAAACAATCCAAAGAGGAATAAGAGCAACAGTAAAAAAGTAGTTTATGGGACGAACCCTTTAACAAAAAAAAAATCATCACATGTTCCTTTGGACTCTATTATATAGAGACATTTTTCCTTAGAAACATTGCTTTAAAGAGTTTATCTTATAATTAATGAAAAAACTAATCAATGCTAGAACCAGCCCTGTACCTCACATGGATCCAGAGGTCTCCCCTTTCATTGCTCCAGAAGTTCCACTAGATTTATTTCAGGCTTGTAGCTCAGGGTGTGTGACCTTTCTCACAGGACGTGCCCTTTCTGCTGCAGCTCTCTCACTATTACAGCTCAGTGGGTTTGTGCTTTCCACTGCAGCTCTCTTCCTGTAACTGTCACAGCTTCTCACAGTACATATAGCTGGTGGCAGTTTAAGGACAGAACTGGGTGCATGCGACCACCACATTGAGGTGGACAGAGAAGTAAGGAAAAGAACAAGCAGCAGATGGCGCTATACACATACATTGCATTGACTAATATAGTGACTATACTACATTGTATTGACTAATATAGTGACTATACTACATTGTTAATTACATGCAATTACCAGGGTATTCAGAACCAGGTGCTGGTTTGAAACATGCAGAATATCTTTCATGGGACAACCCCTATAAAGAGGTGCATAGGCAGCGATCTGCAGGAGCCTGGTGCAGGGGACGCTAACATTTTTGCCTCTACACCACCACAATGGATTTGAAATGAAACAAACAGGATGTGCTTAATTTCAGGGTATTTACATCCAAATCAGGTGAACGGTGCAGGAATTACAACAGTTTGCATATGTGCCTCCCACTTGTTAAGGGACCAAAAGTAATGGGACAGAATAATAATCATAAATCAAACTTTCACTTTTTAATACTTTGTTGAAAATCCTTTGCAGTCAATTACAGCCTGAAGTCTGGAACGCATAGACATCACCAGACGCTGGGTTTCATCCCTGGTGATGCTCTGCCAGGCCTCCACTGCAACTGTCTTCAGTTCCTGCTTGTTCTTGGGGCATTTTCCCTTCAGTTTTGTCTTCAGCAAGTGAAATGCATGCTCAATCGGATTCAGCTCAGGTGATTGACTTGGGCATTGCATAACATTCCACTTCTTTCCCTTAAAAAACTCTTTGGTTGCTTTTGCAGTATGCTTTGGGTCATTGTCCATCTGCACTGTGAAGCGTCTTCCAATGAGTTCTGAAGCATTTGGCTGAATATGAGCAGATAATATTGCCCGAAACACTTGTCAGCAGTCACATCATCAATAAATACAAGAGAACCAGTTCCATTGTCAGCCATACATGCCCACACCATGACACTACCACCACAATGCTTCACTGATGAGGTGGTATGCTTAGGATCATGAGCAGTTCCTTTCCTTCTCCATACTCTTCTCTTCCCATCACTCTGGTACAAGTTGATCTTGGTCTCATCTGTCCATAGGCTCTTGTTCCAGAACTGTGAAGGCTTTTTTAGATGTCGTTTGGCAAACTCTAATCTGGCCTTCCTGTTTTTGAGGCTCACCAATGGATTACATCTTGTGGTGAACCCTCTGTATTCACTCTGGTGAAGTCTTCTCTTGATTGTTGCTTTGACACACAAACACCTACCTCCTGGAGAGTGTTCTTGATCTGGCCAACTGTTGTGAAGGGTGTTTTCTTCACCAAGGAAAGAATTCTTCGTCATCCACCACAGTTGTTTTCCGTGGTCTTCCGGGTCTTTTGGTGTTGCTGAGCTCACCGATGCTTTTCTTCTTTTCAAGAATGTTCCAAACAGTGGTTTTGGCCATGCCTAATGTTTTTGCTATCTCTCTGATGGGTTTGTTTTGTTTTTTCAGCCTAATGATGGCTTGCTTCACTGATAGTGACAGCCCTTTGGATCTCATCTTGAGAGTTGACAGCAACAGATTCCAAATGTAAATAGCACACTGGAAATGAACTCTGGACCTTTTATCTGATTATTATAATTGGGATAATGAGGGAATAACACAGACCTGGCCATGGAACAGCTAAGAAGCCAATTGTCCCATTACTTTTGGTCCCTTAACAAGTGGGAGGCACATATGCAAACTTTTGTAATTCCTACACCGTTCACCTGATTTGGATGTAAATACCCTCAAATGAAAGCTGACAGTCTGCAGTTAAAGCATATCTTGTTCGTTTAATTTCAAATCCATTGTGGTGGTGTATAGAGCCAAAAATATTAGAATTGTGTTGATGTCCCAATATTTATGGACCTGACTGTAGTAGTTGTTGGGCCCTATAATATGTTTTGCATTGGGGCCAGGAGCAAATTAATCTGCCTCACAGTTACTTTATGGCTTTAAAATGAATCTGCAAAAAATACCTTTTCCCCCAGAAAATGTTATTTCCTTTAGGACAGCATGTCCTTGTATCTTTCTTTAAGACCATAATGAACGCTCATGTTTCTGTTACTGTTGAAAAATTGCAAAAAAAAAAAAGGAATGTTGGAAAGCAATAAACCGCGGCAATTAGAAACATTTTCTTATAAAAATAAACTCACATGTGCTGTAAATATGTTGCACATGGGAAAGTTGTTAGTTTATAATTTCGTAAAATGCGTAAGAAGTTTCATATGGAGCAGAGTAATTTTTATGTTACATTGTTTATGGCCCAAAAATAGTCTGTGCTCCCTCAGTGTCGTATAGGCGCCTGTCAGCGACTCCACATGCACATTCGGAGCGGTCTGCCAGTCATTTGCTCAGGATTTTTGGTGAGTGTCTGCATTTGAACACCAAATGGAGATCTTAATTTCAAACCTTAAAACGATGTTATAAAAGTAATTAATGAAGAATTCCAAAACGTAAAATTAAATAATGACCCAGATTTACTAATTGTAACCCCTCAATGACTGCCAATACATGTTTTTATTGCTGTCATTAACAGATCATATTCTAGGCCTCCTCCTTTTTACGGCAGCCTAAAATAAGTACTGCATGTGTCTCCCGTCATTAACAGATCGCATTCTAGGCCGCCTCCTTTTTACAGCAGCCTAAAATAAGTAATGCATGTGTCTCCTGTCATTAACAGATCGTATTCTAAGCCTCCTCCTTTTTACGGTAGAAAAAGGGGTATATGCATCTCCTGTGCAGCGCAGAGTAGGAGCACAGCTCTCATGTGACAGCCGGACTCATGTTGTAACAGTTAACTTTTAACCCCTTAGATGCTGCAGTCAATAGCTAATGCAGCATCCAAGTAGTTTAGCTGTTTAATAAAAGCCCCAAGGTCTGCCTGGAGCATATGCCTATCAGGCTATGCCAGAGGTGCTGCCTGATAGTGCTTATTACAATCGTACTGATAGTATAATACACTGCACTCCATAAGCAGTACAGTGTTTTATTGAAACTATCAAAAGATGTCCCCTTTATGGGACTAATATCTGGTTAAAATAAGAGTTTTTATTAAAAAAAATATAAAAAAGTTTAAAAAAAGAAAAAAACATACTTTGTAAAATTGCAAAATTAAAATCCACAATACATATTTAGTATCACTCCAACCTTAACAACCCACACTATACAATTATAATGTAATAGAATGCTGTAAAAAAAAAAAAAACAGAATTACTGTTTGTTTTTTGCTTATCAGCCATGAAAAAAGAATAAAAAGTGATTGAAAAGTATTCTGTACCCTAAAATAGTAACAGTGAAAACTACAATTTGTCTGGTAGCGGTTTTTGCCTGAATCCCGGCATTCTGGTACCATACAACAATGCCGGATCCAGAGAGCTCTGGCAGGCTACAGTGCCCTGAAAAAGCATTCATACCCTTTGCACTTTTCCACAGAGATGGTCACACTCTGGATCTGATCTTTACCCGCCTCTGCTCCCTATCTAACCTTTCTAATTCGCCTCTTCCCCTATCCGACCACAACCTACTCACCTTCTCTTCACTGGTCTCTTCTGCAGCTCCCCCGGTCCACACACTAGCACACCCCCGCAGGAACCTCAAACATCTCGACTTTCACTTGCTTTCTGACTCTCTTCTCCCACTCTCTACCATCTGTTGCCTCCAAGACCCAGATGCTGCTACCACCCTATATAACACCACAATAAGTACAGCTCTCGACACTGTTGCCCCCCTCACACACAACAAAATCCGGAAAATCAACAGACAACCCTGGAACACCAACTTGACCAAAAAACTCAGACAAGCTTCCAGGGCTGCTGAGCGGCAATGGAAGAAATCCCATTCAAATGATCATTTCACCGCATACAAGCAATCCCTCCTCATATTCAAATCCTCACTCGCTGATGCAAAACAGGCCTACTTCTCATCTCTCATATTTTCCCTGTCACACAGCCCTAAACAACTTTTTAACACTTTTAACTCCCTTCTCCGTCCCCCATCGCCCCCACCCTCTCCACTCTTCTCAGCTGAGGACTGCCAAATATTTCAAACAAAAGATAGTCCACATCAGAGAAAGCTTTACTGCACAGTCTCCACAGACCCTCTACACAACTGCTCGGTCCTCTTCTCCCAAAACCCGCTTCTCCACCATTACAGAAGAAAAACTCTCCACTCTACTCTCCAAATCTCATCTGACCACCTGTGCACTTGACCCAATCCCATCCCACCTCATCCCTAACCTCACCACAGTGTTTATCCCAGCCCTAACTCATCTCTTCAACCTATCACTAAACTCTGGTGTCTTCTCCTCTGCTTTTAAACATGCTACCATTACACCCATCCTCAAAAAGCCTTCACTTGACCCATCTTCCTTGTCCAGTTATCACCCCATATCACTTCTTCCGTATGCCTCAAAGCTACTTGAACAACATGTCCATTCAGAACTGTCCTCCCACCTCTCCTCCTGCTCCCTCTTTCACCGCCTACAATCTGGCTTCCGACCCCACCACTCGACCGAGACTGCCCTTACCAAAGTCACCAATGACCTACTGACAGCCAAAACCAAGAAACAATACTCTGTCCTCCTTCTCCTTGACCTGTCCTCTGCCTTCGACACTGTTGACCACTCCCTTCTGTTGCAAACTCTCTCACCTCTTGGCATCACTGACCTGGCCCTCTCCTGGATCACATCATACCTCACAGACCGGATGTTTAGCGTCTCCCACTCCCGCACCACCTCCTCGTCTCATTCCCTCTCTGTTGGTGTCCCGCAAGGCTCTGTCCTAGGGCCCCTGCTTTTCTCTATCTACACTTTTGGCCTGGGACAGCTCATAGAGTCCCATGGCTTTCAGTATCACTCCTACGCTGACGACACACAAATCTACCTCTCTGGTCCAGACATCACCACCTTACTATCAAGAATCCCACAATGTCTATCTTCTATATCATCCTTCTTAGCCTCTCGCTTTCTTAAACTTAACATGGATAAGACAGAATTCATAATATTTCCCCCATCTTGTTCACCCCCCCAACAGACCTATCTATCATGATCAATGGCTGCACACTCTCCCCAGTCAACAAAGCCCGCTGCCTTGGAGTGACCTTGGATTCTGCCCTTTCCTTCCGACCGCACATCCAAGCCCTTTCCACCACCTGCCGCCTCCAACTCAAAAACATCTCCCGCACCCGTGCTTTCCTTAACTTTGAATCTGCAAAAATGCTTGTACATGCCCTCATTATCTCCCGCCTAGACTACTGCAACATTCTCCTCTGTGGCCTTCCATCTAGCACTCTCGCACCCCTCCAATCTATCCTCAACTCTGCTGCCCGACTAATCCACCTCTCCCCTATTACTCCTCTGCCTCTCCCCTCTGCCAATCCCTTCACTGGCTCCCCATTGCCCAACAAATTCACTTCAAAGTACTAACAAATACATACAAGGCCGTCCATAACCTGTCCCCTCCCTACATCTCTGAGCTACTTTCCCGATACACCCCCACACGCACTCTCCGATCCTCACAAGACCTCCTTCTCTCCTCTCCTCTTATTGCCTCTTCCCACAATCGACTCCAAGATTTCTCCTGTGCATCCCCCATACTCTGGAACTCGCTACCCCAACATATCAGACTCTCACCTACAGTGGAATCCTTCAAAAGAAACCTTAAAAAAAAAAACACCTCTTCAGACAAGCCTACAACCCGTGACCCTGCTGCCTCTATACCGCCATGACCAACTTAACCCGCACCTACTGTGTCCTTCTCCCATACCATGTAGATTGTAAGCCCTCACGGGCAGGGCCCTCTCTCCTTCTGTACCAGTCTGTAACTCGTCTTGTTCCTGCTTAGTGCACTTGTCTGTATTATGTATGTGCACCCCTTATCATATGTACAGCGCTATGGAATGAATGGCGCTTTAATAATAAATAATAATAAAAAATAATAATAATTTTTACAAGTTAGGCTACTTTCACACTTGCGTTAGGTGCGGATCCATCTAGTATCTGCACAGACGGATCCGCACCTATAATGCAAACGCTTGCATCCGTTCAGAATGGATCGGTCTGCATAACAGCTTTTTCAGATCCGACAGTATATTCTAACACAGAGGCGTTCCCATGGTGAGTTAGAATATACTAAGAACTGTGTACATAACTGCCCCCTGCTGCCTAGCAGCACCCAATCTCTTACAGGGGGCTGTGATCCGCACAATTTACCCCTCAGGTGCCGCACCTGAGGGGTTAATTGTGCGGATCTCAGCCCCCTGATCGGGGGCTGCCAGGCAACAGGGGCCAGATCCCCCTCCCTCCCCAGTATTAAAGCATTGGTGGCCAGTGTGGCTCCCCCTCCCTCCCCAGTATTAAAGGCATTGGTGGCCAGTGCGGCCCCCCCTCCCTCCCTCCCCAGTATTAAATTCATTGGTGGCCAGTGCGGCCCCCCTCCCTCCCCAGTATTAAATTCATTGGTGGCCAGTGCGGCCCCCCCCCCTCCCTCCCTCCCTCCCTCCCCAGTATTAAATTCATTGGTGGCCACCTGAGGGGTTAATTGTGCGGATCACAGCCCCCTGTAAGAGATAGGGTGCTGCCAGGCAGCAGGGGGCAGTTATGTCCACAGTTCTTAGTATATTCTAACTTGAAGAGTCCCCATCACTATGGGAACGCCTCTGTGTTAGAATATACTGTTGTATCTGAGTTTTCACGATCTAACTCAAATCCGCTGGTATATTCTAACATAGAGGCATTCCCATGGTGATGGGGACGCTTCAAGTTAAAATATACCATCGGATTGGAGAAAACTCAGATGGTATATTAATAGGGACTCCTGACTTTACATTGAAAGTCAATGGGGGACGGATCCGTTTGCAATTGCACCATATTGTGTCAACGTCAAACGGATCCGTCCCCATTGACTTGCATTGTAAGTCTGGACGGATCCGTTTGGCTCCGCACGGCCAGGCGGACACCAAAACGCTGCAAGCTGCGTTTTGGTGTCCGCCTCCAGAGAGGAATGGAGGCGGAACGGAGCCAAACTGATGCATTCTGAACGGATCCTTATCCGTTCAGAATGCATTAGGGATGAACTGATCCGTTCGGGGCCGCTTGTGAGAGCCCTCAAACGGATCTCACAAGCGGAACCCCAAACGCAAGTGTGAAAGTAGCCTTACACTCACAAACTTAAATGTATTTTACTGAAATTTTATGTGATAGACCAACATAAAGTAGCAAGTTTGTGTGAAGTGAAAATAAAATGATACATGGTTTTCAAAATGTTTAATAAATAAAAATCTGGAAAGTGTGGTTTGCATTTGTATTCAGCTCCCTGTACTCTGATACCCCTAAATAAAATCCAGTGACCAACTGCATTCAGAAGTTGCCTAATTAGTAAATAGAGTCCACCTGTGTGTAATTTATTCTCAGCATAACTACAGCTGTTCGATCATTAGTGATTACAGCATCATGAAAACCAAGGAACACATCAGACAGGTCAGGGATAAAGTTGTGGAGAAGTGTAAAGCAAGGTTAGGTTATAAAAAATATCCCAAGCTCTGAACATCTCACGGAGCACTGTTCAATCCATCATCCGAAAATGGAAGTATGGCACAACTGCAAACCTACCAAGATATGGCAGTCCACCTAAATTGACAGCCCAGGCAAGGAGAACACTGATTAGAGAAGCAGCCAAGAGGCCCATGGTCACTCTGGAGGAGCTGCCGAGATCCACTGATCAGGTGGGAGAATCTTTCCACAGGACAACTATTAGTCGTGTACTCCACAATTCTGGTCTTTATGGAAGAGTGGAAAGAAGAAAACAATTTTTTAAAGCAAGCTGTAAGAAGTCCCATTTACAGTTTTCACAAGCCTTATAGGGGGCACAGCAAACATGTGGAAGAAGGTGCTCTGGTTAGATGAGAGAACTTATTGGCCTGAATGCAAAACGCTATGTGTGGCGGAAAACTAAAACTGCACATTATCCTGAACACACCATCTCCACTGTGAAACATAGTGGTAGCAGCATCATGCTGTGGGGATGCTTTTCTTCAGCAGGGACAGGGAAGCTGGTCAGAGTTGATGGCAAATGGATGGAGCTAAATACAGGGCAATTCTGGAGGAAAACCTGTTAGAGACTGCAGTAGACTTGAGACTGGGGAAGAGGTTCATCTTCCATCAGGACAACCTCCCTAAACATACAGCCAGAGCTACAATGGAATGGTTAAGCTCAGGAGTGGGGAACCTTTTTGCTGCCAATAGCCATTTGGATATTTGTAAGATTTTTCATGGGCCATACAAAATTCTCAACTTAAAAATTTGACTGCTATATTTGGTCAAACATATGATTAACTAAGGGGTAAGTTACATAAACTGTGGTTCAATTTAAAAAAATCTAGAGCGCTGTATTTTTGCAGCACAAAATGGTGCCTGCTCTATATTACATATAGTACAGGTGCCATTTTGACCACACATAGCAGTCTAATTTTTAAGTTCAGAATGTTATATATTTAGTTCTTTATTTGGCATTAATGGCAGCCAAGCTAATCCCAGGAGGGGAGGGGGGGGGTCCAGAGAGGGGTTCACCCAGCTTTCACTCTCCCTGCCTCTTCCTTCGCAGCTGTCCCTGCCTTTGTCCCTTTCTCAGCCTCAGATCTACCTCCCCACTTCCATCAGCCTCCTATCAGACCTCCCAGCCTACATCAGCCTCAGATCAGACTCTCATCAGACCCCCAGCCTCAGATTAGACCCCCGGCCTCATATCAGACCCCCATCAGACCCTGAGCCTCATATCAGACCCCCATCAGACCCTCAGCCTCAGATAAGACTCCAATCAGACCCCCAGCTTCGATTAGACCCTCATCAGACCCTCCCCAGCCTTAGATCAGACCCCCATCAGACCATCCCCAGCCTCAGATCAGACCCCTATCAGACTCTCCCCACCCTCCATTAGCCTCAGATCAGCCCCTATCAGACCCCCCTGCATCCAATCAGACCTCAGATGAGACGTTTAAAAAAAATAAAAATAAACTTACCTCTCCAGCTCCGGAAAGCGCTGCCACTTGGAAGATTCACTAACCCTAGCCTGGTCTTCTTCCCGCCGCACTGTACTGTAACCTGACAGCGCACAGCGTTCATCGGGCTGTTCTCGGAACTGCCTGCTCCCGGTGACCGCACGTGTTTCAGAGCGGCTCGCAGCGCAGGCACAGGTAAGGACTTACCTCTGCATTGCCGGGCTTGGGAATATAGATGGCAGATCGCATGTGTTCGTCGGCGAACACTGCGAACTGGCCATCACTGTTCACAGATACTCTTCATCCGATCTGACTCAGCTTGAGCTATTTTGCAAAGAAGAATGGGCAAAAGTATCAGCCTCTAGAGACCTACCCCAAAAGACTTGAAGCTGTAATTGCAGTGAAAGGTCGTCCTACAAAATATTGACTCAGGGGTGCTGAATAGAAATGCACACCACACCTTCCAGAATTGTATTTCTAAAAAATTTTGAAAACCATGAATATTCTTTTCTTTTCACTTCACACATACTTGCTACTTTATGTTTGTCTATCACATAAAATCCCAATAAAATACATTGACGTTTGTGGGTGTAGCATGAAAAATTGTGTAAAAGTTCAAGGGGTATGCATACTTTTTCAAGGCACTGTGTTCTCTCTCAGAACAGCCTGCTGAAACTCATGCTTGCAGTGTGAAACTAGCAAAAAACAGGAAGGTAGTGAAAAAGCACTAAAAACTATAAGGAAAAAAACATAATATGTAAAAGATAAAGGAAGCCAAGCTGGAGACAGAGATGCTCATTGCCAAAGAAAGTAAAACTAACCCGAAAATGTTCTTCAGTTACATACACAAATGGACAAAATTGTTGGCACCCTTCCATCAAAGAAAGAAAAACCAACAGTAGTCACTGAAATAACTTGAAACTGACAAAAGTAAAATTTACTAAAAATTAGCTAATAAAAATCTGACATTGCTTCAGAATTATGGTTCAACAGAATAATTAAAAAAAACTAACTAATGAAACTGGCCTGGACAAAAATAATGATACCCCTAGAAAAGATAGAAAATACTTTGATCAGTGTTGATCATACAAACTACAAATTGGCGTGGTATTAAAAAGCAGGAAGTGCTCAACCCCATATGCAGTGGTGCATCTATACCGTAGATCCTGCACTTGTGGCCCGTTGCTAATGGCAATCCCCAGCAAAAATGCATACAATGGAGGATGCCTTCAGCGGACCACAAGTACCACAATGGACATCCTACACAGGATAGCAATTGTGTGGATGTGATAAACAGTCAAAATAACATAACAAAAACAAATACAGGTGCACTCTGCGGTCTTACTAACCCTCGTACTGGTGTAAAATTGAGAATTAGCCAACATATCCTACTTGGAGGACATGTCTGAGCCCGAGCACCGCGCCAAGGTTTCTCAAGTAGCTCGGGAACCTAACGCTAAACCTACCTGGGCCGTATGGGCAATACCAGGAGCCAGTGGGCGAATTACAGGTGCGCAAGGTCCGACTCAAAGCAATCTCCCAGTAACCTCCAGCATGTGACCATGCATACAATGGGAGGAGGCAGAGAGCTCTGGGCCCCACCCAAGACTGGCTGATATAGTGTTGATCATATCTGGACTTTGATACGAATTTTAGGGAAAATTTGATTTGCCGCAAAGCCGAATTTTCTTGTGCTTTGTGGTAGTGGATTGATTTTCCCCGAATGGCGGTAAAAAGTGGTAAAAAATCATGTCATCTATTTGATCGAAATCCAGTGCGCGGTGCCATATGACCCAAGTCGTGCGAGATTTCTCACTAGATCTTTAATCAAGATGGCTGCTGCCGGCTTGTAACGATCAAATGGACGAGGTAAGTATAATTTAATTTTAGTTTTTTTTATGTTACACTGTGTTATTACTGTCAGATGCCACGATCAGCTATGAACACGGTATCTGAGGGGTAAAATTATGGGCATCGGCGCTATCGCCACTCCCTGTCAGTGCACCCACTACTTACAAAGAGATGCACTTTGTGATGAAGTAATTGGGGTCATTTATCAATCATTTATCTGTAAAGAAGTGATGAGCGGCAGGGGCAATATTCGAATTCATGATATTTCGTAAATATTTCGTAGAATATTCGTCATATATTTGTGAAGTCCAGATTATATTCTTGATTGCAAAAATCGGCAATGTATTATTCGCGTAATGCGAGCGAAATACCGACGAGGGTCACTTATGCTACATTTTTCAAGCTGGTATAAGTTTCCTGAGACTGGAGAAAATGGTTGGCACGGCAGAACATTAGAATAGCTTTATATGCAGATAGAGTGCTCCAATATATTTGCCCTTGCGAATTTTTGGCAATTAATGATGCGCATATTTTTTTCGCAATACGTGCAACTTGTATAGTAAGGGGTAAGAAACCTTTCTGTTGGTTGCTAGGGATGTTGCTAAGCTGTGACAAAGCCTTCTCATTGGCCCACAAGCTAGAAGAAGGGAGGGATGATCACCTGATGTGTACTGTGTTAAAAAAAACAACAAAAAAAAAACGAATATTCGTCATTCGGAATATATAGCACTATATTCAAAATATTCGCAAATTCTCCAAGTGCCGATATTCGCGATAAAAATTTGAATATTCGCGCTCAATACTAGTGTAAAGTAGAACTGGCTTAGTTGCCCATAGGAACCAATCAGATTCCAACTTTCATTTTACAAATGAACTGTCAAAAATGAAAGGTGGAATCTGATTGGTTGCATATAAATGACTATAAATGCTATTATACAACATCAATTCTCATACTTAGGATTTTTTGACATTTTCTTTAGACAATACTTTAAAATATTCCCTAACATATACTGTACGTCCAATGTATGTGGATGGTTAGAAGTAAAAATACCGTGCTGTATACATTGCAATGGCCCGCTATGAAAATATATGGTGTTCAAGTGCATAACGCACTCTTAGGGCCCGTTCACACAACATTTTTTGCCGGCGGGATTTTGCTCTGGATACCCGCACCGAAATTTCACAGGTGGCCACATGGTTTCAGCTGCCTATCCATTTCAATGGGAGGCAGAGTTGGAAGATCACAGAGCGGTGGTTGAAAGCTGTGGCCGCACTGAGAACCGAAATGTCCCTAGTCGATGTGGCCGCGGCTTTAAACTGAATGGGGACGCCATATCTGTGTTCGCCTGAGGCAGCAGAGAGGCTCGCTGCACCCCTAAGAACAACTTTCATAGAGATTAGAGGACAAGTCCAAGGTCAAGGTAGATCAGTTTCAGATCGCACCATCCACAGTCACTATCTTCGCCAACATGGACTTAATGGAAGACGACCGAGGAGGAAACCATTGCTGAAAGCAAATCATAAAAAGCGAGACTAGAAAAATGCATATTGACAAGCCACAAAGCTTCTGGGAGAATGTCCTTTGGAGAAGTGAGACAACAGCGGAGCTTTTTGGCAAGTCACATCAGCTCTATGTTCACAGATGCAAAAATGAAGCATACAAAGAAAAGAACATTGTAGCTACTGTGAAACATGGAGGAGGCTCAGTTATGTTTTGGGGCTGCTTTGCTGGATATGGAACAGGGTGTCTTGAATCTGTACAGGGTACAATGAAATCTCAAGACTATCAAGGTATTCTGGAGCGAAATGTGCTGCTCAGTGTCAGAAGGCTCTTGGTCTCAGTCACAGGTCATGGGTCCTCCAACAGGATAATGACCCAAAACACACAGCTAAAAGAATGGCTAAGAGCAAAGCATTGGACTATTCTGAAGTGGCCTTCTCGGAGGCCTGATCTAAATCCTATTGAACATCTGTGGAAGGAGCGGAATCATGCAGTCTGGAGAAGGCACCTTTCAAACCTGAGACAGCTGGAATAGTTTGCTCACGAGGAGTGGGCCAAATACCTGTGGATGGGTGCAGCAGTCTCATTGAGAGTTACAGAAGTTCCTCGATTGCAATGATTGCCTAAAAATAGTTGTTGTCACGACCGCTATCCCAGCAGCAGTCGTGTCGCACCAGACGGAGGGGAAGGGGGACCCTTATCTACGGATGGGAAATAGAATGGCCACCCCTGACTAACCCTAAGCTGGCACCTGTCTGCCCTGATACCCTAGACGGGGTGTGAACCCGTGCGGCGAGCAGGATGCCTAAACCCTCAGTCGCCCTAACAAGACTGGACTGGGGAAAGGCCGATGGGAGCGCTAGTCACCATCACTCACGTCTAGGAAAACAACAGGGGAAGACAGCAACAAACAAACAACAGCAGAGATAGACTTATCCAGTCACGAGCAGAGAAGGCGATCCAAAACACGACAGTCCACGCCGGACAAGAGCTCCACAGCAACACCATCAAACGATCACCTTCCAAGGTCAGAGTAGCACTGGAAGTAAGGACTATATCTGGCAATGACTGCAAGTGAAAGTGAAACTAATATAGTAGCTGGGAGTGGCAGACAGGACTCACCTGAGGAGGATGCCTACAAACTCCCAGTCAGGACAAAAAGGTTCACAAGGCAAAACCCAGATGACATACCCTGAACCACGGAGCAAACTCACAAGCTATCGCGAGTAGCAAGTCGCTGCGACCTTCTCCTCCCAGACCTGTCAGGATCAGTCACAGTCGTGACAGTTGTGCAACAAAATATTAACTTATGGGTACCATCATTTTTGTCCAGAACAGTTTCATTAGTTTGTTTTATAAATTATAATTAAAAAAAAAAGTCTGAATTTCATTAGCTGATTTTCCGTAAATTTTCATTTATTATATCTTTTGTCAGTTTAGAGTTATTTCAGTGACCATTGTGGGTTTTTCTTTATTTAACGGAAGAGTACCAACAATTTTGTCCACGTGTATAAGTGGTAAAAAGTTTAAACCTGTTGTGTTGGCCCTTTAAACAGTGCTGAGGGAGGAGTTGCAGAGAGCGATCAAAAGAAAGCAAATTTATTAAAGAGGTTATCCAGGAAAAGATATTGATGACTTATTTTTTTCTTAGGATAGGTCATCAGTATCAGATCTGTGGGGGTGTGACACCCAGGACCCCTGCCGATCAGTTGTTAGAAAAGACCTTGAGTGCAGCATCTTCTTCTGAGGCCGGTGACATCACTGTACATCGGTCACGTGGTCTAGTTGCAGCTCATCCCCATTCAAGTCAATGGGCCTGAGCTGCAATACCAAGCACTAACTCTATATGAGCTCTGTGAGCGCACCGGTTCCCTGAAACAGCTGATTGCCAGGGGTCCTAGGACTTAGACCCCCGCCAATATGATAATGATGATCTACCCTGACGGTGATACAGCTGAATACTGTGGCGAGGGCGGCAGTATTTTGTGCTGCACTGTGGTATTTCATTCTGCTGGGGTGGTATTTTGTGCTGCACTACAGTATGGCTGTCCTGCCTACTTCTGTCATCTCTGCCTACTTGTGGCTTCTGTTGGTCCTGCCTACTTCTGTTGCCCATCTTCTGTCAATTTGGACTCGCCTACAACATGGGGCCACTTTTAGTTTTTTTTCCAGGGCCATTATAAGCTCCCAATCCGCCCCTGGAAATGTTGTAGGGTTGTTTTTCAGGGTTTGGGCTATGTTCTTCATTTCAAACTTCCAACCTCATGGCAAGAGTTTGGGAAAGGTCCTGTTCAGTTCCACCATGACTGTGCCTCTGTTTGCAAAGCAAGTAACTAAAGTGTCCTACACAGAGCTCTGAGCTCCACCTCATCCAACACCTTTGAATGAATAACAATGCAGATTAGGAGCCAGATCTTCTCGTCCAACATCAGTGTCTGACCTCACATATTGCCACAGAAACCATAAAAAATCTTGTAAAATGCATTCTTGGAAAAGTACAGCTATAACCACAAGGAAGGGGGGGAACATCATACAATACATAGACATAAAAAAACAAAAGTTGATGCGGGAGATTGGAGATCGGAAGCCATAGAGGAAAAGCAAAGGAGCCAGAATCCAGTGGCAGGGATTTAGTAAGTATAATTCCTTCCGCAGGTCTTGCCATACCCTGAAAGCCCCCAAGGGTGAACAACCCCTTCAAGTTGATGTGATGGAAACAGACATAAAAAACTGAGTGACTTCAACAAGGACCACATTTTGATGGCTAGTATGGGGTTTTGGAATTGAATATCCAACAAGTTCATATAGGTGTGGTATAGGTCAGGTGTCCGTATAGTTTTATGGCCATATGGTGTATTATAAATACACCGCTATGATGACAGTAAAAATTCACGTTAGGGTTTATCTATGTCTAGAATTAAGACTCATTTGTTCTATTTGTAGCAAAATTATTAAATAAACACTTCCCCCTGTCAAAAAGGATGCAGCAGAACACAATTCTGTCTGTGTAGCTGAGCTCCAGTACAACCAGTAACTAGCAAGGCTGCTTAAAATATTTATGTGGGCACCGTATAACAGTGCCGAGTAGAATGAGACAGTGTTACATGTGTTGTTCTCAATTTCCCTAATGTGCAAGGGGCTTACTTCATCAAATGTCTTCTCCCTTGGAACAAACAAACGTATCAAAAAATAAATATCACATTCCCCCGTCCCCCATCTTCCAGCACATTCCCCGGAGACATTCTGGTTATCCTGCAGATGTGAATCTCAACTTCATTATAAAATATTATAAGACAGGTTCCATACAGATCCCCAAATCTCAGACAGATACTACAATAAGATGCATGTTACCAAGTAATATAAATGTACTGTCTGCAGCTGCTGTCTTCCTGATATGTGACGTTAGTTTTATGACAGTTTTATATCTATCTCATATCTATCTATCTATCTATCTATCTCATATCTATCTATCTATCTATCTATCTATCTATCTATCTATCTATCAACTATCTATTATCTATCTATCTATCTATCTATCTATCTATCTATCTATCTATCTATCTATCTCATATCTATCTATCTATCTATCTATCTATCTATCTATCAACTATCTATTATCTATCTATTAATCTATCTATCTATTAATCTATTAACTATCTATTAATCTATCTACTATCTATCTATCTATCTATCTATTAATCTATCTACTATCTATCTATCTATCTATCTATTAATCTATCTATTAATCTATCTACTAACTATCTATCTATTATCTATCTATCTATTAATCTATTAACTATCTATTAATCTATCTACTATCTATCTATCTATCTATCTATCTATCTATCTATTAATCTATCTACTATCTATCTATCTATCTATCTATCTATTAATCTATCTACTAACTATCTATCTATGTATCTATTTGCAGTGTCCCACTCCGAAACAGTAGTGGTGCCCTGTATCTTTAAGAATGTCATTATATGCTTTATGTGTATGTAGTTGTAATTCCTTCTAGAAGGGTGGTAAACAACACTTCACCCTAGTCACCCCTAGGTGCTGGCATCACGAACCTTCCCTGCACCTAAAGCCCAAGGGCACCTCAACTAACATCTGGCAGGAGATTCCTCAACTCCAGTGTGTGCCCCAAAGGAATCCGGTGCCTGCCTTCCCATCACTGCACGCCGGCCCAGGGAGCTGCCGAAACGTGAGTACAAACTACCACACCACTGAACTCACACATTGCCCCTGTGGTCCCGGTCACTGCATATTTATCCATAAATCTATCATCTATCTATTATCTATCTATCTATCTATCTATCTATCTATCTATCTATCTATCTATCTATCTATCTATCTACAACAGAAAGAAACAGCACCACTTGTCAATATCCGTATATTGTGGGTGCAATCCCTCCAATGCCGTAGGTTTTGGGCTAATTAATATTAAATTGAAGAATAAGGCAGCACTCCAAAGTAGGAGTGGACCCTATTCACCCCCAAAGGCAACGTTTCAGCCACCGAGGCCTCACTCAAACACCAGCCTTTCAATTTATTTTGGAGTGCTACCTCATTCTTCAAGTCTATCTTTCTATCTAGCTATCTGTCTATCTATCTGTCCATCTATCTGTCCATCTATCTACTATCTATCTATTATCTATCTATCATCATATAGTCAGAAGTAGCAGCTTTATGGCAAATGAATGCTCCTCCTGGCAACTGCCCGATCACCATACACTTTAGATGTTTGTCCAATTCCATCAAAATTGTTGGGTTCCTTGTTCTTATATGTTAGGTGGTCAAAGGGACTACCCCAAATTATCTATATCTATATTTCCTTATTTCTCTCTCTAGTTGCGTTGCCCTGCCGTTCTCACTCTTACCTTAGCACAGCATTCCCTGCATCCGCTGCTAACAACCTCTTCATTAAGCATGATCAATACTGATTAAAGTGCTTTCCAGGATTTAACGCTAATGGTCATTAGAAGCAGTATTATGGCTGGGCCCTAGGGAGGGCAAAAATGAAAGCTGCCCAGGGATCTCCACCGTCCGGTTCCTTCCAGTTCTTACAGCCATTGAAAAGTCGTAAAGTAGTAAACCTCCAACTATACACTGTCACGTTTCAGTATACCACGTAGCAGAAGAGCCGACTATCAAGCTTTTACTAAGATTTATTAATCTGGGCTAGCACTCCATTTTCCGGCCTAGGCTACTAACCAGAAGACACCCACGGCCGGGCAGGCATGTTTGTCGCAGTCTATCTAGCATCATAGGTATAGGAGTATGTAAGCATATTTTATCACCTTTATCACACACACCACCGCCGCTCCACTGATATTAAACATTTACAGTTCATACATTTTATTATATTTTATTGACCTTGTATTGGATCAATCTGAAACCACTCCAGAATAAGTGTGCACACGATCACACGCACAGCCATTCGTTTCTATGGGGCCGAGCTGCAAATTATTAAACACGTCCTATTCTTGTCCGTTTTTCAGACACGAATAGGCATTTTTTTCACCGGGCCCGCGAAAAGTGCTGGAGGCACACGGACCGCATCCGTGTTTTGCCGATCCGCAATTCACAGTCCGCGAAACTGATTTGACCAGATTTTTCATTTTACCAGATAAATAAAATTCGTTTATTCTTACAATTTTTACCAATCTCCTCCCTGAAACACAAAATTATAATATAACATTTGTGTGAAAGATGGCGGCGGTGGGAAGAAGCACATTTGTTGGGTTGGGCACACCATTTACACTCTTAGGGCTCATGCATACGGCCATTGCCTGGACGTGCCCGTATTGTGGCCCGCAAACAGCGTGTCCGCATCATATGAGCGCCAGCCGTTTGTGCACTGCATTACGGATGCAGACCCATTCACTACGTAGTGCTTCTGTGGGGTTCCCTACCTCTGTGCCTCCGTACCGCACAGAGGCATGAGCCCTTACTGGACACTCTAAGCATGTGGAACCTAGCTGATGATGAAGGTGCAAGCATCATTCATGGTGCTAACCTGTGAGCATTGTTCTGGTTAATGAGTCGTTATGACGGTGCTAATTATTTTGTCCTATCAATTAGCATGTTTCCAGCTGGGTTGCTGTGGAATCTGAATCCCATGCTTCCTGTATCTCAGCATTGTAGTATCACTTGTTCTGGTTATCTAATGCTAGCTGGCAATAGATAGCCAAGCCCTCTGCTAAGGTGAAGTAGAAGAAGATACCAGGATTGTGTTTCTAGAACAGACGGAAGTCTCTGGCCTGCAGATAAAGGGATCAGTCTGCAAACGTTATGCTGTATCACCAGCGGCATGTACTGTACATAGCATTTCCATAATCTTCTATGTCTCCAAGTTTTGGGAGAGAAGGTGTTCATCAATATTTTCTGACCTCCAACAGTGCCCCACCTAGCAATCTAAATGAAACTGGATCAAGGGGTTGTGTCACAAAACATATTCTACATTTTTTGGGATCTGAATACTTTTGTAATTGCATGTCATTAAAAATTCTGTATAACCAGTGAGTTACCGTATTCAATAAAATGCAGCTGTATAGCGCCACCTGCTGTTTGTTCTTTTCCTTATTTTTTGTCCATCTCACTGAGCTGGTCCACCGTGCTCATTTTATATCTACAACTGCAACCACCTGTATGTTCAGAAGCTGTGGCAGATACAAGGAGAGAGCTCCAGGAGAAAGAACACATCCCCTGAGGTGCCAGGCTGAAAATAACCTAGCAGAGCATTTGGAGCAGTGAATGTGGAGATCTCTGGACCCATGTCAGGTACAGGGCTGGTCCTAGCAATGTTGGAAAGAGATTGTCGTGTTCTATATGATGTCTGATTTTTTTTTTTATAGCCCCATTAATAAACTGTAGGTCTGCACAAGCAAAATGTATTTTTTTATGAGGCTAAGTTTACACTTTTCAGACTCCCAATGCAAATCCTCGACAAAGTACAATACAATACGAATGTATGGAATTTTCCACCGCCCATCGATATGCTATGTACTTTTTACATGTGGCTTTGTTCATGTGGATCAGACTTGCAGATTGTTTTGCGGATTATTACTGGATTTCTTCTGTTAACTTTAATGAAGCTTAAAGGGAGTCTGTCACCAGCATTTCACTTTTTTAACCCTTCCCACAGCTCCCTAGCATGCTTACAGTTAATAAAAACGTTACCTCTGGCATCAATCCTGGACTTATAGAACCCTCAAAAACGATCTTTATAAGATATGCAAATGAGGGCTCGCAAGTGCCCAGGGGCGGCGTTACTCTCTTAGGTGCCCTGCTTGCTCGGCCTTCTCATTGCGTCCCCCCGCCCCTTCTCTGCCCGCCCATCCTTTCCCTCTGACCGCCTTTGTACTAACTTGTTATTCTGCCGATATCCCGCGCCTGCGCACTCATTCCTTTGGCCGGCGCATGCGCACTGCGATGCCCATTCCTTGTACGGCATCACAGTAACTATTGCGCATGCGCCGGCTAACGACGCCGATTTAACACGGAAAGAAAATACGTTTGTGTGCATGAGGCCTAACCGGGGAATGAACAGAAAACACTTATATGCTGACCTCCTTTTCATCTCAGACAATATGGTGCAAACCGTGCATCGGTGGCCCAAGACACTTGCGGAGAGCCCAAGAGTGGGGAGAGGATAGGAGTGGTAGCAACAATAAAGGTGGTACTCACGCATTCCGACTCTCCCTGGGCTGTGCAGCATTGGGAAGGACACACCTTTTCTTCCTGTCTGGGACCTCTCTGGTTTTGCGGGCTCCTGTCTGGTGTTAGGTGGGGTAGGTGATGAGCTTTGAGGTGCAAGACAGTGGGCTGTGTAATGCAGAGTTGTGTTGATGCAGAGATCAGTGTGGTACAATGATAAGGACAGGTTTAATACAAGTCCACCCTAGTTTACTAAGGCAGTTCAATAGATGGTTCACAAAGACACTAATCACAGTAAGTGCAGTCTTTACAATTGGCATGTGCAATTTCTCAAGGCTGTTTATGGAATGCAGTTACCCCTAAGTCTCTTTCTTATAATCTGCACAGTCTTCCCAGATGAACCAAGGAGTGAAAATTGTCCCTTTTACTCTCACTCTGTTGGTATCTTCAATCTATTCTCAGCATAATACAGTCTCTTAACAGATTGCAAGTCTGTTCTTTTATTTTGATGGGGGACCTGAAGTTTATCGCTCACACCAATATGCAGGAAAGTCTGCAGTGTCTCAATATAGATGTGTTACAGTACCTTCTCTGACAGATGCTTTGCACTTTTCCTTGGCTGATGATTATTCTGTTGAATCCAGTAACTCTTTCCATCAAGGGCTGGGACATACAGTATGTTGTTACTTTGCTGTTTTTAATCTTCAGGGCTGAAATATTCCCTGTTTAGCTCTGCTTTAAATTTACAATCCTGCCACTGACAAGTGTGCTGTGGATTTACCTGAACATTTGATGCTTATTTCATCCACAACAAATCCACAACATGTAAACCAACCCTAAAAGTAGTCAGCAGCCATTTTGGAGGTTTTTCTGGACTGACTTACTTCCTGCTAAAGAGGAAGAGGTGGTGCCAGCCCTGTCTAACAGCACTAACTAGGGACCCCCACTCTCCTTTAATATATAGCCTATGGGACATACAGTACACAAAATACAATCCTATCAGCCCTTGCAGTGGAGCACTGTGTAGCAGTGTGACACTGCATATTTGCTACTTGTCCAGCCTACTTTCGACTTGCCGGACGATCAAGCAGCCGATTACCAAAAACTGAAGGGTGAGATTTTGGCAAGACTGGGGATGAATGTGTTGGTCCGGGCCCAGCGGGTACATCAGTGGGCCTGCGGGACCCCAGTATTATGACTTACTCCACCTTTTGCAAAAGTGGCTACAGCCTGAGGTGCTTAGTCCCATGGCTATGCTGGATAGACTATTGGCTGATATGTTCTGGAGGGCTTTGCTTTGACCAGGGGACCCCTTTTATGTCCAAGGTGATGAAGGAACTCTGTAAGTTTCTGCACATAAAACAGCTACAGACGTCCGTTTACCATCCGCAAACGGATGATCTAGTAGAAAGGTTTAACCAACCATTAAAAAATATGTTGAAAAGGGTGATGGCTAAAGATGGGAAGGACTGGGACCTTCTTCTTCCCTACCTCATGTTTGCAGTGCGAGAGGTACCCCAGACCTCTACTGGATTCTCGCCCTTCGAACTGCTATATGGCAGACACTGTCGCGGTCTCTTAGATGTAGCCTAAGAGGCATGGGAACAACAGCCCACTCCGTATAAATTTTTTATTGAGTACTTTACCCAGATGCAAGAACGGATAGAGACAGTGTTGCCTCGTTAGGGAGCATATGGAGGCAGCTCAACGAGCCCAGAGTCTGGTCTATAATCGGCAGGCTCGGGTCTGGATCTTTAACCCGGGTGATTGGGTTTTGGTTCTGGTACCGACCGTGGACAGAATGTTCCTGGCTAGGTGGCAGGGGCCCTAAGAGGTACTCGAGAAAGTTGGAGAGGTGAACTACAAGGTACACCAGCCAGGGCAGCGAAAGCCGGAACAGATCTACCATGTTAATTTACTTAAGCCATGGAAGGATAGGGAGACCTCTACGGAAGACAGCCCTCGTCCGGGTTTTCTAGGGGAAGAGGTTCCAGCCCCTTGTCTGATGCAAGGGAAGCGGTTGCTGCTGTAAAAGACAGCCTCTCCTCTAAACAGGCTCAGGAGGCCAGGGAGTTTGTTAGTCGGAACACAGATGTGTTCTCGGACCTCCCTGGACGCACTTCCACAATCCAGCAGGACATTGTTACGGAACCTCAGGCCAAAGTACAGTTAATCCTGCAACTAGATGTCATTTAGAAGTCTAAAAGTGAGTGGGCCAGTCCTATAGTCTTAATAACCAAGCCAGACGGGACGTTACGGTTCTGTAACGATTTTCGTAAACTGAACGAGATATCCAAATTTGATGCATATCCCATGCCCCGGGTGGATGAACTTATCGAAAGGTTAAGACAAGCCCGGTATTTTTCTGTTTTGGACCTCACGAAAGGGTACTGGCAGGTGCCCTTAACCGCCTCACGTCCGCCCATAGGATATAAACGTCCTATGGGTGGACGTCTATTTCTGACAGCACGTTTTAAAACGTCCTGTCAGAAATAGCAGCTGCACGCTAATCGTGCAGCTGCTGATCGGGTTGCCCGCTGTCAGTGACAGCAGGGCAACCCAGAGATAAGGCAGGGACAGTGCCCAGGTGTCCCTGCCTTCACGAGCGCTGTGTCTGCAGAGCAGGAAGCGCTGTGCGCTTCCTGTTCCGGCCCGGCGGTCATGTGACCGCCGGGACCGGAGAGTGCAGGGGCTGTGTGAGGTCTCTCAGAGACCTCGATCAGCCCTGCTGTGAGGCTGTACAGCGCAGGATTGCTGCTGTACAGCCTCTATAGGGGTGCATTTCCACTGTAACTGGGGCTACTATGTCAGCCCCAGTTACAGGAGAAATCAACAGTGAAAAGAAAAAAAAAAAGTGAAGTAAATGTCCCCCAGAGGTCTTGTATGACCTTATGGGGGACGAAAAGTGTAAAATAAAATAAAAATAAAATAAAGTGTTGAAAAAAATAAATAAAAAAAAGGTTCACATGTAAAAAAAAAAAAAATCCCAAGTAAGGAATAAAAAAAAAAAAAAAAATAGAAAAAATAAAATAAAATAGACATATTTAGTATTGCCGCGTCCGTAAAAACCAGCTCTATAAAAATATCACATGACCTAACTCCTCGGGTGAACACCGTAAAAAATAAATTAAAAAAACTGTGTCAAAACAAGCAATTTTTGTCACCTTGCATCACAAAAGGTGCAACACCAAGTGATCAAAAACACGTATGTCCCACAAAATGGTACCAATAAAACCGTCACCTCATCCCGCAAAAAATGAGCCCCTACATAAGAAAATCTCTCAAAAAATAAAAAAACTATAGCTCTTAGAACATGGAGACACTAAAACATCATTTTTTTGGTTTCAAAAATGCTATTATTGTGTTAAAGTGAAACAAATAAAAAAAAGTATACATATTAGGTATTGCCGCGTCCGTAAAAACCAGCTCTATAAAAATATCACATGACTTAACCCCTCGGGTGAACACCGTAAAAAATAAATAAAAAAAACTGTGTCAAAACAAGCAATTTTTGTCACCTTGCATCACAAAAGGTGCAACACCAAGTGATCAAAAACGCGTATGTCCCACAAAATAGTACCAATAAAACCGTCACCTCATCCCGCAAAAAATGAGCCCCTACATAAGAAAATCTCTCAAAAAATAAAAAAACTATAGCTCTCAGAACATGGACACATTAAAACATAATTTTTTGGTTTCAAAAATGCTATTATTGTGTAAAACTTTAATAAATGAGAAAAAGTATACATATTAGGTATCGCCACGTCCGTAACAATCTGCTCTATAAAAATGTCACTTGACTGAACCCCTCAGGTGAACGCTGTAAAAATAAATAAATAGAAACTGTGCTAAAACAACCGATTTTTTGGTCACCTTGCCCCATAAAGTGTTATAATGAATGATCAAAAAATCATATGTACCCAAAAATAGTACTAATAAAACTGGCACCTTATCCCCTAGTTTCCAAAATGGGGTCACTTCTTGGGAGTTTCTACTGTAAGGGTGCATCAGGGGGCTTCAAATGGGACATGGCATCTAAAAACCATGTGGAGTTCCTTTCCTTCTGCGCCCTGCCGTGTGCCCATACAGCAGTTTACGACCACATGTGGGGTGTTTCTGTAAACCGCAGAATCTGGGTAATAAATATTGAGTTTTGTTTGGCTGTTAACCATCGATGTGTTAAAGAAAAAAATTGATTAAAATGGAAAATCTGCCAAAAAAGTGAAATTTAAAAATTTGATCTCCATTTTCCTTTAATTCTTGTGGAACGCCTAAAGGGTTAACAAAGTTTGTAAAAATCGGTTTTGAATACCTTGAGGGGTGTAGTTTCTACAATGGGGTCATTTATGGGGGTATCCACTATGTAGGCCCCACAAAGTGACTTCAGACCTGAACTGGTCCTTATAAAGTGGGTTTTGGCAATTTTCTTACAAATTTGAAGAATTGCTTCTAAACTTCTAAGCCTTCTAACGTCCTAAAAAAATAAAATGACATTTCCAAAATGATGCCAACATAAAGTAGACATATGGGAAATGTTAAATAATAACTATTTTATGAGGTATCACTTTCTGTTTTGAAAGCAGAGAAATTGAAATTTAGAAAATTGCGAATTTTTCAAATTTTTGGGTAAATTTGGGATTTTTTCATAAATAAAGGTGAAATATTTTGACTCAAATTTATGACTATCATGAAGTACAATGTGTCACGAGAAAACATTCTCTGAATGACTTGGATAAATAAAGGTGTTCCAAAGTTATTACCACATAAAGTGAGATATGTCAGTTTTGCAAAATTTGGCCTGGTCAGGAAGGGGGCAAAGGGCCCAGATGGGAAGTGGTTAACGGAGGCTGCCAAAGAGAAAACTGCCTTTATCACACCTGAAGGGCTGTATCAGTACAAAGTGCTACCCTTTTGTCTGGATGTTGCCCCCGCCACTTTTCAACGGCTTATGCACATTGTGCTGCGTCCACATCGTCGGTACACTTCAGCTTACCTGGACAATATTGTCATCCACAGTACCGACTGGGAAAGTCACCTACCCAAAGTGCAGGCTGTAGTGGACTCCCTTCGGAAGGCGGGACTAACTGCTAACCCAAAAAAATGTGCGATAGGGTTAGAGGAGACTAAGTATCTGGAGTATGTCATTGGGCGCGGAGTCTTCAAACCCCACGTGAACAAAATAGAGGCAATACGAAATTGGCCACGACCTGTCACCACTAGGCAAGTAAAGTCATTTCTGGGAATGGTGGGCTATTACATGAGGTTTGTCACCACATTTTTGGTATGCATTAAATGGATGGCAAAAATAGGATGTGAACCCAGCCCTAGTGTCAGAATAAGCACCAGTACACAGTGGAGCAGCGTGGCGGAGAGGGGAGGCCGCCATGTACTGACAGAGTGCTACATGGTCCTGGTGGTCAGGGATGAGGACTGTGTTTCCCAAGGATAATTTTCTACTAGGAAATACAGGGCACAGTATAATACACTAGAATCTATATAATATAAAGATATTTGCCCTACCCCCGAATAATAATACAATTAGGTATTCATTTATTATAAAGAAATACGTCTATGTTAGGGTGGGTTCACATCTGCGTTCTGGATTCCGTTATGGCTTTCTGTTATAAAATAGTTATAACGGAAAATAACAGAATCCATAAGACGGAAGGACGGATCCGTTATGCTGCCCATAGACTTGTATTATGATGGAATGCAAAACGGAAATCTTTAAAAGGCATTCCGTTTTGATCCGTCTTAATAGAAGTCAATAGGGAAGCATAACGGATCCGTCTGGTTTCCGTTATTCAGAACGGAGAAAAAAGTCCTGTCGACAGGACTTTGTTTTCCGTCTTGCATAACAGGACCCAGACGGATCCGTTATGATTCCCCATAGACTTCTATTAAGACGGATCAAAACGGAATGCCTCTAATGGCTTCCATTTTGACTTCCATCTTATGGATTCCGTTATTTTCCATTATAAATATTTTATAACGGAAAGCCATAACGGAATCCAGAACGCAGATGTGAACCCACCCTTAGGCTTATTTCTGACACAGATTGTTGAGCAAAGGTCCTTAGCACCGCAATCTGCATAAAAGGATGGCATGGGCAGGGAAAGGGATACAGTTATGGCCATCCAGTTATTGGAAACCACTGCCATACATTGACCGGATAACACCTCTGTACAGTGACCAGGGTGAGGGGCACAGTACGAGGTGGGGGGTACAGTCACATGACCCTGTGACATTAGAAGGTCCTTATGGTGAATGCGGTTCATACGCCACTAGTGTTGAGCGAGCATGCTGTTCGGCTCGAGCATCGCTATGCTCGGCACATCGGAGTGCCGAATACTGCGGATGCTCGAGTACAATTTAATACAATTAAAGTCAACGGGAGACCCGAGCATCAAACCAGACACCCCCTGCTCTGAAGAAGAGAGGGTGTCTGGTTCACAAAATAAGGTTAGAAATTGATGGAAACCCCATCAAAATGGTTTGGAACCAGCATTAAGAGGATGGCTGGATGTGTCTTGGACTCCTATTATCTACGACATACAATTGAAAACCACACAAAGGCTATATGCCAAAAGCCAGGTATATGCAAGCCATTAATATATCCATGAGACAGATGACAGGCTGAGTCAGCATACCTTACAATGGCAGCCTTGTGCACTATGAGACATTCCAAACCAGCTCTCATATGACTGAGAGCCAGTAAGCCTCAAAGTTACTTCAGATCTGTTGGATGTCTTAGGTGGACCTGCACACCTAGATCAATATCATTAGGGTGACAAAAAAAATTCTGATTGTCCTAACATAATATTCAATAACCTTTCTATACAGTTTTGTCATGTAAAAACTAATTTGCATAAACATGGGCATATGGGAAAGACATGCAAATGAGCAGAATCTGCCTTGTTTTTCAGCTGAAAAATCATTTGCATGGAAAATCGACACTACTCATGAACAATGCCATCTATTGGTTTCATAGTCTTATGACAAGACTAATAGTCTTGTCATAAGACTATGAAACCAATAGATGGCGGTGTTCATGACTCATGAACAACGCCAACTATTGGTTTCATAGTCCTATGACAAGACTATTAGACTATGAGTCTTATGACAAGACTATTAGTGTAGCCTTTTGCATGGAAAATTTCCGTGGGGTTCTCCCATTGACTTCCATTGTGCTTGGATGCTCGGTAGAGCACACGAGCATACCGATGTGTTCGGCTAGAGCACCCGAGCACATGAGCACTTTGGTGCGCCACCATAATGAGAGGTAGAAGAGTGAGACAAGGGTGTGATTATGTGGCTAGAGATAAAAAATGTAACTGTCCGCCAGTACAGGTACCAAAAATTAGGCAATAGGCATTCACCTAATAGCAAAGAACTTTGGATTTTGTAGCTGGAGGTACATAAGGCGGTCACGGGATAAAAATGTAACTGTCGGCCAGTACAGGCCTAAAAAATTAGCCAATAGGCATTCACCTGACAGCACAGAACATTGGATTCTGTGGCTGGAGGTACATTAGGCGGTCACAGGATAAATATGCAACTGTCGGCCAGTACAGGCACCAAAAATTAGCCAATAGGTATTCACCTGACAGCAAAGAACTTTGGATTCTGTGGCTGGAGGTACATTAGGTGATCACAGGATAAATATGTAACTGTCGGCCAGTACAGGCCCCAAAAATTAAGCATTCACCTGACATAAAAGGCCTTTTATGCCGCTGTATATACATAAAGAAAGGACCATTTGAACTTTGTTCTGGGTGATGGCGGATATATGTGGGCTGGCATGAGGAAATTCAATTACATGTGGTCATCACAGGTGTTGAATTCCTCTGAATTCCATGCCATGTGAGGTAGTTCACACTGTCATGAGCTAGGTGAGTGCGCTTATCAGTCACAATCCCCCCTGCTGCGCTGAACGTCCTTTCGGACAGGACACTCGACGAGGGGAAGCCAAGAGTGCCATGACAAATTGTGCCAGCTCTGGCCACATGTCAAGCCTGCACACCCAGTAGTCAAGTGGTTTCTCGCTTCTCAGAGCGTCCACATCGGCTGTTAACTACGGGGTTCCCTGAGGTTAGATCCGGAGGGCGGCTGTCGATTGGTTGGCTGAAAGAATGATCAAATATCCAAAGTGACCAACACATCTTCAAACCGCCCTCTTTTTGCAGACACGGTAGTATTGGTACCCGCACCTGTTTCGCTGTGGGTTGAAATTCCTCTGCCAGTGCCCGCAACAGCAGAATGCAGCATCTGTCGCAGCAAGGACTGTAAATGCTGCATTCTGCTAGCCCTCTGTGATGCTGGTAACATGTCCACCATTTTGTGTTTGTACCGGGGGTCTAAGTATGTTGCCACCCAGTACAGGTACTTTACCTTTATGCTTTTTATAAGGGGGTCCCTATTCAAACACTAGAGCATAAAGACCCCCATTTGCACTAAATTGGAGGTGGTGGAGCGCCCTGACTACTGCTCATCGCCCAGGAGAATGTCGTCCTCGGTCTCCTCCCTCTAGCCACGGACAACACCAGGGATCCCCGAAATGTTCAAAGCCTGTTCTTGCTCCTCCTCCTCCCCCCAGCCACCATCCACCTCTGACTCCTTTTCAGACTCCTGTTGACTTGTCTCAGATAGAGTATCCCCCCTGGGAATTCATTCAGCATTGCGACTTCCTCATCTTCCAGCTCCTGCTCCTCGACGGCTTGATCAATATCACAAAAAGAAGGCGTAAGGTACGATGTCACTCTGGCTGCGACTGACCAGTTTGGTGATCTCATCAAATGGCCACAGAAGTCTGCATGTGTCGAGCATGAGCAGCCAATGGTGCGGTGAAAAGAAACCAAAATCCCCAGAACCTGTCCTGCTGCAGAGTTCGTACAGGTAGTCATTAACGGCACGTTTCTGCTGAAGTAGCCTATCAAGCATATACAAGGTGGAGTTCCAGTGCATCGGGCAGTCGCAAATCAGACGTCTGACGGGCTGTGTAAGATCTTCTAAAATGGTCAGAGATTTTCCTGTCCTGCCGCAAGACATCCTGGACCCCGGGGTATTTGGCAACGATTTGCTGCACGACTATGTTCAGGACGTGTGCCATGCACGTCACGTGTCTCATTTTGCCCTGTTTCAACGCGCTCAGCAGATTGGCACCGTTGTCGCACACCTCTTGGCCAACTGTCAAATTGAAAGGGGTTAGCCACTGATCAGCCTGTGACCGCAGAGCTGAAAGCAGTGCAGGACCAATGTGGCTCTTGGCTTCCAGGCACAACAGCCGCAGCACAGCATGGCAACGTCTCACCTGCACTTCGAATAGGTTCTGGGGAGCTTTGGGGGTGCAGTGGAAAAGGGCGGTAGCAGTGGAAAAGGAGGAGTCAGCCGAGGAGAAGACGGAGGATGGAGTAGGAGGAGGAGAAGAAGAGGCCGGCCTGCATGCAATCCGTGGCGGTAACACCAAATCCACAAGGGTGCCGCGGGTTACTTGCTTGGTGGCCATCAGAAGGTTCACCCAGTGGGCAGTAAAAGTTATGTACCTTCCCTGCCCATGCTTGCCAGACCACGTGTCTGCGGTCAGATGTATCTTGGCACCGACACTGTGTGCCAGAGATATATTCACTTGCCGCTGAACGTGGCCAAATAGCTCTGGGATGCCCTTCTGGGAGAAATATTTCCTTTCCGGGGACCTTCCATTGCGGTGTGCAAATGGCCACACATTTTCTAAAGGCCTCCGAGTCCACCAGTTTATATGGCAGTAGTTGGCGGGATAGCAGTTCCGACAAGCCAGCGGTCAGCCGTTGGGCAAGAGGGTTATCCGGCGTCATCAACTTTTTACGCTCAAACATTTTGGCCACGGAAGCCTGCCTTCTGCCAGATGAATGCGACGATGGCATGGTGGAAGGTGGAGTGAAGGAAAAATGGGAGGAGAAGGAGAAGAGGCAGAGGACGTGGAGCGCCGGGAGTGTGGCTTTGTGGGTTCTGACAGCATTGCTACCACTGGGCTCTGTGATGGGAGGCCAGGTGCCTTCTTAAGGTGGTCGTCCCTAGGTGAGTGTTGGGCTTACCGCAACTTATGCGTTAACAGCACAGGCTGCAGATGGCAACACTATTGTCAGCAGCTGACACGTTAAAAAAAAGCCCACACTGCGGAGCCATGTGCCGGCGTCCTGGGAGCGCCAGAAGTGACCATGCATGGTGGATGGCTCGCTCCAGATACATTTACTGATATTTGCCTCCTGTGGCCTGCGAGCTCTGCCTGATTCTCCTCATTCTCCTCCCTCTCTGCTGTTCTGTCTCTCCCTATGAACTCCCCTACTCTTCCTCTCTTGTGGGCACCCACGTGACGTCCATTGATCCGTCATCATCGTCACCTTCACCACCACTGACATTTGAGATCTCTGAGTAGGCAGCAATAGTGTGGACCTCCCTCCTTGGGCTGATCTGGTTACTTTTATCAGATTGCTGGGTGGCGGCCGTTGCTACCTCCTCATCCTCATCCGATGCCAAGAATCGCTGCGCATCGGTAAGGTCTGGGAATGGATGGGAAAATAATTCCTCTGACTTGAGGAGAGGAGCTATGGTGGTGGTGGTGGTGTATTTGGGGGTGCACACAACAGAGAGTGAGGAGGGTGCAGATACAGAGGATAAGGAGGGTGCAGAAGCGGAAGGGTGAGTGAGCCACTCAACTAACTCTGGTGCGCCCTTTAAAGTAATCGTACGCACCTTCTCCAGCTTCCCACTTAGGCTCCAGCCTGGTGCACCTGCTCGACCCCTACCACCCCTGCGGAATGGCCTGCCTCTTCCTCTGCCTGTCATTTTCAAAATGACCCTGTGCCAAAGTCCTTATAGAAGAGCAGTATTTGTGGAAGCTGATATATGGCAGGCCTCAATCAGTTGTTAGTGCAGCCAGCCAGTACTGCAGGGGCAACAACACGTGAGGTTCACGGTTGGCCGATGAGGGGCCAAGCAATAACACACAGTTCATCGGTTTACCCACGGTTAGCAGAAAGCCTCCCTGGGCTGGCAGCACAGTGTTGAGGAAGATAGCACGAAATGCTCCGGGGCACGCTCTGTGGTAGGGAAGCATCAGCCAAGATGGAGGTTGAGGTGCCCTTGATGTCAGGGGTGCTTAGGGTGCTTGTTGCGGCTGAGTCCCTTGATGGTATTTGTCATGACGCCAGTACCGTTAATGGTGGTACAACCAATGGTAAGAATGAAGTAGACAGTGGTAGGATACAACTCACAACTTTTACTGATGTTGGTTCCAGTTGCAGCATTTACATCCAGACAGAATACAGTCTTTTGCAATTTAGAGGAATTCTGTTGATCCACTGTTAATAGGTTTGGCTGAGTTTAGCTTAGCTTGAAGGGTCTGTAGAAGTAGTTCTGGTAGGTGACTTTGCTTCAGGTTCCTAGTGAACCAGAGCTATTTTGATGAGGTTGCCTGTAATTCTTATTTGGTATGCTTAGTCCTTCTCGTTTCTGTAACTTCCAAGCCCTTGAACCGTTACATAGTAACATAGTACATAAGGCCGAAAAAAGACATTTGTCCATCCAGTTCGGCCTGTTATCCTGCAACAGCTAGTCTGTATTCTTCAAAGTATGGTGAGGTTGCCTGTAGCTAGATTGTCCTCCACCATGTGCAAAGGTGCCCATTAAGCCTTTAGTAATGGCTGTTATCACCGATGTCTCTCTTTAGCTTGGTTAACTTCTTCCTGGGACGAAAACGCTATCCTCTGGTTGTAGGTTCTGGGATCTAAGGAGGTCACAAGAGGAAAACGCTCTCCTGCACCTCATACCTTGGCTCTACCTCATTTCTGCATTTGGCTTCACCCACTAATCTGTGGTGAGTAGCCTTAGAGTAACCACTGACTCTGACTCCTTTCTCTAACCTACTAATCTTCCAGACCCCTGACACTAGGCCTGACCTAAGTATTTATATGACCTAAGTGCTATCCCCATCTAGTGGTGGGATGTATAAATTACACCAGACCAGCCTATGAACAGGGATACAACAGGTGTTGTAGTACAAAAATGACATGCAATAGAATAATGCCGTCTTAAGCTGTTTTGCAGTTCCCATGGGTTCCTGAGTGGGACGCTGCATTAGTTGAAGCTGGTATATCACCCTCAAGCAGTAATTTTGTGGACGAAGGTATATGGAAAACCTCTATCACTATTTTGTGGAAGCTGATATATGGCAGGCCTCAATCAGTTGTTAGTTGAAGCAGGTATATCAAAACCCGCAATCTGTATTTTGTGGACGCAGGTATATGGAAAACCTCTATCACTATTTTGTGGAAGCTGATAGATCGCAGCCCTCAATCAGCATTTTCTGGAAGCATACAAATGCACTATAGTATACTTTCTATGTTAGAAAGTATATTATAAGTATATCACACCCCTCTGGGTATCACAGCTATCGATAGCACAACGTTACCAGTCTTTAAAAGGATTATTAGCTAGCGTTTGGTGTCCCTAAGTTCCTAGCAGCCTGTCACTGCTCCAAAATGCAACCTCTCCCTACACTGGTAAAACACATAATGTAAAATGGCTGCCAGATTGTTTTCTGTTATAGGGTTGGGGGTGTGTTCATGTGCTGAAATGTCTCAATTGGCTGTCCTGTCCCACCTGTTGGATGGGTCATGGTTCAAAGTTTGGCGCAATGCAAAAGAATATGGCGCGAGCGGAGATTGCCATATGCCCGCATGTTCTGCGGATCGCGAACGCGCAAAGTTCGCCGCAAACTGACCGCTGAGCGAACCGCAAGGCCATCACTACTGAAGGCCACTATGAAAGCAACCTGGGCTTCCATAACACCTTAGCAGTGCCACAGGCTAATCTCCTCCATGCCACGCTGCATTGATGCAGTAATTCATGCAAAAGGAGCTGCGACTAAGTACTGAGTGCATATACTGTACATACTTTTCAGTTGGCCAAGATTTCTGTATTAAAAATCATTTTTTTCAATTGATTATATATATATATACAGTCAGGTCCATAAATATTGGGACATCGACACAATTCTAACATTTTTGGCTCTATACACCACCACAATGGATTTGAAATGAAACGACGAACATCTGCTTTAACTGCAGACTGTCTGCTTTAATTTTAGGATATTTACATACAAATCAGGTGAACGGTGTAGGAATTACAACAGTTTGCATATGTGCATCCCACTTGTTAAGGGACCAAAAGTAATGGGACAATTGGCTTCTCAGCTGTTCCATGGCCAGGTGTGTGTTATTCCCTCATTATCCCAATTACAATGAGCAGATAAAAGGTCCAGAGTTATTTTCAAGTCTGCTATTTGCATTTGGAATCTGTTGCTGTCAACTCTCAAGATGAGATCCAAAGAGCTGTCACTATCAGTGAAGGAAGTCATCATTAGGCTGAAACAACAAAACAAACCCATCAGAGAGATAGCAAAAACATTAGGCATGGCCAAAACAACTGTTTGGAACATTCTTAAAAAAAAGGAACACACCGGTTAGTTCAGCAACACCAAAAGACCCGGAAGACCACGGAAAACAACTGTGGTGGATGACCGAAGAATTCTTTCCCTGGTGAAGAAAACACCCTTCACAACAGTTGGCCAGATCAAGAACACTCTCCAGGAGGTAGGTGTATGTGTGTAAAGTCAACAATCAAGAGAAGACTGCACCAGAGTGAATACAGAGGGTTTACTACAAGATGTAAACCATTGGTGAGCCTCCAAAACAGGAAGGCCAGATTAGATTTTGCCAAATGACAGCTAAAAAAGCCTTCACAGTTCTGAAACAACATCTTATGGACAGATGACCAAGATCAACTTGTACCAGAGTGATGGGAAGAGAAGAGTATGGAGAAGGAAAGGAACTGCTCATGATCCTAAGCATACCACCTCATCAGTGAAGCATGGTCGTGGTAGTGTCATGGCGTGGGCATGTATGACTGCCAATGGAACTGGTTCTCTGACCCAAAGAATACTGCAAAAGAAACCAAAGAGTTTTTTAAGGAAAAGAAGTGAAATGTTATGCAATGGACAAGTCAATCACCTGACCTGAATCTGATTGAGCATGCATTTCACTTGCTGAAGACAAAACTGAAGGTAAAATCCCCCATGAACAAGCAGGAACTGAAGACAGTTGCAGTAGAGGCCTGGCAGCGCATCACCAGGGATGAAACCCAGCATCTGGTTAGGTCTATGAGTTCCAGACTTCAGGCTGTAATTGACTACAAAGAGTTTGCAACCAAGTATTAAAAAGTGAAAGTTTGATTTATGATTATTATTCTGTCCCATTATTTTTGGTTCCTTAACAAGTGGGAGGCACATATGCAAACTGTTGTAATTCCTACACCGTTCACCTGATTTGGATGTAAATACCCTCAAATTAAAGCTGACAGTCTGCAGTTAAAGCACATCTTGTTTGTTTCATTTCAAATCCATTGTGGTGGTGTATAGAGCCAAAAATGTTAGAATTGTGTCGATGTCCCAATATTTATGGACCTGACTGTATACATATATATATATATATATATATATATATACACTAGCTGAAGGACCCGGCTCTGCTTGGGTATATTTAATCTATTTCATTTAATGTTTGTGTGTGTAGTTAAAAGATATCAACACTAACCACTATAACAGTGACATCTACAGCACTCCGGCCCCGAAACAGTGACCTCCACAGCCCCCCACCCCTTAACACTGACCCCCCCCCAGTGCCCTGTCTCTTAAAATTGGACCTCCACAGCAGCCCATCCTCTTAACTTTGACCTTAACAGCAGCCTTCCCCTTTAACAGTGACTTTCACAGCATACCACCCCCTTGACAGTGACCTCCACAGGGGCCCGCCCCCTTAACAGTGTCCTTTACTGGATTGGGGGCGTCTCCTTTTGAACAGCTCACTCTAAGACAGCAGCATTGTACAGTCTGAGTGTGAACTGCAGGGAGAAAGTCACCCTCTCTCCCACCTCTGCAGCTGACAGAAGTAGATTTTTACCTTAATTTCAATCCCTGTTGGCTGAGGAATGGGAGGGGATGTGGCCTAACTGGATCGGGGGGTGTGTCCTTTTGAACAGCTTACTCTAAGACAGCAGCACTGTGCTGTCTGAGTGTGATCTGCAGGGAGAAAGTCACCTTCCCTCCTACCCCTGCAGGTGACAGAAGTTGATTTTTACCTTCATTTTTTCAATGCCCGCTGGCTCAGGAGTGGGAGGGGGCATGGCCTAACCAGATCAGGGCCGTGGCTTAGCGGGGTCTGGGGGCAGGGTTTTAAGTCTTTTGAGGGTGGACACACTGTGGCAGGGGGCGTGTCTGGGCTCCTTCCTGCAAGAGTGACGCCCCTCTGGGCACCTTACTGGCTCATTTGCATACCAAATAAACTGGATTTTCAGAGGATAAAAACATCTATTGCTAGAACAAAGGCACATCTGGAAATAAGGTACTAAGTGCTATTAGGCCATGGCTTTACTTCAATAGCAATTATCCTGGTGACAGATTTCCTTTAAAGCTCTCCTACAGCAGTGAAGATAAATGGCTGGGTTGTTATGGAAACCTGGAGTAAACTGGTGTATGTGGAGGCTGGAGGACCTGCGAGCTTCTATTGGCTGATAAGGGTCATGTGACCAAGCTTCTATTGGCTAATGCATTTTTTTGGGAATATCTCAGGAACGGTACGTCCTAGAGAGCTGAGACCTGGTCTAAAACCTTCCCGGACACCTGATGTACATGTGTGCCAAATTTCATGATTGTAAATGCGACGGTGCAGATTCCTTTAGCGGACATACACATACACTTAGTTTTATACTGTATATTAGATATATATTTAAAATTTTCGGAAATACTGACTTTGGGGTTTTCATTAGCTGTAAGCCACAATTATCAACATTAAAAGAGATAAATGCTGTGTGTAATGAATCTATAGAATATATGAGTTTCACTTTTTTGGATTGAATTACTGAAATAAATTAACTTTTAGATGATATTCTAATTTATTGCATATATACATATATATATATATATATATATATATATATATATACATATATACAGTGCTGCCCATAATTATTCATACCCCTGGCAAATTTGACTTAAAGTTACTTTTATTCAACCAGCGAGTAATTTTTTGACGGGAAATGACATAGGTGTCTCCCAAAAGATAATAAGACGATATACAAGAGGCATTATTGTGGAAGCCAAAAGTGACACCTGTGCTGGCCAGGAGGATAGTTAGAGAGGTGAAAAAGAATCCAAGGATCACCACCAAGGCCATCCTGGTGAATCTGGGCTCTGCTGGTGGCAAAGTCTCAAGGCAGACATTCCAACGGACACTGCACAATGCAGACCAAGGAGGATGCCACTTCTCCAGATAAGGCACACAAAAGCTCACTTGGCCTTTGCAAAAGCTCATCTGGACAAATAAGAAGACTTCTGGTCTTCTGTGTTATGGTCAGATGAAACAAAAAATGAATTGTTTGGTCACAATGATGTTTCCTTCATTTGGCGTAAAAAATGAGAAGCCTTCAACCCAAAGAACACCATCCCCACTGTCAAACATGGTGGTGGGAACCTAATGCTTTGGGGGTGTTTTTCAGCCAATCGACCAGGGAACCTAATTACAGTAAACGGCAGCATGAAAAAAGAGCAATACATGAGGATTCTCAACGACAACATCAGGCAGTCTGCAGAGAAACTTGGCCTTGGGCACCAGTGGACATTTCAGCATGACAATGACCCAAAACACACAGCAAAAGTGGTGAAGAAATGGTTAGCAGACAACAACATTAACATTTTGGAGTGGCCCAGCTAGAGTCCAGACTTGAATCCAATTGAGAATCTGTGGAGGGAGCTAAAGATCAGGGTGATGGCAAGAAGACCCTCCAACCTGAAAGATTTGGAGCTCATTGCTAAAGATGAATGGGCAAAAATATCTGTGGAGACATGCAAAAAGCTGGTCTGCAATTATAGAAGGCGTTTGATTGCTGTAATAGCTAATAAAGGCTTTTCTATTGATTATTGAGAAGGGTACGAATAATTTTGGACTGGACACTTTTTGCTCAAATGTAAATAAAAGCTGAGAAATATTTTTTTCCCACAATAATGCCTCTTGTACATTGTCTTATTATCTTTTGGGAGACACCTATGTCATTTCCCATCAAAAAAATACTTGCTGGTTGAACAAAAGTAACTTTAAGTCAAAATTTGCCAGGGGTATGAATAATTATGGGCAGCACTGTATATATATATATATATATATATATATATATATATATATATATAATATTCTTACATGCCTTTGAAACACTTGATTCACTAGCTGTATAAATCTTATAAATTACACTCCAGCTACTGTACAGGGCGCAGGGCACTTGAAATCTCAGCTATTCTCACCCCCGTACGCATCAATCATCAAACGTAATCTGCTCTTCTTTGTCCAGAAACATTCTCTTTCTTTTCTTTTTTCTTTTTCAGTTTTTTCTTTTTTTTAAATAAGAAATTGACTTTATTTGCTTAAAGCAAACTGAAACCTCTCCCCGCTCCTGGCCTGATGAATGCAGATGTAAATGTGCACTTATATAATTGGATCAGGTCCCACGATAAAAGAGATAAACGTCTCCCAGTTTGCCAAGTTATTTTCAGAGGCATGCAGTGATGTGTGCAGAGAAAGTTAATGAAGGAGAGACGCACTGTACTTAAAATACCTTTGGTCTAGACTGGTGGAGGAAGACTGAGGCTTCCCCTGTGCTCGGGAGGAATCATTATTGGTGTTTATTACAATCGCTTACGATTGGAGAAATGCTTTTTCTCGATGGAGCGCGGCATTTAGACCTTTATTCTAGTAGTTTTATGTCATATCTCTGACATCAAACTTCAAGACACTCTTAGAACTGGAACACCATTTTGTATTTTAATCTAAAAATATATATTTTCTGTTAGGGACTGGGACATTAATTCTGCTACTGTTTTATGTGATTTTTTTTTCATTACACGTTATTTAACAGTTATTTTTAGTCCTTTTTATACTTAAAGGTGCCACTAGTGGAAAGGCTTCATTCACATGGACTTTTTTTAGTTATGTTTTTGCGCACTTTGGTGTTTAAAAAAATAAATAATTTGTGGTAAAAACGCAAGCTCCAGTTGTTAGCTGAAGGTCTATGGGGAATATGAAACGCGGGACACACAAGCATTTTTTTGCTTCTGTTTTTTGTTCATTAGGTGGCGTTTTTTGTCTCTCTTGCTTAGCCCCTTCCCAACCAGGTGATTTTCTAATTTTTATTTTTTTATTTTTCCATTCACATAGCTACTACATAGTATTTTCTAATAGCATCATTTAATATTGCATACGATGTAGTGGGAAGCTGGAAAAAATTCCAAATGGAGTGGAATTGGAAAAAAATGCAATTCCACCACAGTTTTCGTTTTTACATGATATGTGGTATCTAAACCATACCTTCCAAGTGTCCCTCTTTTGGTGGGACAGTTCCTTTTTTGGACCCATGTCCCTCTGTTTCTCTTTGATCCTTAAATATCCCTCTTTTTGACCTGGGGAATTCGTGCATAAATGTGCATTAATAAATTTACTAAATTGCTCCTTACTAAACTGTCTGTATGGATTATACCTGTATATTAGGCCATAACTTCATTATTTGGTGCAATTTGGACCTTAAAATATCTAAAATCCCATGAATTATGTGCTAATATTTAAATGGATATCGAAGCGCAAGAGAAAAAATTGTCCCAGGGGCTCCACATACTGTAAAAAAATAAAGGAACTTATACTCACCTAACCGATCTCCAGCTACTGCAGTAGTAACAGAGTCAGTAATTATGCTTTGGGTGGAGTTAGAGGCGTGGCCTAGTATGAAAAAAAAGGGCCGTAATGCGCGCTGCACATATTGTCCCTCTTTGCCATTTTCAAAAGTTGGGAGGTATGCTACACGGTAAAACTGACCTGTGCCCTTCCTTCTTTGGGTCAGTACAATTACAGTTCTGTCCCGATTTTCTTGTGTTTTAATGCAAAAAATATATATAAAAACTTTGGGAATTTTTTTTTTTACTATATTTAACCCCTATACCTTTTTGATATTTACATCTATTTTGTTGTGTGAAGGCTTTTTTGCAATCCATTATGTAGTTTTTATTGATACCCTATGTACACCTTCAGAGGCATTTTTTGTTTATGACGGGCAGCTTCTACAGCATCTCAGCCCTGTACACAAAACAGAGCTCCATATTTTTAATAAAGACCAATTGAATAAATGATTTTTAGCTCAAAATGAGTACAATGCAAAAATTAAAAAAAATTGCCCCCAAAGGTGTACATAGTCTTTAAAAGGGTTTTTAGAGATTTTACTACTGATGACCTTTCCTCTGGATAGGTCATCAGTATCTGATTGATGGGGGTCCGACATCCTGAAACCCTGCCGATCAGCTGTTCCAGAAGGCAGACGTGCTCCCTTAAATGCTGCTTCCTTCTCGCAGCTTTTCCTAGGCCAGCGACATCACGTTCATGTGTCTTGTGACCTAGGAGCAGCTCAGCTCCAAAAAAGTGAATGGGGCTGAGCGTGATACCAAGCACAACCGCTATACAATGTATGGCGCTGTGCTTGGTAAGCACGGAGAAGGCCGCGGAGCCACAACTGAGCGCCGGTGCCTTGTCACACAGCTAATCGGAAGAGATCCCGGGCGTCAGACTCCCACTGATTTGATACTAACGACGATAGCGACGAAAAAATGTTGACTCAGCTATTTTGATTTTTTTTTTTGCGTTACAGCATTCAACATAAGGGCATTTTAGCATGCAGTGGTGCAAATGAATATTACTTTTTGATTGCTTATTTATTTTTATTTTTACTATGGAAAGGGGGGTGATGTGAATTTTTATATATTTTTTAACATTTAAAAAAAACTGTTTTTTTTTAAGTCCCCATAGGAGAATTTAACATGCAGTCATCTGATCACTTTTCCCATAAACTGCAATGAATTACTATTGCAGTCTATGGGAAATTTGCTATGTTCATATGGAGCACAGCCACAGACAGGGCTTCATAGGACCATCACTGTGGCAGGCCTCCGATCCTTCAGAGGGCCTAAGGCTGCCATAATAACTGAACGGGAGCGCTGTGAACTCTCAAATGCCATGGTTGCAATTGACCATGTCATCTGAGGGGGTTATCGCTATCGTTATCCATAGCCATGGACCTTGCCCCTGGGTGTCTGCAATGTAAAACAACAGAAACCGGCCGGCCATCTTTAAAGTCCTGACTGCCGGCGGTCAAGAAAGCGTTAAATACGTAATATTTAAACATGCTGAATCTCTTGATGCTTTTCAGGTGTTTTGACATCCCCTTCCCTATCGATGAAAAACGCTATGAAGAAAATATTAATGGTAAGACATACAGGGGCAGATTAATGCCTCTTTCACATTTGGTCAGTATTTTGCATCAGTATTCCCCTGCAGGAAGCATGGGAAAAGGAGTGTAGGGGACTCTATTATTAGGAGGACAGACAGTGTCATCTGTTGCCAACAGTGTGTTGTCTTTCGAGTGCTTGGGTTCGGCATATTGCGGATCGGACTAACAGATTGCTGGGTGGGGCTGGGGATTGGGGAAGACCCGACGGTCATGGTACACATTGGCACTAATGACAAAGTCAGGGGGAGATGGAAGGTCCCTAAAATGAGAGAAGCCCAAGTCCAGGACGTCCAAAGTAGTGTTTTCAAAAATACTACCAGCGCCACGAGCGTCACCAGAGAGACAACAGGAGCTTAGAGAGTTAAATAAGTGGCTCAGAAGCTGGTGCAGGAAGGAAGCGTTTGGGTTCATGGAGAACTGGGCCGACGTCTAGGTCGGTTACAGGCTCTACAGTAGGGACGGGCTGCACCTTAATGGGGAGGGTGCAACTGCCCTGGGGGTAAAAATGGTTAGATTGCTGGAGAAGCTTTTAAACTAGGATCTGGGGGGATGGTGGGGGATCATACTAATAAGGGGGTAGATAGTGTAGATAGAGAGTGGGATATAGGAGGGGACAGTGGGGATTTAGTGGGTGATGGGGTTAGTGAGGAAAGTAGGGAGAAGACTGGGCAGAACTATACACCGATAAAAAATAGAACTGCTGGTAACAAGAACCTGTTACATACTACATCAACCAAGGTAAACCAAAAATCCCAGATATTCAATTTACAGGTAATAGTAATTTAAAAAGTATTTTAACAAATGCCAGAAGTCTAGCTAGCAAAATAGGGGAGCTGGAGGCTATGGTAATAGAAGAACACATAGATGTACTTGGTGTGGCTGAGACATGGTTGGATTCTTCACATTTTTGGGCTGTAAATATTGAGGGTTTTACACTATTTAGGAAAGACAGGGTCAATAGAAAAGGTGGTGGCGTGTGCCTGTATGTGAGGAGTGATCTGAAGACAAGTGTGAAAGAGGCAATTGTGGGTGCGGATGGTGAGGATGTGGAATCCTTATGGAGACCAGAGGAGATAGAAGCTCAACTGTATAACTTAATATAGCAGGCGGCACAGGCTGGCACAGTGGTCATAATGGGAGATTTTAACTTCCCAGAAATTGACTGGGGTCATGGTTCTGCCTCAACCGCAAAGGGGAGAACTTCCTCAACTTGCTGCAGGACCACTTTATGGGCCAGTTTGTAGAAGCTCCCACTAGGGGCAATGCTATGTTGGATCTGGTAATCTCTAATGATGCAGAGCTTGCTGGAAATGTTACTGTTCGAGAAACACTAGGAAATAGTGACCACAATATAATTCTATTCCCCCTACACTATAAGAAGCAAAATCTGTCAGGCAGAGCAAAAACACTAAATTTCAAAAAGGCTAATTTCCCTGGGTTGAGGGCAGCATTTCAGGGCATAGACTGGGTGCAGCTACTGTCACAAATTAATACTGAGGATAAATGGGAGAGCTTCAAATCCACATTGAGTAATTGCACAAAAAAAATTATTCCTTTAGGTAACAAGTATAAACGACTAAAATTAAACCCCCCATGGCTCACGGCTAATGTAAAAAGGGCAATAAAAGACAAAAAAGGGCATTTGAAAAATACAAATCTGAGGGGTCAGCTGGAGCGTTTGAAGATTATAAAGGGCTTAATAAAATCTGTAAAAAGGAGATAAAATTAGCAAAAATACAAAACGAACAGCAGGTGGCAAAAAAGAGCAAAACAAATCCCCAAAAATTCTTTAAATATATAAATGCTAAAAAACCAAGGTCCGAGCAGGTAGGTCTCATAAATAATGGTAAAGGGGGGTAGTCACTGAAGATAAGGAAAAGGCAGAGTTACTAATTGTTTTTTTTTTTAGCTCTGTATATACAAATGAAGAGAAAGGAGCTGATATCTGTGGTGCTGGGACTGTTAGTACATCCATTAATATACTCAATTGGCTCACTTTAGATATGGTCCAAGATAAGTTAAATAAGGTAAATGTGAACAAGGCTCCGCGTCCAGATGGATAAAACCCAAGAGTGCTTAAAGAGGTCAGTTCAGTCATTGCTGTGCCCCGTTTATAATTTTTAAAGATTCTCTAGGTACTGGTACAGTGCCAAGTGATTGGCGCAAGACAATGTGGTGCCCATATTAGTTAGTTTAACTTCTGTTATGGGAAAAATGTTTGAAGGACTCTTAAGGGACTATATACAGGAGTATGTCACTGTAAATAATATTATAAGTGATAACCAGCATGGGTTTACCAAGGACAGAAGTTGTCAGACTAACCTGATTTGTTTTTATGAGGAGGTGAGTAGTAGCCTGGACAGAGGGGCAGCTGTGGATGTAGTGTTTCTGGATTTTGCAAAGGCTTTGATACTGTCCCTCATAGACGTTTAATAGGTAAAGTAAGGTCTATAGGCTTGGAAAGTATAGTTTGTAATTACATAGAAACATAGAAACATAGAATGTGTCGGCAGATAAGAACCATTTGGCCCATCTAGTCTGCCCAATATATCTGAATCCTATTAATAGTCCCTGGCCCTATCTTATATGAAGGATAGCCTTATGCCTATCCCATGCATGCTTAAACTCCTTCACTGTATTTGCAGCTACCACTTCTGCAGGAAGGCTTTTCCATGCATCCACTACTCTCTCAGTAAAGTAATACTTCCTTATATTACTTTTAAACCTTTGCCCCTCTAATTTAAAACTGTGTCCTCTTGTGGTAGTTTTTCTTCTTTTAAATATGCTCTCCTCCTTTACCGAGTTGATTCCCTTTATGTATTTAAAAGTTTCTATCATATCCCCTCTGTCTCGTCTTTCTTCCAAGCTATACATATTAAGGTCCTTTAACCTTTCCTGGTAAGTTTTATCCTACAATCCATGTACTAGTTTAGTAGCTCTTCTCTGAACTCTCTCTAGAGTATCTATATCCTTCTGGAGATATGGCCTCCAGTACTGCGCACAATACTCCAAGTGAGGTCTCACCAGTGTTCTGTACAGCGGCATAAGCACTTCACTCTTTCTACTGCTTATACCTCTCCCTATACATCCAAGCATTCTGCTGGCATTTCGTGCTGCCCTATTACATTGTCTTCCCACCTTTAAGTCTTCTGAAATAATTACTCCTAAATCCCTTTCCTCAGATACTGAGGTCAGGACTGTGTCAAATATTCTATATTCTGCCCTTGGGTTTTTACGCCCCAGGTGCATTATCTTGCACTTATCCACATTAAATTTCAGTTGCCAGAGTTCTGATCATTCTTCTAGTTTTCCTAAATCCTTTTCCATTTGGCGTTTCCCTCCAGGAACATCAACCCTGTTACATATCTTTGTGTCATCAGCAAAAAGACAAACCTTACCATCGAGGCCTTTTGCAATATCACTTATGAAGATATTAAACAAAATTGGTCCCAGTACAGATCCCTGTGGAACCCCACTGGTAACATGACCTTGTTTTGAATGTTCTCCATTGACTACAACCCTCTGCTGTCTGTCACTCAGCCACTGCCTAATCCACTCAACAATATGGGAGTCCATGCTCAATGACTGCAGTTTATTGATAAGTCTTCTATGTGGGACAGTGTCAAAAGCCTTACTAAATTCTAGATATGCGATGTCTACTGCACCTCCACCGTCTATTATTTTAGTCACCCAGTCAAAAAAATCTATAAGATTTGTTTGACATAATCTCCCTGAAGTAAACCCATGTTGTTTTTCATCTTGCAATCCATGGGATTTTAGATGTTCCACAATCCTATCCTTTAATAGGGTTTCCATTAATTTGCCTACTATTGATGTCAGACTCACTGGTCTATAGTTGCTCGATTCCTCCCTACTACCTTTCTTGTGAATGGGCACGACATTTGCCAATTTCCAATCTTCCGGGACGACTCCTGTTACTAATGATTGGTTAAATAAATCTGTTAACGGTTTTGCCAGCTCACCACTAAGCTCTTTTAATAATTTGGGGTGTATCTCATCAGGCCCCTGTGACTTATTTGTCTTCACTTTAGACAGCAAACTTAGAACATCTTCCTCTGTAAAGACACATGCATCAAACGATTTATTAGTCATCCTTTCTAGTGGAGGTCCTTCTCCTTCTTTTTCTTTTGTAAAAACTGAACAGAAGTATTCATTAAGGCAGTCGGCTAGCCCTTTATTCTCTTCTACATACCTTCCGTCCTTTGTTTTTAATTGAGTTATTCCTTGTTTTAATTTCCTTTTTTCATTTATATATCTGAAGAATGTCTTATCCCCTTTTTTCATAGACTGAGCTAGTTTTTCTTCTGCCTGCGCTTTAGAAGTTCTTATAACTTGCTTGGCCTCTTTCTGCCTAATCTTGTAGATTTCCTTATCTTCATTGCTCTGTTTTTTTTATAATTACAAAATGCTAGCTTTTTATTTTTAATGATTTGGGCCACTTCTGCTGAGTACCACAGCGGTCTCTTCCTTTTTTTGCTTTTACTGAGTCTAATGCAATTTTCTGTTGCCTTCAATAATGCACCTTTTAAGTAGTCCCATTTCTCCTGGACTCCATGTAATCCGTTCCAGTCTGATAAGGACTCATTTATGACTAATTTCATTTTTGAAAAGTCTGTTTTTCTAAAATCTAAAACTTTTGTTTTTGTGTGGTGGGACTCTTTCACAGTTCTTATATTAAACCACACTGACTGGTGATCACTAGATCCCAAGGTTTCGCCTACAATGACATCATATACTGAATCCCCATTTGTGAATACCAAATTCAAAATGGCCTCCCTCCGGGTTGGCTCCTCAACCACTTGTTGTAGAGATAACCCCAGTAGGGAATTTAGAATATCTGTACTCCTGGTAGAACTTGCTATTTTGGTTTTCCAGTTTATATCTGGAAATCCAGTTTAATTGGACTGAAAACTGGCTGAAGGACTGTGTCCAGAGAGTTGTGGTCAATGATTCCTATTCAGAATGGTCCCAGGTTATAAGTGGTGTACCCCAAGGTTCAGTGCTGGGTCCTCTATTATTTAATTTATTAATGATATCGAGGACGGGATTAATAGCACCATTTCTATTTTTGCAGATGACACTAAGCTATGTAGAACTATACAGTCTATGGAAGATGTCCATATACTACAAGCTGACTTGAACACTCTGAGTGATTGGGCATCAACTTGGCAAATGAGGTTCAATGTGGACAAATGTAAAGTTATGCATCTTGGTGGTAGTAATAATCTCTGTGCTTCAAGTGTCCTAGGTGATGTAACACTGGTAGAGTCACTTATAGAGAAGGATTTGGGTGTCCTTGTAGATGGCAGATTAAATAACAGCATACAATGTCAATCAGCTGCTTCTAAGGCCACCAGGATATTGTCATGCATTAAATGAGGCATGGACTCGCGGGGCAGGGATGTAATACAGCCCTGATCAAAAGTTTAAGACCACTTGAAAAATGGCAAAAAATCATATTTAGCATGGCTGGATCTTAACAATATTCCAATTAGAGCTTCAACATGCAACAAGAAGAAATGGGAGTGAGACAAAACATTTTTTGAGCATTCAATTTAATGAAAACAATGAATAAACTGAAACAGGCTGTTTTTCAGCTGACCAAAAGTTTAGGACCACACCTCCAAAAAAAAACTAAACCCCCCCAAAACAGAAATCCAACCTACAAACATGAACTCAGTAATGAGTAGCTCCGCCGTTATTGTTTATCACTTCAAAAATTTGTTTCGGCATGCTTGATGCAAACGTTTCCATGAGGTGAGTGGGAACATTTCTCCAAGTGGTGAAGACGGCCGCACGAAGGCCATCTACTGTCTGGAACTGTTGTCCATTTTTGTAAACTTCCCTTGGCATCCATCCCCAAAGGTTCTCAATTGGATTTAGATCAGGGGAACACGCAGGATGGGCCAAAAGAGTGATGTTATTCTCCTGGAAGAAGTCTCTTGTCCTGCGGGCATTGTGTACTGTAGCGTTGTCCTGTTGAAAAACCAAGTCGTTACCACACAGACGAGGGCCCTCAGTCATGAGGAATGCTCTCTGCAACATCTGGACATAGCCAGCGGCCGTTTGACGCCCCTGCACTTCCTGAAGCTCCATTGTTCCACTGAAGGAAAAAGCACCCCAGACCATTATGGCGCCCCCTCCACTGTGGCGCGTAGAAAACATTTCAGGTGGGATCTGCTTGTCATGCCAGTAACGTTGGAAACCATCAGGACCATCAAGGTTAAATTTTTTCTCATCAGAGAATAAAACCTTCTTCCACCTTTGAATGTCCCATGTTTGGTGCTCTCTTGCAAAGTCCAAACGATGAGTTCTGTGGCGTTCAAGGAGACGAGGTCTTTGAAGACGTTTCTTGTTTTTGAAGCCGTTTAGTCTCAGATGCTGTCTGATGGTTATGTGGCTGCAGTCAGCACCAGTAAAGGCCTTAATTTGGGTCGAGGATCATCCAGTGACTTGAAGGACAGCCAATTGGATCCTCCGGCTCAGTGCTGATGAAATTTTTTTGGGTCTTCCACTTTACTTTTTTGTTCCATAACCCTCAGGATCATTTAAGAAATTCCAAATGACTGTCTTACTGCGTCCCACCTCAGCAGCGATGGCGCGCTGTGAGAGACCCTGCTTATGCAGTTCAACAACCCGACCACGTTCAAAAAGGGAGAGTTTTTTTTGCCTTTGCCATCACAATGTGTGACTACCTGACAGAAAATGACAATGAATCCACATCTTTGCACAGATTTGGCCTTTTGAAGGCATGTGGTCCTAAAATTTGGATCAGCTGAAAAACAGCCTGTTTCAGTTTAATCGTTATTTTCAATTAATTAAATGCTCAAAAAATGTTTTGTCTCACTCTCATTTCTTCTTGTTGCATGTTGAAGCTCTACTTGGAACCTTGTTAAGATCCAAAAATGTAAAATATGATTTTTTGCCATTTTTTAAGTGGTCTTAAACTTTTGATCAGGACTGTATTACCACTTTACAAAGCGTTGGTGTTGACTCATCTGGAATATGCAGTTCAGTTCTTGGCACCAGTCCATAGAAAGGACGCACTGCAGCTGGAAAAAGTACAGAGGAGAGCGACTAAACTGATAAGGGGAATGGAGGGTCTTAGTTATGAAGAAAGATTAAAATATTAGAATTTATTTAGTCTTGAGAAGAGACGTCTAAGGGGGGACATGTTAACCTATACAAGTATATAAATGGGCCATACAAAAAATACGGTGAAAAACTGTTCCATGTAAAATGCCCTCAAAAGACAAGGGGGCACTGCCTCCGACTGGAAAATAAAAAGTTCAGTATCCAGAAGCGTCAAAGCTTCTTTACTGTAAGAACTGTGAATCTGTGGAATAGACTTCCTTAGGACGTGGTCACAGCAAGAATAGTGGACAGTTTTACAAAGGGTTTAGATTAATTCTTAAAAGTAAATTACATTAATGCTTATGAAAACGTGTAGAAATCTTAGTTTAATTTCCTTCTGGGATTCGTGTCCCCACCTATCCCTTGGTTGAACTTGATGGACTTATGTCTTTTTTCAACCGTATTAACCATGTAAAAGTATTTGTAAGCCAAAACCAGAAGTAGAACCTACAGAGATAAGGTGTAATAGAAATATTTGTGCCTCTTCTGTGTTTTGGACCCACTCCTGGTTTCAGCTTACGAATACTGATGCAAAAATACTGAGCAAATACTGACCATGTGAAAGAGGCATTAATATTGAGAATGAACCAATTTTCCGGCACATTTTGTACAAAATACTGGTGTGCATGCTTTGCATCACATCTACCAACTGTATTACACACTTTACTAAGCTTCTTACTGTATGCCTCGTCTGACAAAGGGGGTTGGCTTTGCAGAGAAGGGTTGTGGGTTTTCAGGAAATGGGCATGGCCTCAATGCACATCTGTACACCAAAAAAAAAAAAAAATAGGAGTAGAACTACCTCAACTGATATGTGGCATGAACTTGCCAGTTTTTTTTGGCGCACCGACATAATTCCAGCTGGTGTAAAATGTACGATACTCAAAAACTGATGGTTTTGCAGGCAAGTTCAGTCAGTTTTGTCTGCAATTGCGTTCATGTTTCAGTTTTTTCCACGCTAGTGCAATCAATTTTTGCAGCCCTATTGTACTATGCATTCTGTATTCAGAATGCTATTATTTTCCCTTATAACCATGTTATAAGGGAAAATAATAAAATCTACAGAACACCGATCCCAAACCCGAACTTCAGTGAAGAAGTCCGGGTTCGGGTCTGTGTACCACAATCAGTTTTTTCTCATGTGCGTGCAAAACGCATTGCACTCGCACGGAAAAAACTGAGCAACGCAATCGCAGTCAAAACTGACTGAAATTGCGTACACACTCGCACGATTTTCCCTGATCGCAGACGCAACGCATCCGGTTGTAATCCGTTTTTTGGCGCACCGACATAATTCCAGCTGGTGTAAAATGTACGATACTCAAAAACTGATGGTTTTGCAGGCAAGTTCAGTCAGTTTTGTCTGCAATTGCGTTCATGTTTCAGTTTTTTCCACGCTAGTGCAATCAATTTTTGCAGCCCTATTTTACTATGCATTCTGTATTAAGAATGCTATTATTTTCCCTTATAACCATGTTATAAGGGAAAATAATAAAATCTACAGAACACCGATCCCAAACCCGAACTTCAGTGAAGAAGTCCGGGTTCGGGTCTGTGTACCACAATCAGTTTTTTCTCATGTGCGTACAAAACGCATTGCACTCGCACGGAAAAAACTGAGCAACGCAATCGCAGTCAAAACTGACTGAAATTGAGTACACACTCGCACGATTTTCCCTGATCGCAGACGCAACGCATCCGGTTGTAATCCGGACACGCTCGTGTGAAAGGGGCCTTAGCGTTACTCTCTTCAGTTTAAACAGTTTGAAACCAGACCTGAGATGCACCAGATGTGCCAGATTTCTCATAGCGGTGGGTGTTGGGTGATAGATTTGGCACATATTTATAGACATGTTAGATGCTTTTCTTTTTTTTATACCACCTCTTGTTTGCATTTCCAAAATTGTGACTTACGTCTGTTACATGTTAGGGCTGATGCTCATGACCATGCCGTGTTTTGCGGTCCGCCCAATAATAGAAATGCCTATTCTTGTCCGCAAAACAGACAAGAATAGGAAATGTTCTATTTTTTTTTTTTTTTGCGGGGACACAGAACGGAAACAACGGATGCTGACAGCACACAGAGTGCTGGCCGCATCTTTTGCGGCCCCTTTGAAGTGAATGTGTCCGCATCTGCGTTCTCTCGTTCGTGTGCATGACCTCTTAGGCAGACCATACAGATTAGATCTATGTCAGACAAACCCACCAACTCCAGCGGATTCAGCCGACCATCTAATTTGTATGGTAGCCTCCCAACTCTCCCCAACTGCTGATGTCAGAGGGATAAGGATTGAGCATGCTGGATTTCAAATGCCTGATCCATTGGAGAGAAGCCGCTTTTGCAAGTGTCAATCAGCTTCTTTCTTCCTCTCACCATTCACTACATATGCATGCTCAGCCAAACCGAGCCAGCGAGCATGCATATGTACGGGAGGATTGGGAGAGATATACTTACCGTATATGTTCTACAGTGCACAGAAACTCCTATCTCCATGAAATGCGCTAGCTGGTAATTGAGTCAGCCAACTATAGCTGACAGCTTGCAGCTGCCCACCTCCCAAAAATTAAAAAAACATGAGTTGTAACAATGTATCAGGGGCTGAACTAACATAAAAATGCAGCATTTATACATTGTAACATTTACCAAGCCCCATCACCACTTGTGTCCTATTAGTCCAATACTATGGCTGCGTGCAGGAGTAAATCTCCAATATTAATCGCCAGGTTGTTTTTAGGTATAAAACGATGTATGGATGACTTTCTTAATATATCTTTATGGCAGTTAGCACACTGTTTTTTTTTAATACATGGCTTATCCCTGCATAGGTAAAGATATAAAACGTAACATTCTGCCTTCCTATAGCCACCACTAGAGGGAGCCTAGGAGCTTACTACCTACTGTATTATTACTAAATCCAATACATCACTATGGAGTAAGATCCCAGGGCTGCCTCTTGTAAACTGGGGTGCCTAAGTGTATTCCTACTGTATATACAGTCAGGTCCATAAATATTGGGACATGGACACAATTCTAACATATTTGGCTCTATACACCACCACAATGGATTTGAAATGAAACAAACAAGATGTGCTTTAACTGCAGACTGTCAGCTTTAATTTGAGGGTATTTACATCCAAATCAGGTGAACGGTGTAGGAATTACAACAGTTTGCATATGTGCCTCCCACTTGTTAAGGAACCAAAAGTAATGGGACAATTGGCTTCTCAGCTGTTCCATGGCCAGGTGTGTGTTATTCCCTCATTGTCCCAAATACAATGAGCAGATAAAAGGTCCAGAGTTCATTTCAAGTGTGCTATTTGCATTTGGAATCTGTTGCGGTCAACTCTCAAGATGAGATCCAAAGAGCTGTCACCATCAGTGAAGCAAGCTATCATTAGGCTGAAAAAAACAGAACAAACCCATCAGAGAGATAGCAAAAACATTAGGCGTGGCCAAAACAACTGTTTGGAACATTCTTAAAAAGAAGGAATGCACCGGTGAGCTCAGCAACACCAAAAGACCCGGAAGACCACGGAAAACAACTGTGGTGGATGACCGAAGAATTCTTTCCCTGGCGAAGAAAACACCCTTCACAACAGTTGGCCAGATCAAGAACACTCTCCAGGAGGTAGGTGTATGTGTGTCAAAGTCAACAATCAAGAGAAGACTTCACCAGAGTGAATACAGAGGGTTAACTACAAGATGTAAACCATTGGTGAGCCTCAAAAACAGTAAGGCCAGATTAGAGTTTGCCAAACGACATCTAAAAAAGCCTTCACAGTTCTGGAACAACATCCTATGGACAGATGAGACCAAGATCAACTTGTACCAGAGTGATGGGAAGAGAAGAGTATGGAGAAGGAAAGGAACTGCTCATGATCCTAAGCATACCACCTCATCAGTGAAACATGGTGGTGGTAGTGTCATGACGTGGGCATGTATGGCTGCCAATAGAACTGGTTCTCTTGTATTTATTGATGATGTGACTGCTGACAAAAGCAGCAGGATGAATTCTGAAGTGTTTTGTGCAATATTATCTGCTCATATTCAGCCAAATGCTTCAAAACTCATTGGACAGTGCTTCACAGTGCAGATGGACAATGACCCAAAGCATACTGCAAAAGCAACCAAAGAGTTTTTTATGGGAAAGAAGTGGAATGTTATGCAATGGCCAAGTCAGTCACCTGACCTGAATCCGATTGAGCATGCATTTCACTTGCTGAAGACAAAACTGAAGGGAAAATGCCCCAAGAACAAGCAGGAACTGAAGACAGTTGCAGTAGAGGCCTGGCAGAGCATCACCAGGGATGAAACCCAGCGTCTGGTGATGTCTATGCGTTCCAGACTTCAGGCTGTAATTGACTGCAAAGGATTTGCAACCAAGTATTAAAAAGTGAAAGTTCGATTTATGATTATTATTCTGTCCTATAACTTTTGGTTCCTTAACATTTGGGAGGCACATATGCAAACTGTTGTAATTCCTACACCGTTCACCTGATTTGGATGTAAATACCCTCAAATTAAAGCTGACAGTCTGCAGTTAAAGTCAAATCCATTGTGGTGGTGTATAGAGCCAAAAATGTTAGAATTGTGTCGATGTCCTAATATTTATGGACCTGACTGTATATAGGATGACTATACTAGAATATCAAGTATGCCGGTGTTTTGTCATACAATACATAATATTGAATGAAAGAAGAAATAAATGGAAATAAAATATCTTAATAAAATAAAATAATCTCTCAAATTTTTCGGGACAGCTATAAAAAATGTAAAAGAAAAGGAATTTGTTGTTGCTTTTGGTTGTCATCTCAAAATTGTAGCAATTATAAATGAAATGGTAAGTATAGGAACTGATGAACAAAAAAAAGTTATTACCTCCAGAATACAGAGATAGAAAAAAAGGTTGGTCCTGACATGTCTGTTTTAGGAATTAATTGCATCCTCCTTGTAAGAACAATTCTGGAACGCCTGTTCTTATAAATCTATGTTTTGCCATTCCTTTATTATTCCTTCTAGAAGTTATGAATGAATGGACAGCAGTTTGCCATAAAGGTCTATCTGGGTGTTATCAGAGGGGGCGCGTTCCTGCTGGATAGTGTCCAGTACACTCTCAACTAACAATTCATGAGTAGCTTCTAGTAAGGCCTCTTTCACACGACCGTTTTTTTATTCCGTTTGCGGGCTGTTTTTTGCGTTCCGTATAAGGTCCGTATACGGAACCTTTCATTTCAATGGTTCCGCAAAAAAAACAAAAAACGGAATGTACTCCATATGCATTCCGTTTCCCTATGTCCGTTTTTCCGTTCCGTTGAAAGATAGAACATGTCCTATTATTGCAAGCAAATCACGTTCCGTGGCTCCATTCAAGTCAATGAGTCCGCAAAAAAAACGGAACACATACGGAATGTACTCCGTATGTCTTCCGTATCCGTTCCATTTTTGCGGAACCGTCCGTTGAAAATGTTATGCCCAGCCCAATTTTTTCTATGCAATTACTGTACACTGTATATGCCATACGGAAAAACGGAACTGAAACGGAAACACAACGGAAAAAAAAAAAAAAAAAAAAACTGAACAACGGATCCGTGAAAAACGGAGCGCAAAATACTGAAGAAGTCATACGGTTGTGTGAAAGAGGCCTTAGAATAACTGAGGAATGGCACTAGATAGAGTTTTTACAAAAAAAGCTCCCGAATGATGACATCATAAGGAAAGCAAGTCGTTACTAAAACTAAAAAGAGATGTCAGGAGAGGGGACAGGTCCTCTTTTAAGGGCTAATTACAAGTCTATTAGCTCATTAGGGAAAGATCAAAAGGGAGCGGCACAACATAGAAACCATAACAATCCAATACGGATGGATAAAGCAGACGTCGCCGCCGCCGCCGTCCCCCTAAATGCCTAATACCTGGAGCAGACGCGGAATCAATTGCTCTCAGATTAAACACTGTCGTTATTGCCACTTTCTCCTGCAATCTGTCCCTCCTGACAATAGCCTCCTGTAGATTTATGTAACCACTCCCCAGCTGTCTGCACGGGTAGCAATGGAGATATTTCACCCTACCGCTGGGTAACAATTGGAATATTGCTCGGCACCGTCCCCCTCGCAGAGAACAAGAGGATGAGATTGAGTTGGGAACCTCTGCGCAGAAGGTCACAGTGATCAGATCCTCGCCAAAAGGGATTCGATTTGATTTTCAGAATTGCTTGTCCTACCTTCTTTTACTTATTAATAGTTGTTTTCTAAAGTTCTTTTTACTCTTTTTCTTTTTCTTCTTCTCTCATTATTGTCCCCAAAAGACGAAACTTTTTTTTTTGGTGCGCAATAAAAAGTAGCGAGACTTTGATCTCTTGAACTGTCTATGTGAGCTTTCCGCAGCCGAAATTGAGGCTTAAAACAATGCACACTTTATTGTTGGCACTTGCTGAGCTCCCGGAGACAGAAAAGACTGATTTATTAGCTTGTCAGGGGAAGCATTGTTGAAGGAGGCAATCAAAAAGCATTTACCTAGCTATACTAAAATTACTGCCTTTTCACTGGCTAATTTGTATAACTCCCATGGAGGAGCTTGGAAAGTGTTTGATGAGGCATAAAATGATGATTAATGAATTTATTGCCTTGCTTCTCATCAAACACAAAGTGGTAAATCCCCCTCCCCGCTTTCTCTATGGAAGGCCATGCACTCGTAGCACGGACCGAAAGCTCTAACTTCCAGGTTAATAACGAGAACTCTACTTCTGACCTATCGAATGACATGAAACTCCAGCTCCGGTTATTTGGATACAGCTCTGGGACCAAGAATTGCATCTGCATGGAGTTTGTTCGACCGGGGTATCGCACATTGCAAAAAATGACTACTATGGGCCCTAAGGCCTCGTTCACATTCACGTGTCAGTGTGACGTCGGTGAAAAAAAGCGTGCGTGTTTCATCCGTGAAGCTGTCCGTGAAGGATCCGTGTGTCCGTTTTTACCATTCATTGACGTTGCTCAACTGAAGATTAATTTTCAAAGAATCTCCTATCGGTCTTCAGTGAAAAACGGACACAACACGGATGTGTGTCAGTGATTTTCATAGACCCAGAGACTTCAAGGGGTGTGCTTGGTTCGCATCATGGATCAAAGTAGTGCATGCCCCCGTAATTATATTTTTTTACTGACCCGCGGTCAGTAAAAAAAAAAAGCCGAAATGTGAACAGACACATTTAAATCAATGGGTACGTGTTGTCCGCAGAAAATGCCGACAGCACACGTCAGTGAAAAACGGAAATGTGAACGAGGCCTAAGGATAGGACAACGCAACACGTGGCCAAATATTGCAGTGTAGCGGTACCCGCATATCTGCTGTATTTCGTTGTGTCTTGTGTCATTTGTTTGCACGAGCCCTAATTGTGGCAAGTGCGTGACACATATGGCACAGTCAAAGATCGCATGACCTGCGGTCAATAAAAAAAAAATACCGAAATGTGAACAGACACATTTAAATCAATGGGTACGTGTTGTCCGCAGAAAATGCTGACAGCACACGTCAGTGAAAAACGGAAATGTGAACAAGGCCTAAGGATAGGACAACGCAACACATGCAGTTGTCCGTGCAGTGTAGCGGTACCCGCATATCTGCTGTATTTAGTGTGACTGTTGTGTCTTGTGTCATTCGTCTGCACGAGCCCTAATTGTGGCAAGTCAAAAATCGCATGATAGCACAACTGGTGCAAGGGAATAGGGTTCCAGTCTATCGCTGTACTGCGATCTTTGACTGTGCCATGGGTGTCACACCCTTGCCCCGATTAGGGCTCATGCACAGGAACGTATTTTCTTTCCGTGTCCGTTACGTGTTTTTTTTTGCAGATCTATTCATTTCAATGGGTCTGCAAAAAAAACCTGAAGTTACTCTGTGTGCATTCTGCTTCCGTATGTCCGTATATATCCGTTCCACAAAAGAATAGAACATGTCCTATTATTGGCCGCATTACGGACAAGGATAGGTCAGCTGTTCTGTTCCACAAAATACGGAATGCACACAAACGTCATCCGTATTTTTTGTGGATCCATTTTTTGCGGACCGCAAAATACATATGGTCGTGAGCATGAGCCCTAACTCCATTTAAATGGAAGATGGAAGACACTAAGGCCTCATGCACACGTCCGTATCCGTATTTCCGTCAGCGAACCATGGATTTGCAAAATATGGATAACTTTCATATGCACTTTTAGTTTTTCTCACTCCCAACCATAGAAATGACTACTCTTTTCCGTATGGCCTCATGCACATGACTGTATTTTTGGTCCGCGTCCGATCCGCATTTTTTCCTGATCCCATGCATTTCTATAGATCTGCAAAAAAAATGTCATGTCATCCATGTGCTGTCTGCATCAGATAGAACCTGTCCTATTCTTGTCTGTATGGCAGACAAGACTAAATATTTTTACAGTGGTCCCCGTGAAAATTGTGGGATGCGCGCTAATCGTATCTGTAATTTGCGGATCGGCGACTTGTGGACCTCAAAACGGATACGGTTGTGTGCAGGAGGTCTATTGAGGACATGTTCTAGAACTGGCAGAATGGCCACACGGATCTGCAAAAAAATTGGATGTGGCCTCATAGAAATGAATGGGTCAGTGTGGTATCGGCAAAATATGCAGATAGCACACAGATGAAAAATATGGTCGTGTGCAAAAGAATATCCTTCAAGGCCTACTAATATGCAGTTTTCCTAGACAATACAATATCATGCCCTTAATTATTCTACTAAATCTGCCATATGTAGATTTCAAAATTAGGCCATTTTAGTCCATGATCGGAGTTGTCTCGCATGACTAAGTGACTGTGTGCCATGTACGGCAGATGTCAGGAAGGGTTCAAGTTTATTTGATTTGGTTGTTAGGATGTCAGCTTAGATTCACATTCAGGAAAGCAGAGAGAGGGGCTACAGACTGAGCCACCAGAGAGCAAGGATTTTACGCTGAACAGGACTGAGCAGCCTGTTACTTATGAGAATACATAGAGGCTACAGAGGGCAAACAGAGCAAAAAAAAAAAAAAATGCAATTATGTTTTTTTTAATCCAATAATACAGCCAAGGCAATTAAAAATAACCTAAAGGCTATGGACCCTACAGGACAGATTCCTGGAGGGTGGATGCAAGGGGGCCACCTGAGACCTCCTCATGGCCACCAGCCAGGTTAGTAATGATCTAATGCTTCTCTACTGACTTCTGAATTCAACTGGAGTACTAGCACAGAACGTGGCAGATGGCACTGACCGCCACACAGTCACAGTTTTTAGGGAGGTATTGTATGCTGCACTGTGGTATTTGGCTCTGCTGGGGTGGTATATTGTGCTGAAATATGGTGGTAAGTGGCCCCTCCTACTTAAAGGGGTTATCCCATGAATAATGTAAAAAATGAAAATCAGACACCATAAAGTACACGACAATCTATTTCTAACAAAGCTAGAACCAGCCCTGTACCTCACATGGATCCAGAGATCTCCCCATTCATTGTTCTGCTAGATTTATATCAAGCTGACAGCTCAAGGGGAGGGTTCTTTCTGCTGCAGCTAAGGGGGCGTGTCCATGTTCTCCCTATCACAGCTCAGGGGGCGTGTCCATGTTCTCCCTATCACAGCTCAGGAGGCATGTCCATGTTCTCCCTATCACAGTTCAGGGGGCGTATCCATGATCTCCCTATCACAGCTCAGGGGGCGTGTCCATTCTGCTGTAGCTCTCTCCCTATCACAGCTCAGGAGGCAGTTGAAGGATGAAACTGAGCATGTGCGGCCTTCTCAGTGAGCAGGACAAAGAAATAAAAAAAGAACAAACAGCAGGAGGCACTATACTGCTACATTTTATCGAATAACTCAGTAGCTATACTAAGTTTTTAATGACATGCAATTCCAAAAATGTTTAGATCCAGGTGCTGGTTTCAAAACTGTAGAATATTTTTCATGGGACAGCCCCTTTAAGTTGGCTCTGCCTTCTGTCAGTTTGGACCCAACTACAAAATAAAGGCAATATTGTGTGCTATCACTAATTCAATTTAGGTGCAGTGTTACTTTAAGTTGGCTATATATACCGGATGAACCCCCTCACTCCGACTGAAGAAGGGGTGAGCTGGAGACTTTTAAACAAATAAATCAATGCGTGAAAAGATTTTAGGGACTGATCTTTACATCAGTCCCTTAAGCAGACAATTAGATAATTAAAACGGGTAAAAATTGTCTTTTTATGGTGTTCCAGATTATAGAATTACATAAAATACAATGTTTGAAATTGCATAGAGAGCATATTAAAAGGGGTGAAACCACATATCTGTCTTACTGAAATTAATGCACCAAATTACATTTTATTAGGTTAATGGTGTATTTGAAAATGCTTATTTCATTTTGTAAAACCACATTTGATAGAAGTGAAATGTCTCTTTTTGAACGGTAAGATGAGCTGCCATTATTCTGGGTAAAGTAGTACGAGATATTAGTGTCAGGATTTACTAAATCCACATGCGCTAATACAGAATCTCAACAATAGGCTATCGGGTTTACCAATGTTTAGAGTAATGGACGATGTCTGTAAAAATGATTCATCCAGCAGCCAGACTATTAATGTTTTAACATCAAAGCACGGTGGATTTATAGCATCTCTGTCAGGTCTTTTATCTTAGGTCAGCAGAGGGTAGAGGGGGAAGACACCAATCTCAGAGGTATATCCATTTCTTTCATTCGATACAGTATTTTCAAGTAAAATGCTATTTAAATGCTAGTAGGATATATAGAAAAAACATGCGAGTCTTGCTTCTCCTGTCCACATGGGCTGATTGACAGCTTTCCTTCAGTCATGAGTTCCTATGCTGTGAGAACTTGTCAATTACTATGTGTGGGCTCAGGAGGCACAACCCAAAGACCTACGGAAGATTCGACAAACCGCAAAAACCTCTGTTCATGCATCTACTTCCCTGACCAAGAATGGTGTTCATAGAAGGGCACCACGAAGAAACCTCAGCTATCCCAAAAAATCCATTGCGCCCCGTCTCAAGCTTTCCAGAGACCACCTGGAAGTTTCACAAGGCTTCTGGGAAAATTAGCTATAAAAAGATGAGACAAAATTGCATTTTTTAGCACAAGTTCACAAAGAAAATTGCACATCAAGACCAAAAAACTTTATGCCCACTATGATGTAGGGTGGAGGGAGGACCAAGGTTTAGGGCTGCTTTGCCGCCTTAGGGCCTGGACATTTTGCAATCAATCAGGAAATATTGAATTCTAAGGTGTATCCATGCATTTTACAATAAAATTTAAGGGCAGCAGTCCAAGAACTCAAACTGAAGAGATGGGTGATGCAACAAGACAATGGCCCAAACCACATAAGTAAATCATCTAAAAAATGAATGAAAAAAAAAAAAAAAGGTTGTTTGTGTTTTGGTGTTGCCAAGTCAAATTCATGGCCTATAAAGGATTGTGCATGTTTGGGGGGGTTTGGAAAACCCTCCCTCCTGGGCAGACCTGCAAAGGGAAGCAAACGTACCTGCTTCCCGATGCTAGTTCCAGCTCCTGCGCTCTCTGGTCTTCACTGCTCTGCTCGGGTCCCTGGATGTGAACCTCTGGTTTGACATCATTGACCACAGTGATGACCTGCCTCCCTTGCGTCATGTGTCCATTTGTTATGATTCTAGGGGAGCAGGTCACTGCAGTGGCCAGAGATTGGCTACAGCAGTGTAAAACCAGAGGTTTACATCCAGGGACCTGAGCAGAGTAGCAGAGTCCAGAGAGCACAGGAGCTGAGAGCCAGCGTGCTCCTGGAGGGCCAAAAACCCCTCCAAACTGGGACAGCCCCTTTAATGCAAATATCCACGTGTTTGCAAAGGGGCAAACCCTATATTTGTTTCATGCAACCGTAAATGGTCCAGAACTGTTACTAAGGGCAATGCAGTCAAACAAACATGTCAGTAGAGGTGACAAGTTAGTAATGTAAGAGCTGTGAAAGTGTATAGAATATTCTACCAAAGGTGGGATATCTAAATGTATAAACCTTTTACCTAATTTGCAGTGAAAATACTCATTAACATAAGATGAACAAGAGGTTTATGACACCACTTCATGCAGGCTATAGAACTTTATGATCTAAAATGGAAGCAAGCAGAGAAAATCTACAAAAATAACCTTGGTCTCCCATTGACCCTAACTGGGTAGATCAAAGATGGCTAAACAGTTGGCCATTATCTACCAGTAAATCTTACAGAGGGAACCAGTTACACTTAACATTAGTCCTTCATGGTATTTATTTGCTTGATTCTACACAGAAGTAGGAAAACTGACAGACTTTTCCAGTGAGTCTCATTGTCTACTTGTGAGATTTGAACAGAGCTACAGTATTGGTTGGTGTTGATCACAGAGCAGGAAACAGCAGTGGAGTACAACTCTCATCTATGAAGATGGCATGACCACGGAGGGAGTGCAATAAGTAACACTTTGTGACTCATATTACCATGATGGGCTACTGTGGCGTCACAAAAATTTACAATAGGTTCTCCATGTACCACATATGCCTCTTTCTAGTCCACCACGTCTCCAAGCTCCAAAAGTGTTGATTCCATACCTGAAAAGTTAAAGAAGTCATAAAAACCCGTACCTCATTAAGACAACCCTTGTCCATATGTGGTGTAAGAACATCTCCTGTTCTGGAGGACTCCATGTATTGTCCATGTTCTACATGTATGGCTATTAATCTGTCTTGCCTCTGCGTAATACCATATCTCCCCTGCAGTGGGTGCTGTAGGGAAAATACCTGGCTGATGAGAAAACCCCTTTCATCTGGTAGCTAAAAAATATTTATTTCAATACTTTTTCTACTGATCTTTTAAAATTGAAATGTTCTCCTAATTCACCTTGCAGTGTATTGTATGGTTTTGTAACGTAAAAAATATTTTTTAAGAATTTTAGATTTTATTTTAAATTTTCCATGTCACTATTTATTAAAAATAAATAAAAAATCCAGATTTTTTTTCACAGTGACTACTGAGTCTAATAATATGTCATTACTTCCTGTTCTGTATAGATAATTTTGCAGCAGTCATCTTATTATCATCACAGGCAGGATTACAATTAAAAGTAACAATGATATAAAGATAACACAGGATCCACCATTCATAATAGGTGATGTCACAGCTTATCTACACCTCCCCCAGGTATGTACACAGATATCATCGGGTCCCATAGCATTTCTCTCTTCCCATTTCTGCCAGATTTTAAAAAAAATATTATCAAGTAAAAATCACGCACCCACTTGTCCAACACCACCATTTGGCCGGATTTCTAATTTTTTATAAATAAGAGGAGGCCTTTTTTTTGTAAAAAGAAAAATCATGTTTCTTATCCACTTTCTTAACTTCTACTTTGGAAAAAGCGGAACAGGTTCTGTTTAAATACAGAGTTCATTCTCAATGTATTCATACCAGACAACTGGAAAATAAAACCAATATTGATAAATCTCCCCTATATTGTTCTATGTCTCCTGCTTCCCTTCAAATATTACAAGATTAAATTGGCTGCCTGTATCCACCACTAGAGGGAGCTCAATGAGTAGAGCTTTATAGAGCTACCATCGAAAGCAATAGAAGAAGTAAAAACTTTTTGCATGCAAGCTCCACCTAGTGGCGGCTTAAGGAACATGAAGTAATTTTATGTTGGGAACAGGAGAAGGAGTTTACCATTGAGCCCCATGGCAGTGGTGTGCTCTGCCCCACTGATGAGTAGGCCACTGCTCTCCCTGTGCGGTGACCTCTGTGCAGGTCACAGAACATGTCAAGAAGACTCTTCCATAGAACTGTCCATTGTCTATTATCATATACACCAAATAAAATATATAAAAACATATAAGAAGCAAGGATCTGATTTTAAAGGGTTTCTGTCACCAGATTTAACCCTATTAAGCTAGCTGACAGTAGCAATGTGCTAATGTCAGCTGAACCTAACTAGCCTATTCCTACTTTTAGGGAGGCGACAAAGGTCGGAAAACTGAGCCTCTAGGAGCAGGAACAACGCCCCCCCCCCCGCTCCTAGAGGCTAATTAGCATATTATATAAGTCCGATTTCTGGCGTAACGGGGGAATAGATAAAAGTAGGAATAGGCTAGTTAGGTTTAGCTAATGTCAGCTAGCTTAATAGGGTTAAATCTGGTGAAAGAAACCCTTTAATTAGAAAAAAAAAAGCTATGTGATGGTAAAACCTTGTGTGATATTTTCTGCAGTCATACAGTATATGTCTGTCTCTGTCCTGATGTAAGACGTTTCATTTGTCCTCATGGAGCAATAAAGGTGTTAAGCGTCTATTGACCTTTCATTGGCCACAGGGACTACAGGGCCTAGAGATGTTGCGGAGGTTAACAGCCTGATCGGATTACAAATAGTATGACATTCGATGGACTGATAAGACGGATGGAGGGCAGAAACATATTATTGTCCTCCTTTTCTGTCACATCCATTTAAGCTGGCGAATATAAGTCCATTTTCGGAGTGTTTCTGCGTGATTTTAAGGCCTTGAGGCATGAGTAAATCAAAGCTGTGAATTTCCCCCTTGCTTTCTGCTCTCGCCTCTCGCAGCAGCCCTGTAAATGTACGGGTTCAGAGAGTTGGAAAGAAGAAAAGCTTCTTGACACAAGCTGTAAATTTGTCCACCGGCAAGGCTTCTCACCGAGGAATGGCATGTGTCATCCTGAAGAGGATTGCAATGAGACTCATATCATGTCATGCAAGATATTCAGAAGCCAGAAAAACGAGACATCCCTTCCAAAAGCGTACACAGATCTCATAGGGCCCCATAGCAAGATTTTGGATGGGCCACCCCCACCACACCCAACAGACACTCCTAGGCGGCACGGAAAGCAAAGCGCGTCTCCCCCGATTTCTCATGAATTCATGTTTTTTTTTATCGAGCTGAATTTTTTTTCATGAACGGGATCCTATGATTAATTTAGAAAATGAGACATCATATAGTACATGGCGATCACTAAGGCTGGGTTCACATCAGCACTGTGAACTCCGACAGCCTGTTCCGGCTGAGTAATAGACTGCCGGAATTCACTGTATCCGGCGTATATGTCGGCTTTCGGACAGGCAAAAAATACAACATTAGAAAGCGGGCATATTTGCCGGAGAGCGGCCGGATCCCATTACAGTGAATAGGGATCCAGTGGTGCACGGTGATGTCCGGCCATTCCAGATACAGTAAACTCCGGTAGTCTGTTAATCCACCGGAACAGCCTGCCGGAGTTCACAGCTCATATGTGAACCCAGCCAAATAAAGCTAGAACCAGACCCGTAACTCATATGGATCAAAAGACCTCCCAAATTCATTACTTCCATTGCTCTGCTAGACTCAGGGGGTGCGTCCCTTCTCAGGGGGTATGTTTTTGCTCACTAGGCATGTTCGAGAGATGAAAAAGAAAACAAACAGCAGGTGGACCTACAGATACAGAGGGTGCCATAGCTGCCTGGTGCCTGCTGCTTTACACAGCAGACTAGGGTTGAGCTAATCAAAGTATCCAAAGTGGACTTTGTTCCGAATTTCAGGAAAAATTCGATTTGCCTCAAAGCCGAATTTCTTGATGCTTTGTGGTAACGAATAAATTTTCCCTAAAATGACGTTAAAAAAAAAATATACTCACCTTATCCATTTGAGGGCAAAGAGGCAGTGCCATCTTGATTAAAGATCCCTCACAAAATCTCGCATACGGTGACGTATGAAATCACCACGCCAGCCAGAGTGATGATGTAATCAAGTGCCGTGCGAGATTTAACGCGGCTTCTTCAATCAATATGGCCACGGCCTCTTTGTGCTCAAATGGATAAGGTGAGTATTATTTTTTAACCTTTGTTTTTTTAACCCCTGAAAGGCCTCCATTTTTACATCAGATGCCGCGATCAGCGATGAACGCATCTGAGGGGTTCAAAGACAGGGGGCGGCGCAATTGCCATTCCCCGTCATTGCGTCCGCTACTTACAAATAATTAGTTGTGAAGAAAATTTCTTTGTGAAATTCGACGGAGCAGCTGAATCAAAGTTTTCATAACTTCGCTCAACACTACAGCAGACACCCAGAGACATTGTGATCAGTGATAACCCTGATCATGGACGTTTAACCCCTCAGATGCCATGTTCAGTTACCCCCCTTCCCCCCGTACCGAGATCGATTGAGCCACCTGGTAGCTAACTTCCTGTGGTGCCCTGCCAGATGATCGCATGTTCAAATCCTCAAGGAGGACATAAAGTAAGTGAAAAAGGTTATGATTTTAAAAATATAAAAAAAAAATTCTAATAATCTCCTGTCCGCATATTAAAAATAAACAATAAAAATTAAACATCTTAAGTATCATTGTGTCCCAAAATGCTGTAATGGAAAAATAAAATCATATTGGCCAATTCACTTTTTTTATCGCTTCACCTACCCAAAAATGGAATAAAAATGCATCAAAAAGTTGTACACTCTCCAAAATGGTATAATTTAAAACTACAGATCGCCCTGCTAACCATGAGTCCTCACACAGCTCTGTAGACATAAATATGGCAATGCAAAGAAAACATTTTTCCAAAGTTTTTATTTTTTTAAGCATTAAAACCCCCAAAAAACTACCGTATAATAAATGTGGTACAGCTGTAATCGTACTGACCAAGAGAATGAAGTTAATATGTCAGTTTTTCTACATAGGGAACTCCGTAAACACAAAACCCATAAAACTTTGGTAGAATTGCATTATTTTTTCAATTCCACCCCATTCTGAGTTTTTTTTCCAGCTTCCCACTACATCATACGCAATAGTAAATGGTGCCATTAGAAAGAGCAATTTGTCCCCATAAGGCCCCTTTCACACGGGCGAGTTTTCCGCGCGGATGCGGGAGTTGAACGCATTGCACCCGCACTGAATCCTGACCCATTCATTTCTATGGGGCTGTGCACACGAGCAGTGATTTTCACGCATCACTTGTGCGTTGCGTGAAAATCGCAGCATGCTCCTCTTTGTGCGTTTTTCACGTAACGCAGGCCCCATAGAAGTGAATGGGGTTGCGTGAAAATCGCAAGCATCCACAAGCAAGTGCGGATGCGGTGCGATTTTCACGCACGGTTGCTAGGTGACGATCAGGATGGGGACCCGATCATTATTATTTCCCCTTATAACATGGTTAAAAGGGAAAATAATAGCATTCTGAATACAGAATGTACAGTAAAATAGGGCTGGAGGGGTTAAAAAAAAATAAAAAAATTTAACTCCCCTTAATCCACTTGTTCGCGCAGCCGGCATCTCTTCTGTCTTTATCTGTGAGTAATTGCACCTTTGATGATGTCACTACGCTCATCACATGATCCATCACCATGGTGATGGATCATGTGATGGACCATGTGATGAACGCAGTGACGTCATCAAAGGTCCTATTGCTCAAAGATAAAGACAGAAGAGATGCCGGCTGCGCGAACAAGTGGATTAAGATGAGTTAAAAAATTATTATTTTTTTTTTAACCCCTCCAGCCCTATTGTACTATGCATTCTGTATTCAGAATGCTATTATTTTCCCTTATAACCATGTTATAAGGGGAAATAATACAATCTACACAACCTTGAGTCCAAACCTGAACTTCTGTGAAGAAGTTCGGGTCTGGGTACCACAGTCGGTTTTTTATCACGTGCGCGCAAAACACATTGCACCCGCGCGATAAAAACTGAACATCGGAACGCAATCGCAGTCAAAACTGACTGCAATTGCGTTCCTACTCGCGCGGGTTTGCCGCAATGCACCGGGACGCATCCGGACCTAATCCGGACACGCCTGTGTGAAAGAGGCCTAAGGCTATGTGAACAAAAAAAAAAAGTTATGGCTCCGGCAAGGAGTAAAAAAATAAATAAAAAATCGAAGATCACTGGGTCAGGAGGGGGTTAAGGGTGACTTTGCTAAGTACCTAGAGTTTTCCATATTTTTTTTTTAACCACTGTTAACAAACTTTTTGATACAGGGATATCTTTCAAAATCCATGCTGCTGTGAAAATTTGGGTCAGTTCTCATGACACCTTAAGTCAGATATACAGTATGTGTTAGTAGAATTGCTTAGAAAGCTCAAAGGTTATACCATTATATAGATATATAGGGGTTCATTTATCAAACTGGTGTAAAGTAGACAAACGGAAAATGCAAATGTGATCGCACACTACATCCAGCATTATGCCCTGCCTCCATGCTGGATGAGGCATTGGTGTACATTTTGGCCAAAGCGTAATAAGCCACTCACCGCGTCAAGGTTGTCTCATTTGAGTGGTCCCTAACGCTATTTCCTACCTGTTTATGGGCCATGACAGCCACACAAAGTGGCTTGTTACGCTTTGGCCAAAATGTACACCAATGTCTCATCCAGCATGGAGGCAGGGCATAATGCTGGATGTAGTGTGCGATCACATTTGCATTTTCCGTTTGTATATGTATTTCGCCATAGTGATCTGCACCTACAGACAGGTTGTGCGGACTCAACCCCCCACAATTTTTCTTTGTAGCATATATTGGAGGCGTGGCGATTTCCTTTGAGTCATGCACACCTGACCAGTCAATCTGTCCTGGAGGCTGGTTTTAAAGTCAGTATAAAACTGAGTCTGCTTGTATAGAACCTACCAGTAGCCATTTGGCTCCAGGAGAAGTATATGGTGGGCTCAGCATGCATGTTGGTACTTGCATCCCTGGATCCGATGAAAGCTGTAATGGCACCGGACGGGGTTAAAAGCAGAGTGTGCTTGGCTTGCATGCTGACCTGCATTCCCTGGACTTTGTGTGGCTGTCATGGCCCATAAACAGGTAGGAAATAGTGTTAGGGACCACTCAAATGAGACGACCTTGACGCGGTGAGTGGCTTATTACGCTTTGGCCAAAATGTACACCAATGTCTCATCCAGCATGGAGGCAGGGCATAATGCTGGATGTAGTGTGCGATCACATTTGCATTTTCTGTTTGTATATGTATTTCGCCATAGTGATCTGCACCTACAGACAGGTTGTGCGGACTCAACCCCCCACATTTTTTCTTGGTGTAAAGTAGAGCTGGCTTAGTTGCCCATAGCAACCAATCAGATTCCTGCTTTCATTTTGGACAGCTCCTTTGGAAAATGAAAGGAGGAATCTGATTGGTTGCTATGGGCAACTAAGCCAGTTTAATAAATGAACCCCATAGTGGCTTATGTTACCCACTGACTGCCATTTTTGCAGAATGCCTCTATATAGAAATGTGTAGTCACTTACGCCTTTCTATACAGTAGCAAAAAAGGTGTCTATTAGCCCCTGTCTGGTGTTCCTTTCCTTTTATTTCTCCATTGAAAACCTGAGCAACTTTGCAGCAAAACAGAAGACTTTTGGTTGCAAAGGTGAATATAACTAATATACAATAATTAAGAAGGAACCATCAGCTCTATCTCTGGTAAATATTAGTATTCCCCACAAAATAGAAATTCTGGTAAACTTTTTGAAGAACGCTGCATCATGTGCTTCCTGTTATTCCTCCTGGAAATGTATGACTAAATTGCCAAATCATCATTAGCCTTTCTATATCAAGGTTCACCGGCTGAGACTATCGGAACTAATTAATATATATTCACAAAGCAGATTTTTTGAGGAATAAGCTTGAATAAAATCCATGTACTTGATACAGAAATAACTCCATTCAGATGTGCGGAACAGATTTCCAGATGTAAATACACCCTAACGCTTTGTAGGGGAAACAGTCAACTGACAAGACCAATGCCGGACTGGAGCACCAGAGGATCCTCCTGTGGGCCCAGGCTCTGATACCATAGAGGACCTCAAAGGTCCAGTAGATAAAACCCGTTTGGAGCTGCCTTTTGAGCCAATTACTTGCTACAAGGGTCAGTTAATTGATGATATGGGTGTTGGGCATCATTTCATCTGGTGGGCCCAAGGAAACCCAGTCTATCACTGGACAAGGGCAATGATAGTAGCCAGTTGTCAATGTATTGAGATATTTCTAGGAGGAATAATAGGAATAGCACAATGCAGAGTGCTAAAACGAATGCTCCAGAATTGTTATCTTATGGTGAACACAAGTACCTACTAAAACAGTCATGTCAGAGAAGCTGAACATTTGTTGTGAGCACCCTATGCTCTGAACCAGTTCTTGGAGGTATACCTTTTTAGTCTTACAAGGGATTTGGCTGATAAGTTGTTTATAGTATACCGTCTCTGTACATGTGCAGCAGAAGTTGGGTCTTTAAAGATGGCGCCCACTTGTGAGCGCACCATAGCTGCCGGGTTTCTGCTGGTAAACCTCTTCAGGACACAGGGCCTACCGGTACGCCCTGATGTCCTGGTACTTAAGGACACAGGGCGTACGGGTACGTCCTGTGTAATTCCCCCCCAAAAATTTAAAGTTTCAAGTAAAAATAAACAAAAATGTCATTTTCCCCAAATAAAGTAAAAAAAAATTGGTAAAATATAGGGGGGAAAAAAAAGTATACATATTAGGTATCGCCGCGTCTGTATCGACCGGCTCTATAAACATATCACATGACCTAACTTCTCAGATGAACACCATAAAAAATAAAATCTGTGCTAAATAAACCATTTTTTTTGCCACCTTACATCACAAAAAGTACAACAGCAAGCGATCAAAAAGGTGTTTGCCCACCAAAATAGTACCAATCTAACCGTCACCTCATCCCGCAAAAAATGAGCCCCTACCTAAGACAATCGCCCAAAAAATAAAAAAAATATGGCTCAGAATATGGAGACACTAAAACATCTTTTTTTTTTGTTTTAAAAAAGCTGTTATTGTGTAAAACTTACATAAATAAAAAATATATATACATATTAGGTATCGCCGTTTCCGTATCGACCGGCTCTATAAAAATATCCCATAACCTAACCCCTCAGATGAACACCGTAAAAAATAAAAAATAAAAACTGTGCTAAATAAACCATTTTTTGTCACCTTACATCACAAAAAGTGTAATAGCAAGCGATCAAAAAGTCATATGCACCCCAAAATAGTACCAATCAAACCGTCATCTCATCCCACAAAAAATGAGACCCTACCTAATATAATCGCCCAGAAACTGAAAAAACTATGGCTCTCAGAATATGGAGACACTAAAACATGATTTTTTTTTTGTTTCAAAAATGATATTATTGTGTAAAACTTACATCCGCATCCGTATCAACCGGCTCTATAAAAATATCACATGACCTAACCCCTCAGGTGAATACCGTAAAAAAATAAAAATAAAAACGGTGTAAAAAAAGCCATTTTTGTCACCTTACATCACAAAAAGTGTAATAGCAAGCGATCAAAAAGTCACACGCACCCCAAAATAGTGTCAATAAAACCGTCATCTGATCCCGCAAAAATCATACCCTACCCAAGGTAATCGCCGAAAAACTGTAAAAATTATGGCTCTCAGACTATGGAAACACTAAAACATGATTTTTTTTGTTTCAAAAAAGAAATCATTGTGTAAAACTTACATAAATAAAAAAAAAGTATACATATTAGGTATCGTCGCATTCATGACAACCAGGTCAATAAAATATCACATTATCTAACCTGTCAGATGAATGTTGTAAATAACAAAAAATAAAAACGGTGCCAAAACAGCTATTTCTTGTTACCTTGCCTCACAAAAAGTGTAATATAGAGCAACCAAAAATCATATGTACCCTAAACTAGTACCAACAATACTGCCACCCTATCCCGTAGTTTCAAAAATTTCTAAAAAGGTTACTTTTTTGGAGTTTCTACTCTAGGGGTGCATCAGGGGGGCTTCAAATGGGACATGGTGTCAAAAAAAACAGTCCAGCAAAATCTGCCTTCCAAAAACCGTATGGCATTCCTTTCCTTCTGCGCTTTGCCGTGTGCCCGTACAGCTGTTTACGACCACATATGGGGTGTTTCTCTAAACTTCAGAATCAGGGCCATAAATATTGAGTTTTGTTTGGCTGTTAACTAGGGATACCGATATTATCGGCCGATATCCAGGATTTTGACAGTTATCGGTATCGGCATCTATTTTGCCGATATTCTGATAACGTATGGGGAACACAGATCGCGCTGCTCAGCGCTCTCTGTGTTTCCTCAGCAGCACAGGGGAGAAGGAAGCAGTGTCTCCCTCCCCCTATGACCCCATTCTATAAACACACAAATGACCCCATTCTATAAACACACAAAGATGCCACATGCCACATGCTAATGAGCTGATTTGAGTCCAGCGTGATGTCATTGAGTTCAGCGTATATTTAATTCAGAGCTATAGCCACTCCCCTGCCCACCTGCTGCTGATTCATAAGGAAAATAACTGTCATTCAGCAGCAGGTGGGCGGGGAGAGTCAGGAGCTCATGAATATTCAGGACTCATCATTATCAGCTGGAGCTTTTCAATACAAGATGTTGGCAGATTGACTGGGTCTATTAAAGAAAGTGACCCACCATTTTGCTAAGAGAATCAGTCACTTATTTATGTTGCCCTTAGTTAGGACACCATAAAACTGGTGACAGGTTCCCTTTAAGGTGAAATAAGGCTGTGTCCTGAAGGGGTTAAAGCAGCACATACCCAGGGCTAATAGACAACAAGGCCAATTGACCACGGCGTCTGAGGAGGCATTCCCCGGACTGATGCTCTCCTGGGATCTGAACGACTTCCCTGAACGGCAATAGGGGAAGCTGTTGGTTGTGTGTAAAAGCCCCGGGCTCTCTGAAGAAACCAAGGCATTTACAGCTGTAGTTCTTACGGAGGCCTGCAGGTGGCAGGGCTCCGTAACAACATAGTGAATCTTCAATGATTTGCAATAACAATGCATTGCAATGTATGGTAAAGGCACTATAATAATTTAAAATAAAAATAAACAATTAAAAAATAAACATCATAGGCATTGACACATCCCAAAATGCCTGAAGTATTAAAATATAAATGTATTTATCTATCCTGTTCGGTGAATGCTGTGATGATAAAAAAACGAAATGCCTGATTCACCAATTTTTCGTTGGTTCATCTGCACAATAAAATGGAATAAAAAAAGATCAAAATGTCATACACACACGCAAAAAATGAGCCCTCACACAACTCTATAGATGTTATGGTGAAATTAAAATAATTTTTTTAAATGTTTCCAAATTATTATTATTTTTTTTTTCAGTATTAAAACAAAAGAACAACTATTTAAATGTGGTATTGTTGTAATCGGACTGATGCAGAGAATAAAAGTGACAGGTCAGGTTTACTGCACAGGCAACGTGGTAAAAACAAAACCCATAAAACTGTGGCAAAATTTGGAATTTTTTTCCAGCTTCTCACTACATTGTATGCGATACTAAATGGTTCCATTAGAAAGTACAACTTATCCCGCAAAAAAAAATTTAAAAAATCATACTGCTATGAAAAAAAAGTAATGGACCCGGGAAGGCAGGGAGTAGAAAAATGGAAACGAAAGAACTGAAAATTCTCTGAAGCGAAAAGGGTTTAGGAATTTTACTCCAGCATTATTTGGAGTTTCCTTTATTGTATTTGCTTCTGTTTCTACCATGATGAGATTCAGATGAAGGACTTACTGTCTTTAGCAGAACCCTTGATTTTCCATGAAGATAATTTTTCATGTCAAGGACAAGATGCTTGAGAATAACATTGAGACCAGACACCTGTAAGGGTCCGTGGTGTGTGTTATTATAGCTCAATGCTCATCAAACTCATAAGAACATGGCTTAAATGCTGATTAAAGGGAATCTGTCACCTATTTTGACCATATAAAACTGTTAACATACTGGGCACTAGAGGAGAGTAATAACGCCCCTCTGGGCACCTTGAGGACTAATTAGCATATCAGAAAAATAGCTTTTTCATCTGAATGAAAAGTTGAATAAAAGAAAGAAGACCCATGCTGGAATGAAGGTACTTTATTGCACATTGCTATGTTAACAGTTTTATATGCTCAAAATATGTGACAGATTCCCTTTAAGTCAGGAGATCAGAAATAACAGCTACACATGAGCCTTTAGATGACGGGATTCAAAGGAAACAGACTGTGACAGCTTGTAAACAGACAGATTTTTTAACCCAGAAATGGCTAAACTTTTTTAATAAAGACTAATTGAAAAAAAATGATTTTAGCCCAAAATGAGTAAAATGTAACAATAAAAAATGTCCCCAAAGGTATAAATAGCCTTTAAAGCCACGTGGTGACAAGAGCAGAGAATCGATAGAGAAACAATACATTCAGATGTATTTCTTTTAAAAGTTGACAATTTCAGTAAATTAAATATATTACTTGTGAGTGGCCATTACAGATGAATGATTTGATTCAAAAAAATTTCAAAAAGTTCTGATTCTACTAAATCCTAAAATTGAGAAAGAGAGAGATGTTTTCCACATAATAGAAACATAGAAACATAGAATGTGTCGGCAGATAAGAACCATTTGGCCCATCTAGTCTGCCCAATATACTGAATACTATGAATAGCTCCTGGCCCTATCTTATATGAAGGATGGCTTATGCCTATCCCATGCATGCTTAACCCCTTAAGGACTCAGCCCTATTTCACCTTAAGGACTTGGCCATTTTTTGCAAATCTGACCAGTATCACTTTAAGTGCTGATAACTTTAAAACGCTTTGACTTACCCTGGCCGTTCTGAGATTGTTTTTTCGTCACATATTGTACTTCATGATACTGCTACAAATTCGTTTTTATTTATAAAAAAATACCAAATTTACCAAAAATTAAAAAAAAAATGGCAAATTTCCAAGTTTCAATTTTTCTACTTCTAAAATACATAGTAATACCTCCAAAAATAGTTATTACTTCACATTCCCCATTTGTCTACTTCATGTTTGGATCATTTTGGGAATGATATTTTATTTTTTGGGGATGTTACAAGACTTAGAAGTTTAGAAGCAAATCTTGAAATTTTTCAGAAATTTTCAAAAACCCAATTTTTACGGACCAGTTCAGGTCTGAAGTCACTTTGTGAGGCTTACATAATAGAAACCACCCAAAAATGACCCCATTCTAGAAACTACACCCTTCAAGGTATTCAAAACTGATTTTACAAACGTCGTTAACCCTTTAGGTGTTCCATAAGAATTAATGGAAAATAGAGAAACAATTTCAAAATTTCACTTTTTTGGCAGATTTTCCATTTTAATAATTTTTTTCCAGTTACAAAGCAAGTGTTAAAGGGGTTGTCTGGGTTCAGAGCTGAACCCGGACATACCCTTATTTTCACCCCGGCAGCATCCCTGAGCCTAGCATCGGAGCATCTCATGCTCCGATGCGCTCCCGTGCCCTGCGCTAAATCGCTAGGGCAGAGCTAAATCCCGCCCATCAGTGCCGGTGACGTCACCAGGGTTCCTGTCAGCCCCATGGAGAGCCCCGGTACGTCACCGGAACTCCTAAAAATGCCTTTGCCCTGTGTAATTTAGCGCAGGGCAAAGGAGAGCATCGGAGCATGAACTGCTCCGATGCTCATGTCAGGGGGGCTGCCGGGGTGAAAATAGAGGGATGTCCTGGTTCAGCTCTGAACCCGGACAACCCCTTTAACAGCCAAACCAAACTCAATATTTATGGCCCTGATTCTGTAGTTTACAGAAACACCCCATATGTGGTCGTAAACTACTGTACGGGCACACGGCAGGGTGCAGAAGGAAAGGAATGCCATACGTTTTTTGGAAGGCAGATTTTGCTGGACTGTTTTTTTTGACACCATGTCCCATTTGAAGCCCCCCTGATGCACCCCTAGAGTAGAAACTCCAAAAAAGTGGCCCCATTTTAGAAACTATGGGATAGGGTGGCAGTATTGTTGGTACTAGTTTAGGGTACATTTGATTTTTGGTTGCTCTATATTACACTTTTTGTGAGGCAAGATAACAAGAAATAGCTGTTTTGGCACCGTTTTTATTTTTTGCTATTTACAACATTCATCTGACAGGTTACATCATGTGATATTTTTATAGACCAGGTTGTCACGGATTCGGCCATACCTAATATGTATACTTTTTTTTTCTATTTATGTAAGTTTTACACAATGATTTCATTTTTGAAGCAAAAAAAATCATGTTTTAGTGTTTCCATAGTCTGAGAGCCATATTTTTTTTTAGTCTTTGGGCGATTACCTTGGGTAGGGTATGATTTTTGCGGGATGAGATGACGGTTTTATTGGCACTATTTTGGGGTGCGTGTGACTTTTTGATCGCTTGCTATTACACTTTTTGTGATGTAAGGTGACAAAAAATTGTTTATTTAGCACAGTTTTTTTTTTTTTTTTTTACGGTGTTCATCTGAGGGGTTAGGTCATGTGATATTTTTATAGAGCCGGTCGATCCGGACGCGGCGATACCTAATATGTATACTTATTGTATACTGTATGTATTACCTTGGGGAGGGTATGATTTTTGCGGGATGAGACAACGGTTTGAATGGTACTATTTTGAAGATCCAGTGGGTCTGATGTCTGAATAATACAGTACAGTACACTATATAGTGTATTGTACTGTATTTTACTTACACTTTGTCTGAACAGATCTATGCCTTTAGCACAGATCTGTTCAGCACCATGGACAGCAGGATGCTTGAGAAGGCGTCCTGTTGCCATGGGAACCTTCCCCATCTGCTCAGTTGTGGCCACAACTGAGCAGACGGGGAAGGGGAAGGAGGGGGGCTCCCTCCCTCTGTGACCCCATCCTGTCCAGGGGCTGCAAAGGCACAGCAGCCCCCCGATGGGAGAGGGAGCCCGATGGGAGAGGGAGGGAGTTCCCTCCCTCTTCACCTCTTCCATACGCACTAAGTGCTTAAGGGGTTAAACTCCTTCACTGTATTTGCATCTACCACTTCTGCAGGAAGGCTATTCTATGCATCCACTACTCTCTCAGTAAAGTAATACTTCCTGATATTACTATTAAACCTTTGCCCCTCTAATTTAAAACGATGTGCTCTTGTAGCAGTTTTTCTTCTTCTAAATATTCTCTTTTCTTTTACCTTGTTGATTCCCTTTATGTATTTAAAAGTTTCTATCATATCCCCTCTGTCTCGTCTTTCTTCCAAGCTATACATGTTAAGGTCCTTTAATCTTTCCTGGTAAGTTTTATCCTGCAATCCATGTACTAGTTTAGAAGCTCTTCTCTGAACTCTCTCCAAAGTATCAATATCCTTCTGGAGATATGGTCTCCAGTACTGCGCACAATACTCCAAATGAGGTCTCACTAGTGCTCTGTAGAGCGGCATGAGCACCTCCCTCTTTCTACTGGTAATGCCTCTCCCTATACACCCAAGCTTTCTGCTAGCATTTCCTGCTGCTCTATGACATTGTCTGCCTACCTTTAAGTCTTCTGAAATAATGACCCCTAAATCCCTTTCCTCACATACTGAGGTTAGGACTGTATCACTGATCAAAGTAGTTTCAATTTGTGTCGAATTTAAAAGAACCCAAAACTAATCGGGTGGTTGACTCATGAACAGACCCAAATTCAGACCCAAATAGAATTTTAAGAAATTCTCTCCTCCCTAATCATAGAATTTTTATTTCTGTTGCAGTGTACTCACTGTGCGGGCCTCATCATCTCAGATTTCCATCCGTAACCCATTGCGTTTGCATTACTGATGTTTATCATTGTTATAGACAAGATAGAGGGTGCTTTGCATAATTGGTGTCGAAGTGAAGGCCCTTAGTCCTAGCAATGATATATTGTAAAAAATGGGACGTTAAAACTTACCAAGATGTATTGAGCTCTCCGCGATCCATTGTGTTAGATGATAACAGTTTGGGGGATAATGCTTTAATGTGAGCAATTAAGCGTAAGTGCTTGTGATTTGAGAGTATGGCCTACATTCCATGAAATGATTATAGTGATCAATACCCGTGATTTGTAAGCTGCTTATTATTGATCCAAAAGTAAAAATGGTTGACCTTCTCCAGTGGAAGTAATTTGCTAAATTATGACACTACATTGAGACTTTCTCAGTTCAAAGGTGAGGACTGAAAACATGTGCAGATGGCGTCCGTTTTGCGCTCTTGCTTTCTCATGGCGTACGTTTGAAGCAAAAATTTACTTTGTAATTTAGATCATTTCAATATCAATCCCTGTATCTGCGTCACATCATAAAATGTTGCGATACATTCAGTAAGGTTATGATTAGTCATGAGCAAATTGAAGTTAAGCGAATTGACTTCGATCCGAATTTCAGGAAAAAATAGATTCGCTGCAAATTCTAATTTCCTCGTGCTTTGTGGTAATGCATCAAGTCTCCCTGAAATGGCCGAAAAAAAACATACCTCATCCATTTTTGCCGTGGCCATCTTGATTGAAGACTGCCGTGCAGCGTGATGATGTCACCATGCGAGATTTCACACGGTGTCTTCAGTCAAGATGACCGCAGCGGCCTCTACGCAATCAAATAAATAAGGTGAGTATTTTTTTTTTTCCATTTTTTACCGGATTAACCCCTGAAAGCCCTCAATGTTAATCTCAGATGTTGTGATCATCGATGAATGCGGCATCTGAGGGTTTCAATGATGGGAAGAGGGGGGGGGGGGGATCACCGTTCCCCATCATTGTGCCTGCTACATACAAAGAAATGTGAAGCAGCGGAATCTAATATTTTATAACTTCGCTCAACACTAGTTATGATGTGAGCACCACAGTAGGGTACACAGCATTTGGTAAAGAAAAAGTCTCAAAAACATTCAATATTTACTTTAAATTCGTTGCATTGTTTGGTACAACTATACAGAAGTGGCATCTGCGGATAATAGAAATTCAAATGGGTCATGAGGGTACAGAAAAACGAAGGGTGTGCGTACTATAGAGGCATGATGAAAATCTGGAAAGGACTGCCGTAGAAAAGCAAAACTACTAGAGATGAGCAAATCAACTCTAAACAAATCAAATTCAATACAAATTTTCTAAGAATTTCTGTCAATTCTGAATCTGAATTTCTGGAGGTTCGATTTGGGTGAATTTATCGAAAATTCATCAGCATTTTTTCAGATCAAAAGTCAAGAAAGATGGAGGATTATGTGACCCCAGGCGGTATATGTACACACACCAGCAGGCATTTCTTGCCAAAGTGAACATTTTTAAGGTCTTTTTTTTTTTTAAACTAAAAAATCCTACAGTACAGTTTGTTTTTTTAAGAAGCTATTTGTTACCACCAACAGACAGACTTTTACCCATAGCCATACATGTTGCTGTCACTTGAAAGGGAACCTGTCACCAAAAAATCGCTTATTAAGCTGTTCAGAGTACCTTATAGTGCTACATAGTAGTGTTCTATAGCACTTTTTCGTCGTTTCCCAGCATTTAGCCTTATTGAGAAATCAATGTTTTATTCAGCTGCTGCCCCGTGTTTCAAGTCAGGCTTGAAGTCAAGGGGGCAGCGGCCTAGGCGTCTCCAATCCTGCTCTCCCCGCCTCCCGCCGCCTTGATTGACACGCCGCATCTCAGTGCCGGGACCGCGCTCTCAGCCCGCATGCGCAGTAAAGGGCTGCTGTAGCGCGATCCCGGCTCCGGCTCGTACACTCAGCCGGCTTCAGTCTCGCTACAGCGCTTGAGAACTGAAAGGGCTTCTGTCACCCCACTAAACTAATATTTTTTTTTTTGGGGTACTTATAATCCCTATACTGCGATATATCTATACATTATGTTATTAATCATTTTCGTTCTGTAGATAAGGCAAAAAACTTACTTTTATAATATGCTAATTACCTGTCTACCAGCAAGTAGGGCGGCTACTTGCTGGTAGCAGCTGCAAAAAACCGCCCCCTCCTCCTGTTGATTGACAGGGCCAGCAGCGATCTCCTCCTCCGGCCGGCCCTGTCTGCATTTCAAAAATCGCGCGCCTGTCTTGATTCGCCGCAGGCGCTCTGAGAGAAGGAGGCTTGCCTCCTCAGCACTCCCTCAGTGCGCCTGCGCCGATGACGTCTTCTCTTTCGGTGACGTCATCGGCGCAGGCGCACTGAGGGAGTGCTGAGGAGGCGAGCCTCCTTCTCTCAGAGCGCCTGCGCCGAATCAAGACAGGAGCGCGATTTTTGAAATGCAGACAGGACCAGCCGGAAGAGGAGATCGCGGCTGGCCATGTCAATCAACAGGAGGAGGGGGCGGTTTTTTGCGGCTGCTACCAGCAAGTAGCCGCCCTACTTGCTGGTAGACAGGTAATTAGCATATTATAAAAGTATGTTTTTTGCCTTATCTACAGAGCGAAAATGATTAATAACATAATGTATAGATATATCGCAGTATAGGGATTATAAGTACCCCAAAAAAAAATAATGAGTTTAGTGGGGTGACAGAAGCCCTTTAACCCCTTAGTGACCAAGCCTGTTTGGGCCTTTATGACCAAGCGTTTTTCTTTCTTTTTTTATGGTCTCGTTCCAAGAGCTATAACTTTTTTATTTTTTCATCTATATAGCTTTATGAGGGCTTGTTTTTTACGGGACAAGTTGTAGTTTTTAATGGCGCCATTTTGGGGTACACATAACTTTCTGATTAACTTTTATTAACTCTTTCTGGGAGGGAGATGGGGAAAAATAGCAATACTGCCACTGCGTTTTTACATTATACATTTTTTGGCGTTCATTTTTCGGTACAAATAACATAATATCTTTATTCTCTGGGTCAGTACGATTACAGTGATACTAAATACTTATAATTTTGTTTACGTTTTACTACTTTTTTTGCAATAAAACACCTTTTATTAACCAAAAAAATTATTTTGCATTGCCACTTCACAAGACCCATAACTTTTTTTTAGTTTTCTATATGGAATTGTGTGAGGGCTTGATTTTTGAAAGACAACTTGTATTTTTCATTGGTATGATTTTGGAGTAAATTCCGCTTTTTGATCGCTTGTTATTACGTTTTTTTTTCGGTGGAAACTAAGAATAAATTCGAAATTATGTCTTTTTTTATTTTTTATTTTTTACGGCGTTCACCATAGGGGATAATTTATGTAATATTTATGTAGTCCCGGTCGTTACGGACGCGGCAATACCAAACATATGGGGGATATTTTCTTTTTGCAATTTTTTTCATTGAAAAGCGTATTTTCAATGGAAAAAAAAAGCCTATTTTTTTATTTTATGGAATTTTTTTTATTTAATAAATGTGTATTTTTTTTCTATTTTTTTTACTACTTAATAGTCCCACAAGGGGACTATAATATACAGTATTTTGATTGCTTTTAAAATGTAATGCATTATCTCAATAATGCATTGCATTTCAAAAGCAATGCTATTCGAACATTGACCAGCAGGCTGCGCCAGAGAGGCACAGCCTGCTGGAAGTAACTGAAGACAGGCTCGGGGCCCTGATCGGAAGTGAGGTAAGCTTCCCAGCACATCAGCACCCCGCGATCGCATTTTCGGGGTGCTGATGGGAGACAGAGGGAGTCCGCTCCCTCTGTCACCACTTTACATGCGGCGGGCGCCATTGCGCCCGGCATGTAAAGGGTTAAACAGCCCGGATCGGCACTCCTGCCGTTCCGGGCTGTTAGAGCAGGGACCCGGCTCTCATGTGAGAGCCAGGTCCGCGCTCCCCGCTGCACGGGGGAGCCGTGCAGCGCTTAAACTGGGCCGCCGTAAAAACGCGGCGGCCCAGCCTAAGGCCCCTTAGTGACCGCCGTAAAAACACGTATGGGTGGTCACTAAGGGGTTAAAGGAAATGTGTCATCAGAGAGTTACATAGTGTTTTAATTGTGTTTTTATGTTTTAACATATTTTTAAAGGTTTTTAGGTGGTGCTATTTTAAATTTTCCATGTTAATATCTATATTTAAACAAATACAAAAGAAAAATGCAAATGTGATCGCACTCTACATCCAGCATTCTGCCCTGCCTCTATGCTGGATGAGACATTGGTGTACATTTTGGCCAAAGCGTAATAAGCCACTCACCACGTCAAGGTCGCCTCATTTGAGTGGTCCCTAACACTAGTTCCTACCTGTTTATGGGCCATGACAAACAAATCCCATAAAATCCCAAATTTTTACCACTGAAGTTCGGGCTTGGGATCGGTGTTCGGTAGATTGTATTATTTTCCCTTATAACATGGTTATAAGGGAAAATAATAGCATTCTGAATACTGACTGCATAGTAAACTAGCGCTGGAGGGGTTAAAAAAAATAACAAAAAAATTTAACTCACCTTAGTCCACTTGATAGCGCAGCCGGCATCTCCTTCTGTATTCTTTCTTTAGGACCTGGGTAAAGGACCTTTGATGATGTCACTCCGGTCATCACATGATCCATCACCATGGTAAAAGATCATGTGACGTACCATGTGATGACCGGAGTGACGTCATCAAAGGTCCTTTACCCAGGTCCTAAAGAAAGAATACAGACGGAGATGCCGGCTGCGCTATCAAGTGGACTAAGGTGAGTTAAATTATTATTATTATTTTTTTTTAACCCCTCCAGCGCTAGTTTACTATGCATTCTGTATTCAGAATGCTATTATTTTCCCTTATAACTATGTTATAAGGGAAAATAATAATAATGATCGGGTCTCCATCCCGATCATCTCCTAGCAACCATGCGTGAAAATCGCACAGCATCCGCACTTGCTTGCGGATGCTTGCGATTTTCACGCAACCCCATTCACTTCTATGGGGCCTGCGTTGCGTGAAAAACGCAGAATATAGAGCATGCTGCGATTTTCACGCAACGCACAAGTGATGCGTGAAAATCACCCCTCATGTGAACAGCCCCATAGAAATGAATGGGTCGGTATTCAGTGCGGGTGCAATGCGTTCAACTCACGCATCGCATCCGCGCGGAATACTCGCCCGTGTGAAAGGGGCCTAATAGTAGGAGCCATTTCTGTGTCTGTACAGATCACTTGACTACAGTTACCTGCTTATCAATAAACAGAGATGATATCATTACAGGCAGAATTAGAATGACATATAAGACAGGATCCACCCTACACAATAAGTGATTGTCACATCTTATCTATTATTTCCTTGTACAATGACCTCTGCACAGGTCACAAAGCATGCCTAGAAGACTCTCCCATAGAAGTCAATGTGGTCCCCTCCTGACCATTGTGTCTATGGACCATGGGGCTGCCGTAAAGCAATTTTCTTAATGCTTTGTAAATGCTGTTAATAACAGCTCAGGAAAGATGGCCGCCCCCATAATCATGTTCAGGAAATAGAATAAATAAATCTGCAATCAGAAAATAAAAAGAGATTAGAAGAAAGTGGCTATCTGGTTTTAACTGGCAGAAAGAAAAAAAATTGGCGACACATTTCCTTTAAGAGCTTGAAATAAGTTGCATTAAGTCCTAGGGATCTCCACTTAATTTGAACCCAAACTGCATTGCTTGACCTGGCTGAATCAAATCTGAATCGAAATTTCAAGAAATTTGCTCATCACTAAGGCTACTTTCACACCTGCGTTCAGGTGTCCGCTCGTGAGCTCCGTTTGAAGGGGCTCACGAGCGGCCCCGAACGCAGCCGTCCAGCCCTGATGCATTCTCAATGGAGGCGGATCCACTGAGAATGCATCCGCCTGCCAGCGCTCAGCCTCCGCTCCGCTCAGTGAGCGGACACCTGAACGCTGCTTGCAGCGTTCGGGTGCCCGCCTGGCCGTGCGGAGGCGAACGGATCCGTCCAGACTTCTAATGGAAGTCAATGGGGACGGATCCGTTTGAAGATGACACAGTATGGCTCAATTTTCAAACGGATCCGTCCCCCATTGACTTTCAATGTAAAGTCAAAACGGATCCGTTTGCATCATCATGACCAAAAAAGAAAAAAAATAAACATTTTTTTTTTTTTTTTCATGGTTATGCAAACGGATCCGTTCTGAACGGATGCAAGCGTTTGCATTATAGGAGCGGATCCGTCTGTGCAGATACCAGACGGATCCGCTCCAATCGCAAGTGTGAAAGTAGCCTAAGAACTACCATCTTAGCAAGTAGGGGAATTGACCACAGAGGAGGAAACAAAGAACAGGCATGTGTGTCGTTGGTTGCATGACGGTTCACCTAGTTTGACCACTTCTATGGACCCTCTACATGTATGTACGTAGTTCTACAATATGTAGACACTAAACTGTATGTCTGTATTTTTTCTACCCACAATGACTTGAACTGAGAGGAAGTTTTCCTTAGAGGCCATTTTGCTAATGCTAACGCTCAGTATTGATTATCTGTCACCGTCTGTTTCAGGGTTGACTTCCACACTTTGGATGTCATTTACAAAGCCACATGAAATTCTGTTGAGCATCTTACATCTTCCTTGTTTATTAATCCACTTGTTTTTGGTTTTCTAGTGACCACTGATCATGCGTTCTGTCATCAGCCTTCCACTTTGGCCTCTAATGCTCCACCTCGAGCGTCTGACCCAATGCACATGACTGTAGCCACTTAGTGTACCATCATTTAGTGCCTCTGTATGATGCCGTATCATGGAGGACCTACTACAAACAATTACTTCTCCTGAGATATGACGGCTGGTGGAGCATGGAATAATTATTTCTGTCGTATTTCTGTCGAGTACATTATGGCCCAATATGCTATGGTGCCATATTAAAGCTCTATACAACTTTAAGGTGCAATTGTATAAGTTTTAACCCCTTAAAGAGTGGGCCCATTTTCATTTTTGCACCATATAACTTGGAAAATAAGAAAAAATTCATTGTGTTGTAAAATTGAAAAAAAGTACAATTCCGCCAAGGTTTCTTGGGTTTTGATATTACGACGTTCAGTGTGTGCTAAAAATGATATGACATCCCTATTCTGTGGGTCAATACAATTATGGCAATACCAAACTTGTATGGTTTTTATTTTGTAATAAAAACCTTTTTAAAAATCTAAATTCTTTGCATCACCATTTTCTGACAGCCATATTTTTTTTAATATTTCCATTTACAATGTTGTATCACTGCTTATTTTTTTGCAGGACAAACTCTAGTTTTATTGGTATCATTTTTTAGGTACTTATGACTTTCTGATCACTATTATTCAATTTTTTTGGAGGGGACAAGGTGACAAAAAAATGGCGAATTTTGTGTTTTTTTTCATTACAGTGTTCACTGTGCAGGAAAAATATTTTTATCCTGGACTGCATTATTCAGTTGGATACTATCTACAGAAAGCTATTGGGCTGACGGCTACCGTGCCATTGATCCATCCGTGTATCTTTGACATCCCCTGATGAATCCGGTGATATATATTTTTATCGGAGGAAACGCGTTGGGATAATTTAACTACATTTTTTGGCTTTACTGACACTGGGAGAAACTATTTTCAGGGACAGGATAACAGGGATAGCCGTCGATAAGTGGGGTCGCTCCCTTTGGGGTGATTCTCCCGCATCTAGGCGGGAGACCTCTCCGCTTTTAGGCAGGGCCTCACTAGTCGGCTAGGGATATTATCTTCCCAGTTACCCATCCGTCCTGGATAAGAAGAGCCGGTGACTACATCATCTTTTTATGATATTTGCAGTGAACACCCATCTATTTTGTTCCTGTGGACCTTCCCACCACAAACACGTATATCCTGCTGTGGGACGACCTATTTCCATAACAGAAAAATCATCAAACCGTGAGTGGGGACTATCTAGCCTAAAATCGTGCTCTCTATTTGTTTACATACCCTGTGCCCTACTGTGCATAAGCCTATTGTATCTTATATATGCAGCTATCTAAATACTCCTGTGGGACCTATTTTAAATGTTAATGACTAAAAGTTAAGTTTTAGTAGGATAATTATTCAGTGATATAAAAATATTTTTATATTTCAGACATTGTTGGATGCGGTGATACCTGTTATGTTTATTTTTTTATTGTTTATTTTTATATGTAAAATTAGGGTTATTAGATTTCTGGATAAACCTTTCAGGACTATAGGCTGGACTGGATAAACATATGTCTTTTTTTTCCAGTGTTGATAAACTATATTACTTTGTCACATAGCAGAGGGGTCCCCATAGCAAAGATTAGAAGTGGCCCTCCAGTATGCTATTAGGTTCTCTCACCCAGGACCGAAGGGCTTATTGTTAATTTCCTGATCCAAACCTTCTGAACTGCAAACAGTAGGCCAATTCCTTACCCCTGGTTTGGGAACAATGCAGTTACCCCGGAGACGGTAGCCCTAAACATGTTTCTACGACCCAGCAGCAGAGTATGTGAACACGCGGTGTACCTTTATGGTAGGTATGCCCTTGATGGGGTCTTTAGTATTCAAGGTAGGTGGAGTTTTCCCCTTCTTCTATACATTGTTTAGTAGTTTTTCAAAGCTGTCTGTGTTATAATTAGTGTTGAGCGAATCGAAGTTCACAAAGTAGACTTTAATCCGAATTTCAGGGAAAATTCAATTCGCAGCGAAGCACAATTTCCTTGTGCTTTGCGGTAACTAATCAATTTCCCCTAAAATGTAGGTAAAAAAAAAAATTCATACTCACCTGATCCATTTGTGCGCGAAGAGTCCGCAAGATTGAAGATCCCACACGAAATCTCATGTGTGGTGATGTATGACGTCACCATGCTGGCCGACGTGATGAGGTCATCACTCAACGTGCAAGATTTCGTGCTGGATCTTCAATCAAGATGGCTGCAGCAGACTCTTCACAATCAAATGGATAAGGTGAGTATTTTTTAAGTTTTGAGAACTTTGCTCATCTCTAGTTATAATCTCTATACAGCATCATGTTAACTGTTATGTATTTTATGAAATTACTACTGACATAAAGTCACACCTTAAGTAAAAAGGGATTAACATTAAGAATCATGTATGAATTTAGAAGTTGAAATGCGCCAGGAGGGGCAATTACCAAAGACTAAGCTCTTGAATTCATTTTTCCTAAATGGAAATTACTTGTATTGTATTCCGTAGAAAGGTACAGCTGAAGGTGAAGCATCTTGTATGAAGATATCATGAAGATGTCAGAGCATGTTAAGACTTCTCAGTCACTGACATAAAGTGTCAGACAGGGATTATGATATTTTATATACTCCAACATTTTTTTCATTCCAGTGCCAGCAGCCTCAGACTTTCAGTTTCTTGCCTCATATTTCATAAAATATTTTACCCTGCTACCTCTAAACCCCTATCATTGTCCTCTTTGAGGTAACAGTGAGACCATCACACCAGTACACATAATAAGGTCCACTATGCAGAGATACTAGCCTAGACCTAGTGGACGTTGAATTCTGATTAACCCTTTTATTTCCTGTGTAAAGCTTTATCTTCAGCTTAAAGAAGAACAAGGTGTCCTGGAAGTGATGATATGGCCTCCACAGATCCTTGATCTCAACATCATTGTCTGGGATTAAATTAAGAAACAGAAAGATTGGACAAGCCTACATCCACAGAAGATCTGTGGTTAGTTCTCCAAAATGTTTAGAACAACCTCCCTGCCAAGTTCCTTTAAAAACTGTACCTTGGAGAATTGATGCTGTTTTGGTAAAATTGACTAGTAATACTTCTATTTTTTAAATCATTCTTACTTTGCAAATTTTTTTCTACATCTGCCCCTGACATGACCTCTCCCACTGCTCCAATGTCCATCCCCTGATGGTTCCTGCTATATGTATGCATGCTCGGTTTGGCTATGCATGGCTGTGCTTTAAATATTGAGGAGAAAGCCTCTGCAAGACATTTCTGGTAGCAGCTTATCTCCCAGGAGAACAATCGTATTGGTTGAAAAGATTCGGTTTATACGAATCCTTCTCTTCATCTTTCGGGGGAGTCGGCAGCACCTCATATACATTAGATTGTTGGTCTGTCCTGCCAAAAACTGTGGATTTGGCTGACAATACACTATAGAGGTCTTAACTAGTGTTGAGCGAATCAAAGTATCCAAAGTAGAGTTTGATCTGAATTTCCGGAAAAATTTGATTTGCCGCAAAACCGAATCTCATCGTGCTTTCTGGTAACAAATCAATTTCCCAGAAATTGTGGTAAAAACAAAAAAATACATACTCACCTCATCCATTTGAGAGTGAAATGGCTGCTGTGGCCATCTTGATTCAATATACCACACTAAATCTCACACACGGTCATGTATGATGTCACCATGCTGGCCAGCGCATGGTGTCTTCAATCAAGATGGCAGCGGTGGCCTCTACAAAATCAAATGGATAAGGTGAGTATTTTTATTTTTTTACCGGATTAGACCCTGAAAGCCGTAAGATGCTGTGATCAGCGATGAACAGGGAATCTGAGGGGTTCAATCATGGGGTGGCGCCCGCTACATATTATGAAATGCGCTTCATGACAAAGTAATTTGTCACAAAGCGAATTTCTCTGTGAAATTCAGCGAAGCAGCCTAATCGAATTTCGCTTCCATCTCTAGTCTTAACCCTTACTGAAAGGTACTCTTCTTAAGGTGGGCTCTGCCTCCACCATACGCTGTCTCTATTTAAGACAATAAGTATGACAGTGCTAAGTATAACATGACAGTGATCTAAAGTGTTGTAGTAGTTAAGTACATTCATATATTCGTATGTCCAGGAGACATATGAAATAATGACTACCACTACCACCATCAAAACAACTCTTTTCCGCTATGTTAACTTAACTTGCTATTCAGAAGAACATAATCCATCATCTCTCAGCTATCTTGATTAGAGATGAGCGAATCGAATCCCACAAAGTGGAATTCGATCCGAATTTCAGGATAAATTAGATTCGCCTAGAAGCCGAATTTCCTCGCGCTTCATGTCAGCGAACCGATTTAGCCTGAAATAGTATAAAAAAACAAAAAATTAAAACTTACCTCCTCCATTTGCTCGCGACGGGCTGCCAGCCTCCATCTTGCTTTAAGATCATCTGGCCGGCGTGATGACGTAATCTCGTGCCGCACAGGATTTCGGCCGAGATCTTCAAGTAAGATGGCGGTGGCCAGCCCGTTGCGAGCAAATAGAGGCGGTAAGTTTGATGAAAAAATAATTTTATTGTTCATTTTACACTCAGATGCCGCGATCATGTATGAACGCGGCATCTGAGGGGTACAATGACGGGGGGGGGGGCGCTGTTGCAGCTCCCTGTCATTGCACCCGCTATTTACAAAACAATGCGCTTCGTTATAAAGTAATTAGTCACAAAGCTATTTTTTTTGTGAAATTCAGCAAAGCAGTCGAATCAAACTCAATGTTTCAAACGTAAGAAATTTGCTTATCTCTAATCTTCATTGTAGAAATCAGTATATACTGGCAAGAACTCTAGCACCTACATTTCTTGTTATGCCATGTTGAAGCATCACATAATAAAATGTGGCCAGACTGCATTTATCAGAAGAACCTATGGTTATATTGAACATCTGAGCCACTTATGGACAGGAAAGGGAACAGAAGAGTCTGTAGTCAAGTGGGAACTAATAGTAATTCACTATGGTTTTCGTTGGAAGGGTGAATTGGGGTAAATAATTTCTGGTTGAGCTTGTTATAATATGTGCATATAACTTGAATCTTCAGTGCTTTGTTAAGTTTCAGTTAAATGGAGTCTGTCACCTAATCTGAGCGTTTTAGACCAGGTTATAGACTCCTTTGCCCACATTACAATGTTACCTTTATTTGTGCTGTCCCTCACCGAGACTTTTAAAACTTATGCTAATTAGGTTCGGCAAGTTAGGGGGCGGTGTTAATGCAGCAAGTGCCCAGGCCACTCGGCGATGTGCCCAGAAAACCACACCTCTTTCACTCCTCTGGCCCGCCCTCGTTTCCTATTATTACCTCTTCCTTTCCCCCACAAATCTCGCGCCTGCGCCGCTCCACACTTGACCCGCACTGCTGTGCCCATTATGGGCAGAGGAACATGGAGTTTGTCACGGCGCCGTCTAGGAGGCGGGCACGTCCAGAGCGCACACGCAGAATCATTGCGTCTAGCATCACCCTTTCTCCTGATAATACTATGCGTGCATCTATCTGCATTCATGCTAATGGTTTTAGGGCTGAGCACCGAGCTGATCACTCGGTGCTCGGCTGTGTAGTCTGTGTAAAGTCATGTGACGCTGGCCACGTCACATGACCCCTCTAGCTCCCTATTTAAACAGGCAATCTGCAGGCCACAGATTGCCTGTTATTTAGGTTCCACCTGCGATTTTGTCTTTCCTGGCATACTAGCCCCCTGCTGAACTCCTGACGATCCTCTGCTGACTCCTTTGGTACTTCTCTGCTCTCCTGGTATTTATGACCCCGGCTTCTCCTGACTATTCTCTGCTTGCTCCATTTGTACTTTGTAGATTTCCTGGTATTGACTCGGTCCGTTCATGTTCTGTTGTTTGTCTGTCTGTCATCCCTGCACTTATTCCAAGCTAGGGATTGCAGTCCAGTTGTCCCCTGTCATTAGGACTCGCGAGGCAAGTAGGCAGGGCCAGGGGTGAGGGTGGAGCGCAGTGGTCACTTCCCTCCCCCCTGTGTGTGTGTGTGTACGTGACCGTTACAGAGTTGCCCTGAGCATGCGACAAACAGCCCCTTCTTTGACTTCACTACAGCCCTCTGCTGCGGCTGGTTACTTCCACCGGCTGGATTATGAGGTACAGACAGGCGCATGCGCAGTGCAACTCACTGTTCCTCTGCCCCTAATGGGCACAGCAGTGCGCAGGTGCGGAGCAAGTGAGGAGCTGTGCAGGCGCGAGATTTATGAGGGAGAGGAGGAGGTAATAATAGGAAATGAGGACGGGCCAGAGGAGTAAAAGAGGTGTGGTTTTCTGGGCTCATGGCAGCGGGGCCTGAGCACTTGCTGCAGTAACGCTGCCCCTGGGCACTTGCCGAACCTCATTAGCATAAGTTTTAAAAGTCTTTTTTGGAAGATCTTGGCGAAGGACAGCACAAATAAAGGTAACATTGTAATGTGGGCCAAGGCGTCTATATCCTGATCTGAGCAGTCCAAAACGCTCAGATTAGGTGACAGACTCCCTTTAATGTTGGACTTACTACCTAGTTGTCTTATTTCATCTCTATTTTTCTAAGCTTTAATTCCAAGGTCTCATTGCTTTTTTCTCTCCCAAAAATGAAGCTCAACCTTAACCCCATTAAAATCAATAAAATAATGTCCCACTAATTGAGAAAGAGAAATGTATCTTGCCGAAGGAGTAACAGATTTTGGTATTTTCCCTAGGCTTTTGACAAGAGTCTTTAAAACTCAAAAATCAGTGCCATGTTTACGTGAAGGCAGTATTTATAAGGCAGAAGCAGCAGTAAATCCTGGAGAGGCTGAAGGAGCAGCCACATAATTTTCTACATGGGCTGATAACTTGTTCTCTAGGGTCTGTTTGCATTTTTCATGTCTGTGCCTAATGGAAAGAAAGACATTACATGTGTAGCCTGGTTGCTAAATGGTAATCATATGATATGTTGCAATCCTTTAGGTTATGGCAATGAGAAGGAACAAATCTGGAGATCTATAGATACAATATACTTTGCCAAATTCAAGATAAAAACCTAACTTTCATCCTGCATAACTATTCAGTTAGAGCAAGATGTAGAAAAAGACAAACTTAGTTCTTCTATAATTACATCAGTTGTATTGCATATGTAATGGCATCAGCAGAGGTACATAGGCAATAAACTTAACCATAATGCATGTACAATAGCATCAGCCCTAGGTAAAGTATAATAGGGTAAGCATTACTGTACATACACTATATGGACAAAAGTATTGGGACACCTACACATTACACCTACAGGAGCTTTTATGACCAACCCATTCAAAACCAATAGGCATCATTTAAGAGTTGGTCCTCCTTTGCAGCAAAAACAGCTTTCACTCTTTTGTGAAGGCTTCTACAAGCTTTGGGAGTGTGTTGCTGTGAATTTTGGGTCATTCATCCAGAAGAGCATTTATCAGGTCAGACACTGATGTTACATGACACGGCCTGGCTCACAATATTTGTTCTAGTTCATCCCAAAGGTGCTGGTTGGGGTTGAGGTCAGGGCTCTGTGTGGCCTGTCAAGTTCCTTCAAACCCAACTCATCCATCCATGCCTTTATGGACCTTGCTTTGTACCCTGGTCACTGTCATACTGAAACAGAAAAGGGCCTTCCCCCCACCTGTTCCCATAAAATTGTCCAAAATATCTTGGTATGCTGAAGCATTAAGATTTTCCTTCACTGGAACTAAAGGGCCAATGCCTGAAAAACACCCCCTGGTATTATCCCTCCTCCACCAAACTTTACCGTTAGCACAATGCAATCAGTCAGGTGATGTTCTCAAAGTGTGAATCATCACTCCACAGAACACATTTCCACTTCTCCAGAGTCCAGTGGAGACATGCTTTACATCACTCCAGCTTGGCATGGGGTTGGTGCTCTAAGGCTTTCATGCAGCTGCTCAGCCATTGAAACCCATGTCATGAAGCTCCTGGCACACAGTGTTTGTGTCGATGTTAAAGACAGAGGAGGTTTGGACTGTCCAGTTATGGAGTGTTGGTGACTTTTATGCTCTTTGCACCTGCTTTATAACTTTATGTGGTCTCCACTTTGTGGCTGAGTTGCTGTGGTTCCTCAATGCTTCCACTTTACAATAATACCAATGGAATATTTTGAAAGAAAGACATGTCCTAAACGCACTTGTGGCCGTGGTGGCATCTTATTACAGGGCCACGCTGGAATTCAGTGTGCTCTTAAGAGTAAGCCATTATTTCACAGATGTTGGTAAAGTCAGGGGCTGGATTTTCTACACTTGTGGTAATGGGACTAAATGAAACACCTGAATTCAGTTATTAAGAGGGGCGTCCCAATACTTTTCTCCATACGGAAATTTTCTGCCTTCATATTTCTGTTTACATAGTACTAAACTTTGTATTAAACAATCAGAGCTAGGAAACTTTTGGCAATATGACACTATAAAAAGGATCACCAATTAATGTAAAACGTATGACTGAATTAAGCATTGCGTAAATGTGTAGTCACTTTGATGACTCAATCAGTGATCTGTGTCAAAAAGTGTAATTGAAACCACTCAGAAGCATAGCTATAGGGGCACAAAGTAAGGGTGCTGACACATGTTTAGGCTTTTTAATGCAGTTTATGAAGCTAAGACCAGGAGTCAATCAAGCGAAAAGAAGAAATCATATCTGTCCTTAATATATAACTCTCATTTTATGATCCACTCCTAAACTGTTTAAAAAACCCTGAACGTGTGGCAGCACTTTAATAGTGACATACAGGCACGTGCCCAGGGCGTCAGAAAGTAGGGGGGAGGCACTTCACAGAGAAAACTGATGATTTATGTTGATTATTTCACATTAGTGCTGCTTCTCATGTCTCCTTATCACTAACTTTTGTTTATTGTAGCTACAAGTCAGGGTAATTAACCCTCACACTGCTTACCTATAGCTAATGTAACGGTAATCTCTTCAGGAAGGCTGTGTAAGGGTTAAATCCCTTGACAGCGCTGCAGTTAACAAAAAGTAAGTGATAAGGAGACATAAGAGCAGTCAGATGAGGAGAAAGGTAAAGGCAGTATATGAATCATATTTACATTACCAATGGGCAGAGACAATTTCTCTTCCTGTCACACATAAAAAACATTCCATAATAGACACACTGACATGAAAGTAGTAACGCTCCTCAGTATAACTAAAAGGAAAAAAAATAAAAATGAAACATTGCGGCCACAGAGATAGTGCTCATTCATATAAGTGTCATTAAACTAGTTTGTGTTCCGGCCTCTTCTTGCAGACCCACTCACTTGAGTTAATGAATCTTGAGGGAACATCTGAGCTGGATGGCGTATGCTATGATTTTTATAATCACAGCATGCACCATCCATTGATGGAGATGCCTTAGGAGTTGTACATTACTGGCATCTGTTTAAGGTTGCATTGAGATGATTTTTGATGTTTTAGATGTATGCATGTTTTATGATGTTTTAGATGTATGTATGATTTAGATGTTTTTAATCACACAGTCAAAATTGCACGAAAAAGCTTTTAACACTGCACTCAGTTTTACTGGCTTTGTTTTCAGATGTGGTTATTTTTGCATGCATTTTTTCTAGATTAAAAATGTAACATAAATGTATTTCACTTGTATAAACTGCATGGCCAATAGTCACATCACAAAACCAGCAATGATGGTAAAACCAAGTGCATTCTCAACAGCTTTTCTTTACCGTATGGTCAATATCATTTTATGTAGGCAGTATAGTATAGGGGGTGAGAGCACCAAACATGTTTAGGGCAGCATAAACTCTAAATACTGCCCTGGCCTCAGGGATCACAAATGCAAAAGTGTGTAAGCAATAAAGAAAAAAATGAAAAATTCAATAAAAAAAGGTTTTTTTTTTTTGCTGGACTAAGTGATAGATTTTTAATGGACTTTAGTTGAGAAATGCAATGGACTCTAAGGGAAGTTGTCTAGTGGATGAATTGTTATCTGGATTCATTATTTATTTATTTATTTAATTATTTATTGCAGTGTTTTTTCATAAATTTGCAACACTTGCTCAATTAAAATGAATCAATTGAGATTCATATTTTTTTGTTAAATAAATGTTCTATAATGTTATTTAACCATAATAAAAAAAAAATGCAAGTATATTTTTTAAGATTTGTATTCTATTATTGATAAATATTGTGAATTAAAATGGGCACCTAGAGAGCCAGATGAAGTTTGAGTTTCATATAACCTGTGCACTTACAGTCAGGTCCATAAATATTGGGACATCGACCCAATTGTAACATTTGTGACTCTATACACCACCACAATGAATTTGAAATGAAACAAACAAGATGTGCTTTAACTGCAGACTGTCAGCTTTAATTTGAGGGTATTTACATCAAAATCAGGTGAACAGTGAAGGAATTACAACAGTTTGCATATGTGCCTCCCACTTGTTAACCTCTTGCCGCCACGCTAACGCCGAAAGGCGTCATCGCGGCGGCTCCCCCAGGCTACGCTAACGCCAATAGGCGTCATCTCGCGTGAGCCGAGATTTCCTGTGAACGCGCGCACACAGGCGCGCGCGCTCACAGGAACGGAAGGTAAGAGAGTTGATCTCCAGCCTGCCAGCGGCGATCGTTCGCTGGCAGGCTGGAGATGTGTTTTTTTTAACCCCTAACAGGTATATTAGACGCTGTTTTGATAACAGCGTCTAATATACCTGCTACCTGGTCCTCTGGTGGTCCCCTTTGTTTGGATCGACCACCAGAGGACACAGGTAGCTCAGTAAAGTCCCACCAAGCACCACTACACTACACTACACCCCCCCCCGTCACTTATTAACCCCTTATTAGCCCCTGATCACCCCATATAGACTCCCTGATCACCCCCCTGTCATTGATTACCCCCCTGTCATTGATTACCCCCCTGTAAAGCTCCATTCAGACGTCCGCATGATTTTTACGGATCCACTGATAGATGGATCGGATCCGCAAAACGCATCCGGACGTCTGAATGAAGCCTTACAGGGGCATGATCAATGACTGTGGTGATCACCCCATATAGACTCCCTGATCACCCCCCTGTCATTGATTACCCCCCTGTAAAGCTCCATTCAGATGTCCGCATGATTTTTACGGATGCACTGATAGATGGATCGGATCCGCAAAACGCATCCGGACGTCTGAATGAAGCCTTACAGGGGCGTGATCAATGACTGTGGTGATCACCCCATATAGACTCCCTGATCACCCCCCTGTAAAGCTCCATTCAGATGTCCGCATGATTTTTACGGATGCACTGATAGATGGATCGGATCCGCAAAACGCATCCGGACGTCTGAATGAAGCCTTACAGGGGCGTGATCAATGACTGTGGTGATCACCCCATATAGACTCCCTGATCACCCCCCTGTCATTGATTACACCCCTGTCATTGATCACCCCCCTGTAAAGCTCCATTCAGATGTCCGCATGATTTTTACGGATCCACTGATAGATGGATCGGATCCGCAAAACGCATCCGGACGTCTGAATGGAGCCTTACAGGGGCATGATCAATGACTGTGGTTATCACCCCATATAGACTCCCTGATCACCCCCCTGTCATTGATCACCCCCTTGTCATTGATCAACCCCCCTGTCATTGATCACCCCCCCTGTCATTGATCACCCCTCTGTAAGGCTCCATTCAGACATTTTTTTGGCCCAAGTTAGCGGAATTATTATTATTTTTTTCTTACAAAGTCTCATATTCCACTAACTTGTGTCAAAAAATAAAATCTCACATGAACTCACCATACCCCTCACGGAAACCAAATGCGTAAAATTTTTTAGACATTTATATTCCAGACTTCTTCTCACGCTTTAGGGCCCCTAGAATGCCAGGGCAGTATAAATACCCCACATGTGACCCCATTTCGGAAAGAAGACACCCCCAGGTATTCCGTGAGGGGCATATTGAGTCCATGAAAGATTGAAATTTTTGTCCCAAGTTAGCGGAACGGGAGACTTTGTGAGAAAAAAATTAAAAATATCAATTTCCGCTAACTTGTGCCAAAAAAAAAAAAATTCTATGAACTCGCCATGCCCCTCATTGAATACCTTGGGGTGTCTTCTTTCCAAAATGGGGTCACATGTGGGGTATTTATACTGCCCTGGCATTCTAGGGGCCCCAAAGCGTGAGAAGAAGTCTGGTATCCAAATGTCTAAAAATGCCCTCCTAAAAGGAATTTGGGCACCTTTGCGCATCTAGGCTGCAAAAAAGTGTCACACATCTGGTATCGCCGTACTCAGGAGAAGTTGGGGAATGTGTTTTGGGGTGTCATTTTACATATACCCATGCTGGGTGAGAGAAATATCTTGGTCAAATGCCAACTTTGTATAAAAAAATGGGAAAAGTTGTCTTTTGCCAAGATATTTCTCTCACCCAGCATGGGTATATGTAAAATGACACCCCAAAACACATTCCCCAACTTCTCCTGAATACGGCGATACCACATGTGTGACACTTTTTTGCAGCCTAGGTGGGCAAAGAGGCCCATATTCCAAAGAGCACCTTTAGGATTTCACAGGTCATTTACCTACTTACCACACATTAGGGCCCCTGGAAAATGCCAGGGCAGTATAACTACCCCACAAGTGACCCCATTTTGGAAAGAAGACACCCCAAGGTATTCCGTGAGGGGCATGGCAAGTTCCTAGAATTTTTTATTTTTTGTCACAAGTTAGTGGAAAATGCTGATTTTTTTTTTTGATTTTTTTTTCATACAAAGTCTCATATTCCACCAACTTGTGACAAAAAATAAAAACTTCCATGAACTCACTATGCCCATCAGCGAATACCTTGGGGTCTCTTCTTTCCAAAATGGGGTCACTTGTGGGGTAGTTATACTGCCCTGGCATTCTAGGGGCCCAAATGTGTGGTAAGGAGTTTGAAATCAAATTCTGTAAAAAATGACCTGTGAAATCCGAAAGGTGCTCTTTGGAATATGGGCCCCTTTGCCCACCTAGGCTGCAAAAAAGTGTCACACATCTGGTATCCCCGTACTCAGGAGAAGGTGGGGAATGTGTTTTGGGGTGTCATTTTACATATACCCCTGCTGGGTGAGAGAAATATCTTGGCAAAAGACAACTTTTCCCATTTTTTTATACAAAGTTGGCATTTGACCAAGATATTTATCTCACCCAGCATGGGTATATGTAAAAAGACACCCCAAAACACATTCCTCAACTTCTCCTGAATACAGAGATACCAGATGTGTGACACTTTTTTGCAGCCTAGGTGGGCAAAGGGGCCCATATTCCAAAGAGCACCTTTCGGATTTCACAGGTCATTTTTTACAGAATTTGATTTCAAACTCCTTACCACACATTCGGGCCCCTAGAATGCCAGGGCAGTATAACTACCCCACAAGTGACCCCATTTTGGAAAGAAGAGACCCCAAGGTATTCGCTGATGGGCATAGTGAGTTCATGGAAGTTTTTATTTTTTGTCACAAGTTAGTGGAATATGAGACTTTGTATGAAAAAAATAAAAAATAAATAAAAATCATCATTTTCCACTAACTTGTGACAAAAAATAAAAAATTCTAGGAACTTGCCATGCCCCTCACGGAATACCTTGGGGTGTCTTCTTTCCAAAATGGGGTCACTTGTGGGGTAGTTATACTGCCCTGGCATTCTAGGGGCCCGAATGTGTGGTAAGGAGTTTGAAATCAAATTCTGTAAAAAATGACCTGTGAAATCCGAAAGGTGCTCTTTGGAATATGGGCCCCTTTGCCCACCTAGGCTGCAAAAAAGTGTCACACATCTGGTATTGCCGTACTCAGGAGAAGGTGGGGAATGTGTTTTGGGGTGTCATTTTACATATACCCATGCTGGGTGAGAGAAATATCTTGGCAAAAGACAACTTTTCCCATTTTTTTATACAAAGTTGGCATTTGACCAAGATATTTATCTCACCCAGCATGGGTATATGTAAAATGACACCCCAAAACACATTCCTCAACTTCTCCTGAGTACGGAGATACCAGATGTGTGACACTTTTTTGCAGCCTAGGTGGGCAAAGGGGCCCACATTCCAAAGAGCACCTTTCGGATTTCACTGGTCATTTTTTACAGAATTAGATTTCAAACTCCTTACCACACATTTGGGCCCCTAGAATGCCAGGGCAGTATAACTACCCCACAAGTGACCCCATTTTGGAAAGAAGAGACCCCAAGGTATTTCGTGATGGGCATAGTGAGTTCATAGAAGTTTTTATTTTTTGTCACAAGTTAGTGGAATATGAGACTTTGTAAGAAAAAAAAAAAAAAAAAAAAAATCATCATTTTCCGCTAACTTGTGACAAAAAATAAAAAGTTCTATGAACTCACTATGCCCATCAGCGAATACCTTAGGGTGTGTACTTTCCGAAATGGGGTCATTTGTGGGGTGTTTGTACTGTCTGGCCATTGTAGAACCTCAGGAAACATGACAGGTGCTCAGAAAGTCAGAGCTGCTTCAAAAAGCGGAAATTCACATTTTTGTACCATAGTTTGTAAACGCTATAACTTTTACCCAAACCATTTTTTTTTTACCCAAACATTTTTTTTTTATCAAAGACATGTAGAACTATAAATTTAGAGCAAAATTTCTATATGGATCTCGTTTTTTTTGCAAAATTTTACAACTGAAAGTGAAAAATGTCATTTTTTTGCAAAAAAATCGTTAAATTTCGATTAATAACAAAAAAAGTAAAAATGTCAGCAGCAATGAAATACCACCAAATGAAAGCTCTATTAGTGAGAAGAAAAGGAGGTAAAATTCATTTGGGTGGTAAGTTGCATGACCGAGCAATAAACGGTGAAAGTAGTGTAGTGCAGAATTGTAAAAAAGGGCCTGGTCTTTAGGGGGGTATAAACCTGTGGTCCTTAAGTGGTTAAGGAACCAAAAGTAATGGGACAGAATAATAATCATAAATCAAACTTTCACTTTTTAATACTTAGTTGCAAATCCTTTGCAGTCAATTACAGCCTGAAGTCTGGAACGCATAGACATCACCAGATGCTGGGTTTCTTCCCTGGTGATGCTCTGCCAGGCCTCTACTGCAACTGTCTTCAGTTCCTGTTTGTTCTTGGGGCATTTCCCCTTCAGTTTTGTCTTCAGCAAGTGAAATGCATGCTTAATCGGATTCAGGTTAGGTGATTGACTTGGCCATTGCATAACATTCCACTTCTTTCCCTTAAAAAACTCTTTGTTTGCTTTTGCAGTATGCTTTGGGTCATTGTCCATCTGCACTGTGAAGCGCCGTCCAATGAGTTCTGAAGCATTTAGCTGAATATGATCAGATAATATTGCCGGAAACACTTCAGAATTCATCCTGCTGCTTTTGTCAGCAGTCACATCATCAATAAATACAAGAGAACCAGTTCCATTGGCAGCCATACATGCCCATGCCATGACACTACCACCACCATGCTTCACTGATGAGGTGGTATGCTTAGGATCATGAGAAGTTCCTTTCCTTCTCCATACTCTTCTCTTCCCATCACTCTGGTACAAGTTGATCTTGGTCTCATCTGTCCATAGGATGTTGTTCCAGAACTGTGAAGGCTTTTTTAGATGTCGCTTGGCAAACTCTAATCTGGCCTTCCTGTTTTTGAGGCTAACCAATGGTTTACATCTTGTGGTGTGAACCCTCTGTATTCACTCTGGTGAAGTCTTCTCTTGATTGTTGACTTTGACACTCATACACCTACCTCCTGGAGTGTTCTTGATCTGGCCAACTGTTGTGAAGGGTGTTTTCTTAACCAGGGAAAGAATTCTTCGGTCATCCACCACAGTTGTTTTCCGTGGTCTTCCGGGTCTTTTGGTGTTGCTGAGCTCACCGATGCGTTCCTTCTTTTTAAAAATGTTCCAAACAGTTTTTTTGGCCATGCCTAATGTTTTTGCTATCTCTCTGATGTTTTTTTTTTTTTTTTTCAGCCTAATGATGGCTTGCTTCACTGATAGTGACAGCTCTTTGGATCTCATCTTGAGAGTTGACAGCAACAGATTCCAAATGCAAATAGCACACTTGAAATGAACTCTGGACCTTTTATCTGCTCATTGTAATTGGGATAATGAGGGAATAACACACACCTGGCCATGAAACAGCTGAGAAGCCAATTGTACCATTATTTTTGGTTCCTTAGCAAGTGGGAGGCACATATGTGAACTGTTGTAATTCCTACACCGTTCACCTGATTTGGATGTAAATACCCTCAAATTAAAGCTGACAGTCTGACAGTTAAAGCACATCTTGTTAGTTTCATTTCAAATCCATTGTGGTGGTGTATAGAGTCAAAAATGTTAGAATTGTGTCGATGTCCCAATATTTATGGACCTGACTGTAGCTACACGCATTGCGGTGCATTATAGTTAAGCTACTTACTGAAAAAATTTAAATTTTAAATAGTATTCCTAAACTGGACAAATTACAAAATTTTCAGAAGAAATCAAGTATGCACTGAAAAACGGGCCATTACATTAATAAATGGGTCAATGAATAAAGAATTTTTACAATCCTTTTAACATTTGATTAATAACTATTTTTACAGCGATTTTACACAACTCTTCAGAGAACATCTCTGGTCTCCAATTTTGGCTAACTTTCCGACATGATTGGTTGGATTCTAAACTAATTGGTCATGTCAAATTTCTCCAAGAATTTTGCAATTCTTTAAGTACAAATAGCTCAACATGGCAGCCACCATTTTACAGGTCAAAAAGGGCAAAAGTTTTTTTTTAACTGATGCATTGTGTTATTAAACAGACTGTTTTTTTTTTTACAATCAGCTACCATCCGTTTACCCATCACCATTTATGTTGCTGGCACTTTGACATTACTAATGATATTTTGGCATTAAAGAGCTTGAAAGCAAGTTGGATACGGTCCTAGGACACCACTACGTGTCATACGTGACTTTTCAGGGTAATAAGGGCACTTATGATTTAGGATGAATTTACTTGGATCTGAATCAAATCTAACAACTGATACATGTGAATCGGATCCAAAATGAATTAACTGTTCTCTAGTAATTCACAGACTGGTCTACAAGTAAAAGTGGCTAGAGTCAAAGGTATGCCTTTTCATAAATATTCAAATGGCACTACTAACCTCATTTAGCATATCAGGGCACTTAATCCTTTCACTTTGGCTCCTCAGATTCGAATTCCTAGATCCTTAAAACACCGGATAATAGAGAAATGTCTGCATGTTATTGGGCCCCTTCTCATCTCACAAACTACTTGCTCTACTTTGTGCCCCTAGAGCTCTTCAAAAAAAATCTGTCAGCACAATAAACCATATTAAATCGTATGCATACGCCAGTGAATGTTGACTTTTGAATCGGCACATGCACAATTCATAAAGCTTGCTGAGTTCTGACCTGCGCATGCGCCAGTCCAACATGCACCGATGTGTATGTGGGATTAATGGGCCAGACAGGAATACAGTAATGATGTATGGCCCTGTCAATCACGGGGAAAGGGAGTAGCTAAGGTGAAAAGGCAAATTGGTGCTCTGAGGGGCTAGGCCCACCTCTCGGTGCTCCGAGCACCTCATTGGTATATGCAATAAAGTGCAAATTTTTCTTTCTTGGCTATGGATTGCAAATACAGAGGAATCATTTGACTCAGCATGATTGATTCTGCCAGGCAGTATGCCTGGTTCAATAGTGTTGAATAGTGTTCAATAGTGTTGATCATGACAACAGATGCTCTTTAATATTTACAATATCATGGGCACAGTGCATATAGTGGGTGGACAGAGCAGGAAGTCTGTGAGCAGAAGCTTCAGCCAATAGCAGCAGAGCAGGAGGTGATGTCAGAGAAAGAGGCATTATTTTGGCAAATTTTCTTGTCCAAGTAACATGTAGCCATTTTGAAATTTACCATCGTGTAAATGTTCATTTGAGAGATAACACTGGTATATTATCAATTTTACTAATAATTAAACATTTTAAATGTTATAACTTAATATGGTAGTTTGGTATGGTGACTCAGTGGTTATACCACTGGTGTGCTATGGTTCAATGTGAAAAAGTGTAAAATCAGCAAAATGTCTGGCTTCCTCCCACACTTTAAAAAACATACTGATGACCACCTTGACATCGCTTGCGTGCATATGTAAGGGTGGGTTCACACCATGTTTTTCCCATATACATTGGAAAAAAGGGATAAAAAAGTGCAGCACACCACACTTTCATATTCTGCAGAGTCCAGTAAAAAAATGTATACATTAACAGATTTTTTCTTTTGTCACGGATGCCACTGTATTGTATCTGTCTTAGGCATTTGTTAATGCATACAATTTTTAGATACGTTAAACAGATGGCAAAAATGTGTTTGCTTTAGTGTGCCAGAATAAGCACTAGTACACAGCGGAGCAGAGATGGGAGACTGCCATGTACTGAAAGGGCGCACAGCCTGGGCCTGGTGGTCAGTGGGGAGGACTGTGTTCCCCTAGGCTCATTTACTCTATTGGCAAATACATTGCACACTACAATATAATATACTGGAATCTATATATCCCCAAACATACAGAGACTTAATAACACTGCTATACTGGATAATAGCTCATACCCCGACTGGATAACAAACACTGTAACATTATAGCCCCATACCATGTCTGGATAAAATCACCATACAGTGACTGGTTAACTTTGTCATACCGTGGCTGGAAAATGCTGCAATATAGTGAATGGATAACAGGGTATAATGGGGCACAGTATAGAGTATAAGAGGGCACAGTACACGGTATGGTAAGAGAGCACATTGCAGGAAATAAGAGGGCATAGGACAGATTAGGAAGCACAGTACAGGGGTATCCCCTTATAGTGTATTATAAGGGGGTACAGTACAGGGTAGTGGGCACAGTACAGCGTAGTGGGCACAGTACAGGATAGTGGGTACAGAGCAGTGTAGTGGACACAGTACAGCATATTTTGTAAAGTATAGGGTAATAGGCACAGTACAGTGTAATGGGCACAGTACAGAACATTGGGCACAGTACAGGGTAGTAGGCACAGAACAGTGTAGTGGGTACAGTACAGGGTAGGGGGCACAATATAGCATAGTGGGCACAGTACAACGTATTGGGTACAGTACAGGGTAGTGGGCACAAAACAGGGTAGTGGGCACAGTACAGCGTAATGGGCACAGTACAGTGTAATGGGCACAAAACAGTGTAGTGGACACAGAACAGCGTAGTGGGCACAGTACAGCATATTGGGCACAATACAGGGTAGTGGGCACAGTACAACGTATTGGGTACAGTACAGGATAGGGGGCACAGTACAGCATGGTGGGCCCAGTACAGGGTAGTGGGCACAGTACAGCATAGTGAGCACAGTACAGGTGTAAGACACTCTCCTGTTTCGCGGTCCACTGGGGCCACCAGGAATTTTTGTGGGGCTCGGAGTAGCGAGACCGGTCACGCATGTGCCTGCGGAATCTTTGGTTCCGACTCCTTTGCGGGCGGACGCGGTTCCGGCGTCCGTGCTGACGCGTATCCATGCTGGGCCGCTTGAGCGTCCACAAAGGGTTACACCGGTTCGCAAAGGGTTACGCCGACGAACGTACGCGCATCTTATTCGCTACGCCGGCCGCTGACGGGGAATATACCTGTACATAAACTCTAGTAGATTAGAGCGCAGGCATGGGTTAAGTGATCAATGACCAGCCAAGGCCGCACAAGTGTCAGGGATTAGGATAATCATATGGCCTATGAGGAATAGACACATGGCACTCTGTGGTTGGCTAGCAGGTGTTTAAGAGGTGATCTCTCTGGCTGGTCAGTGCCTACTGTTGTTTTGACAACCCGGGTGTATGTTGCATCTGTGCATGACCTCTGACTTCCTCAATCCACCGCTAGAGACTGCCTGTGGGAAACTTCTATACGGAACAGTTTGTCTCGTGTTGGACCTCGGATCGGACCCTGGAAATGTCTCGTCCCTAGGTACTACGTTACACGGACTATTGCTGTGCATATGGACTTTGGCCTGGTCTGGCTGTGCCTTGTGAGTTTTCCTGCACAAGTTATTATTTGGATTGATTACCTGCATATGATTTCTGGTCTGGACTGTACTGCCGTCATTTAATAAATCCACCATTGTTTAAACTCTGGTTGTTTGGGGTTCTGCACCATTACATTAGGGTAGTGAGTACAGTACAGCATAGTGGGCACAGTACAGGGTAGGGGGCACAGTACAGGGCATGGGCTACAGTATAGGGTATTGGGCACAGTACAAGGTAGGGGACACAGTACAGGGTAGAGGGCAGACTCACCAATGTCGGTCAGGCTGGCTGGGAATCTGAAGCAGGAGGTTGTCATTGGCAGGCAGCAGTGGTGCTCAGAGGTGGGCCTGGGCTGAGATACAGCGCTGCTTCTTCTTGGCTGTCATTCAAAGCCAGAGCAGGAGCGAGGTGGCGCTATGTGCGCGGCGGGCGGGTGGGCAGGCAGTCGTGTAGGCGGCCTGCCAGCCAAGCCTTAGAGGCAGGCGGATAGGTGTGCAGGCCGGCAGGGTCCACCACAACGATTGGTAGAGATGCAGCTTCTACTCACTGCTGCACCACCAATCAGATTACAGCAGAGGGGAGGTAGGAGATTCCCTTTCTCCCTTCTCCTCGTATCTGTATGGGGCACGGCTTTGTGTGTTACCACCACCACCACCAGCAGCAGGGATAGAGGCTCAGGGGAACTATAAAATAAATGTAAACATTTTTTAATTATTAGAAATATAGCCCTGCTGGCCACACCCCTGATGCTGCTTCTGGGCCCCTGAGCTCGGGCCCCAAAGCAGTAGCTTCCCCTGCTTCCCCTATAGCTACGCCACTGCTAGAAAGCATATCATATAAAATTATAATTCCATCACTGCTGATAAAGGATTAAAAGGAGAAATAATAATCAATGAGTAAAAGACTTTTCATGGTCACGTATGAACCCCGTCCATAGTGATGCGGAGTAAACTCAGAGTGACAGCTTGCAGCATTGCATCTTCAACATGTTTATTGATTACTTGCACAAATCTGAGAAAAGCCCTTCACTTGGGAATTCGAGAAGACAGAGAGGAAGCAGCAAGTATCAAGGAAAGAAACTCCTAAGGACAGTGTGACCAGGCAGTGTCCAGCTTAGAAAGCCACGAGAGCAGTCAGTCTGAGAGCTGTATTGATTAATACAGTGTCAAACATAAAATGCCTGCTCCTGCTCTTAAGCAAAATGTGTCTAACGTCTTTAAAAGCATTGATTTGAGATGGATCAATGCATATCCAGGCACATTTGGCCATGTTGAAAAAAGGACTAATAACGTTTTGTAGTTAAGAGCGGAACAGGAAGGTTTTCAGTGGCCCCCTTCTGTAGAACCGTAACGATATTGTAGAGGTTATACATAGTGGGTCAAGGAGTTTAGTTTTGCTTGTTCTAGAAAAGGCTCTTGAACATCTGAGGAACCGGATGTAATGCTTTACTGCCATAGCCATGAATTGATAATGCAAAACCCTAATTTCTAACCATCCAGATCTTCTTGATAAGATCATCTGGTCCGATGAGACCTATTTCAAGTTGCCAGGCCATGTGAACAGGCATATTTGTGTTTACAGGGTAGCTGAAAATCCTCACAAGACTGAACAGAACCAGCCAGGCATCACTGTGTGGTGTGGACTGTCTAGTGGTAGTGGATTCCTGACACAATTGTGGATGGTAACCATGACCTAAACATGTTGTGCCATGGGGTGATGCCACAACTCGCAACCAGGGCTGACTTTGTCAAACTGTTCTTTCAGCAAGATAGGGCACTTGCACATTTTGCTTTGACAGTATGGAGTTACAATGCCACACTGGTGGTTCAGTTGATGCACCATTAAATGGCCACCATGTTCTTGTGACTTGACACATGCAAAGTCTCACACAGTGAATGAATAAAGGGAGTTCTTGGAAGCATTTATGGGCATTGGTGCTAATGGAAATTTGTGTGTTAATCTGTGAATTTTGCAGTGTTGATGGAGGACATTTCAAGCACCTAAGAGAATACACATGACCCAATCATTACTACATACCTACTTTTGGCCTAATTTTGAGCACCTAAGATATAAAACATGACCCAAACAATACTGTATACCTACCTTTGGCCCAATTGTGAGCAACTAAAGGGCAAACATGATCCAATCAGTACTGCATACCGATTCTTGGCCCAACATGTACTTTATATATGAAGCAAGAATTCTGCATAATTGAAGCTTCTGGCAGAAGATACATCTTTTTTTCAGTTTAACTTTACCCTCACAGCAACTGCACTGCAACCCCATTCAGTTCAATGACTATTGCTACACAGAGATATTTAGTCTAATGGGTGTCGCACCCAAGATCGCCATGCAGTCCCAGCCTCAAAGGGGCATTCCTATCACATACAATGGGGGCATATCGCTAGGATATGCCCCTATTGTCTGATAGGTGCGGGTCCCACCTCTGGGACCCACACCTACAACGAGAACAGAACGGGGAGAGCTGTGGCTGGAGGACCCCGGTTTTCCCGGAGTCCATCCACTACCAAGCGCTGCTCCCATAGAAGTGAATGGGAGCGCACGCTCGGCCCCTGCTCTTATTCATTTCTATGGGGCAGACAGAAATAGCCGAGCTATTGTTGGCAGCCCCATAGAAATGAATGGAGGGCGGCTGCGCATGCGCAGTGCTCCCTCCGTTCATTTCCCCGCTCCGATCTCATTGTAGGTGCGGGTCCCACAGGTGGGACCCACACCTATCAGACAATGAGGGCATATCCTAGCGATATGCCCCCATTGTCTGAGATAGCAAAACCTCTTTAAGCACTAAACCTGAGCAGTGCATGGTTTCCTGGATTTTGCATAAATCAATGGTATAGGTGAATATAATAAATATTGTAACATGTTTTATCAAAGAAAAGTGTCTTGTTCTAGATTAATCAGCTACACTCCCATTTTCTAAGCTAACTTTCAATCTGAAAATTATGAGAAATCTGTATTTTGTGACCAAGATAGGCTGTCTGCTCACTTAAGGATCAGATTACATCATACCATAGACATTTAGAGAAGAAAAATAGCAGACAGAATATATACTGCTCAGCATTTACACAAATTACTTTATTCACATCTTTACTCACAATTAGTGTTTCCAACCAGAATTTTCCTTTTTTTCAGACACCTCATCCCAAAATCATGGACAGCCAACATTTTTATGGTCAAATTGGAAAACTTGACTTATAAATATTATAATTAATACATGTCTATAGCAAAATATCCTGATAAGAACTCATTACCAACATTTACTGTGAGCTGTAAAATTATGATAATTACCAACAAAATAATCTAGACAACAACCACCAGCCTCGAAAAAAATCACAAACACATCTTTTTTTTTCCACATACATAGGTAAAAAGTCACCTATTTTTATGAACTGTTCAGAAATTTCTGGACGGATGGCAACCCTGCTCACAGCTGGAGATAAAGCCTAACGCCTACAGATAGATAGGAGATAGATATGAGATAGATATGAGATAGATAGATTACATGTATAGATATTAGATAGATAACAGATAGATAGGTAATAGATAGATAGATAAAATATTGTGTAAGAAGTTTAATAAACCTTCCAGTTGATATTGTATGTTGTCTGACATGCCTCATAAATGGCAGACATGTAAAAAATGGCAGTATATAAAAAAAAATTAATAAAAAGTCACTCACCTTTTGAAACTCCTTCCTTCACAGTTCTGCTATTCCAGGTGGTCACTGTTGGACTAAAGGTGATGACTTTCCTTTCTTGGTCATGAGAAGACTGCAGGCAATGACTTGTCTCAGAGGTCGCTTGTGCAAAAATGTCAAATCTTGACTTTCGGTCCGGCAGTGACCGCCTGGAACCGCACATCTGTAATGGAGGGAGTTTCAAAAGGTAAGTAATTTAAAAAAAATTCTTTATACAACCTCCTCCTTGCCCTTCAGGTTTGAGTTATGTCGGACAAGCCTTTTGATGCACACGCGCTACTCAATCAGTTTCTGTGTTGTAAGAACATACATTTAAAGGAAGGACATTTTGCATGAGATAATGTTGACTTTTAACACCTGAAGCTTCACCTCTCTGAGGCACTGATGAAAATCACGTAGCTCCAGTACAGGCAGCCCAGTCTGCAGATTTCACTTTTCATTAAATGAACTGTAACAGATGCAAAACCCACAGATTATCCGGAGAATTTAAGTATGAAAAGCATGTTGGATCAGTAAACTCCAATTAAGAAAATTACATTGTGTACCATTATCTACCTGTAGCTGCGCTGGAAGCTGGAATTAGCACTCTGCTCATAGCTTAATAGAATTTGAGAAATACAGTAACACTTTAATTAAATTGCTCTTAAAAGGATGCTGCAGCCAAATGGGATTGTATTGGAGCAGTAATGCATACTTTTCCTTCTCGTGAGCAATCATTAAATCCAAAGAAATAAGAGGTCAACAGATCCAGACAGGTTCCTCGTAGAGAAGAGGATGATCAATATACAGATCATTCCTTAACTGCAATGGGAGAGCAAAATCCTTAAAAAAGATGATGGACCCTCTTCGACTGAATAATGGGGACGCTGGGATATTTTATTCCACAAGGTTGTGGTAATAAACTACAGGCAATAGAGAGAATGCTGATCAAATGCTCAGCACAGTTGGTAGTGTATGTCTATTATAACACATGGGCAACATTATGGCTAGGGTAAAGCGAATCGAGATCCACAAAGTGGACTTCAATCCAAATTTCAGGGAAAATTTGACTTACCGCAAAGCCGAATTTCCTTGAGCTTCATGGTAGCGAATAGATTTTCCCTAAATGGCGATAAAGAAAAAAAAAAAATCCTACTTACCTTCTCCATTTGAGCACGAAGAGTCAGCCGCTACCATCTTGATTTTGAAGACCTCGCACAAAATCCTGTGCGCGGTGGCATATGACGTCACAACGCCAATTGACGTGATGGTGTAATCATAGGCCGCGCAAGATTTTCAATCAAGATGGCGACGGCCAGCTCTTTGCGATCAAACAGAGGAGGTAAGTATGATTTTTAAATTCTTTAAAAAAAAATTACACTATATTATTACTGTCAGGTGCCATCAGATCAGCTATGAACGCGGCATCTGAGGGGTACAATGATGAGGAGCACCGCAATCACCACTCCCTTTCATTGCACCCACTACTTACAAAGAAATGCCCTTCATGATGAAGTACTTTGTCACAAAGCAAATTTTTTTTGTAAATTCGGCGAAGCAGCCAAATCGAATTTTTCAATACTTCGCTCATCTCTAATTAAAGCCCTGAGTTCGAATCCAACTAAATACAACATCTGCAAATAGTTTGCATGTTCTCCATGTTCATGTGTGGGTTTCTGCTCCCTGTTTGTTTGGGTTGTCTGTCCAAAAATGCACTGATCGGTTATTTTACTTACTATATAACTGGCCCCTGTGTGTGCTTGACATACGGTAGTTATACAAATTTGGGGCAGTGGGGAGGGTCCACTTTGTAACCTGCAAAGCTAAACTCAGAATAAGCATACTGCCATGTACTGCAGGTGCCCCGAAACATAGCCATACCTTTGTTGTGAAAATTCGATCCTCTAAATCCTAAGAAATACATATTTTTATGCAAAAAAAAATTCTGTACACCGTGGGCGAGGTTGATGCATTTTGTCTACCTCGTTTCTCCTTTGTTATTGGAGAAACGAGGAATCTGTCAGCAGCGACTTCCCTATCCAAATGTTTGACACATAGCTGCAGTTCACCTTATTAAATCTTTGTGTAACGGGGATCCGGCGACGCGCTCGCTCCCTGCAGCGCTGCCGGCATCCTATCCCTGAGGAGGAGCGAGGACGCGAATGGCGTCCTCGTCTCCATAGTAACAAGGGGGCAGGGAGGACCTGGCCGCGCACACCTCCTCAGTGTGGCCGTCCTCCTTCATCCCCTAGACAACCAGCAGGGGGGGAACTGAATGCCGATGGCAATGAGTCGGCGCTCAGGTGTTTACATCTAATAGACATGGGTCACGTGACGCTGGCCACGTCACATGACCCATCAATTAGACCTATTTAAACAGAGGTTGCCTGTGATTGATCTTATTACCTCACTAGCGTTCTCTGCATGTGTGACTTCGTTTGTTTGACTTCGGCTTGTTTTGGACTTTGACCTGTTGTTATCCCTTGTACTGACGCGATCTTCTTGGCTCCAGCAACACCGACACATTTGGGAGGAGATTTATCATCTCCCTGTGCCTGATTTTTCCCATCAAAAAGTTGCAAACCCTGTGTTGACAAAATATTTTTCCAAAAGGGGCGTGTTGAGGGCCTGTGCCTCATCATAAATTAGAAGCATACTCTGAGCTCAGGGGACATCAAGACTGATGCAGAAGGTTGGTCAGAATATAGTTATGTATTGTGATGTTATGCATTTTTATTGTTTTGGCTGTTTGGTCAAGCAGGAGGAATGTTTGGCAATGGTTGACAGGAACAAGGCTAACCACCCTGTTTCTCCCCTCTTGGTAGGAGTGGGCTGGTCCTGCTTCCTGCCAGGAGGGTTAAGTTCCTATCTAGCTAGAGAGGAGAGGAAGCACATGTTAGAGCTCCTACTCCTAGGAACCAGATCCAATTCTCCTGTGAGACCAAGACTCCAGAGGGAACAACAAAATCAAGAATATTGCTTCCAGAAAGCGCCAGTGCGACAAGACAGCAGAGTGATCAGGGAAATACAGCTTTATAGATACTGATGCATGGGTCAGACACCCATCACCTAAACCACCATTTGGCAGACAAAGCTCAAGACCACTGCAGAAATGTGGTCAGAATTGCAGAGTTGATCACTTTTGTGACACATTTTTGAAATTAGATTTTTCAAAATTTGCAAAAAAGTCGCAACTCAACGCCAGACATAATTTTGTTGAAATAGGTGCAACAACCTTTTGTGCCAAATTTATTATTACTGTGCGCTAACTTCATAAATTTGGAGGAGGTGCCCATAGCAACTCTAATCTAAAAGGTATTCTCAAATACACCTAGAATAATAACTTCCCTCCTTTGTCTTTATTAGATATTGAGCAATGTATAAACATTGAATATCATCATTGTGGCGAAAATAACCTCGCCACTGGGTTTTGGAGAAGAGAAGACAGACCGGCCGCACAGCCTAAATCTGTGGAACTGTTTTGAGCAGGAAAGTCATGCTTGCGGTCGGCCAAATGTGACTTCCATGGAATTCGGGAACCCCTGCTCGGATATGGGTGATTTTTGGATATGTTGTTCACCCAGATCAGAGCTATCCATGGATGTATAAATTATGGGGATATGTGGGGTTTTGAGGTGTTTTCTGTGTTTTGGGAAAAATGTGTGTGCAGCATCCGACAGCCCCCTGTGTGGTGGATAGTGGTTGTGCCGCTCCCGTCAGTCAAAAAGACCTGGGAGGCGGGCTTAGAACTTTGGAAGAGCATGACGTGCAAATAAATAATTGAAATGGGTATATATGAACAAGTAGGCCATGTCATTAGATTTTCTTCTTTTATACCCTTTCTTGCCAGCCACGCTGTGGAGTACTTGGACGCGTGTGATGGAGCATTGTCCTGCATGAAAATCATGTTTTTCTTGAAGGATGCAGACTTCTTCCTGTACCACTGCTTGAAGAAGGTGTCTTCCAGAAACTGGCAGTAGGACTGGGAGTTGAGCTTGACTCCATCCTCAACCCGAAAAGGCCCCACAAGCTCATCTTTGATGATACCAGCCCAAACCAGTACTCCACCTCCACCTTGCTGGCATCTGAGTCGGACTGGAGCTCTCTGCCCTTTACCAATCCAGCCACGGGCCCATCCATCTGGCCCATCAAGACTCACTCTCATTTCATCAGTCCATAAAACCTTAGAAAAATCAGTCTTGAGATATTTCTTGGCCCAGTCTTGACGTTTCAGCTTGTGTGTCTTGTTCAGTGGTGGTCGTCTTTCAGCCTTTCTTACCTTGGCCATGTCTCTGAGTATTGCACACCTTGTGCTTTTGGGCACTCCAGTGATGTTGCAGCTCTGAAATATGGCCAAACTGGTGGCAAGTGGCATCTTGGCAGCTGCACGCTTGACTTTTCTCAGTTCATGGGCAGTTATTTTGCGCCTTGGTTTTTCCACACGCTTCTTGCGACCCTGTTGACTATTTTGAATGAAACGCTTGATTGTTCGATGATCACGCTTCAGAAGCTTTGCAATTTTAAGAGTTCTGCATCCCTCTGCAAGATATCTCACTATTTTTGACTTTTCTGAGCCTGTCAAGTCCTTCTTTTGACCCATTTTGCCAAAGGAAAGGAAGTTGCCTAATAATTATGCACACCTGATATAGGGTGTTGATGTCATTAGACCACACCCCTTCTCATTACAGAGATGCACATCACCTAATATGCTTAATTGGTAGTAGGCTTTCGAGCCTATACAGCTTGGAGTAAGACAACATGCATAAAGAGGATGATGTGGTCAAAATACTCATTTGCCTAATAATTCTGCACTCCCTGTACATGTTTTATACCCCATTTTAGGAATGGGCTTTGTCTTCTAAACCCATGTCATGGACTTTTATTGCCCTTATGTGAGATCATTCTCTTATAACCATTTTGGCTGTAACACATCTACCATAAAGAAAAAAAAAATGTATGTAGTGTATTTTATATATTTGCCTAGAATGTATTTTTGTGCATAACCCTTTATTTACAGGAGGTTATTGAAAAGTCATGATAATGCATTGCAATGTCTATATTCACATGTGCATATTTGGTGGAGTGTATTTGGTGTATTTCAGGACACGGCTTAGAGATCTACAGCTTCAGACAATACCAACGTCGAGGGCGACTTACATTTTACCATGGGTGTATGCAGCGTCCCACTACATGTGTGTGAGCACTGCTTAAAAGCACTTTTTACTCTATTACAAGCACTAGGTTGTCATGTATAACTTTACATTTGTGTATCTGCAAAATCCCTGTTAACAGGCATATTAGGTGTAATTTATACATCCCGCCACTAGATGGGGATAAAGTTCAGGTTCTATATATACCCTGGTCAGGCCTAGTGAGACAGAGGAGTTGAGGAGTGGAGGCAGAGTAGTTGAAACCAGGATGTAGTTCAGAAGAGAGCAGATCTGAGGTAGTCAGATCAAGTTAGTGGGAGGAAAGATAGAGTGAAGACTTCGCAACACAGATTAGTGAGTGGAGCCAACTTCGCTAGGAGGTGTTTACTTAGATGTTAGGCGCAGAAGAGCGTTTTCCTTCTGTAGCTTGACTATAGACTTGCATCCCTGACCAGTAGGAAAAGGGTTTGCCTCCCTGGAAAAGAAACAAGCATTCCTAGGAATTCATCGGTGATAAGAGCCATTATTGAGGTCCACAGACACCTTTGCATGGTGCAGGTTTTATAGCTTCAGGCAGCCACACCAACCTTCTAAGGGACAGTTGAGTTTTCCTGTCTACAAATATTTAGCTTGTAGGGAAAGACAAGGAATAGGATCCAAAGCATCTAAAGGAACCAGGTACACCTAACCCATTGCTCCAAAACCACAAAACCCTGACAAGCCTACAACAGTGGATTTGCAGAATTACCTCTGTATAATCTAAAGACTGCATATTTGTACTGCTGCAACTGAAAGACATCTAAAGTAAAAGTTGTGAGTTGCATCTTACCACTGTCTACCTCATTATTACTACCTATGGTTATACCACTATTAACGGTACTGGCATCACGACTAAAACCATCAAGGGACTCAGCCGCAACAAGCACCCTAAGCACCCTTAACATCAAGGGCACCTCAACCACCATCTTGGCTGATGCTTCCTACCACAGAGCGTGCCCCGGAGGATTTCGTGCTGTCCACCTCAACACTGTGCTGCTACCCCAGGGAGACTATCTGCTAACCGTGAGTAAACTGATGAACTGTGTGTTATACCATTTGACCCCTCATCGGTCCACCGTGAACCTCACGTGTTCCCCCTGCGACTGGCTGGCTGCATGTGTTTTCTGCCTGTGAGTGATTAAGTTAGCCCATTATGTTTGTTAATTGTATCACAGGCAGAGCCTATTGTGTTTTGGTAATTGTATTTTGTTGATTGCGTCAAAGGCAATGCCTATTGTATTTTGTTGATTGCGTTATAGACAGAGGGAAGGGGGTTTTGTGTACAATTGCTGGGAAGGTTTCAATACTGTAAATGCATGTGATTGGCTAATATATAAACTGTCACAGTCTTCTCCAAGGTCCCCAGGGGGAGTGTTCCTTGCTAGGAGACCTGCATAAAAGGCTGAAAAATAACCCATTAAAGAGTTCCTGTTTTGGCTTCAACATAGAGCCTCGTCTCATGTGTGTTGGGATTGCTATACGCTGTATACTCCCCTGGCTATAACCCCTAGCTCTTGTAAGAGCTGTTCCTGTTCCTGGTTCCTGTGGTGGTTAAGGTGTCGAGCGGAGTGCTTAGAGCCCTCAAGAAGCACTAGGAGCATCCATCAACGGAGGTACCCAGTCGGGGTGCCAGAAAATCTGTTACAATAATCATCAAGGGAAAAAAAACAAAGATAATTGCACATATTACCTTTTTTGGACTATATACTGCTGTTTTAAATTTATTGGTTTATTTGTTAACTTTTTTGTGTCTTTTGATTGGAATTTCCAGCTATTTAAAAAAATATTTTTGGTTGTGTTGGAAATTTGAAAAGAGACCACAGAGTCCTGGTTATCTTATACTACAAAGGAAGGCTAAAATATCATCGTAACAAGAATAGACCTGAGACAGCTGGGAGCCTCAATGTCTACTTTTGGATCAGTGGTAGTAAGTAGCAGGTAACTCAAAGTTCTTCTCAGTTCTTCTCAGGGACATGAAACATTGTTAATGATCACTTTCTTTCTATGACCAGGATATAATGGTTCTCAGCCAAACATGTCATTACCTCCTCGTTCTTTTTTTGAACAAAGCCGGAAGATGACTGTGTTTATGGTAACAGTGTGGCAATATTTAGCAGAGAAAACACGCAGTGGGGCATAATTCATGGTTATATTGTAGACATAGGTTAAGCTGTGTATCATACCTTTTTTAACCCATTACATAATATGCATAGAGCTGGCACGGTGTATTAAAAAGATCGCATATCTATTAGGGCGCATGAACAGGACCGAAGAGGGCTCCATCACTTTGAGCCAGATTGGCAGACTCAACAGGTCAATACATTATATAGATGGTCATTTATTGAATGGCCAACATGTAATGCTACACTAGCCAGCATCCAACATTCAGGAGAAATATACTGTGTATAGTAGAGTATATAGGGCAGGAGATCCAAGCAGACTCTTGTAGACCAAGACCACCATCAATGATCAATACTACAAAGAAAGTGAAACCTCAAAGTTCAGATGATGAGTATTTACATTTCATCAAGAGCAGTGGATGCCAACCTGTAGAGTGCAAGCTGTCCTGAAACCACAACTCCAGTCATGCCTTGAGAACCCCTGTTTGTCAGGATATGATGGGAGTTTTATAGGTCCACAGATTGGACACAATACACGCAGTCATCACATAAATGGACGCATTCATGCATGCGCTCACCACATACTTGGACGCACTTATACACGCGGTCACCACATACATGGACGTAGTCATACATACGCTCACCACATACATGGACACACTCATACATGCGCTCACCACATACATGGACGTACTCATACATACGCTCACCACATACATGGACGTACTCATACATACGCTCACCACATACATGGACACACTCATACATACGGTCACCACATACATGGACACACTCATACATGCGCTCACCACATACATGGACGCACTCATAAACATACTCACCACATACATGGACACATTCACCGCATACATGGACGCACTCATACATACGCTGACCACATACATGGACGCACTCATACATGTGTTCACCACATACATGGACGTACTCAAACACACACACACCACATACATGAACGCACTGATACATGCACTCACCACATACATAGATGCGCTTACCACTTACATGGACACACTCATACACAGTAACAACATACATGGATGCATTCATACACGCAGTCACAACATACATGGATGCACTCATACACATGGTCACCACATACATAGACACACTCATACACGCGGTCACCACATGTATAGAAGCACTCATATGCGCGGTCACCACATACATGGACGCACTCATACACAGTCACCACATACATGGACGCACTCATACACAGTCACCACATACATGGACGCACTTATACATGAGCTCATCACATATATAAATATATATATATATATATATATATATACTGTATATATACACATATACACATGAACATAGTTATTCACCTATTTCTACACACAGACACTTACCTTTCCTGTGGACAGCTGATGTCTGGTGCTCACAGGCAGCCTGGAGAAGTAGGTGCCATCACCCCTCTGTGCCATCCAGGGACAGCACTGGAGAAGTTAATCAGTAACCTACTATGGGGGGGTCAGAGAACAGGACACGCAGGAGGGGGGCAGGCATTATAGAGCTCTGTGTGCAGGAGCAGCCATCCTGCTCTACACTAGCTTCGTGCTGGGGTGGGGCTTGATCCCATGACGCTCTGCTATTGGCTGGCAGCAAGTGTCATAGTAAGCTGCCAGCCAATAGAAAACAAAAAGCAGTACTGGCAAGTGCTGTGCCAGTACTGCGGATCCCAGAGTGAGAACGGCCATAGGAGGAGGAGACAGCAATTGTACTCTTTCCTCCTCACTGAGCAAGGACCTTCAGTGGGAGGAGCTCCAGCGCTGCTGCTGTATGTAGTACCTGCTTCTGTAAAGTACAGCACAGCAGTAGGTAGGTGAATCCTATAGATCGAATAAAAACATTCAGTACTGCCTCGTGGCCCCTTCTAAGCTCGGGCCCCGAAGCAATCGCTTTCCCTGCTTCCCTGATAGCTACGCCACTGTCTTTGGCCCTAGTGCACACATGAGGGATGCCAAAAACAAAGTTCATGGTAGAAAATAATCGTATTAATTGCTCGTTAGTTGGCTTATTTGCATCTTTCTCCAGGATGAAAGATGCATGACTATTAGCAGTACATTTTCCTGTGTAATCAGTGATGTGCTGCCGATAATCAGTAGAAGTGAGTGAGAGAGCAATGACTGTGATAGCAAATATTTCTCCCACATTCACTTTGCATTAGCCTGTGTAATAGGCCGCTGAGGTCATGCCAATTATCACTGTGTTTAAAGCCATTAAAGGGATTTTCTTTGTGTTTAATATTGATGAGCTATATTCAGGATATGTCATCAATATCAGATCCGGAAGGGCAACCCACATGGAATATATATATATAATTTTATATATATATATATATATATATATAAAAACAGCGACTGCTGTTCCCCTGCTTACCGCAGCGGTCCCGGGCGCCGTGCTCTTCGGTGATTGGTGGCCAGTGCTTCCCAGTTACCGCTGCAGTTCGGGACACTCTGGTTGAGTGAGTGATGTTGCTTCTAAGGATTCCGCTCCACAGCTTTCATTCAGCCCTGGACACAGCATGAGTTTGGCTGGTTTCATGTGTCACTTATCTAAGGGCGGTACGCATCACTCGCTGGGCTGGGTTGGGTCAGGTGACCTCGTTGACCAACCATGGCTCTCCTACACATTCTTAAGGAGCTCAGCCCTTTTCTCAGATGCCTGAGTGTCAAGGTCCTAGTCTGTTGCTAAAGAGCTTGATAACCACTTGTGTTCCTGACCTATACTTCGTCCCTGGACTCCGCTTATCGTCTGATCCCTGCCTGCTTGCTTTGTGTCTCCCGTTGCTGACCCGGATTGCCTGATCTGTACCTGTGCCGCCTGCCCTGACCTTCTGCCTGTCTGACTACAACTCTGCCTCATCCTTCGGTTCCTGGTTTGTTGCTCCTGGTAATGACCCTGCCTGTCTACCATGCCTGTACTGCTGGTACCTATCTCAAGTATCTTCTAGTCTGCCTGGACCAGCTGCTACTGACACTGGGACTAGTCTGGAGTGGCACCTGGCAACTACCCTAACAGCCCAAGTCTATCCTCACCATCAGAGTATCTAGCAAAGACCAGGTAGTTGCTTAGTCACGCCCCTCCAGGGTACAGCCAGTCAGTAGCACAGCGGGTTCACAGCCGCTGATCCGTGACATATATTTATTTATAAATCTATATATATATATAAGAAAAATGGCGGCACTGGCTATAAACGGAAAAAGTTGGGTGCACGTTCCTAGGGAATCGACTTCTTACCCCACAAGTAAATCCAGAAAATGGACGACACTCCAGTCAGATGAAAAAATAGTGATTATATATATAGCTCTGACCTCAGATTGGCACCCCCATGGTGAAATCACTGGGTACTGATTGATTGCTGTGGTGGTTTGGGGCCCTGTGAAAGCTCCCAGGACTGCCCTAGTAAACTACCTGTTAAGCTCTGCCCCCCATCCCACGCAGGGCTTAATAAGCAATATAGAGAGCCCCATAGATTGCAATAGTATACTGTTGCAGACTATGGTATTAGCGAACCCATGTGGAAGTTCCCTGGGGGAATAACAATTTTTTTTTTAATGTTAAGAAAAATATAAACAACAAAGTAATTAACCCCTTAAGGACCCTGACATATTTTACCTTAAGGACCAGGCCATTTTTTGCAAATGTGACGTGTCACTTTATGTGGTTATAACTTTAAAACACTTATACTTATCCAGGCCATTCTGAGACTGTTTTCTCGTCTCATATTGTACTTCTTGACAGTGGTAAAATTGGGTAAAAATTTTTTTATTTGTATTTATAAAAAAATACTAAATTTATCAAAAATTTGGAAAAATTTGCAAATTTGCAAATTTCAATTCCTCTACCTATATAATAGATAGCAATACCTCCAACAATAGTTATTTCTTTACATTTCCCATATGTCTACTACATGCTTGAATCATTTTGTGAATGCCATTTTATTTTTTGGGGACGTTAGAAGGCTTAGAAGTTTAAAAGCAAATCTTGAAATTTCTCCGAAAATTTCCAAAACCCACTTTTTAAGGACCAGTTCAGGTCTGAAGTCACTTTGTAAGGCTTACACAATAGAAATCACCCAAAAATGACTACCCCCCTTTAGAAACTACACCTCTCAAGGTATTAAAAACTGATTTTACAAACTTTATTAACCCTTTAGGTGTTCCACAAGAATTAATGGAAAATGGAGATTAAATTTCAGAATTTCACTTTTTTGGCAGATTTTCCATTTTAATCATTTTTTTGCCACTAACAAAGCAAGGGTTAACAGCCAAACAAAACTCAATATTTATTGCCCTGATTCTGTAGTTTACAGAAACACCCCATATATGGTCATAAACTGTTGTACGGGCACACGGCATTGCACAGAAGGAAAGGAACGCCATGTGGTTTTTGGAAAACAGATTTCACTGGGATAATTTTAAGCTGCCATGTCACATTTGAAGACCCCCTGATGCACCCCTAGAGTAGACACTCCAAAATAATGACCCCATTTTAGAAATTACACCCCTCAAGGTATACAAAACTGATTTTACAAATTGTATTAACCCTTTAGGTGTTCCACAAGAATTAATGGAAAATAGAGATGAAATTTCTAAATTTCAGTTTTTTTTCAGATTTTCCATTTTAATCCATTTTTTCCAGTTACAAAGCAATGGTTAACAGTCAAACAAAACTTAATATTTATGGCCCTAATTCTGTAGTTTACAGAAACACCCCATATGTGGTCATAAACTGCTGTACGGGCACACGGCATTGCGCAGAAGGAAAGGAAAGCCATACGGTTTTTGGAAAGCAGATTTTGCTACACTGGTTTTTTGACACCATGTCCCATTTGAAGCCCCCCTGATGAAAGCCATATTTTTATTTATTTTTTGGGCGAAGGTCTTGTGTAGGGGCAAATTTTTTTCAAGATGAGATGACGGTTTGATTGGTCTTATTATAGGATGCATATGACTTTTTGATCGCTTGCTATCACACTTTTTGTGATGTAATGTGACAAAAAATGGCTTTTTTAAAACCGTTTTTATTTTTATTTTTTTACGGTATTCACCTGAGGGGTTAGTTCATGTGATATTTTTATAGAGCAGGTTATTACAGATGCGGCAATATCTAATATGTCAACTTTTTTTATTTATGTAAGTTTTACACAATGATATCATTTCTGAAAAAAAAAAATTATGTTTTAGTGTCTCCATATTCTGAGAGCCATAGTTTTTTCATTTTTTGGGCGATTGTCTTATGTATGATACGATTTTTGCGGGATGAGATGTTGGTTTAATTGGCACTATTTTGGGGTGCATATGACTTTTTGATCGCTTGCTATTACACTTTATTACAATGGCTTTTTTGACACGTTTTTTTTTTTTTTTTACGTTGGTCACCTGAAGGGTTATGTCATGTGGTATTTTTATAGAGCAGGTTGTTACGGACACGACAATACCTAAAGCGTATATATATTTTTTTTATCTACTTAAGCTTTACACAATAACAGCATTTTTGAAACCAAAAAAACTATGTTTTAGTGTCTCCATTTTCTGAGCCATAGTTTTTTTATTTTTTGGGCGATTGTCTTAGGTAGGACCTCATTTTTTGCGGGATGAGGTGACGGTTAGATTGGTACTATTTTGGGGGGTATACGCCTTTTTGATCGCTTGGTGTTGCACTTTTAGTGATGTAAGGTGACCAAAAAATGGTTTATTTAGCACAGTTTTTATTTAATGTTTTTGACGGTGTTCACCTGGGGGGTTAAGTCATGTGATAATTTTATAGAGTCTGTCGATACGCACACGGCGATACCTAATATGTGTACTTTTCTTTTTTTCCCTATTTTTTAAAAAATGTTTCTCTTTATTTTGACAAAAGGATATTATAATTTTTTTTACTTGAAACTTTACATTTTTTTCGGGAAAACTTTATTTTTTTCACTTTTTTCACTTTATTTTTTGTCCCCCTCTGAGACTTTTGGGGGTCTGATCCTCTTTACAATGCATAACAATACTTCTGTATTGTCATGCATTGGCTGTAAGTATATTACACACTTTAATACACTTAGGCCTCTTTCACACGGGCGAGATTTCCACGCGGGTGCAATGCGTGAGGTGAACGCATTGCACCCGCACTGTATCCGGACCCATTCATTTCTATGGGGCTGTGCACACGAGCGGTGATTTTCACGCATCACTTGTGCGTTGTGTGAAAATCGCAACATGCTCTATATTGTGCATTTTTCAGGCAACGCAGGCCCCATATAAGTGCGATTTTCACGCATGGTTGCTAGGAGACGATCGGGATGGGGACCCGATCATTATTATTTTCTCTTATAACATGGTTATAAGGGAAAATAATAGCATTCTTAATACAGAATGCTTAGTAAAATAGGGATGGAGGGGTTAAAAAAAATTAAAAATAATTTAACTGACCTCCACTCTACTTGTTCGCGCAGCCCGACTTCTCTTCTGTCGTCTTCTTTGATGCCCAGGAGGAAAAGGACCTGTGGTTATGTCACTGCGCTCATCACATGGTCCGTCACATGATCCAGCACCATGGTGATGGATCATGTGATGGACCATGTGATGAGCGCAGTGATGTCATCAAAGGTCCTTTACCCAGGTCCTGAAGAAAGAAGAAAGAGGAGATCCGCTACGTGACCAAGTGGATGGGGTGAGTTAAATTTGTTTATTATTTTTAACCCCTCAATGGACATTTTACTTAGCATTCAGTATTAAGAATGCTATTATTTTCCCTTATAACCATGTTATAAGGGAAAATAATAAAATCTACAATAACTCAAACCCGAACTTCTGTGAAGAAGTCCGGGTTCGGGTCTGGATACCAAACATGCCGATTCTTCTCACATGCGTGCAAAACGCATTAAAACGCTTTGCACTTGCGGGGAAAAATCTTGCATTTTCCCGCAACGCACCCGCATCCTTTCCCGCACGTCACCCGCAACGCCCGTGTGAACTCAGCCTTACAGCCTTGCTGCCTGAGAAATCCAGGGGGCTGGATCTCATTGGCTCTCCATGCCATCGGGTCCTCGTCACCGCAGCACAGGGACCCGATGGCTTCTTTCTCGCTGCATGGACATTGCACGTGCCGAAGTCAGCGCTGACCACGGCTGTGCAGGGGTTAATGTGCTGGCGCATGCAGCAGGGGTCCAGCTATCAGTGACTGTCGGACCCCTGCCACTGATTGGGCGGGCGCAGCTCCTGCACCCGCCCGATCACCATGACGTACATGTACTTCTCTGGTCCTTAAGTCACGGCAAGAGATTACATACATGTACGTCATGGGTCCTTAAGGGGTTTAAAAGTCTATTTTACATTAAAAAAATTGAATTGTTATTACTGTGTCCAAAAATATCCCAACCATTAATATGTTTTAAGGCCAATATGTTGGCCTGTATTTGTGGGAGGGGCCTATTGCCCTTATAACCGTCATCTTACCATGGGGGGGCAGCGATTCATTCCGAGTGTTCGCCTGTACTTCCGGTCACGTAGTTGTGAGTAGCGGTGGTGTGCTTTCGGCGGTGAGCAGCCTTGGAGGTAAGTAGCCGCTGTGTGACGTCCCTCGTTCCCCTAGTCCGGCCGGCAGTGTCGGCTCCTATGGTAAAGTGGAGCATCACTGCACCGGAGCGGCCAATCTGGAAGTCTCGTTCGGCTTCCCACGTGACCGGCACGTTAGGGTGCAGGAGTCAGCGAGACTTCGTGTCTAAGTTCAGGAAGAGGGGGGGGGGGCGGTGAGATCAGCTGCAGAGGAACGAAGGCAGCTTCTGTGGCATAAAATGGTTCTAGGATGTCGGAATCTGGCAGCGTTCCTTCACTACGGAACTGGACTATCCCAAGACTCATATCAGAATTAACTAGGAGGGGTATTCCTTTCCCGGCTACTGCACAACAGGCGGAACTTTATTGTCTTTTAGTGACGGCCCCTTCTCTGTTAAATCAGGAGGAGGTGTCACGGTCCAGACTTCGTTATCCCAGCTGCATGCTATGTTAAATAATGTCACAACTTCCTTAACAAATATGCAAGCAAGGTTGGAGTCAGTGGAGTCTAGGGTGACGGCTATGTCCAGCTCATCTCCGGAGGTGTCAACCGCAATTGTACCTGTAGCAAGTACATTTGGTGGTATTGCTAGTTCACCCAATGTCACGCCAACACATTTTATCCCTCCCAATATCAAGAAAGATATCTTGGAGGGTAGGGATGTGAATCTGGTGTCTCTGTTAATTGCCACTCACGATTTGTCTGAGAATAGAGTCATTGCGTGTGGTGATGTGTCTGTTATGCTCAAGAGTCGGGATCATAGATTGAATAGGAAATTGACCATCCCCCAATTTGTATTGGCTTTCAGCCTATTCAGGGATGTTGTGTGCTCTACCTGACCTGAGAGAAGAGAGGAATTGGATCTCTATATGTTTAGAGTTACCGAGTTTGGATACAAATATGCAGGATGTGCGTTTTATGACTATCATTGCTCGTTCTCCGCCAAAGCGGCAGCAGCGCTGAGTCAATTTCAGTTTTCAGTCAATTGGGCAATGTTAGATACCGAATTGTTCTGCAGGCATTTTGCAGGGCTTAAAGCTCCTGCCTGCTCGTCATACCAATCTATATTCCATTCATCAGAGTGGTGTCACAATGTAGCTACCCGTGCTGCTCTCAGTTCAACTACTCCGTTAGCTGGTCCGTCAGACAGCAGTAGAAATACAATTTCCGTAGATAAGCTCGGTCGTCCAGTCAAGTATCTGGGTAGATCGCTAATTTGCAATAATTACAATTTTGCAAATTGAAATTATGGTCAATGTCGGCTCCTGCATATTTGTCTTAACTGTTTCAGAGCACATCCCAAAGTGACTTATACATTAAAGGCAGATAAAAATTACATGAGTGTTATTAATGTGGATTCCTTTCAGTCGCTTTTACTGAAACATCCAGATCCATGTTTTGTTGATTTCCTTGTTTCTGGTCTTAGTTCAGGGTTTTACACTGGCCTGGTGGCCCTACCAGAACTTACTTTTGAGTGTAAAAACTTACAGTCCGCGGGTAAAAGTCCATCTTCAATAGACAGACTTTTACAAATTGAGTTAGACAAAGGCTTCGTTATAGGCCCCTTTTCAGTTTCTCCGTTTGATCGATGGAGAGTTAGCCCGGTAGGGGTGGTAACAGGTAAATTCAGCAAAAAAGAAAGGATGATATATGATTTATCCGCTCCACACGGCTCGCATATCTCTAGCCTCAACTCCCTTATTCCTGCCGAGGAGGTCAGTATGAAGTATGCCTCCATCGATCAAGCAATCGCAATCATTTTACAGTTAGGTCCAGGTACAGCGTTGTCTAAAGCTGATATTTCGGACGCTTTTAAATTACTCCCGATCAAACCCAAACTTTGGCAATGGCATGGGATTAAATGGAGAAATAGCTATTACTTCACCACCAAACTCACCTTCGGTTCCCGGAGTAGTCCTTGGTTGTTTGATCAACTGGCAAAAGCGTTGCATTGGATCTTAGAGCATACATGTCTTTGCCAGCATGTCATCCATTATTTGGATGACTTTCTCTTGATTGAACCACCAGGGGGTCACTCAAGTAACTTGCAAAAACTGTTAGCTTGCTTTGCTCAGTTGGATGTTCCAGTAGCCCCAAACAAGGTTGAGGGTCCATCCTCGGTCCTTACTTTTTTGGGTATTACGTTAGGTACGCAAAGCATGACGACTAGACTGCCCGAAGAGAAGTTATCTAGGATTAGGGAAGTTATACACAAATTTACCGTCAGTAAGGTAACTTGTAAGGTTGAGTTACAATCGTTGATAGGTGTGTTGAATTTTTGTAATTCCGCAAGGTAGATCCTTTATTGCATGGTTGTTAGCCTTCTTAGTGACAGCCCCTTGTCAGGACAGTCCGGTCTATTTGGACAGAGAAGCTGAGGCGGACCTCGTGATGTGGCAACATTTTTTAGATCAGTGGAATGGTATCTCCATGTTCATTCCGGTGACTTCAAGGAGTTCATTACTAGTCTTTGTAGCAGCTACTAGTAATGGTTTTGCAGCTATTTTTGATACGCATTGGTTAGCGGAGACATGGCCAATTGAGGTAGCAGCACGTACAGGTTTCATTCAGTCCTCTGCCTTTTGTGTCTTATACCCCATAGTGGCCGCAGCAGTTCCTGGTCTAACCGGATGGTAATGTTCAGTTCCGACAGTCCGGCCACTGCAGATATTGTTATTAGTGGCAAGTCAAAATCGGCATACGTAATGTCATTGATGGGCCGCCTAGTACGGCTTTCTCTACAATTTAATTTCAGCTGTTCCTACATATGCGCTACGACTAATACTGCAGCCGACGCCTTGTCCAGGGCTAATTTCTACCTTTTTTCACAGGTCATGACCGAAGCAGATGTTGGGCCAACACCGAGCCCTCCGCATTCGGAGTTAACGCTGGTTTGAATAGACACCTGGACACTGCCCGCCAGTTAATAGCGAAATCCCTTTCACCCAATACCATTAGAGCTTATAACACGGGGTGGCAATTGTTTCTTAAGTTTCAGCATATACATCCCCAGGGAAATATGCCTTTCATTAATCATATTCTCGCTTTCAATGGATATTGTCACACGGAGGTACATCTGAGTCATAGTACCGTCAGATCTTACGTAGCGGGTGTCCAGCATTTTTCTTCTGTTTCGCATCCTGAAAGGGGTTCATTGTTCTCTGTGCAGGTGATTAAAGCAGCGTTACGAGGGTTACGAAATAGCCGTGTTAGTGAGAACTGTCGTAGGTTACCTATTTCAGGAGAAGTTTTTAGACAGATGTCTGACTTGCTGGTCAAGAACCCCTTTGGAGTACTTCATAGTCTGGTTATTAAAGCGTCCATTTACCTAGCGTTTTATGGCTTCCTTAGACCAGGGGAGTTCACATGCACTACACTCACCAGTTATTTCCCCACTGTCAAAAAGCTAGTTCCTGACTCGGAAGGGTACACTCTGGTTTTACCTGTCACCAAAACTTCCCAGGTCGGTCCACCTACACACGTCAGATATTTCCGTACGACCCACCGCTGGTGTCCAGTTCAGGTGTTACATCAGTTAAACACTTCTCTGCCAGACCGTAGTCCAGATAGTTCATTGTTACTATTTCACTCAGTACTGCTGTCCACGTCTCAGTTTGTGTCCCATGTGCGTCTATTGGCCACCAGTTTAGGTATTGAACCAGCCTCCATATCCGGGCATTCCTTTAGAATAGGCGCAGCTTCGGCGGCTAGCAAAAACAAAGTACCCGCTCACATAATACGTAAATTAGGCCGGTAACGCTCATCTTGTTTTCATAGATATATTCCCAATCCTGAACGAGAAATTTCATGTGCTTTTCAGAATTTGGTTTTGTGATTTGTTAATAAAGTTTTCTGGATATCATGCTGTATCTTTGCCCTCTTTCAGGTATACTCTCGACGAGGTGGTCATGGCACATTTCAGACCGTTTGAGTACTTCAGGGGTTTGTATATGTCGATAAGTTAACTCTGTGTACCGTGGCCCTGCCACAAGTTTTAAGGCCAATATGTTGGCCTGTATTTGTGGGAGGGGCCTATTGCCCTTATAACCGGCATCTTACCATGGGGGGGCAGCGCTTCGTTCCGAGCTTAACCTCCCTGCCCACCCTCTTTTGTCTACTTTACACAGGCAGGGTATGCCCTCTTTCAGGTACACTCTCGACGAGGCGGTCATGGCACATTTCAGACCGTTTGAGTACTCCAGGGGTTTGTATATGTCGATATCTTAACTCGGTGTACCGTGGCCCTGACCACAAATAAAAGTATAAATCCTGCATGATGAACAGCGTAACAGAAAAAAATAAAAATGGCTGAAACGCCAACTGTTTGATTTTTTTCAAAAGTTTAATTAAAAAAAAATAGTAAACCATAATAGAAATTATATAACTTTGGTACTGCTATAAACCTACCAACCTGCAGAATGAGGCTGTGTGTGTGTTCATATCAAGTTTTTGTCCTATACTTAACATATACTCGTATGGTGGCACCCGAAACCATAATGTTCTATTATTTTTTTTAAATTTATCTATTAACGTATACTATTTTTGCTGGAACTAGTGTACTATGCTTTTGCATCCTTTTTTCCCAACATACGTTCAACATGGGCCAAAAATGTGATGTGGACAGCCCCTAAGCTTGTTATGTCATTTCTGGTGCATAGTGAACAGTGTAAAAACTAAACCTAAATAAAAACTACCGTATTTTTCGCCCCATAAGACGAAATATTGAGGGGAAAATACCCCTGCGTCTTATTGGGCGAATGCTATTTAGCACTTATACTGTATTATGGAAGCGCTCATTAGTACCAGGAAGCAGTGAAGGCTCTGTACTCACCGCTTCCTGGTCCTCGGCTGCCGGCTGTGCTGTGGCTGCGCACAGCGTGAGGTCTCTCTGTGACCTAACGCTGTGCGCACCGGTTCACAGCACAGCCGACGGAGGAGAAAGAATAGCGGTGGAGCAGAGGAGTGGCAGCATCTGGAGCAGGAGAGGTAAGTGTTTGTTTTACCTTGTCTTTCTTATGGGCCCCCCATACAGTTTGCGGATCGCATAAGGTTTGTGTGTGGCATCTAACTATAGCTACACTCTATATATGTCTCCCTCCTGTGACCATCAGGCCGGTCTGTATATTTGTGACAAAATATACTAACGGAGCGTTATTGTGCATCTCTCTATCCGTTATATATTTATCAATATATTAAGGTTACCTTTATAATTGATCATAACTACCGTATATACATCTCTGGATCCTCCACCTGTTTGCGCTTTTATAAGCGCTTAAAGGACTGTAAAGGACGCATGCTTAAATACTGAGCACTGGCTTCTACAGACCGGCCACATCAGCTCCCCCCCAACATCTGTGAAGTTAGACAGTGGGTCCCTCCTGATCAGTAAGTACATGACACAGAAACCCTGTGGACAGTGTTTTAGTAGTCCTTATATCAATCCTTCTTTTACAGGCTATCAATCAACTGACAGTATCATCATATACTTTCCACTGACTGTATACAGGAGCTAAGTATCATTTCTTTATTTATCTTGTGTATCCTTTTTTTGCCCTACAAATTAGGGTCTGTCTACCACCCCCTGATGATCTGCCAGGAGCAGGTGAAACGCGTCGGGTTTATATGTATTCATCATTATTTACCATCTAAGTAGAGTTATTATAGGTTGACTATAGCCATAGGTACGGGGACAGGGTATCTCTACCATCTGGGGATATCCCTGGGCTTAGGGCCTAGATTTTTAGGGACACCCAGGGAGAGTTACTCCCTTCCCTCTAAATACCCCCTATTACCTGTCCGCAGATATAAATACCTAATTACCTGTATGACTATAGGTTTATTCCTATAAAGTTTTTTTTTTGTGGCATCATAATCACAGTAGGAGTCAAAAGACCTAACCAATCTTCTCTTAGGTCATGGTCACCATTTGAGCAGTTTTCTGCTCCATTTACCCATTAATTTATAATAAAGGTATCGTTTTTATGAGCACACTATTTCTTCTCTATACGCTTAACACTAATTGATGACGTGTCGATTATCTATATTACCAAATCTATATACATTTTTTCCTTAAGTGTTTGTTTTATTTTATTAAACATGAGGCAATAGGGGCTGCAGGCTTATCTGAGGCAATGGGGGCTGCTACGGGCTAACATGGGAGGCAATGGGGGCTACTGGGTGATATGAGGCAATGGGGGCTGCTGGGGGTTAATGTGAGAGGCAATGAGGGCTACTGGGGACTGATATGAGGAAATGGGGGCTGCTGTGGGCTGATAAGAGACTGCTCAGGGCTGATGAGAGGCATATGGGGGCTGATGAGAGGCATATGGGGGCTCTTATCTGAGGTCTGATTAGGGGTCATTCACATTGGGGTCTGAGCTGAGGTCTGATTGAGGGTCTTATTACCATTGGGGGTCTGATTGGGGCTGTTAGCTGAGGTCTGATTAACATTTGTGGTCTGATTGCTAGTCTGATCTGAGGTCTAATGAAAAATATTTTTTTCTTATTTTCCTCCTCTAAAATCTAAGAGCGTCTTATAGGGTGAAAAATACAGTAATTTATTTCATTTTATTTTTTTCATTTCAGCCTACAAAATTATTTTTTCACTTTTTTCAGTTTTTAAGACATGGTAAACTAAATGGTGCCATTAAAAAATACTTGTCTTGCAAAATACAAGTCCTCATCTGAGTGGAAAAGTGAAAAGAAAATGTTATTGCTCTTGAAAGTTGAGGAGGTAAAAAATGAAAAAGTGAAAATGAAAATTGGCCTGGTGCACTGCTCCTCAAAACACAGTGAAAATTACAAACTCACAATGAAATTCACAGGAAAACAATAATAGCAAAGCAAGAAATGAATGCACTCTCCGTGTACATGTTATGTGATCGTTCCAGTCTGTAAGTGACTGAGGGGTGGACTGCATGGCTGTAAGTCCCAGAAAGCCCCTCTACTCTGCCTTCTCCCTGTAGAATGTAAACCTGCAATCTCTCTTATTACAAATGACACATTAATTCAATAAAAAACCTCACACCTACTTTGTTCAGCCTCAGATGGGAAGATTATTCCTAATAGAAGCGATTTATGAACTAATGTTAGAAACTTATGGAAGTAATAGGTTGACGTCCTATGCGTGTTTTCGGAAGAAATAAAGCATTGTCTCACCTCTATGTTTTGTGTGTTCACCCCCGAGTTAGCATGCTTCTAGGATTCCTGTACACTGTATGCTGCATTTATTTATCTGCAGGAGTATAGCACATTGATTATCATATAGGCTTTAGTTCTTTACTAATCATAGGATACTTCGTGAGTTAAAGGGAATCTGTCGTCAGTTTTATGGCATCCAAACTAAGTGCAGCATAATCAAGTGGAAGCAAAATGCTTGATCACGTTCTTTAATTGGCCCAGCCGATTTGCTCCAGCGCGTAATGATGAGTCCCGAATATTCATGAGCTATTGGCTATCCCATACACCTGCTGCCGATTCAGTTGGAAATAAATTGTCAATCAAAGTCAGGTTGGTGGGTAGAGCCATGAGCTCATAAATAGGAGGACTCATTGGCATGCACTGGAGACGTTAGGATTTAAAAGTGAGGGCAGCAGAAAACCGGTCACAGATTCCCTTTAACAACCTCCCGTCCGCCGGTTGACTATAAATGTCCGGGGGGGGGGGGTGGATCTCTATCTCTGAATAGACGTTTCTGAATGATTAGCGTGCACAGAGCCGGTTGCCCGCTGTCAGTGACAGCAGAGCAACCCAGAGAGAAGGCAGGGACAGTTCCCAGGTGTCCCTGCATTCTAGATCGCTGTATACAACACTATGCGCTTCCTGTCCCGCCCAGCGGTCATATGACCGCCGAGGCCGGGAGAGTGCAGGAGATGTCGGGTCTTCTACAGACCTCGACCAGCCCTGCACTGAGGCTATACAGCGTTGTATTCTGCTGTACAGCCTCTCTAGGGACTGTATTTTGCCTGTAACTGGGGCTACTATGTCAGCCCCAGTTACAGGAGAAATCAATAGTGAAAAAAATAAAAAAGTGAAGTTAAATGTCCCCCGGAGGTCTTGAATGACCTTATGGGGGACGCAAAGTGTAAAATAAAAAAAAAATTAAAAAAATTAAAAAATAAAGTTTTCACATGTAAAAAAATAAATTCCCCAATTATTTAATAAAAAAAAAAGTTAAAAATAGAGAAAAATAATTAAATAGACATATTTGGTATTGCCACGTCCGTAACGACCGTCTCATGATCCACCCCGTCTGATAAACACCATAAAAAAATAAAAATACAAACTGTGTCAAAAAAATCAATTTTTGTCACTTTACATCACAAAAAGTGCAACTCCAAGTGATTAAAAAGGCATATGTACCACAAAATGGTACCAATAAAACCTCCAGGAGGTTGTCTTTGCGGAGGAAACAAACGAATGGACTCGATATATAGGGTTGTAGCTACGTTATATCAATGACGCGTTGATCCTCTGGTCAGGGAGTGAGGGTGACTTTAAGAACTTTGTCACCTACCTCAATAAGAATGACCGGGGACTGTATTTCACATCTGAGATTCAGAAAAATCTGATTACATTCCTGGACCTCACAATATTCAGGGATATGGAGGGGAATCTCTGCACACGTCTTTTTCGTAAAACGACGGCCCCTAATAGCCTCCTCCAATGGGACAGCTGTCATCCTCAGGCCTTAAAAAAAAGGTAAACCAAAAGGGAAATATTTGAGGTTACGCAGAAATTGCTCTAGGCTTACTGACTATCCGGTGGCAGCAAGGGACCTCCAAGGTCGTTTTGAAAAGAGGGGATACCCACGACAGGTCCTTAAAAGTGCATATCAACATTTGTTGGCGGTTAACCGGGATGCACTACTGAAACCACGGGGCAGAGAGGATGAGTCAAAGCAAATCCGTATCATGGCCACGTTTCATGAAGTACATAAAAGTGTGCGAGATGTTCTCACTCAGTTCTGGGGTATTTTGAGATCAGTCCCAGATGTGGGACATCTGGCGGGGACCACTCCCACTATTACATTCCTCCGTGGCCGAAATTTGAAGGATAGGCTATTCGACAGTTTTTTGCAAACCCCACAGCCAGTAATGTGGCTTGATCGGCAACCTAGGGAGACCTTTCGCTGTAGTGGTTGCGTTGCCTGTAAGGCGATCCAACGGGGGCATAACTTTACCAGCACAGTGACACAGAGATAATTCACAATTCTATCCTTCATTAATTGCAGGACCAGCGGGGTCATCTATCTAGCCACGTGCATGTGCGGTCTGCAATATGTGGGCAAGACGGTACGGGAGTTAAGGCGGAGGTTAGGTGAGCAACTCAACGATATCCGCAATGGCGCGGATACTCCCATCGCACGCCATGTCTCCACCGAACACGCTGGCAATGTGGGGGCTATGAAGTTCCAGGGTATTAAAGTGGTCAACAGGTCTTCAAGAGGTGGGGACCATGATAAGAGATTGTTACAAAGGGCCGCAGACTGGACGTTCATAGACAAAAAAAAATCCAGAAAAAACTAAGATAAAAACATCCTGCATGGTATGATATACAAATCTGCGGATGTCACTGGCCATATTATTGAAGAAAATCACAGAAATAAGATAATAATGCACTTAGTAAAGTAGATGCAAGCATTATATATGGACAAAGTCCTCACTCTGATATGATAATATCCGAGACACTTAGCCAATATATTTTGATCAAAACACATCTGAGCCCGCCTACCAAGCGCCAAGGTGGTCTCAGGTCAGGCGGGTCCTACGCTAAACCTACCTAAGCCATTGGGCTTCTATGTTCAGGAGCGCAGACACCACACATATGGTGTGCTGTTCCTAGTCACCTCCATGTGCATCAAGCAACCAATGGGAGGAGGAGCAAGCACATCTATATGTACCACCTAATCAAGGCGCTCTATTGGATAGTAAGGGCAAAAGTGCAGAGGAATGTTACTCCCAAGATAAAATAGGTGCGCATTCACACTTGAAGGTGCCACTCCCTCAAGCAAATAATACATAGACAAAAAAAAATCCAGAAAAAACTAAGATAAAAACATCCTGCACGGTATGATATACAAATCTGCGGATGTCACTGGCCATATTATTAAAGAAAATCACAGAAATAAGATAATAATGCACTTAGTAAAGTAGATGCAAGCATTATATATGGACAAAGTGACTAGGAGCAGCACACCATATGTGCGGCGTCTGCGCTCCTGAGCATAGAAGCCCAATGGCTTAGGTAGGTTTAACGTAGGACCCGCCTGAGCTGAGACCACCTTGGCAATTGGTAGGCGGGCACAGATGTGTTTTGATCAAAATATATTGGCTAAGTGTCTCAGATATTATCATATCAGAGTGAGGACTTTGTCCATATATAATGCTTACATCTACTTTACTAAGTGCATTATTATCTTATTTCTGTGATTTTCTTCAATAATATGGCCAGTGACATCCGTAGATTTGTACAGGGAGTGCAGAATTATTAGGCAAGTTGTATTTTTGAGGATTAATTTTATTATTGAACAACAACCATGTTCTCAATGAACCCAAAAAACTCATTAATATCAAAGCTGAATATTTTTGGAAGTAGTTTTTAGTTTGTTTTTAGTTTTAGCTATTTTAGGGGGATATCTGTGTGTGCAGGTGACTATTACTGTGCATAATTATTAGGCAACTTAACAAAAAACAAATATATACCCATTTCAATTATTTATTTTTACCAGTGAAACCAATATAACATCTCAACATTCACAAATATACATTTCTGACATTCAAAAACAAAACAAAAACAAATCAGTGACCAATATAGCCACCTTTCTTTGCAAGGACACTCAAAAGCTTGCCATCCATGGATTCTGTCAGTGTTTTGATCTGTTCACCATCAACATTGCGTGCAGCAGCAACCACAGCCTCCCAGACACTGTTCAGAGAGGTGTACTGTTTTCCCTCCTTGTAAATCTCACATTTGATGATGGACCACAGGTTCTCAATGGGGTTCAGATCAGGTGAACAAGGAGGCCATGTCATTAGATTTTCTTCTTTTATACCCTTTCTTGCCAGCAACGCTGTGGAGTACTTGGACGCGTGTGATGGAGCATTGTCCTGCATGAAAATCATGTTTTTCTTGAAGGATGCAGACTTCTTCCTGTACCACTGATTGAAGAAGGTGTCTTCCAGAAACTGGCAGTAGGACTGGGAGTTGAGCTTGACTCCATCCTCAACCCGAAAAGGCCCCACAAGCTCATCTTTGATGATACCAGCCCAAACCAGTACTCCACCTCCACCTTGCTGGCGTCTGAGTCGGACTGGAGCTCTCTGCCCTTTACCAATCCAGCCACGGGCCCATCCATCTGGCCCATCAAGACTCACTCTCATTTTATCAGTCCATAAAACCTTAGAAAAATCAGTCTTGAGATATTTCTTGGCCCAGTCTTGACGTTTCAGCTTGTGTGTCTTGTTCAGTGGTGGTCGTCTTTCAGCCTTTCTTACCTTGGCCATGTCTCTGAGTATTGCACACCTTGTGCTTTTGGGCACTCCAGTGATGTTGCAGCTCTGAAATATGGCCAAACTGGTGGCAAGTGGCATCTTGGCAGCTGCACGCTTGACTTTTCTCAGTTCATGGGCAGTTATTTTGCGCCTTGGTTTTTCCACACGCTTCTTGCGACCCTGTTGACTATTTTGAATGAAACGCTTGATTGTTCGATGATCACGCTTCTGTCACAAGCAGACAGCTGAGAAGTTCTGACAGGAGCCGTTCAGATCCTCCCCCTTGAGTTTCTTTGTTTTGGTTTCTGTTCCTCACCTCGTTAGGCTATCTCAGCTGTCATGCAGTCAGACTCATTACCTCCCTTTATATTCTCCCCCATAAGGTAGTTGGGTGTGGCTGATACAACTTCCTGGAATGAGTGTGCATGCTGTCTTCAGCTCCCAGCTCCCAACTACCAGTTCTCAGTTCGTCTGCAGATAAGTGTTGTTTTAGTATTTATGATTTTCTGTTGTCTGGATCCAGGTGACCCTGACTCCCTCCGTGTCTGTGTAGAGAGCCGGTGGTCGTGTCCCCTCACTATTGTAGGGCCTTCAGGTTCAGATAGCCGAGGTACGTGGATATGCGCCCATTCACCTTTAGAGTGGTCGCATAGGCTGAGCAATAAGGGAGAGCGGCAGGTCGATTGCAGGGGTCTCCCTTTTTGTTCCTTAGTTGTGGATCCAGTGAGTCATCGTATGTTATTTGTATCATCTTGTTTCCTGTACACCATCCGTGACATTATCAGCCACCAAAACCGTCTAGCATGGATCCGGTTTCACTTTTGGCTGAACGCTTTCAGGGTCTTGCTTTGGAGGTAGCTGATCTCCGTAAGACTTTTTCTCAGTTTCAAGTGACCGGTTCAGCTTGCGTTCATGGAGTTTGTGCTGAGCCTAAGATTTCGCTCCCGGATACGTTTTCCGGGGGTAGTGAGAATTTTGTACGTTTTAGAGAGGCCTGCAAACTCCATTTTCGCCTTCTTCCCCATTCTTCCGGTGATGAAGAACGAAGGGTGGGCATCATTATATCGCTGCTCAGGGGTAATGCTCAGTCCTGGGCCTTTTCGCTGCCGGAGAGGGCACAACCCCTCCGTTCAGTGGATGAATTCTTTTTAGCCCTGGGTCAGATATATGATGATCCGGATCGTATTGCTCTGGCTGAGTCTAGACTACGTCTGTTATGCCAGGGTAAACAATCCGCAGAGATATACTGCTCAGAATTTCGGAGATGGGCAGCAGATACGGGTTGGAATGATGCTGCACTCCGAAGTCAATTTTGTTATGGTCTTTCTGAGGGATTGAAAGATGCATTTGCCTTTCATGAAAGACCTACCTCCTTGAATTCTGCTATGTCTCAGGCTGTTCGTATTGACAGGCATCTTAGAGAAAGAGGAGAGATTTCTCCTTCTTATCATGCTCAGTCCCGGGACAGTGCAGCGGTGTCATTCTGTGCACAGGGGTCTCAGTCGCTGTCAGCCCCTTCTGAGCAGGAGCCCATGCAGCTGGGGTTGATTGCCTCTGACAATAGAGGATTCAGCCCGCAGGGGAGGGTTTGCTTTTGTTGTGGAGGTATAAATCATCTGGCAAATGTTTGTCCCTCTAGGAGATTCAGGCAGTTTTCTGGGAGTAATAAAGAGACAAAAAGGAAGAAATCTTTTAAGAATATTCCGTCTGTTACTATTGGCAGGGTTGAGGCGGAAATTGAAGAATTGTCTTTTGCTTGTAGTTCCCGTTTTGTCCTGCCTGCTAGGGTGGCGCTAGAGAGCAAGAGCATTTTTTGTGAGATTTTTGTGGATAGTGGAGCAGCTGTCAACCTCATTGATAACCAATTTGCAATAACTCATGGTTTCCAGGTTTGCACTTTGCGAAAAAATATTCCTGTTTTTTCTATTGATTCAGCTCCACTTTCTCAGAAATCATTAAAGGGCATAGTTCACAATATCCGTTTAATTGTGAATGATACTCATGTTGAGGATGTGTCATGTTTCGTCCTTAGCGGTTTGCCTACTCCTCTAGTGTTGGGGCTACCCTGGCTCTCTAAACATAACCCCACCATTGATTGGCCAGCGAGGCAAATAAATGGTTGGAGTGACTTTTGCAGAGAGAATTGCCTCATAACATCTATTTCTGAGGTTTCTACTAAAACTGTACCACCTTTCCTCTCTGAATTTTTGGATGTTTTCTCTGAGAGTGGAGTTCAGGATTTGCCTCCGCACAGGGAGTATGATTGCCCTATTGATCTCATCCCAGGTGCCAAGCTGCCTAAATCTCGTTTATACAATCTTTCCCAACCTGAGAGGGTCGCGATGCGTGCTTATATCTCTGAGAGTCTGAGAAAAGGACACATACGACCCTCAAAGTCACCTACATAGTAACATAGTAACATAGTACATAAGGCCGAAAAAAGACATTTGTCCATCCAGTTCGGCCTGTCATCCTACAAGTTGATCCAGAGGAAGGCAAAAAAAACCCTGTGAGGTAGAAGCCAATTTTCCTCACTTTAGGGGAATAAAAAATTCCTTCCCGACTCCAATCAGGCAATCAGAATAACTCCCTGGATCAACGACCCCTCTCTAGTAGCTATAGCCTGTAATATTATTACACTCCAGAAATACATCCAGGCCCCTCTTGAATTCCTTTATTGTACTCACCATCACCACCTCCTCAGGCAGAGAGTTCCATAGTCTCACTGCTCTTACCGTAAAGAACCCTTTTCTATGTTTGTGTACAAACCTTCTTTCCTCCAAACGCAGAGGATGTCCCCTCGTCACAGTCACAGTCCTGGGGATAAATAGATGATGGGATAGATCTCTGTACTGCCCCCTGATATATTTATACATAGTAATTAGATCTCCCCTCAGTCGTCTTTTTTCTAACGTGAATAACCCTAATTTTGATAATCTATCTGTTGCCGCTGGTTTTTTCTTTGTTAAGAAAAAAGATGGTTCTTTAAGACCTTGTCTGGATTTCAGGGAGCTGAACAGTATCACTATTCGTGATCCGTATCCGCTTCCTTTAATCCCAGATTTGTTTAACCAGGTTGTTGGGGCGAAAGTCTTTTCCAAATTAGACCTAAGAGGGGCATACAACCTGGTTAGGGTCAGAGAAGGAGACGAATGGAAGACGGCTTTCAATACCCCTGAGGGCCATTTTGAGAATTTAGTTATGCCTTTTGGTTTGATGAATGCCCCAGCCGTTTTTCAGCATTTCGTCAACAGCATTTTTTATCATTTAATGGGAAAATTTGTATTAGTGTATTTGGATGACATTTTGATTTTTTCTCCTGATTTCAAATCTCATAAGGAACACTTATGTCAGGTCTTACTCATCCTGCGGGAGAATAAATTATACGCGAAACTGGAAAAATGTGTGTTTGCGGTTCCAGAGATCCAATTTCTGGGGTTTCTTGTCTCCGCTTCTGGTTTTCGCATGGACCCCGAGAAGGTCCGCGCTGTGCTTGAGTGGGAGCTTCCTGAGAATCAGAAGGCGCTGATGCGTTTTTTGGGCTTTGCTAATTATTACAGGAAATTTATTTTGAATTATTCCTCTGTTGTTAAACCACTCACGGATATGACCAGAAAGGGGGTAGATTTTTCTTCCTGGTCGGTAGAGGCGCGTAAGGCCTTTTCTGATATCAAGGAGAGTTTTGCTTCCGCTCCCATCCTAGTACAACCTGATGTTTCCTTACCCTTCATAGTTGAGGTTGATGCTTCTGAGGTAGGGGTGGGGGCGGTCTTGTCTCAGGGTTCCTCTCCTGCCAAATGGCAACCGTGTGCCTTTTTCTCAAAGAAGCTCTCCTCCGCAGAGAGAAATTATGATGTGGGAGATAGGGAATTGTTGGCCATCAAGTTGGCTTTTGAGGAATGGCGCCATTGGCTAGAGGGAGCCAGACACCCTATTACCGTGTTTACTGACCATAAAAATCTGGCCTACTTGGAGTCAGCCAAGCGTCTGAACCCGAGACAGGCCAGATGGTCTTTGTTCTTTTCAAGGTTTAATTTTGTTGTTACGTTCCGCCCTGGGGTTAAGAATGTGAAGGCAGATGCCCTGTCACGTTGTTTCCCGGGAGGTGGGAATTTTGAAGACCCGGGTCCCATTTTAGCTGAAGGTGTGGTGGTCTCTGCTCTTTTTCCTGAATTGGAGGCAGAGGTGCAGGCAGCCCAGTCAGAAGCTCCTGATCTTTGTCCTCCTGGGAGGTTGTTTGTGCCTCTCGCTTTGAGACACAAGATTTTTAAAGAACACCATGATACGGTCCTTGCTGGGCACCCGGGGACAAGAGCCACACTGGATCTCATTGCTCGGAGATTCTGGTGGCCTGGGCTTCGTAAGTCGGTTGAGGGTTTTGTGGCAGCTTGCGAGACTTGCGCTCGTGCCAAGGTCCCTCACTCACGGCCATCAGGTCCTCTCCTTCCTTTGCCCATTCCTTCCCGTCCTTGGACACATCTGTCCATGGACTTCATAACGGACTTGCCTCGTTCCTCGGGGAAGTCTGTGATTCTGGTGGTGGTGGACCGTTTTAGCAAAATGGTGCACTTTATCCCTTTTCCCGGTTTGCCCAATGCTAAGACGCTGGCGCAGGCATTTGTTGACCACATTGTCAAATTGCATGGGATTCCTTCTGACATAGTCTCTGATAGGGGCACGCAGTTTGTTTCCAGATTCTGGAAGGCTTTCTGTTCTCGCTTGGGGGTTCGCTTGTCATTCTCTTCTGCTTTCCATCCGCAGTCGAATGGCCAGACAGAGCGTGTCAATCAGAATCTGGAGACATATCTGCGCTGTTTTGTGGCGGAGAATCAGGAGGATTGGTGTTCGTTTTTGTCCCTTGCTGAGTTTGCTTTAAATAACCGTCGTCAGGAGTCCTCTGATAAGTCACCATTTTTTGGTGCATATGGGTTTCATCCGCAGTTTGGGACTTTCTCTGGAGAGGGCTCTTCTGGTTTGCCTGATGAGGACAGATTCTCCTCGTCTTTGTCATCTATTTGGCAAAATATTCAGGATAATCTAAAGAATATGAGTGAGAGATATAAGCGTGTGGCGGATAAAAGACGTATGCCTGGTCCGGACCTGAATGTTGGTGATTTGGTGTGGCTGTCTACCAAGAATATCAAATTGAGGGTTCCCTCCTGGAAGTTGGGTCCTAGGTTTATTGGGCCTTACAAGATCCTGTCTGTCATCAATCCTGTTGCCTACCGTCTTGATCTTCCTCAGACTTGGAAGATCCATAATGTTTTCCATAAGTCCTTATTGAAACCTTATGTTCAACCTATTGTACCCTCACCTTTGCCTCCTCCTCCGATTATGGTTGATGGGAATCTTGAATTTCAGGTTTCTAGGATTGTGGATTCTCGTCTTGTCCGCGGTTCCCTCCAGTACCTCGTTCATTGGGAGGGTTATGGTCCTGAGGAGAGGATGTGGCTCCCAGTGACGGACATTAAGGCCTCTCGCCTCATCAGGGCTTTCCATAGGTCCCATCCTGAGAAGGTGGGCCCTGAGTGTCCGGAGTCCACTCCTAGAGGGAGGGGTACTGTCACAAGCAGACAGCTGAGAAGTTCTGACAGGAGCCGTTCAGATCCTCCCCCTTGAGTTTCTTTGTTTTGGTTTCTGTTCCTCACCTCGTTAGGCTATCTCAGCTGTCATGCAGTCAGACTCATTACCTCCCTTTATATTCTCCCCCATAAGGTAGTTGGGTGTGGCTGATACAACTTCCTGGAATGAGTGTGCATGCTGTCTTCAGCTCCCAGCTCCCAACTACCAGTTCTCAGTTCGTCTGCAGATAAGTGTTGTTTTAGTATTTATGATTTTCTGTTGTCTGGATCCAGGTGACCCTGACTCCCTCCGTGTCTGTGTAGAGAGCCGGTGGTCGTGTCCCCTCACTATTGTAGGGCCTTCAGGTTCAGATAGCCGAGGTACGTGGATATGCGCCCATTCACCTTTAGAGTGGTCGCATAGGCTGAGCAATAAGGGAGAGCGGCAGGTCGATTGCAGGGGTCTCCCTTTTTGTTCCTTAGTTGTGGATCCAGTGAGTCATCGTATGTTATTTGTATCATCTTGTTTCCTGTACACCATCCGTGACAGCTTCAGAAGCTTTGCAATTTTAAGAGTGCTGCATCCCTCTGCAAGATAACTCACTATTTTTGAATTTTCTGAGCCTGTCAAGTCCTTCTTTTGACCCATTTTGCCAAAGGAAAGGAAGTTGCCTAATAATTATGCACACCTGATATAGGGTGTTGATGTCATTAGACCACACCCCTTCTCATTACAGAGATGCACATCACCTAATATGCTTAATTGGTAGTAGGCTTTCGAGCCTATACAGCTTGGAGTAAGACAACATGCATAAAGAGGATGATGTGGTCAAAATACTCATTTGCCTAATAATTCTGCACGCAGTGTATATCATACCGTGCAGGATTTTTTTTATCTTATTTTTTTCTGGATTTTTTTTTGTCTATGTAGTATTTGCTTGAGGGAGTGGCACCTTCAAGTGTGAATGCGCACCTATTTTATCTTGGGAGTAGCATTCCTCTGCACTTTTGCCCTTCCTATCCAATAGAGTGCCTTGATTAGGTGATACATATAGATGTGCTTGCTCCTCCTCCCATTGGTTGCTTGATGCACATGGAGGTGACTAGTAGCAGCACACCATATGTGCGGTGTCTGCGCTCCTGAACATAGAAGCCCAATGGCTTAGGTAGGTTTAGCGTAGGACCCGCCTGACCTGAGACCACCTTGGCGCTTGGTAGGCGGGCTCAGATGTGTTTTGATCAAAATATATTGGCAGAGTGGACGTTCAGGCTGCGCACTGTGCGTCCTGAAGGCCTGAATGAACATATATGGTATGTCTGTTTTTTGTAACTATACAGTGGTCCCCAGTACAATACCTTAGGTATTTATATATGTGAATATACCACGGATTGAATACACCTAATTGCCCGTCCTACTGGTCTCTGTCCTAAATGGACTGAGTCATCCACTATCCCTGAGCTCATGTGTTGTGTTTTGATTACTTCAGCACACATGGGGTTAATATATCTGACAGGAAACTCGGGTGTATGGATGGCTGGTCGCCAATATGTGCATTGCTACTTTCTATACGTGCACTGCTCAAGTGCGGCATTCTATGCATTCAGTTCTCATTTGTCCCATCTGTGATTTTTCCTGGACAATGTATTTAAAAGAATCGCCGATTGCTCCCTGTATAATATTTTTGAGTGTGTTGACACTCAGTGCAGGATCGCGGCATGAAGAGGGGCGGGTCTCTCACACACCCACCTCATGTGACTCGCCAGCTGCCACTTGATCCTCCCAGCTATGGGAGGGGTTTTCTCCCTATTTAAACTTCAGAGAGCGGCGGCCGTATTACGGCCATCATAGCGCCGGAGCTGTCGAATCACCACCAGAACCGGACGGCACCTAAGTGTTTGTTTGTCCAATACTTAACCTAGCTCCTGATGAGCCTCCACAAGGTGAAACGTTGAGCTTCAATATTAGGTTTAGGGTACGGACATAGCGCATCCACATGTTATTTAGGGCAGACAGCCGCCTGCTGGATTAGTTAGGACTCCGAGTGTTTGCTGCATGGAGGGGCATGTAGGGAGAATTTTTTCACCTGGTGTTCATTAAATGAGGGTCACCTACTCAAAGGTGGTTACTTCCCTCCCCCCTGGCAATGTTTAGTCCTAGACCTGGTAACCTTTTACTTGGCGATATAGCACATGGTAACCTGTGATTTGAGCACGCCACAGTAGTTCTTTCACAGATGCTATCATCGCGTGAGGTTACCCCTGTTTATCCAGCATCTATACATACGTTGTGTCACTAGCTGATGCAGTAGTGGCTCCGCACCTCTTGTACAGCCACATGTACTGGTGGGATCTAAACGCATCTCACAAACGTCTAGTGTCAACATATAGTATATCATTTTTGTTTGTTTGTAGATTTAGGGACTCACACACTTCTCCCTAGTTTTAGTGTATATCTAATAAACTATTTAAGTTTTATCTTAATCGCAACGTTTCTTCTAGCAGTGACTCTATTGATAATCGTGAAACGTAAATTTCCTAGCAGAGTTTTTCAGAAATATCCAAACTGTCACCTCATCCCATAACAAATGAGATCCTAACTAAGACAATTGGTCAAAAACGGAAAAAACTATAGCTCTCAGACTATGGAGACACTAAAACATCTTTTTTTTTTTTCAAAAATGCTATTATTGTGTAAAACTTAAATAAATAAGAAAAAGTATACAAATTAGGTATCGCCACTTCTGTAACAATCTGCTCTATAAAAATGTCACGTGACCTAACCCCTCAGGTGAACGCTGTAAAATCAAATAAATAAAAACTGTGCTAAAACAACCAATTTTTTGGTCACCTTGCCCCATAAAGTGTTATAATGAATGATCAAAAAATCATATGTACCCAAAAATGGTACCAATAAAAACGTCAACTCTTCCTGCAAAAAACGTGCCCCTGCACAAGAAGATTGGCAGAAAAATAAAAAAATATGGCATTCAGAATATGGAGACACATAAACATAATTTTTTTTCAAAAATGCTTTATTATGTAAAACTGAAACAAACAAAGAAAGTAGACATATTTGACATCACTGCGTCCGTAACAACCTGCTCTATAAAAATAGTACATGATCTACCCTGTCAGATGAATGTTGTAAAAAAATAAAAATAAAAACAGTGTCAAAACAGCCATTTTATGGTTACCCTGCCTCACAAAAAACTTAATATAGAGCAATTAAAAATCATATGTACCCCAAAATAGTACCAATAAAACTGGCACCTTATCCCCTAGTTTCCAAAATGGGGTCACTTTTTGGGAGTTTCTACAGTAAGGGTGCATCAGGGGGGCTTTAAATGGGACATGGCATCTAAAAACAAGTTCAGCAAAATCTGCCTTCCAAAAACCATGCGGAGCTCCTTTTCTTCTGCGCCCTGCCATGTGCCCTTACATCAGTTTATGACCACATGTGGGGTGTTTCTGTAAACCGCAGAATCGGGGTAATCAATATTGAGTTTTGTTTGCCTGTAAACCCTCGATGTGTTGAAGAAAAAAATTGATTAAAATGGAAAATCTGCCAAAAAAGTGAAATTTTTAAATTTGATCTCCATTTCCTTTAATTCTTGTTGAACACCTAACGGGTTAACAAAGTTAGTCAAATTAGTTTTAAGTAACTTGAGGGGTGTAGTTTCTAAAATGGGGTCATTTATGGGGGTATCCACTATGTAGGCCCCACAAAGCGACTTCAGACCTGAACTGGTCCTTAAAAAGTGGGTTTTGGCAATTTTCTTAAATATTTTAAGAATTGCTTCTAAAATTCTATTCCTTCCAACGTCCTAAAAAAAAAAAATGACATTTACAAAATGATGCCAACATAAAGACATATGGGGAATGTTAAGTAATTAATATTTTATGAGGAATCACTTTCTGTTTTAAAAGCAGAGAAATTGAAATTTTGAAAATGGCAAATATTTCAATTTTTTTTGTAAATTTTGGATTTTTTTTTCATAAATAAAGGTGAAATGTTGACTCAAATTTATGACTATCATGAAGTACAATGTGTCACGACGAGAAAACAATCTCTGAATGGCTTGGATAAGTAAAAGCGCTCCAAAGCTATTACCACATAAAGTGACATATGTCAGATTTGCAAAATTAGACCTGGTCAGGAAGGGGGCAAACGGCCCAGATTTCAAGTGGTTAAATTAAGGGGGTTCTCCGGGCTGCAAATATTGATGACATCTTTAGTTTAGGTTAACAATATCAGATCAGTGGGGGGTATGACTCACTGCACTAGTGTTGAGAAAATCGAAGTCCACAAAGTGAAATTCGCTCAGCCGAATTTCCTCGTGCTTCAGCAAATCGATTTTCCCTGAATGGCTGTAAAAAACATGTCATGACCGGCCGCGCGAGATTTCACGCTAGATCTATAATCAAGATGGCAGCGGCCGACTCTTTTCGAGCAAATTGATAAGGTAAGTATGATTTAATTTTTTTTCTTTAATTTTACACTGTAATATCACTGTCTGATCTGCGATCAGCTATGAATGCGGCATCTGAGGGATACAATGACAGGGAGCAGCGCAATCGCCGTTCCCTGTCTACCCACTACTTACAAAGAAATAACTAGTAATAAGTAATTTGTCACAAAGCAAATTATTTTTTTTTTAATCAAATTTTTGAATACTTCACTCATTTCTACCCCGCACCCTACCAATCAGCTGTTTCAGGCTGTCGCAGTGCTAAAAAACAGAAGGATCAGTACACAGCACCGGCATACAACAGCGCAGCTCCCAGTCACTTGAGTGTTGGAACAACTGTGGTAGGGGATGGGTGAGATGCATAATGCTTCTTTAATGGTTTTCAAACCATTTGCCCCTTTTCGAAAAAAAATAAAATATATATATATATTATTTCTCCTGGCAAACCCCATTTTCTATGTTTTGTAAGTTCAAGCATAGATATTATGGCTGACTGGTTTATCACATGGTTCTGCAAACTTCAAAAGGGGTGTCTTCATGGAGCTACTAGGGCCTAGTGACATCATAGAGTAGGGTGGTGGGTTCTCCTTTGAGATCTCCCTCAGTGAGCCAAGGGAGAGAACCATTAAAGGGGGTTTCAAGGACTTAAATATTGATGACTAGGTCATCAATATCAGATCAGCGGGGACAGTGTCAGATTGGGATTCCTTGGGCCCCCCAGAGGAAATTATTTGAGAGGCTCATCCCCAATATCATCAATTAATTTTAATAGGTTCTGAATCAAAGAGAGAGCCTAGTGACAAGTTATTGGCTCTAAAGGCAGGCAATTTTTTTTCTACTGGATCTCGGGGGCCCATTATTGTATCAGAGTCTGGTCCTACTACAGGATCCGCTGGTACTCTGGTGGGCCAGTCTGACCATCGGTGGGGGTCTCACTTACAGCACCCCTGCCAATCAGCTGTTAGAAGACGTGCCATGGCATCTTCATTGTTTACCAAACACGGCGCCATTCATTGTACAGTGGCCTTGCTTTGTGTTGTATGTTAATCCCAATCACGTAAATGGGACTGAACTACACAAAGGGCATGTGTCAAAGGCTGAAGAAGAATCTGCAGTGATCGCCATGACTAACAGCTAACCAGTGGGGATGCCGGGAGTTGGAACCCCACCAATCAGATACTGATGACCTATCCGGAGGACAACCCCTTTAACAAGGAGTGTCTCACTGTGACGGACTCATGCTTCCGTATATCACATGGATAGCCATTCGACAGGAGATGTTTAATTGCCCAATTCCTTCCATGGCAAATTAGCTATTGGTCCAACTTCAGAGACTGATCAGTTGATCACTGCTGCATCTCATTAGACAATCCTTTCACCATTCAAATATTTAGAGGGTTTGATCAAGTTTCTTTTTCCAAATTTTTGTGTTGTTGATACAGAAATTATATTGGGTTCTGTATCCGCTCACCTTTATATTCCAATATGATAATTCTACTAACTTAAATATCTTCAGATAAAAAATTTAGAAATTTGTCTTTCTAGCCTGTCAGCCACTGCGAAAAAATAATATCTTTCATTTCATTATACTGGTCCACTGGCCCGTCTTTTCAATCACTTAACCCCCGAACCATTTTGCTTCTTTGAAAACGATTGCAGATGACAGCTTTATCTTTAATATTTAATATAGTGCTTAAATGAAGCTGAAGCATTTATGGCCGTTTGCTAACAATGGAACATTTTAGGAGGGCTACATATTTTAGAGACTGACAGTAAAAGTCCTTGGGGAAGGGACAAATCATGTCACGCTAAGGTGCAGAGTTAGGTGTGGGTGACATCTTTTTTTTAACGGCTATTGCCAGTTTTGCACATTTTGACATTTGCAAAAAGGTGCAATTCAAAATTTAGAGGATAGGACTGAGAGATAATTCACTGTGAAATGTAGCCAATGCCAACGAGACCCTTTATTTAAAGATTCAGTGGCACAAAGTGACTTACACTAATTATTAGAGATGTCCCGATACCGATACCAGTATCGGTATCGGGACCGATACCGGACATTTGCACGAGTACATGTACTCGTGCAAATGTCCCCGATACCACTGCCGATACCTGTGCGCCGCTTCTATGTGTCTGTGTCCGTCCGCGGCCCCTGCATCTCCCACAGCCAACAGCTTCAGAGGCAGCAGCAGACAGTGTAATAGGAGCCTACAGCGGAAGCTAGCCCCGCCCCTCCCCGCCCTCCAACCAATCAGAGGCAACCAGCACTGACTCACAGCACAGGGAGCGTAGTGCAGGGACTCAGAGAATCGTCTGAGAGTTTATTAGTTAAAAGAATCCAATGAGTCACAGACAGTGTCACCGAGTCCCTGCCAGACTTCCTGCGGCTCCCTGTAAGTCCGTCCGGGGGGAGGGGGGGGGCATTATTAGCATAGCATGTAGTGGAGCTGTGTGTGTACAGGGTGCATGTAGCAGAGCAGGAAGTCTGGCAGGGACTCGGTGACCGTCTCTGACTCATTCGATTCTTTTAACTAATAAACTCTCAGACGATTCTCTGAGTCCCTGCAATAACTATACATTGTAATTACATCAGTCTGCTCCACTGCATTCACTGCAGCAGAGCTGTGTTTGCCAGGAGCGAGTCCCTCTAAAGGTGATAGTGTCTGTCTTCTATGGCCCTGGTCCTTCCCTTCCTGCCTGCAAGCTGCACATTGATCTCTAAAAGCAGGCATTAGGGCAAGAAGAAATATACATTACTGTATGATGGCCACAAGACTATTATACTGAGGAGGGGGGCTTCAAAAATTGTTGTCCTGACTCCTTACAGTAGCGTCTCCTTGTGGCCCCCATACAGTCTCCTTGTGGCTGCCCCCATACAGTATAACGTCTCCTTGTAGCTGCCCCCATACAGTATAACGTCTCCTTGTGGCTGCCCCCATACAGTATAACATCTCCTTGTGGCTGCCCCCATACAGTATAACGTCTCCTTGTGGCTGCCCCCATACAGTATAACGTCTCCTTGTGGCTGCCCCCATACAGTATAATGTCTCCTTGTGGCTGCCCTCATACAGTATAACGTCTCCTTGTGGCTGCCCCCATACAGTATAACGTCTCCTTGTGGCTGCCCCATACAGTGTAACGTCTCCTTGTAGCTGCCCCCATACAGTATAACGTCTCCTTGTGGCTGCCCCCATACAGTATAACGTCTCCTTGTGGCTGCCCCCATACAGTATAACGTCTCCTTGTGGCTGCCCCCACACAGTATAATGTCTCCTTGTGGCCCCCATACAGTATAATGTCTCCTTGTGGCGGCCCCCATACAGTATAACGTCTCCTTGTGGCTGCCCCCATACAGTATAATGTCTCCTTGTGGCCCCCATACAGTGTAACGTCTCCTTGTGGCTGCCCTCCATACAGTGTAACGTCTCCTTGTGACCCCCATACAGTGTAACGTCTCCTTGTGGCCCCCATACAGTGTAACGTCTCCTTGTGGCTGCCCCCATACAGTATAACGTCTCCTTGAGGCTGCCCCCATACAGTATAACGTCCCCTTGTGGCTGCCCCATACAGTATAATGTCTCCTTGTGGCTGCCCCCGTACAGTATAACGTCTCCTTGTGGCTGCCCCCATACAGTATAACGTCTCCTTGTGGCCCCCATACAGTATAACGTCTCCTTGTGGCCCCCATACAGTATAACGTTTCCTTGTGGCTGCCCCATACAGTATAACGTCTCCTTGTGGCCCCCATACAGTATAATGTCTCCTTGTGGCCCCCATACAGTATAACGTCTCCTTGGCATGTTATAGTTCTGTTTTTGGGCCTTTTGGTTGGTCAGTGGTCAGAAAATACATGTGTGTGTATTTTATTGTTAAAATTAGTATCGGTAATTGGTATCGGTGAGTACTTAAATAAAAGTATCGGTACTCGTACTCAGTCTTAAAAAAATGGTATCGGGACATCCCTACTAATTATTACACGAATCAGATTCTAAAAACCCAAATTTCATGTGGTTTGTTTCAGTCAAGAGAGAGAGATACAACGATGGAAAGAATGTTCCTACACAAACATAGAAGAGGATTCTTTACGGTAAGAGCAGTGAGACTATGGAACTCTCTGCCTGAGGAGGTGGTGATGGTGAGTTCACTAAAAGAATTCAAGAGGGGCCTGGATGTATTTCTGGAGTGTAATAATATTACAAGCTATAGCTACTAGAGATAGGTCATTCTAAAGCCCTTTTAGGCATGTATTCGTGTGTGTGTGTGGGGGGGCTTATTAGCTGTTGTGTGGTGAAGTGAGAAAATTACAGACTTTTAGTGGTGTTTTAATTTCCTTTTTATTTATTTATTTGATCTAACAGTATGTCAGAGAGAGAATTGCCAGGCCCTGCACAGGGCAGTGGCAGAGGACTAAATGTTTCTAGCGCAGGCACAGGTCGCAGCAGAGTAAGGGGGGGTGGCAGCAGGAGTCGCAGCGAGAGGCCTGAGCTCCCGGTGTCATCTAGCGGTCGTGTCTTGACCAGCAAACCAGAGGTTCTTGAACGGTTGACTTGGTCACCCACTTCGTCCCAAGTGACATCAGACACCCCCAGCCAAGAGTCGGTGGGTTCGTAAGACACAAACCGTAGTTGGCATGGCCCAGGAGCAAGCCCTGTGCTCTCACCTGTCCTCAACCTGCCTCTGTCCTTTTCTGTTCCTTCAGCCAGAGAAGTATTATATGCTGCGGGCTCAGCCCCACTATACAGCGAAGACGAGCTACTAGAGGAGAGTCAGGAGCTACTGGCCAGCCAAGATGTTGAGGAGACATCCACCACTTCCTCCGGTAGGCGGGCAATTAGTGATGAGGAGAGTGGCGTGGGAGCTGGTGTTGCGAGCATTCAGACTCCTGACCCAGATACCGTTGAGGAGGACATCAGTGATATGCAGACAGTACTCAATGATGATGTAGCTGATCGCACTTGGGAGCCGGGTAAATTAGTGGCTTCAACATCATTGCGAGAAGAGGGTGGCAGCTTGCGCATGAGGCAGCGACGGAGCCAGCAAGTCGCTAGCGTGGCCGAGAGTCAGCAGAGTGGCAGCAGTGGGCGGTCCGGAGCCAAACGTTCCCGGGGAAGAACACCCGATTCGCAGGAGCCTATTTGCCCGGATAGTAGTGGTGCAGGGGTTCACGGAAGCAGCAGCGGTGACAGTCAGTCAGTGTGGAGTGTTGGGGGTAAAAATCACCTACTCGGTGGTGTGGCAGTTTTTTGTTAAGCAGCCAGAGGAGGTGAACATGGCCATTTGTAGAATCTGTGGGCAGAAGGTGAAGCATGGCCAGGGTGCCAATGTTGGCACCACGGCCCTGAGTCAACATATGCAGCGTCACCATAAAGTGGCCTGGGAGAACCGTGGCTCTGATGTGGTGGTCCAGCCTGCTGCAGCAACCGCTCCATCACCCAGTGGCACGCACCCGATTTCAGGCAGCCAAGGCTCCACCACCTCCGTCTAAGGGAGCTGTCTGTCCTTCCCATCATCTGCTGGTCCTGATGCTCCTGCTCCTCGTCAGTCATTCCGTCAGCAATCGATTACCCAAAAGATTGCCAAGACACAACAGTATGCGTACACTCATCCAACGACGCAGAAGCTGAACGTGCTCCTGGCTAAGTTGCTGGTGCTGCAGTCCCTCCCTTTCCAAGTGGTGGACTCTGCACCTTTCAGAGAACTGATGGCTTGTGCCGAACCGAGGTGAAGAGTCCCAAGCCGTCATTTCTTTGCCAAAAAGGCAGTACACATGTAGAACAGAAGGTGGGCCAGTCCTTGAGCCTGTCAATGTCTGCCAAAGTGCACGGAAGCACCGACGTGTGGAGCTGTAACTACGGTTAGTGATGAGTGGCAGGGTCTGACCGGGGGAGCCTTCTGCGCTCACGTTGCCCTGCCATGGCTGCTGTGGCAGGGTGTGAGGGTAGGAGCAGTTCCAGCTCCATCAGCAGCAACTTGAGTCTAGAGTCGCTGATGAGCAGCTTTCTTCATTCGCCTAATGAAGAAACTACTCAGCAGCAGCAGAACTAAGACCTGGAGCAAGACCTGAACCAGCAGGTTGTGGCATATTTGGACAGCACCCTGCCACCCCACATTGAAGATCTGCTGGACTAGTGGGCAGCCAAACTGGATTTATGGCTGCAACTGGCAGAGTTTGCCCTGGAAAAGCTGTCCTGCCCTGTCCTGCCCGGCCAGTAGTGTGGCATTAGAGCAGGTGTTTAATGCGGCAGGGGCGATAGTTACCCCAAGAAGAACTCGCCTGTCCACCCAAAATGTGGAGAGACTGACCTTTTGTCAAGACGAATCAGACGTGGATCAGCCAGGATTTCCACCCACCGATGCCTGATGAATCAGACTAGATCCTCCATGGTGCCACACCAACACTTTGACAAAAGAGACCGGTTTCTTCTGGCTACCTGCCTCAGCTACTATACTGATGCTGCCACCCGCCTGATGCCACACATCTGATGCCAAGTGCTCCCTCTTTCACCCACCACCTTCAGCTGGTATTGCCACTCACCTCCCCACTCTGTCACCGGGTCACTTTGTGGTCTCCTGATGCTGCGCCACCTCCACACTCTGTCATTGTGCCACCCTCTGGCCTCCTCCTGATGCTGCTACTGCTGCCACCTCCACACTATGTCACCTCTCCACTCTGTGGTCTCCTGATGCTGCTTCCACCTCTACACTATGTCACCTTGCCACTCTGTGGTCTCCTGATGCTGCTGCCATCTCTACACTATGTCACCTTGCCACTCTATGGTGTCCTCATGCTGCTTCCACCTCCACACTATGTCACCTTGCAACACTGTGGCATCCTGATGCTGCTGCCGCCACCTCCACGCTCTATCATTGTGCCACTCTGTGGCCTCCTGATAATGCTGCTGCCACCTCCACACTCTGTCATTGTGCTACTCTGTGGCCTCCTGATGCTGCTGCCACCTCCACATTGTCATTGTGCCACCCTGTGGCCTCCTCCTGATGCTGCTGCTGCCGCCACCTCCACACTCTCTCATTGTGCCACTCTGTGGCCTCCTGATTCTGCTGCCACATCCACACTGTTATTGTGCCACTCTGTGGCCCTCTCCTGATGCTGCTGCCACCTCCACACTCTGTCATTATGCCACTCTCTGACCTCCTGATGATGCTGCTGCCACCTCCACACTCTGTCATTGTGCCACTCTGTGGTCTCCTCATGCTTCTGCTGCCACCTCCACAGTCTGTCATTGTGGCACTCTGTGGCTTCCTGATAATGCTGCTGCCATCTCCACAGTCTGTCATTGTGCCACCCTGTGGCCTGCTCCTGATGCTGCTGCCACTTCCACACTCTATCATTGTGCCATTCTGTGGCCTCCTCGTAATGCTGCTGCTGTTGTCGCCACCTCCACACTCTGTCATTGTGCTACTCTGTGGCCTGCTGGTGCTGCTGCCACCACCACACTGTCATTGTGCCACCCTGTCGCCTCCTGATGCTGCTGCTGCCACCTCCACACTTGCATTGTGCCACTCGGTGGCCTCCTCTTGATGCTGCTGCCACCTCCAGACTCTGTGGTCTCCTTATGCTGCTTCCACCCTCCCCACTTCATGACTGGGCCACTATTTTGCCTTTTGGCCTGGCTGACATTATCATTTATTTGACCCTTCTTCTGATCTGTCAGAAGGAAGGAAAAGGAGACGCACAACAGCTATGCAACAGCTGTAAGGCCTGCATGACTTGGTCCCTATTTTGTATCAGAATTGGCTTATGATTTAGTAGCCAAAAGCAGGAGTGGGTACAAAACACAGAAGACGTACAAATATTCAGTTCACGTGTCATCTCTGTTTTGGATCCACTCCTGTTTTATTTGGCTTTAGCAATACTAATGGATTACTGAGCAAATACTGACCGAGTGAAGGTGGATGCTCCACAGACAGGATCCGTTTTTTGGTGGCTATTGTTCTGACGGATCAAAATAATCAGTGACGTCAACACAAACTTACTGCTGACACCATCGCCACTCTATCGGGGGGGCTCTACTTGTATAAGATTTTAATAGAACAGGTTCTGTAGACATCTATGTGGAACCAGCTGCCGACGGTGTAAAAGGAGTGCGCTTCTTCTTGACTCTAACATTTCAGTTATTTGGTCAGTTTTGGCCCTGTGAATAAGTGAAGTGTGCAGTGATTCTAAGAGTGACGCCTGTCATCTGCATGTCATACTGACTCACAATATTGTTTCACTACCACAACAGACTCCCTATGCGTGTTACTGCAAGGCACAGTGTTCTACACCACTATAAAGGCTCTCTGCAGCCAGGAAATAGACTTTTTTTTACGCGATTCACTGAAAATAAATTCGGAACGAACTGCATTTTTTTCCAAAAATTCGGCTAACCGAATTTTTGAGAAATTTGCTCATCTCTACTGAGGATGCATTGGCTGCATCCTACATATTTGTTTCATCTAGGTGGTTATCAGTGTAGTAAATTAAAATGCTAAACAGCCAAAAACTTGGACACACTTGTCGGCTAGCTTTCCCCACGTAGGTGTGTAGGCACCTCTGTTTCTGCTATTTCCCCATCCTGGACTCACAACCAACTCTCCCTTACTACAATGTAGGAACATTCCCTCTACAGACTCAAAAACCTTTCCCAGCTATCTTCTGAACATTGGTTCCACCTTCTTTTTACTGATAACTGTATTAACTGACAACACCTAGGTACATTGACATGCTCCACATGCTGGATGAGTGCAGCTTCTCCAAGTGTTAAACCATCATGGGCCATAGACACAATAGTTTAAAGAAGACTCATTAACGTTTTCTATGATAGATCATTGACTTGACTACAGGGAGTGCAGAATTATTATGCAAGTTGTATTTTTGAGGATTAATTTTATTATTGAACAACAACCATGTTCTCAATGAACCCAAAAAACTCATTAATATCAAAGCTGAATATTTTTGGAAGTAGTTTTTAGTTTGTTTTTAGTTTTAGCTATTTTAGGGGGGTATCTGTGTGTGCAGGTGATTATTACTGTGCATAATTATTAGGCAACTTAACAAAAAACAAATATATACCCATTTCAATTATTTATTTTTACCAGTGAAACCAATATAACATCTCAACATTCACAAATATACATTTCTGACATTCAAAAACAAAACAAAAACAAATCAGTGACCAATATAGCCACCTTTCTTTGCAAGGACACTCAAAAGCCTGCCATCCATGGATTCTGTCAGTGTTTTGATCTGTTCACCATCAACATTGCGTGCAGCAGCAACCACAGCCTCCCAGACACTGTTCAGAAAGGTGTACTGTTTTCCCTCCTTGTAAATCTCACATTTGATGATGGACCACAGGTTCTCAATGGGGTTCAGATCAGGTGAACAAGGAGGCCATGTCATTAGATTTTCTTCTTTTATACCCTTTCTTGCCAGCCACGCTGTGGAGTACTTGGACGCGTGTGATGGAGCATTGTCCTGCATGAAAATCATGTTTTTCTTGAAGGATGCAGACTTCTTCCTGTACCACTGCTTGAAGAAGGTGTCTTCCAGAAACTGGCAGTAGGACTGGGAGTTGAGCTTGACTCCATCCTCAACCCGAAAAGGCCCCACAAGCTCATCTTTGATGATACCAGCCCAAACCAGTACTCCACCTCCACCTTGCTGGCGTCTGAGTCGGACTGGAGCTCTCTGCCCTTTACCAATCCAGCCACGGGCCCATCCATCTGGCCCATCAAGACTCACTCTCATTTCATCAGTCCATAAAACCTTAGAAAAATCAGTCTTGAGATATTTCTTGGCCCAGTCTTGACGTTTCAGCTTGTGTGTCTTGTTCAGTGGTGGTCGTCTTTCAGCCTTTCTTACCTTGGCCATGTCTCTGAGTATTGCACACCTTGTGCTTTTGGGCACTCCAGTGATGTTGCAGCTCTGAAATATGGCCAAACTGGTGGCAAGTGGCATCTTGGCAGCTGCACGCTTGACTTTTCTCAGTTCATGGGCAGTTATTTTGCGCCTTGGTTTTTCCACACGCTTCTTGTGACCCTGTTGACTATTTTGAATGAAACGCTTGATTGTTCGATGATCACGCTTCAGAAGCTTTGCAATTTTAAGAGTGCTGCATACCTCTGCAAGATATCTCACTATTTTTGACTTTTCTGAGCCTGTCAAGTCCTTCTTTTGACCCATTTTGCCAAAGGAAAGGAAGTTGCCTAATAATTATGCACACCTAATATAGGGTGTTGATGTCATTAGACCACACCCCTTCTCATTACAGAGATGCACATCACCTAATTTGCTTAATTGGTAGTAGGCTTTCGAGCCTATACAGCTTGGAGTAAGACAACATGCATAAAGAGGATGATGTGGTCAAAATACTCATTTGCCTAATAATTCTGCACGCAGTGTAGATATGTTCTGTGACCTGTGCAGAGGTCATTGTGCAGGTAGGGGAGTAGATAAACTATCATCATCATGTACTGGGAATGTTGGATCCTGTGTTAATGATCTAAAAGTGTTACAGTCCATTGTAATCCAGCTTGTGATAATAATGGCATGACTGCTGAAAATTAATTTCTACTGATCTGGAAGTCTTGACATATTATTAGGCTTAGTGGCCAGTGCAAAAGTGCAGGATTTTAGGATTAAAAAAATATATATATAGATAGTGCTGGAAATAAAAAAATAAAAAAAACATCAATAATTCTTTAAAAAATCTGTTTAACATATTAAAAAAAAACAGGCCATTTTCTAATGGCACATTCATGTTAACAACATGGTACACATACTAAAAGGTTACAATATCAGTAACTGACAGTAGAGGGCAGCATAAGTCTCCAACACAGTAGGGAACAATTAAGCGGTAGTCACTGCAAGATCCCAGTAATTGCTTAATTTCAGGGCCTTGTGAAAGTATTCAGCCCATTGGTGTATTTCTTGTTTTGTTACATTACAACATGGAATTAAAATGGATTTTTGGTGGGTTTTTACCATTTGTTTTAAACAACATTCCTACCATTTTGAATGTACAAAATATTTTTTTACTGTAACCAAAAAAACAAAAGACAAAAATTAGACATTTATTGTACATAAGTATTCACACCATGACATGAAAATGAATACTTTGTGGAGTCTACTGTTGCCTCAATTACAGGTGCGAGTCTCTTGGGGTATGCCTCTATTCGCTTATCACATCTAGACACTGGGATTTTTGCCCATTCTTCCAGGCAACTGCTGCAGCTCCTTCAAGTTAGACGGGTTGTGTTGGTGTCCAGCAGTCTACAAGTCATGCCACAGATTCTCTGCTGGATTGAAGTCTGGGCACTGACTAGGCTTTTTACCTTAAGGCTCATGCACACGATCATGTGCAAAAAGAGGGTCCGCAACTGACTTTAATGGGTCCGTAATCCTCAAGATACGGAGGAGAGGCATGGATCGGAAGGCCACAGAAGCACTACAAAGCTTTTCCGTGGGATTTGGGTCAGTGCCTCTGCACCGCAAAAAAATAGAACATGTCCTATTTTTCGCGGTGTGGACCATCTCTTGCGGGTCGCGGACCTATTAAAGTCAATGTGTCCGCATCCACAAACGGCGTGCACACAGAAGGTGCCCATGCATTGCGGACCACTATTTGCACGGTGCATGAGCCCTTAAAGCGATTATGCCATGAGTGATGTAAAAATAAAATCATATAGCACATGACTATCTCTTTCTAACAAAGCTAGAACCAGCCCTGTACCTCACATGGATCCAGAGATCTCCTCATTCACTGCTCCAATTGCTCTGCTAGTTTCTCTTCAGACTGGTAAAACTGAACACATTTGACCAGCTCAGTGAAAATGGACAAAAAAAAGAAAAAATAGAAAAAAAACAAACAACAGGTGGCGCTATACAGATAGATTTCAGTGAATAACTCAGTAGCTATACTAAATTTTTAATTACATGCAATTACAAAAGTATTCAGATCCAGGTGCTGGTTTGAAAAATATAGAATGTTTTGTGGCACTACTGCTGAAAGGTGAACCTCTGTCCCAGTCTCTCTGGCATACAAGTTTTCCTCAACAGTTGCCCTGTATTTACTGCCCTATCTGTCTTTCCTTCAATCTTGACCAGTTTCCAGTCCCTACCAATGCATCCCCACAGCATGATGCTTCCACCATGATTCACTGAGGCAATGGTGCTCTTGAGGTGATGGAAAGTGTTAGGGTTTTTGCCGCACATAGACTTTCCCACAGTGGCCAAAAAGCTAAATTTAGTCTCATCTGACCAGAGAACCTTCTTCCATGTGTTTGGGGAGTCTGCCACATCCTGTGTTTTCTCATGCTTTTCTTTAAGCAATGACTTTATTCTGGTCACTCTTCCATGAAGCCCGAGTCTGTGGAGTGTATGACTTATAATGGTTCAATGGACAGACATTTCCATCTCTGCTGTGGATCTTTTGACCTTCTTCAATGTTATCACTGATGTCTTTGTTGAATCTCTGATTGCCCGGTCTCTGAGTTTTGGAGGGTGACCTCTTGCCAGGTTTTTAGTTGTGTCATTTTAATGGGATGTTCAAAGTTTGTGATATGTTTTTTTTTTTTAAACCCAACTCTGTTCTAAACTTCTCCACAACTTTGTCTCTGATCTTTTTGGAGAGCTCCTTGGTCTGACTCTTCAGGTTGCTTTCTTAGTCATGTTCCTGACTCAGGGACCTTTCAGAACCAGGGGTATTTATACTCCCATCATATGACAGGTCATTCAGCACGTTATGTGCCTTCACAAGTCAATTGGTTGGTCACCACACCTTATTTAGGGGTATCACAGCAAGGGGGTGAATACATATGCACTCACAACTTTTCAGTTTTATTTATCTTTTAGACAAGGTGTTTTTTTTCCTTTCCACTTTAAAGGGAATATGTTATCACTTTGATGGTGTCCTAACTAAGGGAAACATAAACTAGTTACAGATCCCCATAGCAAAATGCTAGCTCACTTTAATTGACCCAGCCATTTTGCCAAAATCTTGTATTGAACAGCTCCAGCACATGCCTATGAGTCCCCATATTCATATGCTTATCCCTCTCCCCTCCCACCTGCTGCCGATTCAGTTGAAAAAAACCTGTCAATCAGATGAGGTGGGCGGGGAGAGCCATGAGCTCATGAATATGGGGACTCATTGGCATGTGCTGGAGATGTTAGGATTTAAGTGACAGAAAACTGGTGACAGATTCCATTTAACAATTTGTACTGATTTCTCAGGTCCATTGCCTAAGGTCTAAATTTAAATCTATTTTAACTCCTTCCCGCCATCCTCCATACATCTACTGCACATGTCGTGTCTTTAAAGATGGCGCCCGCTCTGAAGTGGGGCAGGCACCATAGCATGTTTTATACCTCAGGCATCCCTGGCTAATGTCCATAATCGGAGGTAATGCCGGCCGCGGACATTTCACCCCTAAAGTGCAATGGTCAAATGTAACCACGGAATGCTTTTCTGTCTGTGCCTCCCCACCGCAAAAAAGTAGTGCATGCATGAATGGGTCCTCGATCCACATGCGGCCACCCCACAGTCGGTGCCCGTGCATTGCGGACCGCAGGAGTTGCCACTCTGTTCCGCAATTTCCTTTGGTGCAGCTTTCGACGATAAAAATAGTTAATCCTTTACTGTAGAAATTTTCTTCTGTATGGCCATACAGTATTATCGGAGGCTTTTCAATGCAGGTACATCACTTGGTGAAACAAGTGATGTACCTGCATTGAAAAGCCTCCGATAATACTGTATGGCCATACAGAAGAAAATTTCTACAGTAAAGGATTAACTATTCTTATCGTCGAAAGCTGCACCAAAGGAAATTGCGGAACAGAGTGGCAACTCCTGCGATCTTTGGAACTCCCGCGAAATTTAAACCAGCTTGCTGTATGGAGCGACTGAATAAGCCGGCAAATATTTAAAGCTCCATTGAAGCAATAGGGAGACAGCAGACGCTAGACGGTAAGCCAAATATCGATTTAAAGTTTTCTTCAATTCAAAGCTCATATCGACCTTAAAAGGATATGCTATAAGAGACTTTTCACATTATCAGGATTCCTGTGGACACTTTATGAACATATTGCGCTCCCAGTGAATACACCTACAACATTTTCAGTGACATTCAGTTTCCCAAATTGGGATAGAGCGCTAGAAGATAATACCCCCTCTTCCCAAATAACAGCATATATAAGATCTGGACAATACTTGAAGTTTTTTGGTGTGATATATATTATTGAATTTATCGACACTATTGAGTCATATGAATATAGTGTCGATCATATCTACCACAATATATGTGACTGTAATGTTGTTTTTTATTGCTACATTGTTCTTATAAATTTTATTACTTGTATTTTATAGGGATTTAATAAATATTTTCTGCACATGTCAATCTGGTTGCCAAGTGTATGAGTGCTCGCTCATTATTCTATTACTACAATTATTATTATAGGTGGGACTTTTGGGAGGACTGTAACACTGGGGGGCACCCTGGCACAGTATCAGCCTAGCATAATTATTTTTGGAGGACACTATGGGGGTCATTTACAAACAGATATACGCCACTTTTTTGATGTAAATCTGTTGTAGATTGTGGCACAAAGGTCATTTGTTCTGCAGTCTACGACTTTTCCCTGCTCACACCAGGTCTACAAAAGGGAGCAAGGCATGAGCGGGGCAGGGAAGGAGGAAGACCGGCAGGCCTATCTCACTTATCATTTTCTACGCCATTCGGCGCATCCTCCGCCAGCTAAAGGGTATCAAGACCGGCATCTAAAACGCCGGTCTTAATAAATTACCCCCTATGTTTACGGCACTGTAACTGCCAGCGTGGTGTCACCATGCACGAGATTTTGCATGGGATCTTCAAGCAAGATGGCTGCGGTGGCCTCTTCGCGCTCTAATGGCTGAGGTAAGAAAATCGATTTGTTACCATGAAGCATGAGGAAATCCGGCTTTGCGGCGAATCAAAATTTTCCTGAAATTCAGATCGAAGTCCACTTCATGAACTTCAAATTGCTCTACACCAGTCTTCAATCTACAGGGAGAAGATGCAATGAGGCAGATGAGGAGCTGCTGGATAAGTGTATGGGTTTGATGTCTGTTATTATGGGGTCTGAATTTAAGAGGAGGGTCTGCTTGTGCCAGTATTTAGGGGTATCTAGAGTCTAAATTTAACTAGGGGTCTGCCCTGGGTCAGTATTTAACAGGTCTGATTTGTTTGGGGGGGTTCTCGACTTACTGTCTGGTTGTGGGTCTGTTCCTGGCTTTGTATTAGGACATGAGGATTCTGGTCTGGGGACATCCAAACAGAGCCTATATGATGCAGATTTTCCCCCCAAAAAGTTTTTAGGAACAGCACATGGACCGCTAAAATCAGTGCGTCTGTCACTACTTTATGCGTCTCTGAGTGAGGGCAGCCTAACGTTGATGACAGGTTCCCTTTAACGTGGCAATAATTTCTCATGCGAAAAGTAAAATGTAATTTCTTAAAATTAAATTATTTTTTTTCAGTGTTGGATTAAGCAGACTGCAAAACATACAAAATACATAACACTACATAACACATTTTGTATGTTTTGCGGTCTGCTTAATCCAACACTGAAAAAAAATAATTTAATTTTAAGAAATTACATTTTACTTTTCGCATGAGAAATTCATGCCACGTTAAAGGGAACCTGTCATCAACGTTAGGCTGCCCTCACTCAGAGACGCATAAAGTAGTGACAGACGCACTGATTTTAGCGGTGTGATGCTCATCATGAGCTAAAAGTCAGTGGTTGCTGAGAACCAGCATCATGATCATTGCAGCCCAGGCCTTGAGAAGAGTCACATCTACCTGAGAAGAGTCAGAGTTATTCCTAATCTCCTGCTCTCCCGCCCACCTGCTGATGATTGGCATTTCTTTTCTAGGGAGAAGAGTAAGGAGAAGACTGTCAATCATCAGCAAATAGGCGGGGAGAGCAGGAACTGACTCTTCTCAGGTAGATAGATTCAGTGACTCTTTTCAAGGCCTGGGCTGCAATGATTATGAGGCTGGTTCTTAGCAATCACTTACTTTTAGCTGATGAGTGACACACGGCTGACATCAGCGCATCTGTCACTACTTTATGCTGTCCTCAGTGAGTTCAGCATAAAATTGATGACAGGTTCCCTTTAAATAGAATACTGTTAATTTCTTGAGTAATATCATAATAATACACGTTTGTTGCCCTTTTTGACTTGGCAACGTCCTGAGACGTTCATTTAAAATGAATTATACCCAGGACACTCAATGGTTACTGATGGTTTTCTGTTTTATACATCTGACTCAATTGTAGCCTGCCGCACGAGTAAGTCTAATGTTATGCCTCAGAAAATGTGACCACAAAATGTAATTTTTGTGTAAGGATACATAAAGTCTGATCTCATAATGATTGTCTAGGCGCTGTAATTCTTCACTTTACAGCAGTGTATAATTTATCATCCCAAAAGGAGATCATTACTAAGATTTTATGGAAGACAATAGAAAACGGTGCCAGTTGGTTTCAATGTTCCTTAACTAATTGCTCCAAAAAGAACCAAAGAGGGAGAGCGAGACCACAGCGAGCAGTGAGATGGCGGGGGATTACGTGTTTGTCGCTGGCTGGAATGTAGTGCTGTATTCTGTAAATCCTCATTAAAAGTGCCTCTTGAAACCCTGCAATCCCATCTCTTTCTGATGAGTCTTTCAACATCTCAATTGTAACATTTTATAGTTTAAAAGGTATAAAAGCACCTCTCACATTGAAAAGTCAACCCAAACACCATATTACCGAGCAGGAGGAGCTGAGCAGATTGATATATACAGTAGCTTTGTGGGAAAGGATTCAGCAAAGCCTGCCATTTGTTGATCTAAATCCATACTAGGAGTCCAGTGGGCGGTCCTAACCAGTGATTGACAGAGTAGGACCGCTCACTGGACTCCTGAGGTTACTACAATATTGTATATAGTTTTGTGTTATGTAGTGTTATGTATTTTGTATGTTTTGGCCATAACTACTAGTACGGTATGGATGGCAATGGTTGACAGGAACAAGGCTAACCCCTCTTTCCTTCCCTCTTGGTAGGAGTAGGCTGGTTTGCCTTCCTGCCAGGAAGTAGAATTCCTATGAGAACAGAGAGTAGCACACGGCAGAGCTCCTGCTCCTAAAGAGGTTCTCCAGTGAGATCAACTTGATTGTGCCTCAAGTCAATCCTTGAGAAGACAGCAGAGTGAACAGCTACAACCAGCATTTGAAGACACTGCTGTAAGTTTAGGGACTATGGTTAAGACACCCATCACACAGACTGCTGCTAGGCCAGTACAATGCAAGTGTTAAACTAAAGGGGTTGTCCAGTAGTATAACAACTGATATATATGGCTCACAGGGGATTAAAATTTAAAAAACGCCATTCTCACCCCTATCCTTTACCTTTGCTGGTTCCTAACAATCCCCACTTCCTGAACGCTGCTCGACAGTCCGGAAATCCCAGGAAAGGCTCTATGGCCTATGCATAAGCAGATTGTCAAATGATAACATTCTGGATGGTTTCCGCCACCACTAGAGGGCGCTACATAATTTCCTGTGTTCTTTTTTGTTAATAAGGTCATTGTACAGATTACACAGGGTCGTTTTGATTTACTAATTTCTTTTTTAGCAAGCAGTTTAAGGACTGATACAAATAGTTCTGAGGATTCCCTTTTCATTCTGGATTTTGATTGCACACATGGATTACTAACTAAATGCTATTCATTTTATTTCTTTTTACCCCATTTCTAAAGTATCTTACAAAAGTATTCAACACCCCTTGCAATAGACTACGAATAAGGGCTCATGCACAAGACTGTATTTTGCGGTCCGCAAAACATGGATACGCAAAAAATACAGATGACATTTGTGTAACATCTGCAATGCATCCATTTTTTTTTGCGCATCCATTTTAGCAATGCCCTCCTTGTCCACTAAACGGACAAGAATAGAACAGGTTCTATCTTTTTTGCGGAACGGCCATGCGGTCATACGGAACGTATAGAAGTGAAATAAAACAGAACGGACACGGGGAAAAAAATAAGTTTATATGCATGAGCCCTTACACAGATTTTTCCAGCCAATATTTTTATTCCAAGCGAAATGTAAGCAAATGTTTAAAACAGAATTCATTATTTTTCGGCAGCAGATGAAAATGCTGCTTGCATAAGTATTAAACTCCTACAGAATTTCCGAGTTTACATCAGATATTAGCCTCTGCCTGTGCATCATTAAGGGCACAACCGCAAAGCACGGTTGCGACTCGGATGCGGTGCGTTCGAGTACCGTACGGCCATACAAATTGCAGCGGACTGAAACTAATCATGACCACATTGATTAGTCAGTCTACATTGTTAATGGCAACACGGCATCCTAAACAGTGCAAACATAATTAGTTTAATTAGAACTCGCATTATCTCATTTGGCTGCATGGTGCTCGGACACAGAGTGGCTGTGTCGCAACCAAAACTACGTGTAGTCGCATCCCAACAAGTGTCAGCTTTTCCGGACTATTCTCATCCACAATACAGAAAAGAATAGGACGTATTCTATCATTTGTGGAATGGCTACACAAACCCGTAAAAAAAACGGACGTGTGCATGGCCCCATAGAAATGAGTGGGGTCAGCACTCGGACGACAAATTCGGTTGTGTGATCGAGGCCTTAATGTTCAACAGAAGGCAGAAAACAAATCTACAAAACAATTTTCAAGTGTCTGGATGCAAACATATCCTCGTTGTAACTTTCTTTGCAATAGATTACTCACTTTGATTACTTTTATTTTTCCTCATTTTTTGGTACATGCTGTGCGCCGTCGGCACACTGAACAGTGGAAACAGTGACACCTAAAGGTGAAAAGATATTTGACAGTTTTAAACCTTCAGTGTCATTTGCTTCGATGAACACGTCACACGGTCATGTTACTATTGTTTTAAATCAGTGGCCTCCAACCTCTGGCTTTTCGAGGTCATGCTGGGACTTGCAGTTCTACCTAAGCCGGCAAGCCACAGAGTTGGCGACGACTATTTCAAAGGGAACAACAACAGAGTGATATAATATCTGCTTAAACCTTTCACTGACCACAACATTATTTGACCACAGATGGTTGGCTTTCAAACTAGCTTTGGAAAAAAATAAATTTCAAGAAAAACTTCTGGTATATCATTAGCTGCCGAGGAAAAGAATGAGAGGAGGAGAATAAGATATTTGCGAGTCACATATAAGCAGCAAAAGGGACTTCTGTTGGAGGTGGAAACAGGAGGAGGTAAATAACTTGTCTGCTACTCATCACTAAATGTCATTTTCTTCTGCTCCGTTATTAAAGACCAGACAAATATAAGGAGGCGGCTGCGTCCGCCGGCACCGCTACTAATTGTGCTCTCTTTTATTACACTCTGCAGCTTGCCATTTTGAGGCAGTTTAAAGGTGCAGCTCGATTCATATATCCCGGCTAGTCATTTAATTAACAGTCTTCACTCTTTCTTTCTAGGAAGCAGAAAAGTAAATCCCTAATAAGAATCGTAGAGCCGCCCGCCTCGCTTTTATTTTACCGTACGGCAGCTCATAAAGCATTTTCCTTAACAATAATCCTTAAAATTCAGCGTTTGTCATTTTACAGTATCTGGAGACAATGTAACTTGTTGTACTCGCTTCTAAAGAGCGCCTTCGTCATTCGTGTATTCGGCAGGGCTTGATTTTTATCTGGGGCATATTATAATTTCCAGCAGCTCGCTGTACAGTAGAAGGTTTGGCTGTTCATCTTTTAATGAGAGTGAAGAATATAGGGAGAGTTGATCACAAATTGCGCACCAGTCTTTTTGGCTCAAAAAAGTCACAAATTTTGCATTACAATTTGTGTCTTTGACATTTATGGCAATTTAAAGCGGTTCTCCCAGGACGAGTCCGGGTGCATGGATTAAAAAAATAAATAAATCACCTGTACAGTAAGCACCAAGCTCCTTTCTCCTTCACTTCTGGTCCTCACTGGGCCAGATGTGTGACGTGCTTTCTACACGTATATCGCTGCTGCTGGCCAATCAGTGGCTTCAGGTGTGAAGTGTGCAGACGCGACATGTGACCATTTGATCCAGCAAGTGGAGGATGAGCTTGGTGCTGAAACCAGAGCACTGGTGACAGGTAAGTCTTGTTTTTTAACCCCTATATTATGACAAGAGGTTCCCAGTCTCTGTGAGAACTTAAATAAAAGGGGGTGTTGGCAGACAGAAGGGACATGATGTGGACATTGCTGCAACACCACCAGCGAGAAGTGTGGACTCACTAGGTCAATAATGCATTTATTCTAAGCCAAGGAGCAGAGTCTAAGGATTGTGCATTTCTCACCCTTAACCACCAGAAGTAGCAAAGGGCTTTTCCACTTGGAATGCCCATTTAGTTACCTGGAAAAGGCTCTGCTAGCAATGGCTGACACACAGTCAGGCAGGAGATTCCAAATTGGAATACAGGAACAATAGACAAAATGTGCAGTCAGAAGCTCAAGGCAGGCAGAGTTCAGAATGGACAGCAAACAACTAGAACAGGTTGAGGAAGTTGATAGAAGTCAAGCAGAAAACCCACCTTGGCAAAGTAGGAACCGAATGGACCTTATTACTCAGGCACATAGTGATATGGGGAGGATTCTGATCAAGCCTGGTACCTGCAGGCACATTTGTCAGAGTCAGGGGCACTTGGATTATTTCAGGCCTAGGAATGGTGTTTGTGAGTCCTAACTCTAGGACGGCAGGAGCAGGGCTGGCAATCATCCAGACATTTGTGGACAGTCCGTAAAAATAGGCGACTTTTTTCCTGTGTCCGTGAAAAAAATAGAAGTGTCTGTGATTTGTTTGAGCTTGGTGGCACTTGATTAGATTATTAGATTATTTTATCATAATTTTACAGCTCGCTGTAAATGCTGGTAATAAGGTGTTATCAGTATATTGAGCTATAGGCATGTATTACTTATAATCTATATAGTACATTATGGTTTTTCAATTTGTCTGTAAAAAATGTTAGCTATCCGTGATTTGGCGATAAGAAATAAGAAACATAGAATGTGTCGGCAGATAAGAACCATTTGGCCCATCTAGTCTGCCCAATATACTGAATACTATGAATAGCCCCTGGCCCTATCTTATATGAAGGATGGCCTTATGCCTATCCCATGCATGCTTAAACCCCTTCACTGTATTTGCAGCTACCACTTCTGCAGGAAGGCTATTCCATGCATCCACTACTCTCTCAGTAAAGTATTACTTCCTGATATTACTTTTAAACCTTTGCCCCTCTAATTTAAAACTATGTCCTCTTGTAGCAGTTTTTCTTCTTTTAAATATTCTCTCCTCTTTTAACTTGTTTATTCCCTTTATGTATTTAAAAGTTTCTATCATATCCCCTCTGTCTCGTCTTTCTTCCAAGCTATACATGTTAAGGTCCTTTAATCTTTCCTGGTAAGTTTTATCCTGCAATCCATGTACCAGTTTAGTAGCTCTTCTCTGAACTCTCTCCAAAGTATCAATATCCTTCTGGAGATATGGTCTCCAGTACTGCGCACAATACTCCAAATAAGGTCTCACTAGTGCTCTGTAGAGCGGCATGAGCACCTCCCTCTTTCTACTGGTAATGCCTCTCCCTATACACCCTAGCATTCTGCTAGCATTTCCTGCTGCTTTATGACATTGTCTGCCTACCTTTAAGTCTTCTGAAATAATGACCCCTAAATCCCTTTCCTCAGATACTGAGGTTAGGACTGCATCACTGATTTTATATTCTGCTCTTGGGTTTTTATGCCCCAGGTGCATTATCTTGCACTTATCAACATTAAATTTTAGTTGCCAGATTTTTGACCATTCCTCTAGTTTTACTAAGTCCTTTTCCATTTGGTGTATCCCTCCAGGAACATCAACCCTGTTACAAATCTTTGTGTCATCAGCAAAAAGACACACCTTATCATCGAGGCCTTCTGCAATTACGCTGATAAAGATATTAAACAATATGGGTCCCAGAAAAGATCCCTGAGGTACCCCACTGGTAACAAGACCATGGTCTGAATATACTCCATTGACTACAACCCTCTGTTGTCTGTCCCTCAGCCACTGCCTAATCCATTCAACAATATGGGAGTCCACGCACAAAGACTGCAATTTATTGATTAGCCTTCTAAGTGGGACAGTATCAAAATCCTTACTAAAGTCTAGATAAGCGATGTCTACTGCACCTCCGCCATCTATTATTTTAGTCACCCAATAAAAAAAATCTATAAGATTAGTTTGACATGATCTCCCTGAAGTAAACCCATGTTTTTCATCTTTCAATCCATGGGATTTTAGATGTTCCACAATCCTCTCCTTAAGTATGGTTTCCATTAATTTCCCCACTATTGATGTCAGGCTTACTGGCCTATAGTTGCCCGATTCCTCCCTACTACCTTTCTTGTGAATGGGCACAACATTTGCTAATTTCCAATCTTTTGGGACGACTCCTGTTACCAGTGATTAGTTAAATAAATCTGTTAATGGTTTTGCTAGTTCACCGCTGAGCTCTATTAATAGCTTTGGGTGTATCCCATCAGGCCCCTGTGACTTATATGTATTAATTTTAGACAGCTGACTTAGAACCTCTTCCTCTGTAAAGACACATGCATCAAAAGATTCATTAGTCTTCCTTCCTAACTGAGGTCCTGAAAAGTTCTGGTTGGCAACCCTGGGCAGGAGGAATCAGGGGAACACAGTTGTACCAGGAAAACAACAGTTTTACTGATCTTACCTGAAGCATGGTGGTTACAGAGTTGCAAGAGATAATTTGCTTAGTGGTTACAGTCTTAAGTGGGGCAACAAGCATATGGTTATAACAGCATATCAATGAAGACACAATAGTTAGAGGCAATACATTAGGTTAATTAGGTATACTGTCTCTTTAAGAGGCAAAGGGTAAATATAATACAATCCCTTTAAGAGGCATCAACTCATTCCTCTCTGGCTTGCATTGCACCCAACTTCCTTGGCATAGAGACTCTGGCTTTGGTCTCCTCAGGGTCTCAATGAAAGGGTGCTTTACACTGCCTGATGTTTGGGAAGATTATCGTCAACAAGCTTTTGTACAAATGCCCGTCATAATCTGCTGGTGTAAAGAAGCTGTTGATTACTTGATAAACCAGTGAAATGCTCGTTCACTGGGTAATTGAATCTTTCTTGCAGACACCTAAATCATCGCTTGCCTGCAGCAGATCATGCCACCTTTACAACCTCTGCTGCCAGTGAACAATGATTCTGCGCGGGGATGAGCAATGGCATTAGTGACCGCTCCATCCCATACTGTGGAGGAGATTGCTGCATGTAAATCACAAGCAAGCAATTGTCAGAAGAGAACGCTTCCTTCCCAACAATCACTTACTTTGGGCCATGTAAAGGGTCCTTAACAGGGGCTTAGCTATAGGGGAAGCAGGCGAAGCGGCTGCTTTGGGGCCCAAACTCAGAAGAGGCTCACCCAGGAGGAGGACTAAAAGATTTTATTGTAGGGGTCCCCTCAACACATAGCAAAGTACATGTAATCTGCATAAGCTCTGGCAGACAGTTGCAATATCTTGTGGTACACTCTTTTCAGTCCACTTGTGCTGTTCCTCATGGCACACTGCGTTGCTTACAGGTGGCAGGCTGGCTGGTCTTTGTCACAGGTCTGACTACTGTACAGGCTTCGGCTGTGCTCAGGATGCAGCTCAGGGGCAGCATTTCTCTACCGCTCAGCTATGACCAGAACCCTACTGCAGCATTTATTAGGTAGACAAAATTAATACAAGGCAGGTACTAATGTATTGTGATTGTCCGTATTGCCTCCTTTGCTGACTTTAATTTTTCCATCACATTATACACTGCTTATTTCCAAGGGGTACGACTAGAGATAAGCAAATTTTTCAAAAATTCAATTCGCCGAATTGTTTGGAAAAAAATTGGTACGGTCCGAATTTATTTGCATCGAATTTTGTTAAAAAAATGCAATTTCCTGGCTGCAGAGAGCCTATATAGTGGTGTAGAACACGGTGCCTTTCAGTAACACGCATAGGGAGTCTGCTTTGGTAGTGAAATAATACTGTGAGTCAGTATGACATGCAGATGACAGGTGTCACTCTTAGAATCACTGCACTTATTAGGGCAGTCACGGGGCCAAAACTGACCAAATAACTATGAACTCAGCCTTAGGCCTCTTTCACACTACAGTATGTCCATTTCAGTGTTTTGCGTTCCGTTTTTAACGGATCCGTTCAGTTTTTTGGTTCCGTTGTGTTTCCGTTTCCGTTCCGTCGTTCCGTTCTGTTTTTCCGTATGGCATATACAGTATACAGTAATTACATTGCAAAAATTGGGCTGGGCATAACATTTTCAATAGATGTTTCAGAAAAAACGGAACGGAAACGGAAGACATACGGATGCATTTCCGTATGTGTTCCGTTTTTTTGCGGACCCATTGACTTGAATGGAGCCACGGACCGTGATTTGCAGGCAATAATAGGACATGTTCTATCTTTCAACGGTACGGAAAAACGGAAATACGGAAACGGAATGCATACGGAACACATTCCGTTTTTTTTGCGGAACTATTGAAATGAATGGTTCCGTATACGGACCGTATACGGACCGCAAAAAACGGACCGCAAAACGAAAAAAAAAAAAACGGTAGTGTGAAAGAGGCCTTACAGGTCGATGTTAGCGCCAAGAAGAAGCGCACTCCTTTTACACGGTCGTCAGCTGATTCCACATCGATGTCTACAGAACCTGTTCTATTAAATGCTTATACAAGTAGAGCCTCCCGACAGAGTGGAGAGGGTGTCAGCAGTACGTTTGTGTCAACGTCACTGATTATTTTGCCCTTCCTCTGATCCTTCAGAACAATAACCCCCAAAAAACGGATCCTGTCTAGTGAGCACCCGCCTTCACTCGGTCAGAATATGGTCAGTAATCCATCAGTATTGCTAATGCCCCAAAAAAAACAGGAGTGGATCCAAAACAGAGATGATCGAGTCAACCATTCAAGAACCGCTGGGTTGCTGGTCAAGACACGACCGCTAGATGACACCGGGAGCTCAGGCCTCTCGCTGCGACACCTGCTGCAACGCCCCCTTACTCTTCTGTGACCTGTGCTTGCGCCAGAAACATTTAGGCCTCTGCCACTCCCCTGTGCAGGGCCTGGACCTTCTCTGTCTGACATACTGTTAGATCAAATAAATAAATAAAAAGGAAATTAAAACACCCCCAAAAAAAGTCTGTAATTTTCTCACTTCACCACACAACGGCTAATAAGCCCCTTTTTTCCCCACTAATACACGCCACAAACGGCTTTAGAACATATAACTGCACCGCTGATCGGCAAATCTATATTTTTTCCAATAATACACGACAATAAGGGCTGTAATTTTAGCACTTCACCACACAGCAGCTAATAAGCCCTTGTTTTACCACTAATACAAGCCAAAAAATGCTTTAGAACATATAACTGCACCGCACAAGGGCAAATAAAAGACGTAGAAATATTTCCTTGTAATAAACCCTGTTAATGCCTGTATCAAGCAGCACTTGCACCCTAATAAGAACGGTTTGCTGGAATAACAGAGCTGTATAATGGCAATTTGGATCCCCAGTCAGTGCAGCAAGGTGTAATAGGATTGTTCCCATTACCCAGGCTGAAACCTCCCCTTCTGAACCCTGTTCAAAATAAATGTTGCGGAATGATTCCTCCGTATCCTTTCCCTACACCTTGAATAATAATTTTTTTAGCACAATAAAGTCTTTCCTAGCACTGTCCCTAGCGCCTGCTGACATCTCTCCCTGCACTAAGTACACTGGAAAATGGCAGAATCTAAGATGGCTGACGCTATTTATACGGCTGTGACATCACAGGGCTGCCTGGCTGCTGATTGGCTGCATGCATGGCATTATGGGTGATCCCGCCTTCCCAGAGTTCCTTGCTCCATGTCTTCACACGTGCAGCAGCCATTTTAGGAAAAAATGTGATTCGTTACCACGAATCGCAAGGAAATTCTAATTCGGTGCCAATCGAATAAAACCTGAAATTCGGATCGAATTCCACTTCGTCAACTTCGATTCGCTCATCTCTACGACCACCCTGCAATCCGCCAGTGGCGGATCCAGAGCCTGGTCTCGGGAGGGGCACTTCCAGATTGTTTTGTGGCGGCGGACAGAAAAGAATGTGGTGCTTATAGAACAGACTATTTAATTTAACCTATCGTACAGCTCTAACACATATAATCTAATAGACTGTCTGAAGTACTGGTGCTCTCTTCTATAAAGATGGTGGTGCGCCGGGCCCTTGTGGATACAGAGTTTCTCCAGAGAATCGCGAACACCCAAAGTTCGCCGCGAAACGACCGCCGGGCGAACCGCGAGGCCATCTCTAGTCCCTGGTAATAGTCTTTGACCACACAGGGCAGTAAATGATTTGTTTTCATTGGGGCTCTCAGATCTCATCAGTTACACACACTGGTCTTTTGCAGGTCTTCCTGGGGGTCGGGCGGCTCAGGACCAGTCTGATCACACTCTGCACTGAGGAGACAGATCGCAGCAGTCCCCCTGCACCGCAGAGACAACACAGGACCCCCACACCTTACCGCAGACTCACACACAACACTCTGCTACAGGCGCTCATACACACGCAGGCTCCCGAGGCACAAAGAGAGAGAGAGACAGGCAGCGATGTCCCCGTCAGGCTGTCAGTCACCATGTGAGCAGAAGAAATGCTCTGTCTATAACTAATGAGTATCAGGGTATATTATACAGGGGTAATATAACTGAGGAGGGGTATCAGGGTACATTATACAGGGGTAATATAACAGAGGAGGGGTATCAGGGTACATTATACAGGGGTAATATAACTGAGGAGGGGTATCAGGGTACATTATACAGTGGTAATATAACTGAGGAGGGGTATCAGGGTACATTATACAGTGGTAATATAACTGAGGAGGGGTATCAGGGTACATTATACAGGGGTAATATAACTGCTGAGGAGGGCTATCAGGGGACATTATACAGGGGTAATATAAGTTATATTACCCCTGCATAATTTCCCCTGATAGCCCTCCTCAGTTATATTACCACTGTATAATGTACTCTGATACCCCTTAGTTATATTACCCCCTGTATAATGTACCCTGATACCCCTCCTCAGTTATATTACCACTGTATAATGTACTCTGATACCCCTTAGTTATATTACCCCCTGTATAATGTACCCTGATACCCCTCAGTTATATAACTGAGGGATATCAGGCAGGGTACATGCAGCGTCCCACTACGTGTGTGTGGGCACTGTTTAAAGTACTTTTTCATCTTAATTGCATTGTACAGTAATGTATAATCTTGCATTTATGTATCTGCAAAATCCCTGTTAACAGGCCTATTAGGTGTAATTTATACATCCCACCACTAGATGGGTGTAAAGTTCAGGTCCTATATATACTCAGGTCAGGCCTAGTTAGTTAGTTAAGGCAGAATAGAGTGGGGACAGAGACAGGTAAGTGTGGAGATCAGTGTGGATATTGACACTGAGAGAGTGAAAAGGTGCAGATCCAGCACGTCAGCTCTAAAAAGAAGTTCTAGTCCAGAAAGGGGCAAGAGAAAAGGACAAATTTAAACTCATCCAAAGGATAAAAGCCGTGAATCAGGCATAAAAGATCTTTGGGATATTTTAGGTGAAGGATACCCTAGCCTCCGGCAACCTCACCAAGATTCCACTGACATTGAAGTAACCCACTGCTCTGGATTTGCAGAATTAACTTTATACCATCTAGAGACTGCATAATTGTACTGCTGCAACCCAGAGACATCCAAAGTAAAAGTAGTGAGTTGCATCTTACCACTGTCTACCTCATTATTACTACTACTGGTTGTACCACCATTAACGGTACTGGCGTCACGACAAAAACCATCAAGGGACTCAGCCGCAACAAGCACCCTAAGCACCCCTAACATCAAGGGCACCTCAACCACCATCTTGGCTGATGCTTCCTACCACAGAGCGTGCCCCGGAGGATTTTGTGCTGTCCACCTCAACACTGTGCTGCCAGCCCAGGGAGGCTTTCTGCTAACCATGAGTAAACTGATGAACTGTGTGTTATACCATTTGACCCCTCATCGGTCCTCACGTGTTCCCCCTGCGACCGGCTGACTGCATAACTTTTTATTGGCGTCACGAACAGGATAATTAACCGTTGCGCCATATTTGAGAGACTGTCGCATGTGAATAAGCCCCTTTATTTGCTTGAGAGACTTTTGCTTATTGTGCGCTGTTTTGGGGCCCAGAACTGTTTAAACTGATTGCAAAGTATATTGAGGTGCTATACTAGTCCCCAGCATCAAAATCGCAGTGTCAAAAGTGGAAATATTCAACATTTGTGTGTCATTATAACTGCTTGCTGTCAGTGAATAGACTGTTACTGTTCAACTAATATGGCCACAGGAGCTCCGATTAAAAAAATAATACTGCGCCATCACTGTGCTAATTGGCGACACCCCCTGCAGAGCGGGAAAAGCAGTGTACTGCCCCTTTATGCAAAGTTGTCCGGTTCAAGCCCATCCTACCTGTACTGTGTGGGTTCGGAGAGGCGGGCCCTGTATGCAAGCGCAGCGCCGCCTCCTCTGATTGTGGCCACATCAAAGGGAGATGCTGCGCACGGGAGGACGGTGTGACGTGGGTGCATCCCCAAAGGTATCGCGAGATTTACACCGGCAAGCTCCCGGATCGCATCGCATTGCCTGTCTGCCCCCAAGTAACTACCGCAGACTGTAATTTACTCTCGGCACTTCAAAGTGAAGCATCGCTAGCCAGGAGCGCCATTAGGAATCCAAATAAGCGCTGCCTGAGTATTATACTTAGCCGACATTAAACATTTAAAGGGCCATACACCGAAAAATAGCGGTCGCCCATAGCAATGTTAAATCAAAAGTATTGAAAGCCACAATTAACCTATCTGACTAATTAAACTATTGTCAGGAAGATAACGTGCAGGCTGACCTCCGCGGACCCACTGCGGCAGCCGCAGCCGGTCCTAGCGCTATGCCAACTGCTGCAGCACCAAGTTTAATGCCTTTGACTATGCCTTATTATTTTGGGGCCCCCTGGTTCCCACGTTATTCTGGTGAAACTCATACTTTAAGGGACTTTAAAGAAAAAATGCTTGCTGTGTTCAGGTTGTACCCTGTATCCCCAGAACAGCAGATGAAGATTCTTCTTGCGCAATTAGAAGGAGCTGCTCTCAGAGAAGTGAAATCCTGGCCAAGCTCAGAGAGAAGGACACTGGAGCAGATATTTGAACGTCTCTACACCACCTTTGAACCCAGGACCGTGTCCGAGGTCAAGATGAGGTTCTTCAGTAAAAAACAGCAAACGGGTGAGTCACTCAGAGACTTTGCATTATCTTTACAAGAAGCCCTTAGAGCTGTTGTACAAGTAGACCCCCGTGAGGCAGAGAATCAGGACAAAACCCTGAAAGAACAGTTTATTGAAGGTGTCAATACAGACAATTTAAAGAGCCAACTAAGAATGTTAGCCGCCCAGCATCCAAGTGCTGCTTTCCTAGATTTTAAAGAACTAGCTATCAGTATACTGGGAAAAAGTTCACCAACAGAACCAGTTGGATCCGCTGTAGTGCCAGTAACACAGCCAGTCACCCCTGTTAAACCTTTACCTGTCGTCAGTCAGGCAACTCAAGCCCCCATTCCTGACGCAGTTGCTGCCCTTACTGAGCAAGTCCAATTCCTAACTAAAAGTCTGGAGAAAGTTCATATGAAATTGGAACAATGGGAAAAGCCACTATTGCTTGAGGATGAGAAACCAGTATCCAGAAGGCTCTTCTCCCCTGATTACAAAGGGACTTACTTCAGAAATTCAGGCGGATACCCACCTGACTGCACTAGTACCCCCAAGCGGCCTATCTGTACATACTGTCACAAACCAGATCATACTGAAGCCACCTGCTGGCAGTTAAACGGGCGACCCCCGAGGTCAGGGACCACCCCTCGGGAGGTAGATCAATAGGTCCAGAAGATCCTTATTGGATGCCAAGATATGTAGGATCCCGTCCAGAAGTGACACTTCAAATAAATGGAGTTCCTTTTGTTGCCCTAGTTGACACAGGATCCCAAGTCACTACCATACAACAAACAGCATTTGAGAAATACTGGGATCAAAATCAACTTACCCAGCCACCAGAATCCTGGCTGAGTCTCATAGCCAGCAACGGCAAACCTGTACTAATACTGGGTTACTGGGAACCTACCATTCAAATAGGAAGATCCATCCTATCCCAACAAGGCATCATTGTAGTGCAAGTAAAAGAAAACAATAACAACCCTCCTATAGTCTTAGGCATGAATGTCCTTAGGAATTGCTATGTTGAAATGTTGGAAGCTTTACACCAATTACTGTCTACTGCTTCTTTTGCTTCTAAGAAGGTAATCCAGCAAACTTTCCGTGTGCTGAGTGCGCAACAGAGATTCGCTAATGAAAGAGGAGAAATTTGCTGTGTCCGCATCCGAGATAATCAATCAGTGATTCTCAAGCCCAACACTGAAACTCTCCTATGGTGCCAAGCTGTAGTCGGAATTCAAGGTCAAGACTACCAAGCCTTGGTGGAACCAGTTGTTTTGGAAGACTATCCTTTAGTCAGAGCTGCAAGAAGCCTGGTAACTGTCACTGAAGTTAAAGTGCCTATTTGTCTCCTCAACTTGAGTGATCACAATGTCACATTAGCCAAGTACCGTCCTATTGCACAGCTGATCCAAATCACCTTTCAAGAAGTCATCAGCGTGACTACAGATCTCAAGAAAGTACACCCACAGGGCCAAAACTTAAACACCCCCTGGTGGAAAGAACTTCATGTGGGAGATGCCTCCACACCAGAACACCAAATAGATGGAGTATTGCAAGTCGTGAAGGAACATCACCGTGCCTTCAGCAAACATTCTACAGACTATGGAGAAGTAGACATCATAAAACACTCCATCCCTACAGGTTCACACTCACCGATCAAGGAAAGGTATCGGCCTATACCACCTACTATGTACCAATCAATCAAGCAAATGATTCAAGAAATGAAAGACTCAAACATCATCAAAGACAGCCATAGCCCATGGGCTGCACCATTAATCCTAGTCCGGAAAAAAGACGGCAACATCAGATTCTGTGTGCACTACAGAAAAATCAATCAAATTACCCACAAAGATGCTTATCCTTTGCCACGCATAGAGGAATCCTTGACAGCTTTAGGATCTTCAGCCTACTTCTCTACACTTGATTTAACCAGTGGATACTGGCAAGTACCCATGGCACCAGAAGATCATTAGAAAACTGCATTCACTACCCCTATGGGCCTATTTGAGTTCAAATGCATGCCCTTTGGACTTTGCAATGCGTCTGGAACTTTTCAAAGACTCATAGAGCGTTGTCTGGGCCACAAAAATTTTGAAACCGTCCTGCTGTACTAATTAAGCACGGACTTAAAGTTAAACCATCCAAGTGTCATCTACTGAAGCCAAAAGTTAAATACTTAGGGCATATCGTCAGCTCTGAAGGTGTTAAACCAGATCCAGAGAAGATAGCCGCAGTCTGTAATTGGCCTACTCCCACTACGGTGAAGGAGGTAAGAAGTTTCCTTAGCTTCGCAGGATATTACAGACATTTCATTCCTCACTTTGCCCAAATTGCAGAGCCAATCTTGGAACTTTTGAGAGGGCATCCTAAAAGATACCAGAAGACTGCCATACCAGTGGAATGGAACACTGAAAGAGAAATTGCCTTTCAGCTCCTGAAGAAGAAATTAACCGAACCACCAATCTTAGGTTATCCGGATTATCAACAGCCATTTCATCGTTGCACAGATGCAAGTAAGAAAGGCCTGCGAGCTGTTTTTTCACAAGTACAAGAAGGTAAAGAAAGAGTCATTTACTACTCTAGTAGATCTCTTAGAGGTAGTGAAAAGAATGACCAAAACTACAGTTCCTTCAAGTTGGAATTCCTCGCACTCGTGTGGGCTGTTACAGAAAAATTTGAAGACTACTTTGCTGCAACACCCTTCGTGGCCTTCACTGATAACAATCCACTAGCACATCTTAACACCGCCAAGTTAGGAGCGTTGGAACAAAGATGGGCCTCACGCCTTGCTAACTATAACTTTACTGTAAAATACAGAACAGGAAAAGCAAACGAAAATGCAGATGCTTTATCCCTTCTGCCAACCAAGGAATACCCTACTTCACAAGAAGACACTTGGGAAGAAGTAGAAATGCCATCCTTCTATAACAACTTTGCCCATCAAGACATCATCACTGTTAAAGGAAAAAAGGTCTTTAACTCTCAACTGCAAGTGGATCCAAAATCTCATGTAGACAATGAAAGATGGATCAAATTACAGAATGAAAGCAGAGTGTTAGGAGAACTGCAAGATTTCTTCACCAGTGGAAGAACCCCAGAAAGAATTTGTAGAAAAAATGCAGACTTAGAGTTGTCCAGATTATGGAGACATAGAAAACACCTCTTTCTTTAAAAAGGCCTACTACTAAGAAAAACTTTGGACCCAGTTACATGGGATCGTCTTTATCAAATCCTAATACCTTGCCGTGATGCAAGAATCATTCTTGAAATGTATCATGACCAATCAGGACACTTTGGCGTGCAGAAAACAGAAGCCACCATCTGTAAAAGATTCCTTTGGATCGGAATAAGAGGAGATATTGAGAAATGGTGTCGAGAATGTTCCACCTGTGCTGTTGGAAGAGGTGAGAAACATGACCAAAGAGCTCCCTTGCATTCCATAGTGAGCAAAACACCATTAGAAATAGTCGCAATCGGCCATGTGAAATTGGAACCAAGTAGCTCAGGTTATACCTATGCTATGACTATCATTGACCACTACACAAAATTTGTTGTAGCTGTGCCTGTAAAAGACTTGACCGCAAAAACAACTGCAGATGCTTTCTGGAAACATTTCTTGTTACCATATGGATGTCCAGAGAGAATCCTCACAGATCAAGGATCTGCCTTTGAATCCCAACTCTTTAAGGAACTATGTACTTTTCACACTTGTCAAAAAATCAGGACCACAGCGTATCATACCCAAGGGAATGGACTTTGTGAGAAGATGAACCAAACTCTTATTGAAATGTTAAGAGCAGTCCCACCTTCTACAAGAAATGATTGGCCTACTTTATTGCCTCAGCTGATGTATACTTACAACAACACTATCCATTGTTCTACTGGGTATACACCCTACTACCTTATGTTTGGCCGACAAGGTACCTTACCTGCTGATCACACTTTGGGCGTACAAGTGCCTGATGCAATCAACCCCCTACCAAAGACTGATTGGGTGGCTGAACACCAAAGGTGTTTAATTAACGCGCAAGAAATTGTTCAACAACGTATGGGACATGCCCAAGAAAAACAACAGAAAGACTACAACCAATCTGCCAAGGCAGAACCACTCAAAATTGGTGATCGTGTCTGGTTAAAAAATAACCATAGAACCAGCAAACTTGATAGCATTTCTGCTATTCTGAATCCAGAAACTGATGCATATGAGATTACCCAAGAGGATAAATCCTGTGTAGTACACAGGAATCGCCTAAAGTTGTGCCTTAAAGAAGATACCCCAGAAGAGACTTCTCAAGAAGAAGCTGTTCGAGAGGAAATTCCACCTATTGAGCCAGAACTGGAAAAACCAACTGAGCCAGAGGGAACAATACAGTCCTTGGGAAAAACATTGCTAGCTTCTGACCCTTTGCAATGGTTCTTAACCCCATGGCTCAACATTCTAGTGCCTGCTAAAACTAATACCCCAATACTTTGACCAGAAACTGAAGTTGTCACAATTCAGGAAATCCCAAGTTCCCCGGAAACAAGGTCTGAAGAATCACAGCCACTTGGGAGATCTGAAAGGAGTACCAGAGGACAACCACCAGTCCGTTATGGAGATTTCCTGCTCCAGCAGCTGAGAAGTTAAGATCCCAGCCATGTTAATTCAGAAAAAGGACTAATATACTGTTTATCGTGTTCCATTTGCCTTAAAGGACTTTATAAGGGACTGTTTGCCGGTTTTGCAACGTTCAAGTCCGCACCCGGAGATAGACTTTCACGTACCTGAGCCTCCGCGCTGTTCCACTTTGATATTTATTTGTGCCTAGGGAATGGACTCATACCCTGTGAGCCTCCTGAGATGTTTATTGTGTTTTCCTCATCATTATGGACTATTTTAGTTGCCGGTATATTAGAAGTATGCAGATAAAATAATGTGTTACCCCATTTGATGCATTTTGTTGTTGACTGAGATATGCTTGCCTAACCCATTTTATTCATAGGTACAAGAAGTACAAGAATGTGAGTTATGGCATTATTTCCCTATGCATGCATGCTTCTACTTTTTTATATCTTTCAGGAAGAAACAACATCGAGTCAAGAATGTGTCGAAACACTATCACGCCGCCCTCACCTCACTAGCAGGCACGCTGACCGGGCAAGCAGCAGCTTCATGCTCTTCCTTCCAACTTTGCCGCCCAGATGGGACCACTCCCTCTCCTGTCTGCGTGCACCTACATGCACGACTCTGCCTCCATCCCCCTGTGTGAACTTAGCCGCCCGCCGGCTGCCCGCAGGACAGGTATTGTAATTACAGTGCGGCACTGCGGTGGTGGCCAGCGTTAAAGGGGAAAATCAGCAGCAAACTCCTCGGGAGGGGGGGGCAATTGCCCTGTTGCCCCCCCCCGGATCTGCCAAAGCAATCCGGCAGCAGTGGCCAAGCTTGCACACTAAAGGAAATGGTGTTGGCCTTTCTGGTGGCCAGGACTGCGGGAGTGCTCATAGGCCTGCACTTTTTCCTATGTGACCCTGTGAAATACTGAATGGGTGACCTCTGCAGCATTCAGGTGACGCTCGTCAACAGGATGTTGATTCCCAGAAACTGGAGACTTGCAAAGGTGGCCATGAAGTGATGCAGCTGGAATACAGCAGCAGAGACCAGTTAAGTATGAACCCCACCATGAGTCCAGTGTTAGATATCTTCTTTAGATTAGAAAAAGCATATCAATGTGCTCAGCTCTTCCTGATCTAGAACATGCTGTCTGCAGATTACACTGTATTTTATGATGGCAGGTCCTCTTAAAGAACCTAAATGATTAAATAGGAAAAAGAGCAAACAGCAGGTGGCGCTATACAGATATATTTCATTGAATAGCTCAGTGGCTATAATACATTTTTAATTACATGCAGTTGCAAAAGTATTCAGATCCAGGTACTGGTTGGAAAAATGTAGTATATTTTTCATGGAACAACCCATTTAAGTTACATGTAGGGATGATCGGACCTGTGGGTGTTCGGGTTCGGCCGAACTTCGGGTCAAAGTTCAGGTTCGGGACCTGAACTTGACACGAACTCGAACTGGAACCTCATTGAAGTCAATGGGGACCTGAAATTTGGTGCACTAAAATGGCTGTAAAAAAGTCGCAGTAAGGGCTAGAGGGATGCAAAAGGAAGCAAAATGGGGGTAAGAGCAGAACAGTTGACCTGCAAACAAATGTGGATAGAGAAATGACTTAAAATAACAGAATAGAAAAAAATAAAAAAAAATAATCTTGAACTAGGAGGCGGAGGTCAAAGTGGAGTGGAAGGTTAAGGAGGCCGTGGACATGGCGGTGTAGGTGGAAGAGGCGGTGGAGGAGGAGGTAGCCAACAGTGTTTTTTTGTTTTGTTTTTTCCTTTATTTATTTTAATATTTTTTATTTTTTTATAAATTTGGGAAGACCACAAAACATTGGGAAATAGAAAAGAGAATGCAAAGAGAAAGTGCGCTGGAGTATAACAATGGCTGGGTGCGGCCGGTATACTTGTCTCCTCAGCACAAGGTATGGACAAGTCCTGTGGGATCCATGCCTGGTTCATTTTAATGAACGTGGGCTTGTCCACGTTGGCTGTGGACATGCGGCTGCCCTTGTCTGTGATCAACCCCCCCCCCTCCACGCTAAACACACGTTCGGATAATACACTGGCTGCAGGGCAGGCCAGCACCTTCAAGGCGTAAAGGACAAGCTCAAGCCATGTGCCCAATTTGGAGACCCAGAAGTTGAATGGGTCAGACCCATCAGTCAGTACGTGTAGGCGTGTGCACATGTACTGTTCCACCATGTTGCTGAAATGCTGCCTCCTGCTAAAACATTCCGTATCAGCTGGTGGTGCTGGTTCTTGTGGCGTGCTGACAAAGCTTTTCCACATTTTGGCCAGGCTAACCCTCCCTTCTGAGGTGCTGGCGGTGCCCCAGCTACGTTGTCTACTTCTTCCTCCTCTGCCTTTGCCTTGTGCTTCCACTGAGCCCCCGCTGTCTGTTGCGAATGCCATCAGCAGCGCGTCTACCAGCGTGCGCTTGTACTCGCTCATCTTCGGATCACGCTCCAGTGACAGAGTTAAGGGCCACGACCCTTATTTAATGCTTTCCTCATTCTTTGAGGTCAGCAACCGAACTAACAGACAGATTAACTATATTAATTTCACAGTCACGTATGCAGTGCAGAGAACCAAACAAGAAGAAGGCCTCATCTATATGTACATAGTCAAGGGCAAACAAAAAAACCAACTATATAAACCTAAAAAGTCGTTACACAAACAACAATTGAATGCCCAGTATGTAAAAGTATATTTTATTTCATAATAGTAAGTAATACATAATAATAAAAATATAACAAATAACAAAAGAAATAATGAATTATAGAGAGTCAGTGGAAAAACTCCGGATGCCGCAGTCCCCCGGGCCTGTGTCTCTATAGCCCACCACAAGATGGATCACATGTAGGGCATGTATTGGATACACAATGTGGTGATGGGACAGAAAAGTAGGGAATAGAAATATACATCCAGTACGGTCATCTAGTCTGTAACCATCACCAAAATGTGTGGCCTGAGACGTATGGATCCTAATATGTCACAAATGTAGACATGGGCAAAAAATATATAAATATATCATAAATTGCCCATGTAGGGTACTGCAAGTAAAAGAGACCCCATGAATAGGATCAACTAAAAAGCTGTAAGCAGAGGGACTCAACCTGAAGTGTAAGATGAAAAAACACAGATCACAACATACCCTGAGACATGGTGGAGGGCAGAGACAGCAGGCACAGGACAGGCAAAGGACCCCGACGCGCGTTTCGCCTCAGCTTCGTCAGGAGGTAATGTGAGTATGGCCATAAACTCCTATTTATACCCCCCATATAGCCTCAGGCATGATATAATAAAATGCAGCAGCTGATACCTACTATTGAGCGCTATCGCCCGGTGATGCACGCCGAGTCAAACATGGCGGCGCCGCATTCATCAGGAGGAGGGGTGGAACGCAAGCCATGCGTTCCAGCCCGCCTCCCAAGGAAACGTAGCGGCGTCCCCACGTGACCCCGCGCACAGCGCATCAAGGCACAGCGTTGTATCAGCCTTACAGAACAAAATGAGGTCAAAGAAGGGAATTAAGACTACACAGGGGGTATTGCATGACGACTCAAATGCATCTGAATATATATATATATATTATTCTCATTGTCAGGAGAGAGACATGATCACATAAAACAAAATATTTAAACAACTATAAATGCAAATACAAAAATGGATATCATGAGTGGGCAATACCTCAACCGGTGTACAGTTAGATATATAGATATACTACATATCGGAGATATGCCCAATAGTATACATCATTGTCATTCATATCGAAACATACATCAATAATTACTATCCATATCAATACCATACATCATCCTTCACGTGGTGGGGAGCAGCATACACCACCCACCTCATAACCTGCCAAAATCTTACAACATTCCCACCACATATGTTCCATAAATAAATGAAAAACAAATTCATGACACAAAAAATATATCATATAGGGTCATGAAAATATCAATAATGTAGAGGTACAGAAATAATGTATACATGCAGTAGTACAGAGGTACAACAGTGATACATGTATGTCCCCACCACGCGACAACACTATCAGCATCCACACCAAAAGTAAATGGAAAACGAAAAAATATAATATAATATAATAGATAAGTTGCATACATATCCAAAAAAACGTATCCCACAGCAAAATACCATAGAATAGCGGCATTCCACAATAGGATCGTCAAACATGCATATGGAAAAGGTATCAAGCATGATCACACGAGTTACTAACACATATATTACATCTGGAACATGATTATATCAAAACATATATACCACATATAGAACATGATTATATAATTGTTCAAAAACTAACAAAATAAAGTGCAAAGTGTATACTATACAATATATATAATAATTTTTATAAACCCTGATGGTATCAAACCATACACTATTTGGACAGGGTAATAAATGTGAGTTATAGATTAATAATACCATCACGATTGCTAAATCCCTAGCCTTATCGCAATAGCTCTCCAACAACTGAAATATTGGCACCGGCAATCGTCAGTGTCAAAGTGCTCACCCACCATTAGAGTGGAGTTATTATACACCTAATATGAACAAAATCCCTCAACTCCTATATAATAGCTCGGGATAGAACATTAGTAGCAGCAAAAACATAAACACCTTCAACCCATGTATATCAAAGAAAATAAATGGAAATAAATAGTGAATAAAGAATCAAAAATGTATAGGTCCCATATGTGGAAGTCCATTCCAATGCAAGTGAGATGATCCATCTTCCATGCCCATAATGTATCTTATATCCCGTTCCTTGTTGACACCTTGTGTCCACACCATCTCTCTCCTTTCTTATAGTATTTCAGACATCGTCATGGCCACACGAAAAACTAGATAAATACAAGAACTGTTAAAATCACTGAAAAAATTCAGTACATGCGCTAACCTAAATAAAGGACTTGAAACTCAAGGCCTCATTTAATCCATGAGGAGTCACAGTATTGAGCAAGACCATCCATTTTGTTTCCTTTTGGAGGAGACATCGTTTAACATTTCCCCCCCTAATTCCCAAACGTACCCGGTCTATCCCTTTAAAAGAGATGCCCCTAGGATTGCAGTTATGAGCCTCCCTGAAGTGTTTCGCCACTGGTTTTAATTTTCTAATTTTATCAGGTTCAACCATCTCGGCAGCCGCCTTGATATCCCGAATGTGCTCAAGGACTCTCGTCCTGAGTGCCCTCGTAGTCATCCCGATATAGATCAGGCCACAAGGGCACTCAGCATGATAGACCACGGCCTCAGTTTTGCATGAGATGTGGTGCACAATTTTGTACTCCCTCTCCCCACCTGTGTTGGTAAATTTGTCTGTTCTTAACATATATTTGCACGCAGTGCAATCCCCACATGGGAAGAAACCCCACTGTGGGCCTTTTGCCCCAAAAATGCCACCCATCTTGGGGGCTACATAGTGGCTCCGAGTTATAATATCTCTCAAATTTTGTGATCTCTTCCAAGTGACCAAAGGTCTCTCGGAAATAACCTTCTTGAGGTCCCTATCCGTTCTAAGGACTTGCCAATGCCTATGAAGAATGTCCTGCAGCTGTCTCCATTGGGCATTGAAATTCGTAATAAATCTAGGGAAACCGTATTTTTCTTTCTTACGAGGGGGAGGATTTAATAGGTCAGTCCTACGAGAGTTTTTGGCCCTAGCGTAGCCTTTCCTAATCAATTTTCCATTATAGCCCCTCTCCCGAAATCTCCTAGATAGATCTTCTGCCTCTCGTTCGAAGCTAGTTTCGCTGGAACATATACGCCTGGCCCTGCAGAATTGGCCAATGGGTATCGCCCTGGACACCTGTGGATGGTGCGAGGACGAGGAGAATAGTAGTGAATTGGTGGCCGTGGGCTTCCTGTATATATCGAAGCCCAGCAGGCCATCTCTCTCCACGGTTATAGCTAAATCAAGAAATTCAACACGTTCCCCACTATAGGTCCATGTTAACTTGATATTTTGGTCATTCAGGTTAAGGTCCCGTAAGAACCTTTCCAGGTGCGACGTCGAGCCCTGCCAGATAAATAGAACGTCGTCTATATATCTTGACCACGAGACCACGGCGTCATGACCCTCCACATTCATAACAATCTCCCTCTCCCACAGCCCCAGGAACGAATTGGCGTAAGAGGGCGCACAAGTCGCCCCCATCGCCGTTCCCCGGAGCTGCAGGAAATAGCGATCCCTGAATGTGAATGCATTGTGTGTCAACGCAAATTCTAAGAGTGTCATAACCAACTCTACCAGATCTTTATCCAAATTGATGGTATTGAGATAGAATCGGGACGCCCGTAGCCCGTGGTCGTGACAGATAGAGGTATACAGGGACTCGACGTCGCACGTGACCAAAAGCATACCACTATCCAGGTGCATTTCACCAAGTCTCTTCAGCACATCAGTAGTATCACGTACAAAAGAGGGCAGGGTCTCAACACATTTCTGCAAGTAAAAGTCTACGAAGCGGCAGATGGTTTCGCACAGGCCCCCAATCCCAGATACAATGGGTCTCCCTGGTGGTGTTTTGGCATTTTTGTGTACTTTAGGGAGGAGGTAAAACGTGGGAAGTACCGGGAACTCGGTAACCAGGCCCTCCCACATTTTACCACTAATAATACTGTTCTCATATGCATTTTTTAAAATCCCATCAAGTTCAATTTTGTATTGTACCAGCGTATATGTTCCAGCGAAATATGTTCCAGCGTATATTGTACCAGCGTATATGTTCCAGCGAAACTAGCTTCGAACGAGAGGCAGAAGATCTATCTAGGAGATTTCGGGAGAGGGGCTATAATGGAAAATTGATTAGGAAAGGCTACGCTAGGGCCAAAAACTCTCGTAGGACTGACCTATTAAATCCTCCCCCTCGTAAGAAAGAAAAATACGGTTTCCCTAGATTTATTACGAATTTCAATGCCCAATGGAGACAGCTGCAGGACATTCTTCATAGGCATTGGCAAGTCCTTAGAACGGATAGGGACCTCAAGAAGGTTATTTCCGAGAGACCTTTGGTCACTTGGAAGAGATCACAAAATTTGAGAGATATTATAACTCGGAGCCACTATGTAGCCCCCAAGATGGGTGGCATTTTTGGGGCAAAAGGCCCACAGTGGGGTTTCTTCCCATGTGGGGATTGCACTGCGTGCAAATATATGTTAAGAACAGACAAATTTACCAACACAGGTGGGGAGAGGGAGTACAAAATTGTGCACCACATCTCATGCAAAACTGAGGCCGTGGTCTATCATGCTGAGTGCCCTTGTGGCCTGATCTATATCGGGATGACTACGAGGGCACTCAGGACGAGAGTCCTTGAGCACATTCGGGATATCAAGGCGGCTGCCGAGATGGTTGAACCTGATAAAATTAGAAAATTAAAACCAGTGGCGAAACACTTCAGGGAGGCTCATAACTGCAATCCTAGGGGCATCTCTTTTAAAGGGATAGACCGGGTACGTTTGGGAATTAGGGGGGGAAATGTTAAACGATGTCTCCTCCAAAAGGAAACAAAATGGATGGTCTTGCTCAATACTGTGACTCCTCATGGATTAAATGAGGCCTTGAGTTTCAAGTCCTTTATTTAGGTTAGCGCATGTACTGAATTTTTTCAGTGATTTTAACAGTTCTTGTATTTATCTAGTTTTTCGTGTGGCCATGACGATGTCTGAAATACTATAAGAAAGGAGAGAGATGGTGTGGACACAAGGTGTCAACAAGGAACGGGATATAAGATACATTATGGGCATGGAAGATGGATCATCTCACTTGCATTGGAATGGACTTCCACATATGGGACCTATACATTTTTGATTCTTTATTCACTATTTATTTCCATTTATTTTCTTTGATATACATGGGTTGAAGGTGTTTATGTTTTTGCTGCTACTAATGTTCTATCCCGAGCTATTATATAGGAGTTGAGGGATTTTGTTCATATTAGGTGTATAATAACTCCACTCTAATGGTGGGTGAGCACTTTGACACTGACGATTGCCGGTGCCAATATTTCAGTTGTTGGAGAGCTATTGCGATAAGGCTAGGGATTTAGCAATCGTGATGGTATTATTAATCTATAACTCACATTTATTACCCTGTCCAAATAGTGTATGGTTTGATACCATCAGGGTTTATAAAAATTATTATATATATTGTATAGTATACACTTTGCACTTTATTTTGTTAGTTTTTGAACAATTATATAATCATGTTCTATATGTGGTATATATGTTTTGATATAATCATGTTCCAGATGTAATATATGTGTTAGTAACTCGTGTGATCATGCTTGATACCTTTTCCATATGCATGTTTGACGATCCTATTGTGGAATGCCGCTATTCTATGGTATTTTGCTGTGGGATACGTTTTTTTGGATATGTATGCAACTTATCTATTATATTATATTATATTTTTTCGTTTTCCATTTACTTTTGGTGTGGATGCTGATAGTGTTGTCGCGTGGTGGGGACATACATGTATCACTGTTGTACCTCTGTACTACTGCATGTATACATTATTTCTGTACCTCTACATTATTGATATTTTCATGACCCTATATGATATATTTTTTGTGTCATGAATTTGTTTTTCATTTATTTATGGAACATATGTGGTGGGAATGTTGTAAGATTTTGGCAGGTTATGAGGTGGGTGGTGTATGCTGCTCCCCACCACGTGAAGGATGATGTATGGTATTGATATGGATAGTAATTATTGATGTATGTTTCGATATGAATGACAATGATGTATACTATTGGGCATATCTCCGATATGTAGTATATCTATATATCTAACTGTACACCGGTTGAGGTATTGCCCACTCATGATATCTATTTTTGTATTTGCATTTATAGTTGTTTAAATATTTTGTTTTATGTGATCATGTCTCTCTCCTGACAATGAGAATAATATATATATATATATTCAGATGCATTTGAGTCGTCATGCAATACCCCCTGTGTAGTCTTAATTCCCTTCTTTGACCTCATTTTGTTCTGTAAGGCTGATACAACGCTGTGCCTTGATGCGCTGTGCGCGGGGTCACGTGGGGACGCCGCTACGTTTCCTTGGGAGGCGGGCTGGAACGCATGGCTTGCGTTCCACCCCTCCTCCTGATGAATGCGGCGCCGCCATGTTTGACTCGGCGTGCATCACCGGGCGATAGCGCTCAATAGTAGGTATCAGCTGCTGCATTTTATTATATCATGCCTGAGGCTATATGGGGGGTATAAATAGGAGTTTATGGCCATACTCACATTACCTCCTGACGAAGCTGAGGCGAAACGCGCGTCGGGGTCCTTTGCCTGTCCTGTGCCTGCTGTCTCTGCCCTCCACCATGTCTCAGGGTATGTTGTGATCTGTGTTTTTTCATCTTACACTTCAGGTTGAGTCCCTCTGCTTACAGCTTTTTAGTTGATCCTATTCATGGGGTCTCTTTTACTTGCAGTACCCTACATGGGCAATTTATGATATATTTATATATTTTTTGCCCATGTCTACATTTGTGACATATTAGGATCCATACGTCTCAGGCCACACATTTTGGTGATGGTTACAGACTAGATGACCGTACTGGATGTATATTTCTATTCCCTACTTTTCTGTCCCATCACCACATTGTGTATCCAATACATGCCCTACATGTGATCCATCTTGTGGTGGGCTATAGAGACACAGGCCCGGGGGACTGCGGCATCCGGAGTTTTTCCACTGACTCTCTATAATTCATTATTTCTTTTGTTATTTGTTATATTTTTATTATTATGTATTACTTACTATTATGAAATAAAATATACTTTTACATACTGGGCATTCAATTGTTGTTTGTGTAACGACTTTTTAGGTTTATACGTATGCAGTGCAGGCCTACCTCACACCAAAAATGAAAATAGGTCACTGTGATGGATACCACGCCTCGTGCCCACTTGACGTCAGCTACGTAGAGCTCGCGAGGCGCTGTATGGTCCCAGGTTACCAAGACGTGATGTTACGTCCTCCTGGAGCAGCATGTAAAGTCAGCTTGGTACAGTTTACACAGACACCTCCTGCCCACGGGGGCACAGAGAGGCAACAAGCTGAGAGAGCCTTTTCACTGCCGCAGCAAAACAGCACCTTCTCAGCCCGGGTAATCTGCCACCAGCTTCTTGTTTGATATAAGCCCGGTCTGCTAACGGGATTATATAGGGTGAGAAACCAACGCGCGGTAGCTTATAACTAGGCTGAAACACGGATGTGGGGATTCGTGATCGAGATACAAGACAGCACAAGATAAAATTATATATTTAATCACCTTAAGGGCACACTTGATAACACAATATACACTAGGAATATATACAGTGATCCGAGGTTTCAAATACAGGCAATATGGTACAAACAGGATTACACAGAGTACAAGTAAGTTACCGGGTAGATGAATGTTCCTTTGCTGTATTCACATGGAAGGCAGTGATGTCAGCTGGTTTCCAGGTCTCTCCAAACACATTTGCACGATGTGACCCCCTTTCAGAAAAAGACACGCCGGCTTGCTGGCACAAGCCTTTTAAACTGTAGCCGACCCGTCCTATGGGAAGGGTCCACTCCCCCCTCTTCTGGGCTGGCATTAAATGACCCACAAAACCCATTTAGGGTTCATAGCTCCAGACCAAAATGTCGTAGGGAGGTGGTTCTGGGCCCAATTGATCTGCCTGGGTTCTGGCTACAACTAGAGTCCAAACATGGTGCAGCTATGTGGTTTCTGTGGGAAGTTATGTATATATCCCTTCCCTGGCATCCCACCATCAAACTAAGACCATGTGCATGTTCATCGTGGCCACCGGGACACAAATATGTAACCGGTTTGCACCTGCGATGGCCGGGCGATTCATAATTCATTATAAATTGCCGGTTCCATGCTGTCTGCTAGATTCGATTGAACTGGGGAATGGCTTAGACCCCCTGCTGGGAGGTTTTCCTGCTGGATCCGTGCTGTCTGCATAGAGGTGTGAAATGTAACCAAATGTTGCCTGCTAGGAGTTTTCTGCTATCTGACTGCGGCTTTGAATCAGGGACCTCCTGTGAAGTTCACTACCTCTGCTATCTTTCAGCAAATGGTGGGTGTGAGGACATGGCTGACAGTAAATATTAATCCATATTCCTGACAGTCACCCACTGAACTAACAGACAGATTAACTATATTAATTTCCCTGTCACGTATGCAGTGCAGGTGTACCTCACACCAAAAATAGGTATATGTCACCCACTGAACTAACAGACAGATTAACTATATTAATTTCCCTGTCATGTATGCAGTACATGTGCATCTCACACCAAATATGGGTATATGTCACCCACCGAACTAACAGACAGATTAACTATATTAATTTCCCTGTCACGTATGCAGTACATGTGTATCTCACACCAAATATGGGTATATGTCACCCACCGAACTAACAGGCAGATTAACTATATTAATTTCCCTGTCACATATGCAGTGCACGTGTATCTCACACCAAAAATGGGTATATGTCACCGGCCGAACTAACAGTCAGATTAACTACAGGGTGGGCCATTTATATGGATACACCTTAATAAAATGGGAATGGTTGCTGATATTAACTTCCTGTTTGTGGCACATTAGTATATGTGAGGGGGGAAACTTTTCAAGATGGGTGGTGACCATGGCGGCCATTTTGAAGTCGGCCATTTTGAATCCAACTTTTGTTTTTTCAATAGGAAGAGGGTCATTTGACACATCAAACTTATTGGGAATTTCACAAGAAAAACAACGGTGTGCTTGGTTTTAACATAACTTTATTCTTTCATAAGTTATTTACAAGTTTCTGACCACTTACAAAATGTGTTCAATGTGCTGCCCATTGTGTTGGATTGTCAATGCAACCCTTTTCTCCCACTCTTCACACACTGATAGCAACACGGCAGGAGAAATTCTAGCACAGGCTTCCAGTATCCATAGTTTCAGGTGCTGCACATCTCGTATCATCTGAAGGCAATCGTCTATGCTGTGAAGATACGAGATGTGCAGCACCTGAAACTATGGATACTGGAAGCCTGTGCTAGCATTTCTCCTGTGGTGTTGCTATCAGTGTGTGAAGAGTGGGAGAAGAGGGTTGCATTGACAAGTTTTTTAAGAAATTCTAAGAAACAGGCTCAGCATGACCATTAACAATACTGAACTCACATCTCAGCAGCCTGTAGGCACAGATTTTCTAGGGCCTTAGAGTCCACCAATCAAGACGGCCACGTCTTAATCCCTTTGTGGACAAAGTCAGTTTTGCCACTTCGTGTTGTGCTTATTTGTGACCTTTTTAGCCTATAATTTATATTCATTTTTATTTTGAGAATAAAATAGTTCTACCATGAGTAGAGTTGTTTTCCCATGAAAAAAATTGTACATTTTCCAAACCAGCACCTGGATCTGAATGCTTTTGTAATTGCGCGCAACTTCAGACTTAACTCACCGAAGCACATACATTTTAATCCTGTACGGAGACATGTCTCAGTACAGCATTAAAACAAAGTTTTTTAATAAACTGACTTCGAATCTTGGATCCGAAGCTCGATTCGCTCACCCCTAATCATCACATAACTTGTATAATTCTAATATCAACGTTTTTACAAAATCATTTATTTAATGCAATATTTAAATCAAACACAAAGGTGGATCCAAAAGAGATTTTGTTCCTTTTGATTAACAAAGAAAAAAAAAGAAAAAATGCCCGTGTGAATGCCCCCTTATCTGATCTTTTTTTCTTTCATTACTATTTAACTTTAACACTGACCTATTTTACCTATACAATATTTGCACGTTATCGCAAAAGGTAGACACATGTTAAAATATGCACCATCTGCTTCTCCCACCGCAGTTCAGGATTTCTAGCCTTCTATATCTCTGCGTCTGGTAAACTACCCAAATGTCATTATCAAAAAAGCACCTTAGCACCTTATCAGGATGTAGATGGCATCCATATACCAGCAGATTATCTCTGTAATATGGAGCGCATTGCTGTACGGTCCCCCCTGTAATGTCACAGCTGGTACTGCTGTGCAGTCTTTTAACACGCGAGAACAAGGCAGACTCTTCTCATCAGACAGATGGTAAGCAGCAAAGCTGCTTGTACCAATGTGTAGGAAGACAAACAGCTCTTGGCATATCTTTAGACAGGAGTTTTGCAGAATTGTATGGACAGAGACTAGTGCCAGATCCTAACAATGTGAGATCTTTGTTTTAGCGTGTTTAGTATACATCCAGAATAAACACAAATGAATTGCACTGTCAATATAAAACAGTTAATGTAGGTTGACAGCTTGCAATTCTTCCAGAGCCCCAGGATCTGCAGCGCTAAAATACAGCCACTAGTTTAGCACTAAGTGAATCTATTTTTATTGCAAATGTAATTGGACAGATAATAATTCCCATCGAGGGTTAGGGCTGTACAGTGGACGGTTGCCTGCAGTGATTTTAAGAGGTTGTCCCATGAAAAAGATTGAACATTTTTCAAACCAGGACCTGGATCTGAATACTTTTGTAATTAAGTGTAATTTATAATTTAGTATAGTGCCACCTGCTGATTGTTCTTTTCTCTGTCCACCTGCTGAGGTGGACGCACATACTCAGTTCCATTCTTCAACTACTACCAGCCCATATTTACTCTTAAAAGCTGTGACAGTTACAAAGAAGAAAAGACGCACTCCCTGAGCTTAGATAGGAAGAGAGCTGCAGCAGAAATAACACAGTCCATGAGAAAAAGACAAACCCAATGAGCTCGGTGCTAGAAAAGATTAGTTGGCACTGTGGTGTTTGCAAGTGGTGCTCGCATCTAGGGAAGGCATCCCGCTCCGGAAAATGACCAGCACCACATCACAATATGGTACAGAGGTTGTACCATATTGTGATGTGAACTAAGATATATTCTTCAATTTCAATATCGTCAGTGTTGGTCATTTTCCTCACACCCCCTGAGCTGTAATAGAGAGAGAACTGTGAGTCTGCTCTCTGGTGTTCAGGTCTGCTGAGTTTTCTCTTCCTGACTTGGAGTCCTTGTGTTCTCCTGTTGTTCTTGTTTGGATGAATATTGAAGATTAAGGTTTCCACTAGGAAAATCTTAGGAGACAATAATGGTCAGTGGTGTCTGGTGTTAGGATCAGCGTTTAGGGATGGGTTTAGGGAAGGATTCAGATACATTTAGAACAGCGGTCTGTTATTGCCTGTTTGGGGGATTTCCATAGTTGAAGTCTAGGTCAGGAGCTTACCTAGCTGCAATACTGCGGTAGCTTTCCCTCTGCCCAGCAGCAGTAGCTCCTGTCTATGTGGCTGTGCTGGGGGAGATCAGGAGTGGCGCATTTGCCAATTGCATGTCATTCCTGTAGGGTTGCCTTATCAACTAGCTAAGCCCTGGCTTAGAGGGGATGCTGAGCTGAGCAGGACTCTGGCTTGGCATGCAGTCAGAAAGCTGGGCAGGGGATTTAAACTAGGCAATGACGTATTACTTGTGATTGCCTACAGTATGTGTCCTGGTTCCTGTGCTTAGTGCTACTCAACTCCTACACATTAGAACTTCCGGTGAGCTGTGATTTGTTTCTGGATTAGCCCTTTGTCTGCTGATTCTACTTCTTTGGATTCTCCTGGTGCACTTCCCTGGTCATTCTGGTAATCCTTCAACTAATGAGCTTGCACTGGTTTTCTGCTACCTTACTCTGTAGACGAAACTTGGCTCCCGAGCAGCCAATTTACTTGCCGCCGGCTTTGGTGAAGTTCCTAGGGGTACATTATCTTCCTACCAACCAGAGTGGCTAAGGAAGACTGTTAGCAATGTTTAGTTACTGCAGTTCAAGATGGTAACTGTAGTAAGTACTTCTGTACAGTCCTTTTTCGTTGTCTTGTGTTTGGTAAGCCTCATTACAGACATAGATTTGAAACATAACATACTAGCTTCCTCCAATCACCACTAGAGAACATTTACTGCATACACCTTTATATTGATTGTATGTAGTAAGCCCCAAATATTCCTATAGTGATGGCTGCAGGAAGATAGCATATTATGTTTAAACCCCTTATTGACATTTGTTCTGGCAGGGCTCCAAAGAAACATAGTGAATCTTCCATAGGCTGCAACAGTAATTCATTGCAGTCTATGAGAGTAGTGATCAGAGGATTACATGTTCAAGTCCCTTAGGGGGGGTTTTAAAAAGTTTTAAAAAAATTAATTAAAAACAATCCCCATATTAAAAATAAAAATAAATAAGCATTAAAAAAAATAAAGATTATGACATTGTTGTGTCCCAAAATGGCAAATTTTTAAATATGAACATATTTATTCCTTACAGTGAATGCAGTAATAGTTAGAAAAAAATAATCTAAAGGTCTGATTCCCCTTTTTTTCTTTGCTTGACCTCCCAAAAAATGAATAAAAAGTGATCTAAAAGCTATACACACTCCAAAATGTTATCAATTAAACTACAGATTGCCCTGAACTAAGTAGATGTAAATATGAAAAAAATTATGGGGGTCAGAATATGGTGTTGTAAAGAAAAAAAAAATACTTTTTTTCAAAGTTTTTATTTTTTTAAGTATTAAAACATGAGAGAAACTATAAAAATGTAGTATCCCTGTAATCATAATGACCCAGAGAATGAAGGTAACAGATTAGTTTTACAGCCAAGGGAACACCGTAAAAACAAAACTAATAGAACTGTGTCCGAATTGTATTTTTTTCCAATTCTATACTATTTAAAAAAAAAAATTCCAGCTTCCCACTACATTGTATGCAATATTAAAGGGTGCCATTAGAAAGCACAACTTGTCTCACAAAAAACAAGCCTTCATACATATATGTGAATGGAGAAATAAAAAAGTTATGGCTGCAGGAAAGCAGGGAGGAAAACATGAAAGGAAGGGGTTTAGGCTAGGTCTACATGGCGACAATAAGTCGCGCGACACATAGGGCACAACTACACTGCAACATGTGTCGCGCGACATTAATATCGCGCAGCAATTTTTATAATGGTAGTCTATGGTGTCGCACTGCGACATGCGACATGCTGCGACTGCGGTGCGATAGTCGCAGAAAAATCCATCTTGAATGAGTTTTTTGTGACTGTCGTGTCGCAGTAGCAGCATGTCGCATGTCGCAGTGCGACACCATAGACTACCATTATAAAAATTGTTGCGCGACATTGGTGCGACAAAATGCTGCGCGATAAATGTCGTCGTGTAGACCTCGCCTTAACTAAGATTTAACTATGTATATGTGAATTCAAGGTCTGTCACAAAAAAAATTGATCTCCAATCAAGATATATTAGGAAATTAATCAGTACAGTAATTGGAATTTTAAACCTAAAAATGACATGAAGTTAAACAATGCATATGCCCACATTAACAAAAAACAACATAAAATTGGTTGACTCATGGTTGATGATGGAGCCAGTTATTACAAGTGCTCAGTCCACTGTAGACCCATAAATAGTAATAAATAAAATGTTATAAATTGACTGGCTCTACAATAGTAATGTAGGAAAGTATAAAAAATAGTTGATAAAAAAATATCAAAAATGCCCACATTTGCAGTTTTGCCTCACAATATCCGTGCAAATAAATGTAGAATTATTATCCAAATTGCCAGATATGAAAGCTGCTGAAATATCGACATTCCTGTGTCCATTCTCTAAATAGGCGTCCAGGGTGGAAGACATTTCTCCCCCACTGGTTAGGAACCGCAGTATTTTGTGATTCATTTATCTTCTCTTTCTTTCCACACAGTTATTTCTGTCATCCCTGATATAAAAAATACTTGAGCTCGGCTTCCTGATGGAATAAACATTTACAAGTGGTAAATGAAAAATAAATTAATGGATACAACGGACCTTGTGTGTGAAGGGAACAAAATTGACTGCAATGTTAAATAAATGGCACCATGAGGTGCAACAGATTACCATAGTTTTTCCTGCACTTTTAAAATTTCTGAGTATTATACAAATCGTCAGACACAGCCCTTAGTTGGCATGGCCTGGAAGCAGGCCCTGTGCCCTCACCTGTCCTCAACTTGTCTTTATCCATTTCTGTTCCATCAGCCAGAGAAGTACTATATGCGAGGACGAGCTACTAGAGGACAGTCAGCAGCTACTGCCCAGCCAAGATCCGGAGGAGACATCCGCCGCTTCCTCTGGTAGGCGGGCAAGTAGTGATGAGAAGAGTGGCATGGGAGCTGGTGTTGCGAGCGGTCAGGCTCCTGGCTCAGACACCTTTGAGGAGGACATCAGTGACATGCAGAAAGTACTCGATGATGTAGCCGATCGCAATTGGGAGCCGGGTGATGAAGGGGCTTCATCATAATTGGGAGAAGAGGGTGGCAGCTTGCGCATGAGACAGCGGTGAAGCCAGAAAATCCGTAGCATGGCCGGGAGTCTCCAGGGTGGCAGCATTGTGAGGTCGGGAGCCAAACTTGGCCCAGAAAGTAGCGGTGCAGGGGTTCACGGAGGCAGTGGCAATAGCAGTCAGTAAGTGCGGAGTGTTGGGGGTAAAATCACCTACTCGGCGGTGTGGCAGTTTTTGTTAAGCCGCCGGGGGAGGTGAACATGGCCATTTGTCGAATCTGTGGGCAGAACGTGAAGCGTGGCCAGGGTGCCAATGTGGGCACCACGGCCCTGCATCAACATATGCACTGTCATCATAAAGTGGCCTGGGAGAAACGTGGCTCCAATGTTGTGGTCGAGCCTGATGGAGCAACTGCTGCATCATCTAGTGGCACCTACCCGATTTCAGGCAGTCAAGGGTCCACCACCTCAGCCGAAGGGAGCTATCTGTCCTTCCCATCATCTGCTGGTCCTGATGCTCCTGCTCCTCCTCCTACTCCTCGTCAGTCATTCCGTCAGCAATCGATCTTCCAAGTTATTGCCAAGAGACAACAGTATGCGTGCACTCATCCAATGGCGCAGAAGAACATGCTCCTGGCCAAGTCTCTGGTACTGCAGTCCCTCTCTTTCCAAGTGGTGGACTCTGCACTAGAGTTGAGCGGACACCTGGATTTTCGGGTTCGACGGGTTCGGCCGAACTTCACAAAAAAGTTCGAGTTCGGGACCCGAACTTGACCCCAAACCCTATTGAAGTCAATAGGGACCCGAACTTTTGAGCACTAAAATGGCTCTAAAAAAGTCATAGAAAGGGCTAGAGAAGCTGAAAATGGCAGCAAAATGTGGTTAAGAGCATGACAAGTGCTCTGCAAACAAATGTGGATATTGAAATGACTTAAAATAACATAAAATACATAAAAATTAAAAATAATAATCTTGATCTAGGAAGACGAGGTCCATATGGAGTAGCAGGTTCAGGAGGCGGTGGATGTGGCGGTATAGGTGGAAGCGGCGGTGGAGGAGGAGGAGGAGGTAGTCTACACTGCTTTTAGGTTTTATTTTTTATTTTTTTTGTTTAAATTAGGGTACACCCCAAAACATTGGGAAATATAACCTGTGATAACCCCCTCCAGCCGTGCTAAACAAACGTTCAGACAATACACTGGCTGCAGGGCAGGCCAGCACCACCAAGGCGTAAAGGGCAAGCTCAGGCCATGTGCCCAATTTGGAGACCCAGAAGTTGAAGGGGGCAGACTCATCAGTCAGTACGTGTAGGCGTGTGCAAACATACTGCTCTACCATGTCGCACGTCCCCGTAATGTCCACGATCCAATTGGATATCTGCTCTATCAACTTTCGATGTTCTATTCTGCGCCTACCATGTTGATCATGGTTAGCGGCGAATCAGGGTTCCATGCCGGAGAGGGAGCGTGAGAAAGGGATACCACATCCAAGGGAGGTCAATGGCTGCAATGTGATCAAGCTAAAATGTGGGACAAGTTATTAAAGCGGAAGGATCTAATGCGGAAAGGCCAATTAAAAAAGAATTTTAGAAATTTAAGTCCCTGTCACCTATGCAGAGCAGGGGTTTTTCATCAGGAAAAATGGGTCAATGTCACCCTCAATGGAACAGACGATTTTTTTAAATTTCGGGCCCTGTCAACTATGTAGAGCAAGGGTTTATTCACAGCAAAACTGTGTTCATGTCACCCACCAATTGAACAGACAATTTTACAAAAATTAGGTCCCTGTCACCTATGCAGAGCAGGGGTTTGTATATGGCAAAATTGGTAAAATGTCACCTGACAATGTAACAGATGATTTTTTTAAATTTAGGTCCCTGTCACCTATGCAGAGCAGGGGTTTATTCACGGCAAAACTGTGTTCATGTCACCCACCAATTGAACAGACAATTTTACAAAAATTAGGTCCCTATCACCTATTCAGAGCAGGGGTTTGTATACGGAAAAATTGGTAAAATGTCACCTGACAATGTAACAGACGATTTTTTAAAATTTAGGTCCCTATTACCTATGCAGAGCAGGGATTTATTCATGGCAAAAATTGTAAAATGTTACCCAAGAATGTAACAGACGCTTTTGCACCCTGCTCTATCTTTTGCTGTGCTGGTGCTTCTGTGCGACCACTGCCTCTTATTCCGAACTAGACAGGTCACGCGCATGACCTTGAGACAGGTCACTCGCATGACCTTGATTCCATGTGGGGTCTAGTATCTCATCATCCGCCACATCATCTTCCACCCACTCTTTACCCCTGCCCTCCTTGTCGGTCTGCAGACTGCATAAATCCGCAGCAGTTGGCATGTTTGTTTTGTCATCATCAGAGACGTGCTGCGGTGGTCTTCCAATGTCCTCATCCCGAAACATAAGTGGTTGGGCATCAGGGCACTCAATCTCTTCCACTTCTGGTTCAGAGCTATGTGTATGGCCCACGGAAACCCTGCCATCAGAGTCATCAAAAAGCATAACAGACTGCTGCATGACTTGGGGCTCAGACTGCTTGCCTGATTTGCAAGGGAGTGAGTTGAAAGACAGATGGCCATGGGCTGTAGGTGCCAACTCTGATCTTTCAGCAGGAGACTGGGTGGTAGACAATGCGAATGAACTGTAGTCACTGTCAGTCCCCCAATCTACTATAGTCTGTACTTGTTCTAGCCTCACCTGATTCGTACTGTCCTAAATGCAGTGTTGGCCCCAAATGTACTTTCTAGCGCAAAAGATGAGCATTTGTAACCCAACAATGTAACAGACAAATTAGTGAAATGTATTTCCTTGTCCACTAATGTAGAGCAGGGGTATATCACAGCCAGAAATTGGTGAATGTCACCCAACAATGTAACAGACAAATTAGTGAAATGTATTTCCCTTTCCACTATGTAGAGCAGGGGTATATCACAGCCAAAATTTTGGATTTTCACCCAACAATGTAACAGACAAATAAGTGAAATGTATTTCCCTATCTACTAGGTAGAGCAGGGGTATATCACAGCCAAAAATTGATGAATTTCACCCGTAAATGTAACAGACAAATTAGTGAAATGACATAAAATAAAAAACGTACAAATTAAAAAAAATAATCTTGATATATAAGGTGGAGGTCCATATAGAGTAGGAGGTTGAAGAGGCGGTGGATGTAGCAGTGTAGGTGGAAGCGGCGGTGGAGGAGGACGAGGTAGCCAACTCTGGTTTTTGGTTTTAATTATTATTATTATTTTTATTTAATTTTTTTAAAATTAGGGTACAGCCCAAAAGAGTGGGAAATATCAAAAATTCAACAATGAGCAATTGCGCTGTAGTACAGTATAACAATGGCTGGGTAAGGCCGGTATACATGTCTATTCTGCACAAGGTACGGACAAGTCCTGTGGGATCCATGCCTGGTTCATTTTAATGAACGTGAGCTTGTCCACATTGCCTGTGGACCGGTGGCTGCAGTTGAATGTGATAACGCCCCATTCCGTGCTAAACACACGTTCAGACAATACACTGGCTGCGGTGAGTGGGAAGGTCGAAGTTACGCTGCAGCGCTGACAGGCGAGCCGCAGCAGGGTGAGAACGCCGAAAGCGGGCACAGACGGCCCGCACTTTCTGCAGCAGCTCTGACATATCGGGGTAATTTTTAAGGAAGCTGTGCACCACCAAATTCAGCACATGTGCCAGGCAAGGGATGTGTGTCAAACCGGCTAGGCCCAGAGCTGCTACGGGATTTCGCCCATTATCGCACACCACCAGGCCAGGCTTGAGGCTCACTGGCACCAACCACTTATCGGTCTGTTGTTCCATGCCCGTCTACAGCTCCTGTGCGGTGTGAGGTTTGTCCCCTAAACAGAAAAGTTTAAAACGGCCTGCTGTCATTTACCCCTGGCTGTGCTGAAGTTGGTGGTGAAGGTGTTACGCTGACCGGATAAGGAGGTGGTAGAGGATGAGGAAGTGAAGTAGGAGGAGGAAGCAACAGGAGGCAAACTGAAGCGCCCTGCAATCCTTGGTGGTGGAAGGACATGCGCCAAACTGCTATACACCTCAGGCCCAGCCGCCACTGCATTTACTCAGTGTGTTGTTAGGGAGATATAACGTCCCTGACCGTGTTTACTGGTCCACGTATCCATAGTTAGGTGGACCTTGCCACAGATGGCGTTGCATAGTGCACACCTGATTTTGTCCCCCACTTGGTTGTGCAGGGAAGGGATGCCTCGCCTGGAAAAGTAGTGTCGGCTTGGCACGACGTACTGTGAGACAGCCACAGCCATAAGGCTTTTAAAACTCTCCGTCTCCACCAGACGGAATGACATCATTTCAAAGGAAAGTAATTTTGAAATGCTGGCATTCAGGGCCAGGGATCATGGGTGGGTAGGGGGGTACTTCCTCTTCCGCTTCAGTGTTTGGGAGATAGAGAACGCTTCCATGGGACATTGTGGGATGCTTGGTGACCCAGGTGGTGGTGTTGCCGGCAGATCCTCTGTTTGCGGGGCGGCAGGTGCCACTGTCACTCCAGAGGTGGATGAAGAGGCCGAGACTGCAGCAGAAGAGGAAGCAGGAGGAGCCAGAGACCTTTCTTGGTTTTTGAGGTGTATACTCCACTGCAGCTCGTGCTTTGCACTTAGGCCTCTTTCACACTTGCGTTGTTGGGATCCGGCGTGCACTTCCGTTGCCGGAGGTGCCCGCCGGATCCGGAAAAACGCAAGTGTACTGAAAGCATTTGAAGACGGAGCCGTCTTCAAAATGCTTTCAGTGTTACTATGGCACCCAGGACGCTATTAAAGTCCTGGTTGCCATAGTAGGAGCGGGGAGCGGGGGAGCGGTATACTTACAGTCCGTGCGGCTCCCGGGGCGCTCCAGAATGACGTCAGAGCGCCCCATGCGCATGGATGACGTGATCCATGTGATCACGTGATCCATGCGCTTGGGCCGCCCTGACGTCACTCTGGAGCGCCCGGGGAGCCGCACGGACGGTAAGTATACTGCTCCCCCGCTCCCCACTACACTTTACCATGGCTGCCAGGACTTTAGCATCCCGGCAGCCATGGTAACCACTCTGAAAAAGCTAAATGTCGGGTCCAGCAATGCGCCGAAACGACGTTTAGCTTAAGGCCGGATCCGGATCAATGCCTTTCAATGGGCATTAATCCCGGATCCGGCCTTGCGGCAAGTCTTCAGGATTTTTGGCCGGAGCAAAAAGCGCAGCAAGCTGCGGTATTTTCTCCGGCCAAAAAACGTTCCGTTCCGGAACTGAAGACATCCTGATGCATCCTGAACGGATTTCTCTCCATTCAGAATGCATTAGGATAAAACTGATCAGGATTCTTCCGGCATAGAGCCCCGACGACGGAACTCTATGTCGGAAGAAAAGAACGCAGGTGTGAAAGAGCCCTTAGATGCGTGGTCCTGCAGGTTGTGCTCAGGTTGAGAACGTTTATGCCTCGCTACAGGCTCTGATTGCACAGCGTGCAAACCACTCGTGTCTTGTCGTCAGCACATTGTCTGAAGAACTGCCACGCCAGGGAACTCCTTGGAGCTGGCTTTGGTGTGCTCGGTCCCTTGCTGCGTTGGGCAGTAGCAGGCGTACTGTCTAGGGGACAGGCCGCTACACTTTTGCACCCTGCTCCATCTTCTGCTGTGCTGGTGGTTCTGTGCGACCACCGCCTCTTCCTTCGAACTACACAGGTCACTCGCATGACCTTGATTCCATGTTGGGTCCTCCACATAATCTTCCTCCCAGTCTTTACCCCTGTCCTCCTTGTCGGTCTGCACACTGCAGAAAGCCACAGCAGTTGGCACCTGTGTTTCGTCATCATCCAAGACATGCTGCGGTGGTCCTCCCATGTACTCATCTTGAAAAATAAGTGGTTGGGCATCTGTGCACTCAATCTCTTCCACTTCTGAGGCAGGGCTATGTGGATGGCCCTGGGAAACCCTGCTAGCAGAGTCATCAAAAAGCAGAAGACACTGCTGCACGACTTGGGGCTCAGACTGCTTGGCTGATTTGCAAGGGGGTGAGGTGAAAGACTGATGGACATCGGCTGCAGGTGCCAACTCTGATCTTTCAGCAGGAGACTTGGTGGGAGACAATGTGAAGGAACTGGAGGCGTCAGCAACCCAATCTACTATCGCCTGTACTCAGTGGCGCACCTACAGGGGGGGTCCAGCGGGTCTGGACCCCCCTAGAACAACCAGACAATATATATATTTTTTTATCCCTCAGGGCCGCACCGCCGATCACCACAGGCAACGCGGCCCTGGATGTAATTGCGGCAGCGGCGGTGGTGGCGGCGGGCAGTAGGAGATGAGCGCTTCCATTGTGGGCGGCGCCGCATTGTTCGATTCCTACAGAGCTTTTAAAAATAGCCAAGTAAAAGAATCAGCGCAACACACTACAGCCACGTCCCCCCCCTCCCGCACTACACATGCCACATTTTTTTGCCTTTCGGACCCCCCCTAGACAAAATTCCTGGGTGCTCCCCTGCCTGTACTTGTTCTGGCCTCACCATTTGTAGAGCCGCATTAGGCCCGACCAAATAACGCTGAAGGTTCTGTCGCCTACACGCACCTGAGGAAGGTGTTTCACTTGTGCGCGTATCTAGCACAGATCGACCACGTCGTCTCCCTGCAACAGGAGCACCATCAGCAGCACCACGACCGGGGCCATGTCCCTTATTTGACGCTCTTCTCATTCTCCAGAAATTTAGGATCTTGCCCAAAATGGGTGTTTTTTTAATAACAGAATATAACAGCAGTATCTAACGCTTGTATTTCACACTGACAAATGCAGCAAAGGCCCCAGATGTAGGGTATTGCCCAAAATGGGTATTTTTTAAAACCCAGAATAATATGGCAGTATTTCAAGCTTGCATTTCACACTGACAGATGCAGCAAAGGCCACAAATTTTGTATTTTTCCAAAAATGGGTGTTTTTTTAATAACAGAATATTATTGCAGTATCTAACGCCTGTATTTCACACTGACAGATGCCGCAAAGGCCACAAATTAATATTTTGCCCAAAATGAGTGTTTTTTTAATAACAGAATATTATTGCAGTATTTCAAGCTTGTATTTCACACTGACAGATGCAGCAAAGGCTGCAAATTTAGTATTTTGCCCAAAATGGGTGTTTTTTTATAACAGAATATTATTGCAGTATCTAACGCCTGTACTTTTTGCCCAAATGGGCATTTTTTTAATGACAGAATATTATTACAGTATCAAACGCTTGTATTTCACACTGACAGATGCAGCAAAAGCTGCAAAATTAGTATTTTGCGGAAAAATGGGTGTTTTTTTAATAACAGAATATTATTGCATTATTTCAAGCTTGTATTTCACATTGATTGATGCAGGAAAGTCCGCAAATTTAGTATTTTGCCTAAAATGGGTGTTTTTTTAATAGCAGAATATAACAGCAGCATCTAACGCTTGTATTTCACACTGACAGATGCCGCAAAGGTCGCAAATTAAGTATTTTGCCCAAAATGGGTGTTTTTTTTTAATAACAGAATATTATTGCAGTATTTCAAGCTTGTATTTCACACTGACAGATGCAGCAAAGGCTGCAAATTTAGTATTTTGCCCAAAATGGGTGTTTTTTTATAACAGAATATTATTGCAGTATCTAACGCCTGTACTTTTTGCCCAAATGGGCATTTTTTTAATGACAGAATATTATTACAGTATCAAACGCTTGTATTTTACACTGACAGATGCAGCAAAAGCTGCAAAATTAGTATTTTGCGGAAAAATGGGTGTTTTTTTAATAACAGAATATTATTGCAGTATTTCAAGCTTATATTTCACACTGACAGATGCAGCAAAGGCTGCAAATTTTGTATTTTGCCCAAAATGGGTGTTTTTTTAATAACAGAATTTAACAGCAGTATCTAATGCTTGTATTTCACACTGACACATGCAGCAAAGGCCGCAAATTTAGTATTTTGCCCAAAATGGGTGTTTTTTTTTTATAACAGAATATTACTGCAGTATCTAATGCTTGTATTTCACACTGACAGATGCAGCAAATTTAGTATTTTGCCCAAAATGGTTTTTTTTTTATAAAAGAGTATTATTGCAGTATTTCAAGCTTGTATTTCACACTGACAGATGCAGCAAAGGCTGCCAAATGAGTATTTTTCCCAAAATCAGTGTTTTTTTAATAACAGAATATTATTGCAGTATTTCAAGCTTGTATTTCACACTGTCAGATGCATAAAAGGCCGCAAATTTTGTATTTTGCCCAAAATGGATGTTTTTTTAATAACAGAATATTATTGCAGTATTTAAAGCTTGTATTTCACACTGACAGATGCAGGAAAGGCCGCAAATTTAGTATTTTGCCCAAAATGGGTGTTTTTTTTAATAACAGAATATTATTGCATTATTTAAAGCTTGTATTTCACACTGACAGATGCAGCAAAGGCTGCAAATTTAGTATTTTGCCCAAAATGGGTGTTTTTTTAATAACAGAATATAACAGCAGTATCTAACGCTTGTATTTCACACTGACACATCCAGCAAAGGCCGCAAATTTAGTATTTTTCCCAAAATGGGTGTTTTTTTAATAACAGAATATTACTGCAGTATCTAACGCTTGTATTTCACACTGACAGATGCAGCAAAGGCCACAAATTTAGTATTTTTCCCAAAATGGGTGTTTTTTTAATAACAGAATATTATTGCAGTATTTCAAGCTTGTATTTCACACTGACAGATGCATAAAAGGCTGCAAATTTTGTATTTTGCCCAAAATGGGTGTTTTTTTAATAACAGAATAGTATTGCATTATTTAAAGCTTGTATTTCACACTGACAGATGCAGCAAAGGCTGCAAATTTAGTATTTTGCCCAAAATGGGTGTTTTTTTAATAACAGAATATAACAGCAGTATCTAACGCTTGTATTTCACACTGACACATCCAGCAAAGGCCGCAAATTTTGTATTTTGCCCAAAATGGGTGTTTTTTTAATAACAGAATATTACTGCAGTATCTAACGCTTGTATTTCACACTGACAGATGCAGCAAAGGCTGCAAATTTAGATTTTGCCCAAAATGGGTGTTTTTTTAATAACAGAATATAACAGCAGTATCTAACGCTTGTATTTCACACTGACACATCCAGCAAAGGCCGCAAATTTAGTATTTTGCCCAAAATGGGTGTTTTTTAATAACAGAATATTACTGCAGTATCTAACGCTTGTATTTCACACTGACAGATGCAGCAAAGGCCACAAATTTTGTATTTTTCCCAAAATGGGTGTTTTTTTAATAACAGAATATTATTGCAGTATTTCAAGCTTGTATTTCACATTGACAGATGCATAAAAGGCTGCAAATTTTGTATTTTGCCCAAAATGGGTGTTTTTTAAATAACAGAATAGTATTGCATTATTTAAAGCTTGTATTTCACACTGACAGATGCAGCAAAGGCTGCAAATTTAGTATTTTGCCCAAAATGGGTGTTTTTTTAATAACAGAATATAACAGCAGTATCTAACGCTTGTATTTCACACTGACACATCCAGCAAAGGCCGCAAATTTAGTATTTTGCCCAAAATGGGTGTTTTTTTAATAACAGAATATTACTGCAGTATCTAACGCTTGTATTTCACACTGACAGATGCAGCAAAGGCTGCAAATTTAGATTTTGCCCAAAATGGGTGTTTTTTTAATAACAGAATATAACAGCAGTATCTAACGCTTGTATTTCACACTGACACATCCAGCAAAGGCCGCAAATTTAGTATTTTGCCCAAAATGGGTGTTTTTTAATAACAGAATATTACTGCAGTATCTAACGCTTGTATTTCACACTGACAGATGCAGCAAAGGCCACAAATTTTGTATTTTTCCCAAAATGGGTGTTTTTTTAATAACAGAATATTATTGCAGTATTTCAAGCTTGTATTTCACATTGACAGATGCATAAAAGGCTGCAAATTTTGTATTTTGCCCAAAATGGGTGTTTTTTAAATAACAGAATAGTATTGCATTATTTAAAGCTTGTATTTCACACTGACAGATGCAGCAAAGGCTGCAAATTTAGTATTTTGCCCAAAATGGGTGTTTTTTTAATAACAGAATATAACAGCAGTATCTAACGCTTGTATTTCACACTGACAGATGCAGCAAAGGCTGCAAATTTAGTATTTTGCCCAAAATGGGTGTTTTTTTAATAACAGAATATTACTGCAGTATCTAACGCTTGTATTTCACACTGACAGATGCAGCAAAGGCTGCAAATTTAGATTTTGCCCAAAATGGGTGTTTTTTTAATAACAGAATATAACAGCAGTATCTAACGCTTGTATTTCACACTGACACATCCAGCAAAGGCCGCAAATTTAGTATTTTGCCCAAAATGGGTGTTTTTTTAATAACAGAATATTACTGCAGTATCTAACGCTTGTATTTCACACTGACAGATGCAGCAAAGGCTGCAAATTTAGATTTTGCCCAAAATGGGTGTTTTTTTAATAACAGAATATAACAGCAGTATCTAACGCTTGTATTTCACACTGACACATCCAGCAAAGGCCGCAAATTTAGTATTTTGCCCAAAATGGGTGTTTTTTTAATAACAGAATATTACTGCAGTATCTAACGCTTGTATTTCACACTGACAGATGCAGCAAAGGCCACAAATTTAGTATTTTTCCCAAAATGGGTGTTTTTTTAATAACAGAATATTATTGCAGTATTTCAAGCTTGTATTTCACACTGACAGATGCATAAAAGGCTGCAAATTTTGTATTTTGCCCAAAATGGGTGTTTTTTAAATAACAGAATAGTATTGCATTATTTAAAGCTTGTATTTCACACTGACAGATGCAGCAAAGGCTGCAAATTTAGTATTTTGCCCAAAATGGGTGTTTTTTTAATAACAGAATATAACAGCAGTATCTAACGCTTGTATTTCACACTGACACATCCAGCAAAGGCTGCAAATTTAGTAATTTTGCCCAAAATGGGTGTTTTTTTTAATAACAGAATATTACTGCAGCATCTAACGCTTGTATTTCACACTGACAGATGCAGCAAAGGCTGCAAATTTAGATTTTGCCCAAAATGGGTGTTTTTTTAATAACAGAATATAACAGCAGTATCTAACGCTTGTATTTCACACTGACACATCCAGCAAAGGCCGCAAATTTAGTATTTTGCCCAAAATGGGTGTTTTTTTAATAACAGAATATTACTGCAGTATCTAACGCTTGTATTTCACACTGACAGATGCAGCAAAGGCCACAAATTTAGTATTTTTCCCAAAATGGGTGTTTTTTTAATAACAGAATATTATTGCAGTATTTCAAGCTTGTATTTCACACTGACAAATGCAGCAAAGGCTGCAAATTTAGTATTTTACCCAAAATGGGTGTTTTTTTAATAACAGAATATTATTGCAGTATTTCAAGCTTGTATTTCACACTGACAGATGCATAAAAGGCCGCAAATTTAGTATTTTGCCCAAAATGGGTGTTTTTTTAATAACAGAATATTATTGCAGTATTTAAAGCTTGTATTTCAAACTGACAGATGCAGGAAAGGCCGCAAATTTAGTATTTTGCCCAAAATGGGTGTTTTTTTAATAACAGAATATTATTGCATTATTTATAGCTTGTATTTCACACTGACAGATGCAGCAAAGGCTGCAAATTTAGTATTTTGCCCAAAATGGGTGTTTTTTTAATAACAGAATATAACAGCAGTATCTAACGCTTGTATTTCACACTGACACATCCAGCAAAGCCCGCAAATTTAGTATTTTGCCCAAAATGGGTGTTTTTTTAATAACAGAATATTACTGCATTATCTAACGCTTGTATTTCACACTGACAGATGCAGCAAAGGCCACAAATTTAGTATTTTGCCCAAAATGGGTGTTTTTTTAATAACAGAATATTACTGCAGTATCTAACACTTGTATTGCACACTGACAGATGCAGCAAAGTCTGCAAATTTAGTATTTTGCCCAAAATGGGTGTTTTTTGTTATAAAAGAATATTATTGCAGTATTTCAAGCTTGTATTTCACACTGACAAATGCAGCAAAGGCTCCAGATGTAGGCTATTGCCAAAAATTTGTGATTTTTTTTAAACCCAGAATATAATTGCAGTATTTTAAGCTTGTATTTGACTGTCACAAAAGCACATATGCTGTGCTGGTGCACTGAACTTGCATAAAATGGCCGCCGACGCCCACCTAACTAACAGACGGATAAAAGCTCTTTTTCTGTGTCACTGGGCTTAGGACAGGGTAAAAAAATTGTGCACTGCGCCCACAAAACAAAATCGCTGTATATCGCTAAGTTAAACAAGCACTTCTGATAAAAGATTCTTTCCTATTCTCTCCCTCACAGCAGCAGCATTCTATCCCTACACTAATAAGAGCAGAGAGACGTGCAGTGCTAATTGACTCCAGCTTATATAGAGGCTGGGTCACATGCTGCACTGGCCAATCACAGCCATGCCATTAGTAGGCATGGCTGTGATGGCGCCTAAGGGCACACGAGTCAAACGCTTGTTGATTGGGTGCTCTGCAGCCTTTAAAAAAGCGCCATTAACTCGCCGAACACCGAACCCGAACTTTTACAGAAAAGTTCGGGTTCGGGTCCGGGGTCCAAAAATCCTAAAGTTCGGTACGAACCTGAACTTTACAGTTCGGGTTCGCTCAACCCTACTCTGCACCTTTCAGAGAACTGATGGCTTGTGCCGAGCCGAGGTGGAGAGTCCCAAGCCGTCATTTCTTTGCCAAAAAGGCAGTACCAGCCCTGGACACATATGTAGAACAGAAGGTGGGCCAGTCCTTGAGCCTGTTGGTGTCTGCCAAAGTGCACGGCAGCGCCGACGTGTGGAGCTGTAACTACAGTCAAAGACAGTATATGTCCTTTACAGCCCACTGGGTAAATGTGGTTTCAGCCTAGCCAAACCAGCAACTTGGCCAGGTCACACCGCTTCCGCCTCCACATTCTCACATTCTTGCGACAATGTCCACCTCAGCCTCCTCATCCTCCTCCTTGTCTTCAGCCTCCACAGCAGGGACAAATCACAGTGCCCCACCAGCATACCACATGTGCAGGGCACGTTGGTGTCAAGCTGTTCTGCACCTAGTTTGCCTGGGCAAACAGAGTCACACAGTTGAAGAACTGTTCTGTGTCCTTCACCAAGAAATGGAATCCTGGCTTTCTCCACGACAACTCAAAATCGGAACCATGGTGACCGATAACGGGAAGAACATAGTGTCAGCGCTGCGTCAAGGAGGGCTGAGTCATGCGCCCTGCATGGCGGACGTGTTTAATCTGGTTGTCAAACGTTTTCTGAAGTCTTGCACCCATGTGCAAGACATCCTAAAAGTGGCCAGGAAACTTTGCATGCACTTCAGCCACTCGTACCCTGCCAAACACACCCTCCTTGAGGTACAGCGGCAGAACGGCGTCCCCCAACATAGGCTAATATGCGATGTTTCCACCCGTTGGAATTCCACCCTCCATATGTTGGACCAACTGTATGAATAGAGAAAGGCCATAAACGATTTATTGATGATACAGACGGACAGAGGTACTCCCCTGTGTAACTTCAATGTTAACCAGTGCTCATGCGTGACACCTGCCGTTTGCTCGTGCCCTTTGAGAGGCCACTTTATTTGTCAGTCGCCAGGACTACGGGATGAACGTCATTCTACTGATTTATATCCTGGAAAAGATGCTGGTAAATCTGGCTCGTCAGGGGACAGGAGACGTGTTGCCTACATCTCACGGCCACATGAGCCCTGTGGGGGCTGAACTGGAGGAGGAGGACATTGGAGCACAAGCAATGTGTAGCGAAATGGGTGGTTTTTCTACACAGGTGACAGGAGAGGAGGAGCAGGAGCAGCCGGAGGAGCAAGAGGGCGATGAGGCAGATGACCCAGACACACCGTGGCGGTATGCAGTGGAGATGGAGACAGGGAATCCCTCTGAGTCACTTGCACAAATGGCCCAATGCATGTTCACTTGCTTGCGTAGTGACAGCCGAATTGTCACCATTCAGCAGAGGGATGACTACTGGCTCTCCACCATGTTAGACCCTCGCTACCGGTCCAAAATGGGGGACTTTTTTACACCCGCTGAGAGGGAGGACAAACTGAGACATCCTATGTAGTCAGTTGGCCGCTGCCTATCGGCACCATCGTCCATCCTCTCACAGATCCGACTGGGGGGCCCTCTGCGCTCACGTTCCACTGCCATGGGATAGTGAAGAAACTACTCACCAGCAGCTAGACATAGAGCAGAACCTGAACCAGCAGGTGGTGGCATAATTGGAGTGCACCCTGCCAGCCTTCATTGAAGACCTGCTGGACTACTGGGCAGCCAATCGGGATTTGTGGCCGCAACTGGCCAAGTTTGCACTGAAATAGCTGTCCTGCCTGGCTAGTAGTGGGGCATCAGAGAGGGGGTTTAGTGCGGCCGGGGCGATAGTTACTCCAAGGAGAACTCGTCTGTCCACCCAAAATGTGGACTGACCTTTGTCAAGATTAATCAGGTGTGGATCAGCCAGAAATTCCACCCATCAATGCCTGATGCATCAGATTAGATCATCCATGCTGCCTTACCCAAACCTTGACAAAAGAGACCGGTTTCTTCTGGCTAACTGCCTACAGCTACTTGTTTGATGCTGCCACCCGCTTGATGCCACTGTCAAGGCCTTTGCTGTGTGCACTGTGACACTTTTGCCACGCTTGCAGTTCCCCTGGGCAATGTTTTGCTGTTAGGGCATGTAGTGGCAGTGTCTCGGCTTTTGCTGTGTGCTCCGTGACATGGTTGCCACGCATGCTGTTGCCAGTGGTAACATGTTATTGTTGGCTGGTGTGTGCACTTCCCCTTTTAGTGGTGCTGGAAGGGTTAACTCGGTGACTGGGTGTGGCCACTAGGGTTTTATTCCCTCTGGTTCCCTAGCTGGAGTCAGTTGTACTTCAGCTGTCATTGGTGCTGAAGCTCTGCTCCAGTCCAGAGTGTTCTATCTGCCCAGTCCTTGAGGGCCACCTTGTAGGACATCGATGTCATCTGTAATGTCATCCCTCTGTCTTCTCCTTGTCCATTCCCTACCTTATCTGTTGTCTGTTTGGTGAAGGTTTGATTTGGGGATTTGTTTTTATGTCTAGTTTGTTGATACATGTCTGGTGTGTTGTTTGTGTTGTCCAGCATGTATGCTAGACATTCCCTTGTCTACCTCCGGAAGGGGGCTAGTTTCCCGGGGGCTTGAACCATAAGCCTGTATAAAGGGTTGTCTAGGGCTGCCGTGCACCTTGCAGCATGGGGTCCAGGCAGTATCTGGTATGCTGGATACCTGTGTGTGTGTGTTGTTTGTACAGTGTCCTATTTGGTATGTGGGCTCTTGTACTTATACACGGGTTCCAGTACTGGTGGCTGCGGCAGGTAAGTGTGTTTCTGTGTGCTTAATTGCCGTTCTAGTTACTGTATACAGTCTACTTCTTTTCCCTGCATCTAGGCCATTTGAGACTCCTGTCCTTCCGTGTCTTGGAAGAACAGGTCTTCTCTCCCCTGCACCTATGAGAGGGATTATCAGGGCGACTCAGGGCCAAAGGTATTCTGGTATGAGCCGTCCTACCATCCAGGTCCGCTCATATGGTGAGGAAATAGGGTGAGGATTAGGGACGCTTTAGGAGGTGACCTGCTCCCTGATTCCGGCGTCTTGGCCTAGCTGCTTCCCCTTTATTCCTGACATTGTACGGTGGGGGGTTCCCCCCACTCCCCACCGTGACAGCCACGCATCTGATGCCAAGTGCTCCTTCTTACACCCACCATCGTCAGCGGGTACTGTTAGTGCCACCCACCTCCCCACTCTGCCACCTCCACACTATGTCACCTTGCCACTCTGTGGTCTCCTGCTGCTGCTACCTCAACACTATGTCACCTTGCCACTCTGTTGCCTCTTCATGCTGCTGCTGCCACCTCCACACTCTGTCACCTTACCACTCTGTGGTCTCCTGATGCTGCTGCTACCTCAACACTATGTCACCTTGCCACTCTGTAGCCTCCTCATGCTGCTGCTGCCACCTCCACACTCTGTCATTGTGCCACTCTGTGGCCTCCTCATGCTGCTGCTGCCACCTGTACACTATGTCACCTTGCCACTCTGTGGTCTCCCGATGCTACTGCCACTTCCACACTATGTCACCTTGCCACTCTGTGGTCTCCTGATGCTACTGCCACCTGTACACTATGTCACCTTGCGACTCTGTGGTCTCCTGCTGCTGCTTCTACCTCCACACTATGTCACCTTGCCACTCTGTGGTCTCCTGATGCTGCTGCCACCTCCACACTATGTCACCTTACCACTCTGTGGTCTCCTGATGCTGCTGCTACCTCAACACTATGTCATCTTGCCACTCTGTGGCGTCCTCATGCTTCTGCTATCACCTCCACACTCTGTCTTTGTGCCACTCTGTGGCCTCCTGATGCTGCTGCTATCTCCACACTATGTCTTCTTGCCACTCTGTGGTCTCCTGATGCTGCTGCCACCTCCACACTATGTCATAAAGCCACTATGTTGACTTCTCATGCTGTTTCCACCCTCCCCACTTCATGACTGGGTCACTATTTTTCCTTTTTGGCCTGGTTGACATCATCATTTATTTGACCCTTCTTCTGATCTCTGAGAAGGAACAACAACGGATCCTGTCTGTGTAGCAGTTATAAGGCCTGTATGGTCCCATCAGAATTGGCTTATGATTTGGTAGCCAAAAGCAGGAGTGGGTACAAAACACAGAAGACATGCAAAAATTTCATTCACGTGTCATCTCTGTTTTGGATCCACCGCCACACTATGTCACCTTACCACTCTGTGGTCTCCTGATGCTGCTGCTACCTCAACACTATGTCATCTTGCCACTCTGTGGCGTCCTCATGCTTCTGCTATCACCTCCACACTCTGTCTTTGTGCCACTCTGTGGCCTCCTGATGCTGCTGCTAACTCCACACTATGTCTTCTTGCCACTCTGTGGTCTCCTGATGCTGCTGCCACCTCCACACTATGTCACCTTGCCAGTCTATGGTCTCCTGATGCTGCTGCTATCTCAACACCATGTCACCTTGCCACTCTGTGGCCTCCTCATGCTGCTTCTGCTGCCACCTCCACACTCTGTCTTTGTGCCACTCTGTGGCCTCCTGATGCTGCTGCTATCTCCACACTATGTCTTCTTGCCACTCTGTGGTCGCCTGATGCTGCTGCCACCTCCACACTATGTCATAGGGCCACTATGTTGACTTCTCATGCTGTTTCCACCCTCCCCACTTCATGACTGGGTCACTATTTTTCCTTTTTGGCCTGGTTGACATCATCATTTATTTGACCCTTCTTCTGATCTCTGAGAAGGAACAACAACGGATCCTGTCTGTGTAGCAGTTATAAGGCCTGTATGGTCCCATCAGAATTGGCTTATGATTTGGTAGCCAAAAGCAGGAGTGGGTACAAAACACAGAAGACATGCAAAAATTTCATTCACGTGTCATCTCTGTTTTGGATCCACTCCTGTTTTTTTTTGGCATTAGCAATACTGATGGATTACTGATAAAATGCTGACCGAGTGAAGGCGGAGGCTCAACAGACAGGATCAGTTTTTTTGGGGTTATTTTTCTGATTGATCAGAGGAAGGGCAAAATAATCTGTGACGTCAACACAAACTTACTGCTAACACCCTCTCCACTCTGTCAGGGAACTCTACTTGTATAAGCGTTTAATAGAACAGGTTCTGTAGACATCTATGTGGAATCAGCTGACGATGGTGTTAAAGAAGTGCGCTCTTTCACGCTATAGTAGTATCTTGGGCCTCTGCACGGTTCTTTATACCTGACACTAACATCGACCTGTAAGGCTGAGTTCACGCTTGAGTTATTTGGTCAGTTTTGGCCCCATAACTGCCCAAATAAATGAAGTGTGCAGTGATTCTAAGAGTGAGGCCTGTCATGTGCATGTCATACTGACTCACAGTATTGTTTAAATACCACAGCAGACTTCCTATGCATGTTACTGCAAGGCACAGTGTTCTACACCACTATACAGGCTCTCTGCAGCCAGGAAATAGCTGTTTTTTTAACGTGATTCACCACAAATTAATTTGGATTGAATCTTTTCGGAAAATTCGGCTAACCGACCGAATTGAATTTTTGTGAAATCCGCTCATCTCTATATATAATCAATAGAAGCTAATCCAAGAATCCAAAATATGTAAAAAAAATGCAACTCTTAAAGGGGTTGTCTCACTTCAGCAAATAGCATTTATCATGTAGAGAAAGTTAATACAAGGCACTTACTAATGTATTGTGATTGTCCACATTGCCTCCTTTGTTGGCTTCATTCACTTTTCCATTACATTATACACAGCTTATCTCCAGTGACCACCCTGCAATCCAGCAGCAGTGGTAGTGCTTACACTATAGGGTAAAGTTCTGGCCTCTCTGGTGGCTGGGACTGAGGGAAGAATCCATAGGCGCAAATACGTGCCAGCTACCATCCCTGCCGCTTCATATCTGCGCTGCAGCATTGGCCGTGACCCCTGGAAACAACCAGTGTGTAATGCTTGTAATACATTCGTAAGTGCCTTGTATTAACTTTCTTCACATGATAAATGCCATCTGCTTAAATGAGATAACCCTTTTAAAGGTTATAGAGTCCTTTGGGAAATATTTTTAATCATTGCATTTTAAAAAATTTGGGCTGTAAAGAAATTTTTTCAAATGGGGTTTTTATTAAAAGTTTTCAACAGTTTCTGTTCCACGGCTTTAAATTTCATTGTATCTGCAGGCTATATGGGTTTCTGTTTTAGGGTTCATTCACATGTCCGCAAAATGGGTCCGCGGAACGGGTGCAGACCCATTCATTTTCAATGGGTCCGGAATGTGCTGTCCGCACCCGCATTTGCGGATCCGCATCTGTGCTTCCGTTTCCGCAAATAAATAGAACATGTCCTATTCTTGTCTGCAATTGCGGACAAGATTAGGCATTTTCTATTATAGTGCCGGCGATGTGCAGTCCGCAAATTGCAGAATGCACATTGCCAGTGTCCGTGTTTTACGGATGTGTGAATGGACCCTTAAAGAGAATCCGTTAGGCAGCTGCTCTGATGGCTCCATGTGTATCCCTTATCTCTGAAATCCGGATAGCTCTTAAAGAGAATGTATCATCAGAGAATGACTTATTGTTTAAATAACCTTATTTTTGTTTGACACATTTTTTAAGAATTTTTCATGATGTTATTTTCAATTTTCTATGTCAATATCTATATTTAAACAAAAACCATAAATTCCTGCAGTTTTTGCACTATTAATTGGCGCCGCTTCTTGGTCTGTACAGATCACTTTACTGCAGTTACTGTCATTCTAATCCTGCCTATAATGATACCACCTCTGTGCATAGATAAGACACGATCCACCATTCACAATAGGTGATTGTCAGAGCTTATCTATTCCTTCCTTGTACAATGACCTCTGCACAAGTCACTAGAAAACTCTCCAATAAAAGTCACTCAGGTCCCTCCTGTCCATTGTGTCTATGAACCATGGGGCTGCCTTAAAGCAGTTTTTTTTACTGCTGTGTAAATGCTGTTAAGAACAGCTAAGGCTACTTTCACACTAGCGTTCGGGGCTCCGCTTGTGAGTTCCGTTTGAAGGCTCTCACAAGCGGCCCCGAACGGATCCGTACTGCCCCAATGCATTCTGAGTGGATGCGGATCCGCTCAGAATGCATCAGTTTGGCACCGTTTGGCCTCCGCTCCGCTCAGCAGGCGGACACCCGAACGCAGCTTGCAGCGTTTTCGTGTCCGCCTGGCCGTGCGGAGCCAAACGGATCCGTCCAGACTTACAATGCAAGTCAATGGGGACGGATCCGTTTGACATTGACACAATATGGTGCAATTTCAAACGGATCCGTCCCCCATTGACTTTCAATGTAAAGTCAGGATTATACCATCAGATCGGAGTTTTCTCCAATCCGATGGTATATTTTAACTTGAAGCGTCCCCATCACCATGGGAACGCCTCTATGTTAGAATATACCATCGGATTTGAGTTACATCGTGAAACTCAAATCCGACAGTATATTCTAACACAGAGGCGTTCCCATGGTGATGGGGACGCTTCAAGTTAGAATATAATGAGAACTGTGTACATGACTGCCCCCTGCTGCCTGGCAGGTGCTGCCAGGCAGCAGGGGGCAGACCCCCCCCCCCCCCTCCTGTATTTAACTTATTGGTGGCCAGTGGGGCCCCCCCTCCCTCCCCAGTATTAATTGTAAACAGTGCGGCCCCCCTCCCTCTATATTCATCGGTGGCCAGTGCGGATATTAAATATGAGCAGTGCGGTCTCCCCCTCCCTCCCTCCCCAGTAATAAATATGAGCAGTGCGGTCTCCCCCTCCCTCCCTCCCCAGTATTAAATATGAGCAGTGTGGTCTCCCCCTCCCTCCCCAGTATTAAATATGAGCAGTGCGGTCTCCCCCTCCCTCTATTCATTGGTGGCCAGTGCGGATTCAAAGTATTGTGATCAGTGCGGCCTCTCCTCTCGACCCCCCCCCCCCCCCCCATCATTGGTGGCAGCGGAGAGTACCGATCGGAGTCCCAGTTTAAATCGCTGGGGCTCCGATCGGTTACCATGGCAGCCAAGACGCTATTGCAGTCTTGGCTGCCATGGTTACTTAGCAACAAATAGCAGCATTATACTTACCTGAAGAGCTGCGATCTATGTGACCGGCCGGGAGCTCCTCCTACTGGTAAGTGACAGGTCTATAGGCAATGCGCCGCACAGACCTGTCACTTTACCAGTAGGAGGAGCTCCCGGCCGGTCACATAGATCGCAGCTCTTCAGGTAAGTATAATGCTGCTATTTGTTGCTAAGTAACCATGGCAGCCAAGACTGCAATAGCGTCTTGGCTGCCATGGTAACCGATCGGAGCCCCAGCGATTTAAACTGGGACTCCGATCGGTACTCTCCGCTGCCACCAATGATGGGGGGGGGGGGGGGGGGTGTCGAGAGGAGAGGCCGCACTGATCACAATACTTTGAATCCGCACTGGCCACCAATGAATAGAGGGAGGGGGAGGCCGCACTGCTCATATTTAATACTGGGGAGGGAGGGAGGGGGAGACCGCACTGCTCATATTTAATACTGGGGAGGGAGGGAGGGGGAGACCGCACTGCTCATATTTAATACTGGGGAGGGAGGGAGGGGGAGACCGCACTGCTCATATTTAATACTGGGGAGGGAGGGAGGGAGGGGGAGACCGCACTGCTCATATTTAATATCCGCACTGGCCACCGATGAATATAGAGGGAGGGGGGCCGCACTGCTTACAATTAATACTGGGGAGGGAGGGGGGGCCGCACTGGCCACCAATAAGTTAAATACAGGAGGGGGGGGGGGGGTCTGCCCCCTGCTGCCTGGAAGCACCTGCCAGGCAGCAGGGGGCAGTCATGTACACAGTTCTCAGTATATTCTAACTTGAAGCGTCCCCATCACCATGGGAACGCTTCTGTGTTTAGAATATACTGTCGGATCTGAGTTTTCCGAAGTGAAAAATCAGATCTGAAATAAACTGTTATGCAAACGGATCCGTTCTGAACGGATGCAAGCGTTTGCATTATAGGAGCGGATCCGTCTGATGAAACATCAGACGGATCCGCTCCGAACGCTAGTGTGAAAGTAGCCTAAGGCAAGATGACTGCCCCCATAATCATGTTCAGGAAATAGAATAAAAAACACCCGTTATAGCTAAATACTTATCAAACTGATAAGAATATGGCTTAACTGAGTGTTTGTGAGTTGTCAAGAGTTCAGAGATAAGGGCTACACATGGAGCCCTCAGAAGTGCTGCCTGATGGATTCTCTGTAAAACAGAAAGCATGATAGCCTGCAGATACACTGAAAATTAAGGCTGTGGAACGGAAACTGTAGAACATATTTAATAGACCAACTGATAAAATGATTTGTAGCCCAAAATTAGTAAAATGCAATCATGAAAAAATACAAAAAAATAAAACGTTGCCTCCGAATATGTTAAAAACCATTAGAGGGGTTATACTGTAATTAATATTGATGACCTATCCTTAGGATCAGTGTGGATTGAACTCCCGGGACCCCTGTCAATCAGCTGATAGAGGAGGCTGGCTGCTCTCTTCCTATTCCATGTGACATCACCGTACATTGGTCACGTGACCTAGTTGCAGCTCGGTCCTATTCAAATCAATGGGGCTGATCTGTGATACCAAGCACAGCCACTATACAATGTACAGCACTGTGTTTGGAAAGCTACCGGGTGCCCGCAGTGCTCACCAGAGTTTCGGTGAGCACAGCGGCTCAATGAAACAGCTGAGGGGTGGGGTCGCCGGGACTCGGACCCCCGCCGATGTGATAATGATGACCTATCCTGAGGATTGTCATTTGGATAACCCCTATCCTTAGATAACCCCTTTAAGATAATTGAAGAAAGTTTATAACTGGAGGTAAATGTTAAGTTCAAAATAACAATAATTAAAGTAAGCTTATATATTAATAATATGCACTATAATATTAATAAAATATATGATTATAATACAGTGCTTTCTTTGAGTCTGTTGCACATAAAAGCAAGCATAGACAAATATACTGCACCTTGGAATATCTCTTTTTTGAGCCATGTCTGTCTTAGAGTAGACAGCATCAATAATAATTTAGGACGAGTGTAGGATGAAGACTGCTCTTGAACTTCCTGAATATCATCAGACAAATCTGGAATCAAAAGCTCTATAGTCCACAACCGAGGAATTATTGATAGGGGTTGCTGAGTATCTCTGTTTTCACAAACAAAACTAACGCAGAGCACTGGTTTTGATGTCTTTTGAAATGTGTCTAAAGGTGATTAAGGAACTGAAGAAGAGGTAGCCTGACAAGAATTTAATCTTTTGGCCTTTAAAATGTATTGAAAATTCTTGGGGTCTGTTTTAGGTTTTTATGATTATCTCACTACAACATTGCACAAATCTATAAATACTAGCATATAAGAAAGTGCAAAAAAGTGCAAAACACAGCAAAATTTGATAATTATGCTTTATTGTTTGACAATTATGTTTTTTATTAGATAATTATGTTATGGATAGAGATGAGCGAATTAAAAAAAAATGTGATTTGTCGAATCGCGTTAAACAGCCATTTCCTGGCTGCAGAGAGCCTTTATAGTGGTGTAGAACACTGTGCCTTGCAGTAACACGCATAGGGAGTCTGCTTTGGTAGTGAAATAATACTGTGAGTCAGTATGACATGCAGATGACAGGCGTCGCTCTTAGAATCACTGCATACTTTACTTATTTGGGCAGTTACAGGGCCAAAACTGACCAAATAACTCAAGTATCAACTCAGCCTTACAGGTCGATGTTAGCGTCAAGAAGAAGCGAACTCCTTTTACACCGTCGTCAGCTGATTCCACATAGATGTCTACAGAACCTGTTCTATTAAGCGCTTATATAAGTAGAGCTCCCCGACAGAGTGGAGAGGGTGTGGTATACAGTGTGTGGTATACGAGGCTGGTTGGACAGTATTTTCTATGTGCCTATTACATTTCTTGCCTCAGTCAGCCCTTGATTTTTGAGCCATAGTGGTTTGGTTGAATAAACCTTTTTACTAGTGACCAATCATAATTTCTGCACTTGCACTTTACAAATATATACCAACAGCCCACCATCGGTCCTCTTGGTCTTTAATATTTTTATGTATTGTGACCTGTGTTTGGGCTATATATAGGTTTCTTAAGATATTTTAGCCTTCTTAGATTGGCCCACAAGCAAAAAGCAGGCCGGTAATGGACCATTACTTGTGGGCCAATGTGAGAAGGCTAAAATATCTTAGTCAGTACTGAATTAGAATATTCTTCATTATTTAATATAGTTTATCTTATGCAAAAAATGCACATGCGAACACAAATATTTCAATGATGATTTTTCGCAATAGAATAGCATTGTACGAATATAACGAAGTCTCGAATTAGCAAATATATCACGAATATTTAGTGAAATATTTGTGAAATATTGCGAATTCGAATATGGCACCTGCCGCCTATAATTATTTACGATGCCCTTGCCCAGTCTATGAAAAGGGGGCATGAGTGAAGGCATTGGAAAGATGGGAACATCGACCCCGGCTAATTCCAGAAACTGGAACAAATAATTCCTGAAGTCTATGGCAGCTCTGAGCTGCCTCAGATTTTATTCTGGTGCATGAACTGCCGGAGAAGGCACATCATTTGTGATGAGGCTTGCTCCTTGTCATAAATGACATGCCTCCTCTGGCAGCACAGGACCCATCAAGGCTGGGGTACGGTAGCTCACACTGGTCTATATTTTCTTAAATCCTAAAGTGAACTTATGGACCTCCCTATCTTTACTTCTCTTATATCAGAACAAATAAAGAATTGCTATCTTTTTTAAATTTGTTTTTTTTTTTGGTGGGGGAGGACCCCAGCTATCAGGGGATTTTTAATATATAAAATTCTTCCTTTTTAAAAACACACATGATTCATTTCCTCAATTGCCTCATACAGTATAAGTTTAATTTATTCTTTTTAATATAAAATCTCATTACCTGCATAGCTAACACGCTCTCTCTCTCTCTCTATCGTTCCCATTTCATGTTTGATATAAGAACAGAGGGAAATGAAAATCAGACTCTCAGATAAAATCTATAATCATCACTGAACTTGCTCTTCACATTTCTAAACAAAATTAAGAGTACGAATCTTTCAAGGCACAAAGTAGGAGGGAGAGAGGTAAGATGAGGGATTGAGAACACAACTTCTGAGCTGAACTGGCTGCGAATATAATTATTCTCCTACCAGATGCGATCTCCTGTTGAAATAATAACAGCAGGCTATATGTAATAATTGAAATTTGATTGTTGAAGGTTGCAATTCACTCATGAAGGAAACTACTTCAATTGTATAGAGATGTTATTTTGTATTGATAACTGTTCTTGTATCTTAGCAGGGTATTCAGCCATTACATATTACTGACCTATCCTCAGGATATCAGATCCGTGGGCGTCCTACACAAGGCACCTACGCCAATCAGTTGTTTGAAGAGGATACAATGCTCGTACGAGCATTGCTACCTCTTCCATATTACAGTGCACGTTGTCTCACAGTGTAACTGCAAGCACTTGTCCCATTCAAGTGAATGACTTCGGAGACTTTCAAGACCACACGAAGTGTAATCTTGAAGAGGAAGTAGTGCCTCCTCTTCAAACAGCTGATCGGTGGGGGTTTTGGGAGTCGAAACCCCACTGATCAGATATTGATATTGATCATCAATATGTACTGGTTGCACAACCCCTTTAAAGGAGTTATCTCAGGACAACTAGAGGTGAGCTACAAATTTTTCCCCGAAATTCTAATTTCAGCAGATCCAAAACTTTTGTGATTTGTCCCGCACAAATTACTCAAAATGGTGGGCATTATTCTACAGATCAGAAAACATAGAAGAAAGCATCTGCCATCAAAAAGGGATAATTTTTGGGCCTTTAAAAAAAATATATAAAATCTGACTGCTCAGTATGTTTTCAACCATATCGGGATTAATCTCAGTCGGTGACAGCAGGGCACCGCATAGAAAAGCAGGGGCCCATTCTCGGTGTTCCAGCCTTCTAGATCGCCGAATACACAGAGTTGTGTATTCAGCTAAAGAGGTGCTATGCCACATGTGACCTCTGGGGCTGGGAAACTGCAGGAGCTGTTGGGTCTTCCTGAGACAGCGATCAGCCCTTCACTGAGGCTGTACAGTATAATATTATGCTGTACAGCCTCTCTGGGAGTTGTATTCCCCCTGTAACTGGGGCTACTATGTAAGCACCAGTTACAGAAGAAATCAATAATAAAAAAATAAAAAATATATATATATATATAAAAAAAATTTATAAACGTTTTACTAGTAAAAAAAAAAAGCAACCTTTCCCCTATTGAGTCATTTAAAAATGGTTAAAAAACTATCCCATCAGGTGAACAGTGCAAAAAAATATATATTTTGCCAAAAACAGCTATTATTTAATCACCTCACCTCCCAAGAACATAATATCAAGCGATTAAAAAGTGTGTCATCAATGTCATCAATATTAAAATCCCAAAAAATCTCCTTTAAAGGGTTCACAACATGTGACTTCATCTCTAGTAATAACCCTTTTCTGAAGTGAAGTCAACAACCCTGATGATTGTGATAGCACTCTACATCCAGCAATTTGCCTCCATGCTGGATGAGGCATTGGTGTACATTTTGGCCAAAGCGTAGTAAGCCACTCACCACGTCAAGGACGCCTCTATTTGAGTGGTCCCTAACACTAGTTCCTACCTGTTTGTGGGCCATGACAGCCACACAAAATCCAGGGCTGTCATGGCCCATAAACAGGTAGGAACTAGTGTTAGGGACCACTCAAATAGAGGCGACCTTGACGTGGTGAGTGGCTTACTACGCTTTGGCCAAAATGTACACCAATGCCTCATCCAGCATGGAGGCAAATTGCTGGATGTAGAGTGCTATCACATTTGTATTTTTCGTTTGTATATGTATTTTGCCATAGTGAAGTGCACCACATACAGGTTGTGCTGACCCAATTCCCCACATTTTAACCCTGATGATTACCTTGTCCCCCCAAAAATGTAACTAAAAGTGATCCAAAGTCATATATTACATACCCCAAAATGATACTAACAAAAACTACAGTTCACCCTGCAAAAAAACAGACCGTCATACAGCTCCTTAGATGGAAATAACAAAAAAAGTAGTAAAACAAAATAAAGCTATACAAATTTGGTATTGCTGTAATTGTACTGACCCGAAGAATACACAGGCCATGTCATTTTTAGCGCACAGTGAACTCCATCATATGAAAATCTAAAAACCTTGGAGAATTGTGTTTTGTTTCTTTCAATGTAACCCCACAAATAATTTTTTCCCCATTTTCCAATACAAGATATGGTAAATTAAATTATTAAATGGTGTCATTCAAAATACAATTTGTCCCTCAAAAAATAACCCCTCGTATGACTATGTGAACACATCATTTAAAAAGTCTTGGCTCTTGTAGAAAGGAAAAAATGAAAACGTAAAAAAAAAAATTGGTGGGGTCCTTAAAGGGTTAAGGCAAAAGTAGGTCATGTCTTTAAGGGGTTAATAGTATTTTAATAGTAGGAAAAAAAATCTTTCACTTTTCTTAACATTCGCCAACATTAAATTCAAACCCATGTAACATTTTTAACCCTAGACATAGACCAAGCCATATTCAACCATTAAGTTAGTTCAAGCTGTAGAGCTTTCTCAAAGCCTCTGATCTTCCTTCTCTAGTTCTAAAATGTAATAAATCCTCAGAGATTAATTTGTAATAGTGAAAATGTATCAGTATTATACATCTGACTTGTGGGACGGAGTCGTACGTGCTCCCTAAAGATCTGCATGATTTACATGGAGGATTGGGACGGCTAATGTTATCCTGGTCGTCTACTCATTAATATCTTTAAAGTTGTAGGTGCTCAACCAGACTTTACATAAGGGTTGTGTAGTGAGAATTGTAAATTAGCGCTCGTACAGTATATTGTCAAAAGTATATTAGAAAATCAATGTTCGTGTGTGTTCTCACAAGCAGTCAGTAAGAATTATTAACCAATATATTTCTTTCTATCTTTTGCACCTTGTATGTTCTTGTTTTAAAGAGATGAATATATCAGTACGGGTTTTATCATTCAGCATTATAATGATAATGACAAGCTTCAGTGAGAAGTTCAATGGCAACATCCAGCTGTCAATTTATTGGTCCATTCCAGGAGGAATATCTATATCCAGAGGCATTGCTAGGAGCTCAAAAGATCCAGGGCCCAAGCCTCAATGAATATGGCCCAGTTCTCTAAGTCGCCCCCCCCTCCCCCCAAACACCGCATTTTGCTGTACTTGCTATACAGCAGCACATACCTGTCACATCCAGTGGCTCCAGGTGACTTCTCCTCTGATGTAGATCTTCTCATCATCTTCCGGATATCCAGACATCTTCTCTCAGCTGCCTCGTCTCTGCAGATTGTGACACACGGACATCTTAGCTTCCTCACATTTCTATCATTATCCCCCAACCTGGAGTCCCCACAGTGTTATTCTGCTGCTTGCTGTGCCCCCCAATACCCCCAAATAATATCTTGAAGAAAAATGAGTGCCCCCATAGTAATACTGCCCACTACAGTGCCCCCAACCGTGAAAACGCTCCCTAAGAGTGTCCCCATTAGTAGAAGAGCCCTCCAGTATTAATAATACCCTCACAGAGGCCCCAGTAGAAATAAAGCCCCCTATTGTTCCCCCAGTGGTAATACAGCTCTCTACAGACCCCTCAGTACTAATAAGGCCCCCCATAGTGCTCTTAGTAGAAATAGGGCAGATCTATAAGTCCCTCCTATAGAGCCCCCAGTAGTAATAAGAATGCCTATAATGTCCCCTGGATTTGCAGTGCCCTCTGTAGTTATATTCCTCCCTCCACCATACAGTCCCATGTAAATAACATCATACCATCTCTGAGGAAGGGGGCAGTTGTATACCCCGAAACGCGTTTGGTTCTGAGAGACCCATCCTGACATGTCAGTTTGAAATTCCCTGGATGAATCAAAACTTTGTGCTATTTTTATATACCATTTGATGGTTATTTTATTGGATTTACTTCCTCCATATTCGATTGAGGATATCAGGATCATCATGACCACGTGGTACATCACGTGACCAGCCAGCACTTCCTGCCGACACATCACGTGACAAGCCAGCATTCCCTACCTTTGTTTGGTGTGGCTTTCGTTTGGGCCCGTAACTGCAGGACGCATTACTTACTTACTGTGAGGACGGTATTTCCATCTGAAGACCTCAGAACAGGTAACAAGTGGTGTTGGTCTCACACAGCCGTGGGACGCCTCAGCGTGTGGGTTATCATTACCGCACCACATTTACCGAACTTTGTTTGGATTTACCTATTGCTACGGGTCCTTTTGACTGGCAGTTTTTTTAAGAGTCAATCTGTGCACATCCAAGGTATTTCATATGCATCAGCCTGTTTGAAGTTGTATTGACTTTATTCATCGTTTTCAGGACGTTTTATTCTCTTAGTAAATACACTCTTAAGCACAAGCACTTTATATAAAGTATATTTCCAACCAAGCACTTTAAATAGAGTATATTTCCAACCTAGCCCCCCTTAACTGGAGTCTCATTATCTGAGTTTTATTTTTGTTTTCAGTCTTTATATTGTATTGTATTCCGATGTTTATTAAATGTTTTTATTCATACTAATGATATTCGTTCCTTATGCCCGTATGTGAGTGTTCGGACTATACTACATTTTAATATTTTTTTCCCTTGTTGACTAGGCGGGTCAGTTTAGTTCTTGTAGCACCACTGCACGATTTAGGCTGGGTGAGCCTCAATATATATATATACTTTCTAAATTTCTTCACACCAGTGTGACTGAGTACCAACCCGGAAGTCCGAAAGACCAACTCAGACTTTTGAACTGACTGCCCGACCCTCTGACAAGACCTAAGTCTACTTCTAGGACTCTTCAACAGATACAGGTGACTTATGGATCTACGTGGACTGAGTTAAAGGATCTGATGTTCCTGAAGATGGGCGAGTCACAACATCAAATGGTAAATGACTATATGAACGAACACAGAAATGTCCCCATGGATATTATGACTAGAGACTGGGTCAAGACTTTACAGTCTGGGACTGAATTTGTCAGGGTTTTTACAGAATGGGCATGTACAAGGGAGGAAGAAAGTTCCTGAAGTCTTAAAGACGTAGTAAAGGGTCATCAGAATACCTTAGAGACTTATGCTGCAGGACTAAGGACTATCTGGACTAACATGGGCTGGGATCAAGCTGGAAACATGGGAGAAAAAATGTTGACATGTGCATTCATGGAGGGGCTTCGACCCACCCTCCAGGCTAAGCTGAAAGCTTGTAAACCTGATTGGCGTGTGACCCCTTTAACCCAATTCATTGCTGCAGCCAAAGGGTTAGAACTAGACATGAAGAAAAACCCTGCTCTGGTTAAACACATGTGGCAGGGCACCGCTCCCAAACCCAAATGTGATTTTAAATGTTACAATTGCGGCAAACCAGGTCACATGAAGAGAGATTGCAGGGCTCCCAGGAAACCTAGAGACAACGGTGGCCAATTTAGTCCACAATCACAACCGTCTTCAGACTAGGATACCGGTACCTCCGTGACGGTTCTGCCTGTAAAGGTTGAGTCCGTGGGCCCCCAAATACATACCCCAGTATCCCTAGGAAATAAAATGGCAGTACCATTCCTGGTTGACATGGGGAAAGCCAAAGTTGACCAGAACTTTTTAAAACCCTATCAACTCAGTCCATACCACGTCCCAGCCATGGGTTTCACTGGGGAAACCGTGTTTGTCCTTGAGTCTGAACCAGTCAAATTAAAAATCAAAGACAGTACTGTTATCACTCAAATTTTGGTAAAGGATGGTCTCCCTGAACCTATTCTGGGAACTGATGTACTCCAAGCACTCGGGGCCAATATCCATCTACACCCAGATGGGACTAGTCAGGTAGACTTTGGAGTCCCAGAAGAAGTTCTCTGCCCAATGATGGCTTCTATAATGGTGGCTGAATTAAACCTTGCTGATTGAACAGAATCTGAAAAGAGTCTGCTCAGCCAGGTCCCCGAGAGAATTTGGGCCACCTCAAAGACGGACATAGGCAAATTACCTGTGTCCCCTGTGATGGTCTCTAAAGCCCCCGCAAGTTAAACAGTATCCACTGAGCCACGCTCAGGAAATAGCAGTGTCCAGCCAAATAGATGATTTTCTCAGAGCAGGTGTTCTCATCAAGACTGTGTCCCCGGCAAACACTCCCCTATTTCCAGTGAAGAAGAAGGCCGTTAAGGGTCAGCAGTCATATATCGAATGGTCCATGATCTTCGATGGTCAACAAAGTCACAGTCCTACAAACCCCAATAGTGTCCAGTCCGCGCACTCTGCTGTCCCAAGTTCTGTCCACGGCTACCTGTTTCACTGTGATTGACCTGGCAAATGCATTTTTCAGTGTACCTCTGCATCCAGATTGTCAGTATCTTTTTGCTTTCACTTTCAAGGGGAACCAGTATACATGGACTGTTTTACCCCAGGGGGCCCAGAACTCGCCCACCATGTGCAGTCAGGCACAACAGTCTGTCCTAGCCAACTGGTCCCCTCCTGGAACTGTGGTCTTATTGCAATATGTCGATGACTTACTTTTGTGTGTCACTCTGTCACTCCTAATTTTTCTCCAAGAAAATGGGTGTAAAGCTTCTAGGCATAAACTGCAGTTTTGTAAAGACAAGGTGATATTTCCTGTACACTGCCCTTAGCACGGTGCCCGGCACCTCACCCCCGAACGAAAAGAGGCAGTGGAAAAGATACAGGTGCCCAATGGAGCACAGAACTTCAGAGTATTTTTGGGTCTTGTCTCATACTGCAGTTCCTGGATATGGCACGCAACTATGTTAATGCAGCCCCTCTTTGATTGTCTTCTGATCCCTTTCATCTTACAGAAGAAGCTGTTAATATAGTTCATACTTTGAAACTGTGCATACTCTCTGCCCCTGCTCTGGGCATTCCAAAATATGACAAACCTTTCTGTTTGTTTTGTTCTGAAATGCAGGGGCATAGCACTGCTGTATTGACTCAGAAACACGGAGATTGACAACGTCCCGTTGCCTACTTTTGTGCTCGCATTGATCCTGTTGCCAGAGGCGCTCTTGTGTCAGGGCAGTAGCGGCAGTGAAAGCCATGATTGAAAAAGCTTCTGAAAATGTTATGGACTACCCTGTAACTGTTTAAACTCCTCATGACATTCAAGGCATTCTAACTCAAGTGCAACCAAAACATATCTCCATGGCCAGACAATTGAGACTACAGTGTGCACTTCTCATGCCCGCAAACATCTCATTTAAACATTGTACTACTCTGAATCCTGCTACTCTGTTACCGATTACAGATTAAGAAATGGGGGAGGGAGGTGTATCAGAACTTTTAACTGATCTTGTTGAACATGAACCTCATGATTGCGTACAATTAATGCAGCAGGAATTGTCTAGTGTTGAACACGTTCATGAAAAACCTCTTTCTAATCCTGACTTTCAGTATTTTGTAGATGGAAGCAGGTTCAGGTTCATGGGAGAGGATGGTCGGTTCCATACTCGATATGCAGTGGTCACACAGCACGAGGTAGGTACAGCTGAACCATTCCCACCTCATATATCAGCACAAGAGGCGGAGTTGAAGGCACTCACTGAGGCGTGTAAAATGGCCAAGGGGAAGAAGGTGAACATCTACACAGACTCAAGGTATGCTTTTGGTATTGCACATGACTATGGACCTATTTGGCGGGCCAGGGACTTCCTAAAATCTGCAGGCCAGCCTATAATGAATAAAGACTCTGTAATAGAACTTATGTACTCTCTGTTGTTACCAGAGGAAGTTGCCATCATCAAGTTCAAGGCACACACCAGGCACACTACAGTGGAGGCAAAAATGTAACGATCGAGCTGACAAAACGGCCAAACAAGCCGCACTACAGCCCGTAAAGACAGTCCCCACCCTGGTAAAAATCCTGAAGCCTGAAGACGTGTCTGTAAGTATGCTTCAGAAAATGACTGATCAAGCCCCTCCTGAGGAAAAATAACTTTGGGCAAAGCACGGAGGCAATGTTGATAAACAAGGAATCCGGAGAAACAAAGAAAGGACTTGCTTACCTCGTCCAATGTATCCTGCTATGGCACAGGAGGCCCATTGGCCTACCCATCTGTCTAAAGGTTCTATGGTAAGTGTTGTAAATGCTGGGTTTTCCACAGTAGCAGCTCGGTTTGTACAAGGGTGCATGATTTGTGCATTGAATAATCCCGGTCAAGTGGTGAAGACTCCAAGCAAGCATACACCGAGGCCATTTTACCCATTTCAGAGATTGCAGATAGACTATATACAGCTACCTAAGGTAGGTGTGTATGAGTTTGTTATTGTGTGTGTTGATCTCTTTTCAGGATGGCCGGAAGTCTTCCCAGTAGCAAAGGCAAATGCAAAGAATACAGCCAAGTAATTGGTCAGTGAACTGATATGTAGGTACGGTGTTCCTGAAGTCATTGAGTCAGATAGGGAGTCCCATTTCACAGGAGAAGTAATGAGGGAGGTCATGCAGGCGCTAGGGGTCACTCAAGCGTTTCACACGGCCTACCATCAACAAAGCAGCGGCTGAGTTGAACGCCTCAACAGCACATTGAAGTTAAAGATCCAGAAAGCCATGCAGGAAACCCAAAGACCTTGGCCAGAATGCCTGCCCCTCACCCTATATTCTGTTAGGACCACTCCCAACCGAAAACTAGGACTGTCTCCTTTTGAGAATTGGTTTGGGTGCGCTCCCAGGCTCGGGTTGTACTCGAATAGCGAATATTAATCGCGAATATCGGCATTTCGAGAATTTGAGAATATTTAGAATATACAGGTGAACCTTGAAAAATTAGAATATCGTGCAAAGTTCATTTATTTCAGTAATGCAACTTAAAAGGTAAAAACTAACACATGAGATAGACTCATTACATGCAAAGCGAGATATTTCAAGCCTTTATTTGTGATAATTTGGATGATTATGGCTTACAGCTTATGAAACCCTAAAGTCACAATTTTGAGATACCCTTTGCTCAGGGGGTATGGACTAATTAGCTGACTAGAGTGTGACACTTTGAGCCTAGAATATTGAACCTTTTCACAAAATTCTAATTTTAAGCTGCATTAATGCAATTCCTTTTAGGCCTCATGCACACGACCGTTGTGTGCATCCGTGGCCGTTGTGCCGTTTTCCGTTTTTTTTCGCGGACCCATTGACTTTCAATGGTTCCGTGGAAAAAACGGAAAATGCACCGTTTGGCAGCCGCATCCGTGAGCCGTGTTTCCTGGCCGTGAAAAAAATATGACCTGTCCTATTTTTTTCACGGCCAACGGTTCACGGACCCATTCAAGTCAATGGGTCCGTGAAAGAACACGGATGCACACAAGATTGGCATCCGTGTCCGTGATCCGTGGCCGTAGGTTAGTTTTTATACAGACGGATCCGAAGATCCGTCTGCATAAAAGCTTTTTCAAAGCTGAGTTTTCACTTCGTGAAAACTCAGAACCGACAGTATATTCTAACACAGAAGCGTTCCCATGGTGATGGGGACGCTTCTAGTTAGAATACACTACAAACTGTGTACAAGACTGCCCCCTGCTGCCTGGCAGCACCCGATCTCTTACAGGGGGCCGTGATCAGCACAATTAACCCCTTCAGGTGCGGCACCTGAAGGGGTTAATTGTGCTGATCACGGCCCCCTGTAAGAGATCAGGGCTGCCAGGCAGCAGGGGGCAGACCCTCCCCCCCCCTCCCCAGTTTGAATATCATTGGTGGCCAGTGCGGCCCCCCCCCCTCCCTCTATTGTAATAAATCGTTGGTGGCACAGTGTGCGCCCCCCCCCTCCCTCCCGCTATTGTAATAATTCGTTGGTGGCACAGTGTGCGCCCCCCATCGCCCCCCTTCCCTCTATAGCATTAACAACATTGGTGGCCAGTGTGCGGCCTCCCATCTCTTCCCCCCCCCCCCCCCCCATCATTGGTGGCAGCGGAGTTCCGATCGGAGTCCCAGTTTAATCGCTGGGGCTCCGATCGGTAACCATGGCAACCGGGACGCTACTACAGTCCTGGTTGCCATGGTTACTTAGCAATAGTACAATAGTAGAAGATTCATACTTACCTGCTCCAGGCTGCTGCTGCGATGTTCGTGTCCGGCCGGGAGCTCCACCTACTGGTAAGTGACAGGTCTGTGCGGCGCATTGCTAAATGAACTGTCACTTACTAGTAGGAGGAGCTCCCGGCCGGACACGAACATCACAGCTCCCAGGTAAGTATGAATCTTGTACTATTGCTAGTAACCCGCTGCCACCAATGATCGGGGGGGGGGGGGGGGGGGGGGCGCAAGATGGGAGGCCGCACACTGGCCACCAATGTTGTTAATGCTATAGAGGGAGGGGGGCCAATAATTGCCACCAACGATTTATTACAATAGAGGGAGGAAGGTGGGGGGGGGGGCGCACACTGTGCCACCAACGAATTATTACAATAGAGGGAGGAAGGGGGGGGGCGGGGGGGGGGCACACTGTGCCACCAACGAATTATTGCAATAGAGGGAGGAAGGGGGGGGGGCGCACACTGTGCCACCAACGATTTATTACAATGGAGGGAAGAAGGGGGGGGGGGCCGCACTGGCCACCAATGATATTCAAACTGGGGAGGGGGGGGGGGTCTGCCCCCTGCTGCCTGGCAGCCCTGATCTCTTACAGGGGGATATGATAGTACAATTAACCCCTTCAGGTGCGGCACCTGAGGGGTTAATTGTGCTGATCACGGCCCCCTGTAAGAGATCGGATGCTGCTAGGCAGCAGGGGGCAGTCATGTACACAGTTTGTAGTATATTCTAACTAGAAGCGTCCCCATCACCATGGGAACGCCTCTGTGTTAGAATATACTGTCGGAAATGAGGTTTCACGATCTAACTCATATCCGACAGTATATTCTAACATAGAGGCGTTCCCATGGTGATGGGGACGCTTCAAGTTAAAATATACCATCGGATTGGAGAAAACTCCGATCTGATGGTATAAAAGGGACTCCGGACTTTACATTGAAAGTCAATGGGGACGGATCCGTTTGAAATGGCACCATATTGTGTCAACGTCAAACGGATCCGTCCCCATTGACTTGCATTGTAATTCAGGACGGATCCGTTTGGCTCCGCACGGCCAGGCGGACACCAAAATGACTTTTTTTTTCATGTCCGTGGATCCGCCAAAAATCAAGGAAGACCCACGGACGAAAAAACGGTCACGGATCACGGACCTACGGACCCTGTTTTTGCGGACTGTGAAAAAAAACGTTCGTGTGCATGAGGCCTTAAATTGTATTACTGAAAAAAATTTACTTTTGCACGATATTCTAATTTTTCGAGTTTCACCTGTAGATCCCCAAGGTAACCTACAGGTAAAAGCTGGAATAGAAAAGGTGAAAGCCATGAGAGACAAATGGTTACAGGAAAATAGTGCAACTGGTTCAAAACTTTGGGAGGGTGGTTCATGGGAATTCTTCAAACGATTGTCCAAGTCGCCATAGTTATCCTCATAGCATATGTATTGCTTAGGCTACTGTTTATATGCACAAAGTATGTACCAAGAGTAGAGATTATAGAGACTATTGAGAAACTCTTCTGTCCTGCGCCAGCTGCAAAACTGAAGATATCTCAAAATGGGGGATTTGTGAGGGATGAGAATCAATTTTGTATGAACATGTCCTCCATCTTGTGTATATGGAAGATTCATGTCAGGTCCTCAATGGAGCTTACAGGTTAAATAGACAGATAATAATAATGGTCAAAAAGTCAGCTGATGTGTGTGATAGAACCCCCCCCCCCCAGTTTCCTCTCTAGCAGAGCTATCTGTCTGTGTCTCAGGAGGTGCGAAGGGGAAGAGGAGAGAGGAATGGAAACCTACGTATGGTCTTATGATCTATATCTTATAACCGCAAATGTCATGTTTGTCATGTGATGGTTTTTTTCTGTTGAAGCCTATATTATTGTGAGCTTGTCTTTGAAATTGTTTCCTGCACCACCCTGCAAACTGGGACATGAAGCTAGCTATCGTGGATGAGTGTGTTTTTTTTTTGTGTTCTGGCAGCAGGCACAGTTTCACCGCACCCAGGGCCACGGCCTCTGCTTGCACCATCAGCAGCATGGCAACTTCCCCGTCCCTTACTGGTCGCCTTCTGCATATTAAATGGTATATATGCTTGCAAGTGTATGCGCAGATAAATTAAACTAAATGTCACTGATATTTTGGATTTGCAAACGTTATACAGGAGAAGTAGCGCAGGTAATGTCGCTATGACCAGCGGCTGAAAAAAAATTACAGGGAATGTCATTGACTAAGACTGGCCGAACCACATGTCATCGGGTGCTTGCTTTATAGCATCCGATGACGCGTTCCGGCCGGCCAATCACTGTAATGCCAGTAACCAACATGGCTACAACATTACAGTGAGTGTCAGTACTTACCTGCACGTTTATTGGCTGAATAGCAGCCAACAAACATGCGGGGAGGAGACTCGAGCATCGCGCTTGAGCACACGCGGTATTCGGCCAACCACCACAATGTGACGAACATTGCGATGCTTGAGCAGAACTGGTGTTTGGCCGAGCATGCTCGATCAAACCTACATATGACACATCATTATGAAATTCATCTTGCAGTGTACAATATTTCCAATGAAAATAGTCTTATACAATTTAATCACTTGACATACTGTACATAAAGTTAACTAAGGTTTCAAATTTCACAAGGACTTCTTAAGGCTACCATTTTCAAGCCTTCTTCCTAAACCCTTAAGATTCTATTTCTGTCATTGTCGAACTCTGTCAGCCATATACATTATTTTCAACTTTTCTGTCCATTACTGTCCCCTTCATTTTCCCTGCTGCACAGATGGCCAGGGTCCAAAGCCCCCCTCGCTTGAATAGGATTGTGAACTTAATGTCCACATGGACTTACTCCTTTCCCATTTCTGTTCTCATTACCGCTTGACTTGCTGCTTTTGTTATGTATGAGCGAACATGAGCAGTCAGAACAAATTTAGGGAGCTACAGGGGAAAAGTGGTATCTGGGAATAAAATGTAACCAAGGACAAACACTAAGGTGACGTTAGAGATGTAACCCCTTCAATGTCAAGAGGATCAGAAAAAAAATCTGTATGTACTGTATATGTACATATGTGGAGGCAAGGCAAACTATTTACTTTTACAGTCTTGAACTAGGCAATGAAATGTAACCCTGAAAGTTGTAGTCTCTGTAATGTTTTATTGAATTGATACATTTGTTAATAACCTGTAGATGAGACAGTTTTTTCATAAGAAGGGTTATTCTGTGACCAAACTGCCTAATAAACATTAAAGGGGTTTTCCAAGATATTTTTATGGATGACCTATCCTCTGGATAGACATAAGAAAAAAGAGATGGCTCCGGCAGCATTTCACAACATCCAATGTTCTTTTATTTCGACCTCAAGACACAATACAGCAACGTTTCGACTGAGAATTAGTCTTTGTCAAGCCTTGACAAAGACTGATTCTCAGTCGAAACGTTGCTGTATTGTGTCTTGAGGTCGAAATAAAAGAACATTGGATGTTGTGAAATGCTGCCGGAGCCATCTCTTTTTTCTTATGTTTATCACATGGCCTGATGGATCAAGGGCCTACGGTGAGGCTGTTGCATTGAACATACGCATCATCGAGAGACCGCACAGTGCTGCTTCTAACTACTATTTGTGCCTATCCTCTGGATAGGTCATCAGTATGTGATCGGTGGGGGTCTGACACCTGGGACCCCTACCAATCAGCTGTTTCAGAAGGCACCGCATCTCGCATTAGCTTTCCCGTGGCCATTTGACGTTACCTTCAATGGTCACATGGCCTAGGCACAGCTCAGCCCCATAGAAGTGAATGGGGCTGAGCTGTGATACCAAGCACAGCTACTATACAATGTATGGTGCCGTGCTTATGGAGCAGAGAGAAGTCAGTGGCACTACTGTGAGCACCAATGCCTTCTCAAACAGCTGATCGGTGTTGGACCCCCCACCAATCAAATACTGATGACCGATCAAGAGGATAGGACATCAGTTAAAAAATCTCAAAATACCCGTTTAAAATTGAACATTTACATATGAACATACAAATAGATTGGCAAGGAGCACCAGAGCAGTGGGGCTGGAGTTATGGGGGGATTCAACAGGTCAGCGGTACTTCTTTTGCTACTTGATGCCATTGTCTGCCTTTGCGCCAGTTATTTTTTATGGAAGAAGATGTAATACATGCACCAAAAACCAAATCAATGAAAATACTAAAAGCTATGCATAAAGAACATCCAACATAAAAATAGTAACCTTTTATTACCCACAAAGAAGGAACATGTATCCATTGAAAATGTTTAAAAAATTTATTTCTGGGTCACAAACTGACTAGACTAAAAAAGGCAAAAAGGCCTAGTAAATTCAATAATGTTTCCTCCATAGGGATAACTAAAGTGCTAGACCAAAACTACCAAACTACCAAGTGTAATGTGCAAAACAATTCATCAAATAAATGTATATGTAATAAAAAGAGAAAAAGACCATTTAAGTGCATATTAATATAATGTGACATCCAAAAATGGCCTCAATTCATAACAGTAATGTGACATCCAGGAATGAAAAATATAGCAAAAATGTACACCAATAGTACTTCTCTAAAGAAACTGTTGGACCATAGCAGGGGTACTCAAGTATTTTTTGTAAAAGTGCGCATATGTGTGTCTGCTGTAGTGTGAAGGTCCGAGCTGCAAAAAATTCTAACTTAAGGAGGTACAACACCAATGTTGTGTAGCGCAACAATAATAGCACCTCCTTAGTGTTTCTCCACACAGTATGATGTGTCTAAGTGATGTGTCTAAGTGCCCCCTCACAGTAGGATGCTTCCTTAAGTGCCCCCATACAGAATAAGTCCCCCTGAAATGCTTCCAGAACAAAGTGATGTCCTCTAAGTGCCCCTTCCCGCACACACAAAACACAGATTGATGTCCCCTTAAGTGGCCCCACACAGTATCATGTCCCCTTAAGTAGACTCCACACAGTATGATGCCCCATAAAGTGATCCCAACACTTTGCTGCCCTCTCAAGTATCCCCCACACAGAGTGATGCCCCCTTAAGTGTCCCCCACAGATTAATGCCCCTTAGGTAGCCCCCTCTCTTTCTTATTTCCTGTGATGTTATGTCCATGATCAGTGATAGGAGAGTGTCTATGTAACTAGCTAGGTGGGAGGTGCTATAAACTAGCTAAACATTGTAAGGGGCGGTGCTGGAACTGTGGCAGAGAAAGGAAACGTGCATTATGGGTTTGGTTGGATACCGAAACAGGAAGTGCTACATACAGGATGGAAACTAACTAGATTTGTTCACAGAGTGAAAACAGGCCACAACAGTCCAAGATGAAAGAAAAAAAACATGAGGAAGATGTACATGAGGTAAGTAACTACATGTTAAGCACCATAGCAATCACAGAATCCCCCTTTAAGAAAAAAAATCCTCCCTGATTCCATATCTGGGAATACCCTTGGATCAACAACCCCCCTATAGTAACCTAGTTAGAATTACTCATAATATTATATGCCCTCTTCCGCTGACAGCTAATTCAATGGTCTCACTGCTCTTACAATATAGAATCCTTGTATATGTTAGCGTAGAAATCTTCTTTCCTCTTGTTATAGTTTTATTTCAGAGAATGGACAGATCTCTGCATTGACGTTTAATATATTTATACACAGTGATTAGTTCTGAGATGTCTTTTTTACAGACTGTGTCATACCCCAGTACAGGGATATCTGCAAATGGTTTATAATGTAATATATACCATCATTTAATGTTATGTACGCCCAGAAGAACCTGGTACAGTTGGCAGGGACAGAGTTAACCACCATTTTCCTTGCCCTCTTGGCAGTAGTGGGCTGGCCTGACTTCCTGTCTAGAGGAGGACTGTAGTCTAGTGAGTGAATAAGAGAAGAAGTCAGAATCTGCATGGCTAAAGTGTAGGAGTCAGCAAGGTAACTTGCTATCACCTCTATAGAGACTTTGCTGCTTATAAAGGACTACAGTTAAGACACCAATCACACTTAACCATGTACTGGCCCTAATACAGCCAAAATTGCCAGATTACATTTACCAGGCAGAGATTCTAGAGAGTGAGACTTTAGCAAGATAATGTAACAAAAGAGTGCCATTATTTGCCATTGTGCAAGACTCAATACCTTGTTACAGTATCTGGAAAAAAGATTGGCACTGTGTACAGATTATTGTTGAATGTACTACAACTCCTATTTTGCACTCAAGTAAAAGAGATGCTTATTATTCTACCTCTGGCCTGGATTCCTGACTTCTACCACACCATACGCTGGCCACTGTACTACTGCACCTCCTGCCAGGCACCTATACAACCATCCCAAACTTCCATCAGACAGGAGCCCAAACTACAGGGGGTGCCCTGAAGGACAAAAGGGTGTGCTCTCCATTCAGTGCAGCAGCCCTAGGGAGCAACGGCCTGAGGGAAACCACTGTGAAACATCCTATAGTCAGAGCCACTACCACTCTCATCCTCTGCTCCGGTTCCTCAGGGGCTTGCTGCAATTGCATATCATGATCATTATGGGAACTGAAGTCTACATATTGCATTTATTATGTTAGTTGCCTGTCTCTCAAACTGCTCCAGCTGTGCTATGTTTTACGTAAACACTAGTGCCACAGTATTACATATGTGCTATATATGTTTTCAGTGGGTGCAAGCGGTGCCTCTTTTGATGCATCTTATGATCAGCAGCTGCCTGGCTTTGATAGCTACAGACATACATGAAAAACAATACATATAGCGCTACAAAACATACAGGGTAATACAGAACCACATACCTCTTATATCCAGTTATAATGTTTCCTCTGATGTACAGTTTCTCTTTCCTTATCTTCTCCATTCAACCCAGACCACCATGATTATTTCATTCAGCCATCTCTCATCTCTGCAGTTTGACAAACAGACATCTTAGTTTCCTACTTTTCCTTCATCCGTCCCACCTTATGAACACCACATCCTGCCACTCCTAATACTGTGCCCACTATGCTCCCCAATACTATGCTGCAGAAACAGTCGCCCTGAAAATACTAGTACAGATAGTAATACAGATAGTGCCAAATTATTGGCAAAAAGTGCCTTACAAAATAATTGTGCCCAGAAAATACTGCCCCTGATACTAATAGTGTAAACATAATGGGGAACATTTATTACGTCTTAATAAGCTCTATACCTGGCGGTGAATCCACCGGAGTTATAAAGAGACGCTGATCTTCAGCAGATCCCCTGCCACGTCTAAATGTAAGAGAGCTTACTAGATGTCTTACATTTAGACTATGTTCTACGCCTAAAACAGGGGTAGAAAATGGTAAATGACATAGACCTCCTGGCCCGCCCCCTTTGCCGCCAATGTCACGCCCATGGCACGCCCACATATAGACCTGGTGTGAGCGGGGAGAGGCCGCAGATTGCGGCACAAAGGACCTTTGCGCTTGTCACGAACCAGCGGGTGTAAACCCACTGTGCCACGTTTCCTACCTCCTCTAAGTGCGTTGTCTAAGTGAACCCCTCGTTCTTCACAGTACCCCTGATGGTGGGGATAGACTTTCCCGAGAGGAACACCAGGATTGGCACACAAGGCAGCTGGACTAGGAGGCACCAGAGCAAGGTACCAAAGGTTCAGACGTAGTCAGCAGGCCGAGTCATAACCGGGAGCAACAGTGCAGGACCAAAGTATGAGGCAGAGGCGAAGTCAAACAAGCAATTGGTCAGGGCAGGCGGCACAGGTACAGGTCAGGCAATCCGGTTCGGCAACAGGAGAGTCGAGGCAAGCAGGCAGGGATCAAGCTGGTAGCGGAGTTCAGGAACACAAGCACGAGTCAGGTAAACAGGAACAGAAGCAGCGATATCAGCAAACTTTGCAGGACACAAGGACCTTGACGTTCAGGCACCTGGGCACCATGTGCAGAAGGGCTAGGATTGGTCAGCAAAGTGACATGAGCTAACCCATAAAACACAGGAAGTGATGTGCACCGGCCCTTAAGGAAGTGCTACAGCGAACAAGCAGAAAGCATGCTGTGTGTAACAGCCGCTGCTGTGCACCGCTTTTCTCCTGCTTACCGCCGCTGTCCTGGGCGCTGTGTTCAGTAGTGATGAGCGTCAGGGGTCATATTCGAATTCGTGATATTTTGCAAATGTTTTGTAGAATATTAATCATATATTAGCGAATTTGTATATTCGTTATATTCTACATTCATTTTTTTTTACCTTGCGAAAATCGGCAAGGTAATGATCGCGTAATATGTGAATATTGCACGTTCAGTACAGGCGGGGGTCAAAAAATTAAATTTAGCACTATAGAATATAGTGCTATATATTCGTTTTTACAATATTCGTCATTTTTTCCATCTGAACACATGATTCCTCCCTGCTTCTTGCTTGTGGGTCAATGACGTCATTGGCCCACAAGCAAGAAGCAGGGAGGAATCATGTGTTCAGATGGAAAAAATGACAAATATTCGTCATTACGAATACAGTATATAGCACTATATTCAAAATATTTGCAAATTCTCAAAGTGCCGATATTCGCGATTAAAATTCGCTATTTGAATATTCGCGCTCAACACTAGTGTTCAGCGGTGATCTGTTGCCTGCGCTTTCCCATTCACGGCTGCAGTCCTGGGCTCTTTCCTTGCAGGAACTGTTTGTTCTGGGATCCGCTCCACAGTATCCTTTCAGCCCTTGCCAAAGCATGCTTGCTGCTTCCTCCCTGCAGCACTTTCTTAAGGGCCAGCGTGCGTCACTTCAGCAGTGAATGGGAACATCGGCAGCAGATCACCGTCTTAACATGGAGCCCGGGAGCACACCGTAAGCAGTGGAACATCGGCGGACAGCAGCTGCTGTTACTTGCGCTGCAATCTGCACCAGAAAGTTTTTATAAATTTAACCCTTTAAGGACCCATCACGTAGCTGTACGTCATGGGTCCAATCCCTAAACATGGCGCCTGCTCACACGCCTTAGCCGCGAGGTTTCTGCTATTTTAAATAGCAGAGACCCGTGGCACATGTATGCGATCAGCCATAAGGCTGATCGCATACATCTTACCCTTCAGATGCCGTGGTCAAATGTGACCATGGCATCTGCGCAGACCGCAACTGGAATTTGCACGCTTCCGGTCCGGTAACAGCTTTCCCCGGCTGAGATCACCCCCTTTCCTTAAAGAGGACCTTTCACTTGTAAAAACTATGTGAACTAAGTATGCTGCCATGTAGAGCGGCGCCCGGGGATCTCACTGCACTTACTATTATCCCCGGGCGCCGCTCCGTTCTCCCGTTATGCCCTCCGGTACCTTTTCTCCTTAAGTTATAGTAGGCGGGTCTTCCCTTGTCCTGTGGGTGTCTCCTTCTCCTAGGCTGCAGCGCTGGCCAATCGCAGCGCATAGCTCACAGCCTGGGAGGTTTTTTTCTCCCAGGGTGTGAGCTGTGCGCTGCGATTGGCCAGCGCTACAGCCTAGGAGAAGGAGACGCCCACAGGACAAGGGAAGACCCGCCTACTATAACTTAAGGAGCAAAGGTACCGGAGGGCATAACGGGAGAACGGAGCGGCGCCCGGGGATAATAGTAAGTGCAGTGAGATCCCCGGGCGCCGCTCTACATGGCAGCATACTTAGTTCACATAGTTTTTACAAGTGAAAGGTCCTCTTTAAAATAAAAATACTTAACCAATAAAAAAAATAAACATCATGGGCATTGCCGCGTACTATTAAAATATAGCAATATTAATGGCATATGGCAAATGGCGTAGCGGGAAAAAAAATTAAAACAGCCAATTTGCAATTTTTGGCACTTCAACTACCCAATCATTTTTTTATAAAAAGGCATCAAAAAGTCACACACACTTAAAATTGGTATCACTGAAAAGATCGTCCTGCAAAAAAATTATCTCTCACACGGCCCCGTACACATAGCTACATAAAAGTTATAGGGGTCAGAATATGGTTATGAAAAAAAGATTTATTTTTCCTTAAAGGTTTTAATTTTCTTTTCAGTATTAAAACGTAAGAAAAATTATAAAAGTGTGGTATCGTTGGAACCGTACTGACCTGGAGAATAAATATAACAGGTCAATTTTACCGCATAGTGTACAGTGTAAAAAAAAACACGTGGGGAGTGAAAAATGAAAACGCAAAAATGGAAAATTCCAGGGTCCTTAAGGGGTTAATAAAATTAATTATTTAAATTTCTGTTTAATAAATGACCCTCAATGTCCCCCCAAATAATTGTGCTAAGCTGATACTGTGCCAGGGTACCCCCCCCCCCCCCCCCCCTCTGTAGTAGTGATCCCAAAAGTCCTACCAATAAAAATAATCTTCCAGAGTGCATAGTGTTAACGGTGCCCCCAATAGTAATAATGCTCCATTGTGCCCATACTAGTAATCGTGCTCCCCATAGCCCCCTTCCCTCAGTACTAATACTTCTCTTTATAATGTGTGGCAGTAGAAAAATACCCCTGATATGTGCCAGTACAAAAAAAAGCCCTTTTAATGTGTGTCAGTGCAAAAATACCTCCTTATAATATGTGCCAGTACAAAAACTACCCCCTTACATACCCCCTACCTTTCAGATCAGACCACTACATTAGGTCCTCAGATCCCACCCCCATATCAGACCTCAAATCAGATCTCCATATCAGAACCCAAATTAGACTCCATATCAAAACCCAAATTAGACCCCCATATCAGATCTTCAGATTGGACCCCCATATAAGATCAAACCCCCATATCAGACCTCAGACCTCAAATCAGAACACCGTATCAGCGGCCGCCCCCCTTAATAGTAACATCCACAGTGAACGCCTCTTTAACAGTGCCCTCCTCTTTAACAGTGACCCCCACAGCGCCCTGCCCCTCTAATGCTAGGGCTACACTACGACATGTGTCGCGCAACATTTTGTCTCAACAATTTTTATAATGATAGGCTATGGTGTCGCACTGCGACATGTGACATGCTGCGACTGCGACACGACAGTTGCAAAAAATCCATCCAAGATGCAGCATGTCACATGTAACAGTGCAACACCATAGACTATCATTATAAAAATTGTTGCACGACACATGTAGCAGTGTAGGTGTGCCCTAGGTGTCGTGCGACTTATTGTGGTTGTGTAGTCCTAGCCTAAGCTGACCTACAGCAGTGAAGAAAAATGTTGTTATGGAAACCTGGAGTAAAACTGTGTGTATGTGGAGACTAAGGGTCTACGAGCTTCTATTGGCTGATAAGGGACATGTGACCATGTGTATGGCAGTTGGGATATGAATAGAAAGATTTGCAGGCTTGTATTGGCTAATGCAGGTCATTTTTTGGGACTATCTCAGGAACGGTACGTCCTAGAGAGCTGTGACTCCCACAAGATTTCTTTCCAGGTAGCAAGGGATATGTATACAAAGTTTAGTTGAAATCAATGGTTGCATTTTTGAGTCATCGCCGAACAGTGACCTCCACAGTGCCCGCCCCTTTAACAGTGACCTCCACAGTGTCCGCCCCTTTGCACAGGTAACTCTACAGTGCCCACCCCTTTAAAAGTGACCTCCACAGTATCCGCCCCTTTAACAGTAACCTCCACAGTGCCCGCCCCCTTAACAGTGACCTCCACAGTGCCTGTCCCTTTAACAGTGACCTCCACCGTGCCCACCCCCTTAACAGTGACCTCCACAGTGCCCGCCCCTTAAACAGTGACCTTCACAGTGCCCGCCCCTTTAACAGTGAACTCCACAGTGCTTGTCCCCTAAACAGTGACCTCCACAGTGCTTGCCACCTAAACAGTGACCTCCACAGTGCCCGCCCCTTTAACAGTGACCTTCACAGTGTCCTCCCCTTTAACAGTGACCTCCACAGTGCCCGCTACTTTAACAGTGACCTCCACAGTGCCCGCCCCTTTAACAGTGACCTCCACAGTGCGCGCCCCTTTAACAGTGACCTCCACAGTGTCAGGCCCTTTAACAGTGACCTTCACAGTGTCCGCCCCTTTAACAGTGACCTTCACAGTGCCCGCTGCTTTAACAGTGACCTCCACAGTGCCCGCCCCTTTAACAGTGACCTCCACAGTGAACGCCCTTTTAACAGTGATCTCCACAGTATCTGCCCCCTTAACAGTGATCTCCACAGTATCTGCCCCTTAACAGTGACCTCCACTGTGCCCGCCCTTTTAATAGTGACCTCCACAGTGCCTGCCCCTTTAACAATGACCTTCACAGTGTCCTCCCCTTTAACAGTGACCTCCACAGTGCCCGCTGCTTTAACAGTGACCTCCACAGTGTCCGCCCCTTTAACAGTGACCTCCACAGTGCCCGCTGCTTTAACAGTGACCTCCACAGTGCCTGCCCCTTTAACAGTGACCTCCACAGTGCTTGCCCCCTAAACAGTGACCTCCACAGTGCCTGCCCCTTTAACAGTGACCTCCACAGTGCCCGGCCCTTTAACAGTGACCTTCACAGTGTCCGACCCTTTAACAGTGACCTTCACAGTGCCCGCTGCTTTAACAGTGACCTCCACAGTGCCCGCCCCTTTAACAGTGACCTCCACAGTGAACGCACTTTTAACAGTGATCTCCACAGTATCTGCCCCCTTAACAGTGACCTCCACAGTGCCCGCCCCTTTAACAGTGAACTCCACAGGGCCTGCCCCTTTAACAGTGACCTCCACAGTGCCCGCCCCTTTAACAGTGACCTCCACAGTGCACTGCCCTTTCAATAGTGGCCCCTGCCCCCTTAACTCCTTAAGGACTCAGCCCTATTTCACCTTAAAGGGAGTCTGTCATCACAGTTTCACCTTTTTAACCCTTCCCAAAGCTTTCTAGCAGCCTTACAGTTGATAAAAACGTTACCTTTATGAGCAATCGTGGACTTATAAAACGGGCAAAAATCATCTAAGTAGCATATGCAAATGAGGGCTCGCAACTTTAGTGCCCAGGGGCGGCGTTAACCTCGTAGGTGCCCAGGCAGCTCAACCTTATCGTCGCTTCCCCCCGCCCAGTCTTTCCCTCTAACCGCCCATCAACTTTCTTCTTGTCTCGCCTCTCCTGAGTCCGTCGGCCGGCGCATGCGCACTGCGATGTCCATTCCTGGTACGGCATCACAGTAATTAATGCTAACTCGCCGGCATCGCAGTGCGCATGCGCCGGCCGACGGACTCAGCGCGCAGTCGCGGGATCTCGGCGAGACAAGAAGTAAGTAGATGGGCGGTTAGAGGGAAAGAATAAGCGGGGGGGAAGCGACGATAAGGCTGAGCTGCCTGGGCACCTACGAAGTTAATGCCGCCCCTGGGCACTTGCGAGCCCTTATTTGCATATGCTACTAAGATGATTTTTGTTGGTTTTATAAGTCCACAATTGCTCATAAAGGTAACGTTTTTATCAACTCTAAGGCTGCTAGAAAGCTATGGGAAGGGTTAAAAAGGTGAAACTGTGATGACAGACTCCCTTTAAGGACTTGGCCATTTTTTGCAAATCTGACCGATGTCACTTTAAGTGCTGATAACTTTAAAACGCTTTGACTTATCCAGGCCATTCTGAGATAGTTTTTTCGTCACATAATGTACTTCATGACACTGGTAAAATGAAGTAAAAAAAATCATTTTTATTTATAAAAAAATACAGAATTTACCAAAAATTTTAAAAAAATAGCAAATTTCCAAGTTTCAATTTCTCTACTTCTATAATACATAGTAATACCTCCAAAAATAGTTATTACTTTACATTCCCCATATGTCTACTTCATGTTTGGATCATTTTGGGTATGATATTTTATTTTTTGGGGATGTTACAAGGCTTAGAAGTTTAGAAGCAAATCTTGAAATTTTTCAGAAATTTTCAAAACCCAATTTTTAGGGACCAGTTCAGATCTGAAGTAACTTTGCGAGGCTTACATAATAGAACCCACCCATAAATGACCCCATTCTATAAACTACACCCTCTAGGTATTCAAAACTGATTTGACAAACTTTGTTAACTCTTTAGGTGTTCCACAAAAATTAATGGAAAATAGAGATACAATTTCAAAATTTCACTTTTTTGGCAGATTTCCATTTTAATAATTTTTTCCAGTTACAAAGCAAGGGTTAACAGCCAAACCAAACTCAATATTTATGGCCCTGATTCTGTATTTTGCATAAACACCCCATATGTGGTCGTAAACCGCTGTACGGGCACACGGCAGGGCGCAGAAGGAAAGGAATGCCATACGGTTTTTGGAAGGCAGGTTTTGCTGGACTGTTTTTTTTTACACCATGTCCCATTTGAAGCCCCCCTGATGCACCACTAGAGTATAAACTCCATAAAAGTGACCCCATCTAAGAAACTACACCCCTCAAGGTATTCAAAACAGATTTTAGAAATGTCGTTAACCCTTTAGGTGTTCCACAAGAGTTATTGGCAAATGGAGATAAAATTTCTGAATTTAAATTTTTTGTCAAATTTTTCATTTTAATCCATTTTTCCCAGTAACAAAGCAAGGGTTAACAGCCAAACAAAACTCATTATTTATGGCCCTGATTCTGTAGTTTACAGAAACACCCCATATGTGGTCGTAAACTGCTGTACGGGCACACGGCATTGCGCAGAAGGAAAGGAATGCCATACGGTTTTTGGAAGGCAGATTTTGCTGGACTGATGCGCCCCTAGAGTAGAAACTCCCAAAAAGTGACCCCATTTTAGAAACTACAGGATAGGGTGGCAGTATTGTTGGTACTAGTTTAGGGTACATATGATTTTTGGTTGCTCTATATTACACTTTTTGTGAGGCAAGGTAACAAGAAATAGCTGTTTTGGCACCGTTTTAATTTTTTGTTTTTTGCAACATTCATCTGACAGGCTAGATCATGTGATATTTTTATAGACCAGGTTGTCACGGATGCGGCGATACCTTATATGTATACTTTTTTTTTTATTTATGTACGTTTTACACAATGATTTCTTTTTTGAAACAAAAAAAATCATGTTTTAGTGTTTCCATAGTCTGAGAGCCATAATTTTTTCAGTTTTTGGGCGATTACCTTGGGTAGGGTATGATTTTTGCGGGATGAGATGACGGTTTTATTGGCACTATTTTGGGGTGCGTGTGACTTTTTGATCGCTTGCTATTACACTTTTTGTGATGTAAGGCGACAAAAAATTGTTTATTTAGCACAGTTTTTATTTAAAAATTTTTAAGGTGTTCATTTGAGGGGTTAGGTCATGTGATATTTTTATAGAGCTGGTCGATACAGACGTGGCGATACCTAATATGTATACTTTTTTTTATTTATGTAAGTTTTACACAATAAAATCATTTTTGAAACAAAAAAAAAATCATGTTTTAGTGTTTCCATATTCTGAGAGCCATAGTTTTTTCAGTTTTTGGGGCGATTATCTTAGGTAGTGTCTAATTTTTTGCGAGATGAGATGACGGTTTGAATGGCACTATTTTGGGGTGCATATGACTTTTTGATCGCTTGCTATTACACTTTTTATACACCTAATATGTATACTTTTTTTATTTATCTAAGTTTTACACAATAACAGCTTTATTAAAACAAAAAAAATTATATTTCAGTGTCTCCATATTCTGAGCCATAGTTTTTTTTATTTTTTGGGCGATTGTCTCAGGTGGAGCTCATTTTTTGCGGGATGAGGTGACGGTTAGATTGGTACTATCTTGGTGGGCAAACGCCTTTTTGATCGCTTGCTGTTGTACTTTTTGTGATGTAAGGTGACAAAAAAATGGTTTATTTAGCACAGTTTTTATTTTTTATTTATTACGGTGTTCATCTGAGGGGTTAGGTCATGTGATATTTTCATAGAGCCGGTCAATACGGACGCGGCGATACATAATATGTATACTCCCCCCCCCCCCCCCCCTATTTTTTTTCCAATTTTTTTTTACTTTATTTGGGGAAAATGACGTTTTTGTTTATTTTTACTTGAAACTTTAAATTTTTTGGGGTGAAAACTTTATTTTTTCAACTTTTATTTTACTTTATTTTTTTGTCCCACTTTGGGACTTCAACTTTTGGGGGTCTAATCCCTTTTACAATGCTTTCCAATACTTCTGTATTGGAATGCATTGGCTGTATGAGTAATACTGTGTGTATTACTCATACAGCTTCCGGCCTGTGAGATACAGGGGGCTGGATCTCACAGGCTCGTCACCGGAAGGCAGCGCAGATGCCTAAGGAAGGCATCGCGCTGCCTTCCATGCAATCGGGTCCCCCCTACAGCCGCATGGGGACTCGATGGCATTGCCGCCCGCCGGATAAGGTAAAACCGCAGGTCTGAATTGACCTGCGGTTTGTGACGACCGCGTTGTGACAGGATGCCCGCTGAATGATTTTAGCGGACATCCTGTTCCGATTAAACCCTGCCGAGCCGCTATGTAATTTTAAACTTAGGATGTACCGGTACGCCCTGGGTCCTTAAGGACTCGGCAAACATGGCGTACCGGTACGTCCTAAGTCCTTAAGGGGTTAACAGTGTCATCCACAGCACCCTGCCCCTTTATAGCTGACCTGCAGCAGTGAAGAATAAACCTGGTGTAAAACTGTGTGTATGTGGAGACTAAGGACCTGCAAGGACCTGATAGAAATTGGCTGATAAGGGACATGTGACCGTGTGTATGGCAGTTGAGATATGAAGAGAAAGACCTGCAGGCTTCTATTGGCTAATGTAGGTCATGCAGGGCCGGATTAAGAGCATCATGGGCCTGGTGCTGAAGATTTTAATGGGCCTTTTTATAGAAAATGAAAACGCAACGCAGAGCAATGTTTTATAACACAAATAAAGTGCATCTGTCATATGTTTTATGCATATGAAATCACCAGCATAGCTGAATAGATGTTGATGTATCGATACCTTGCATATCTTTATAGAATCTGTTCTTTAGCCTTTACTTAGCTTAAAAAAGAAATAATACATTTTTAAGTAAAACACTCATGGGGGCCCAGAGTGTCAAAAGAGGTGTGGTAGGGGATCATCTGTGCCCTCCAGACCGTAACATCTCTCCCATGTGAAGTCAGGCCCGCTCCTTTGGTTGACACCAACAGCTCACTTGACAGCGACGTGTTGAGATCCTGTGCATGTGCCATGAATGGGTGAATGCGGATTGCGGTACACAAATGTGGAGTCTGTAGGAACCTGAGACTGTGCATGCACCGCAATCCCCATTCACAGCGCATACGGGATGTGTGTGTGTGTCAAAGAAGGTGCAGGCATGAACTCACAGGGCAAAAACAATGGTGCTTATAGAACAGACTACACAGTGTAGAGGTATACTGTATTCTATATGTGTATAACAAACATATTTCACATGAAAACTTACAATTACTTGGCTTGGCCCTTGGGGATCTCGGACGCCACTTCAACACTTTGGCTGGAAGGCTCGGTGGAGCTGATGTCGTGTTTTATACTAATAAGAAAGATTTCATAATAAGGATTTGGAGAAGGGGCAGAGGGATAGCAGAGCAGGGAGAGGATGGTGCTGCTACTAGGGGGTCATACCATGGTGGAGTAATAAAGCCCACCATAATACCCCTCTCCAATAGAAATAATTCTCCTCATAATGTGACAGTGCAAAAAATGCCCCCTTGTAATTCCCTAAGTTGAGCTAATGTCCCCATAATGTGCCAGTATAAAATACTCCTATATAGTGCCCCCAGTAAATGCGCCCATAGTGCTCCTCTCCCCCATTCTTCCTAGTGCCACCCATAATGTACCAGTATAAAATGCCCCATATACAGTCAGGTCCATAAATATTGGGACATCAACACAATTTTAACATTTTTGGGTCTATACACCACCACAATGGATTTGAAATGAAACAAACAAGATGTACTTTAACTGCAGACTGTCAGCTTTAATTTGAGGGTATTTACATCCAAATAAGGTGAACGGTGTAGGAATTACATCAGTTTGCATATGTGCCTCCCACTTGTTAAGGGGCCAAAGGTAATGGGACAATTGGCTTTTTAACTATTCCATGGCCAGGTGTGTGTTATTCCCTCATTATCCCAATTACAACAAGCAGATAAAAGGTCCAGAGTTCATTTCAAGTGTGCTATTTGCATTCGGAATCTGTAGCTGTCAACTCTCAAGATGAGATCCAAAGAGCTGCCACTATCAGTGAAGCAAGCCATCATTAGGCTGAAAAAACAAAACAAACCCATCAGATCTATAGCAAAATCATTAGGCGTGGCCAAAACAACTGTTTGGAACATTCTTAAAAAGAAAGAACGCACCGGTGAGCTCAGCAACACCAAAAGACATAAAAGACCACGGAAAACAACTGTGGTGGATGACCGAAGAATTCTTTCCTTGGTGAAGAAAACACCTTTCACAACAGTTGGCCAGATCAAGAACACTCTCCAGGAGGTAGGTGTATGTGTGTCAAAGTCAACAATCAAAAGAAGACTTCACCAGATTGAATACAGAGGGTTCACCACAAGATGTAAACCATTGGTGAGCCTCAAAAACAGGAAGGGCAGATTAAAGTTTGCCAAACAACATCTAAAAAAGACTTCACAGTTCTGGAACAACATCCTATGGACAGATGAGACCAAGATCAACTTGTACCAGAGTGATGGGAAGAGAAGAGTATGGAGAAGGAAAGGACATATGCAAACTGTTGTAATTCCTGCACCGTTCACCTGATTTGGATGTAAATATCCTCAAATTAAAGCTGACAGTCTGCAGTTAAAGCACATCTTGTTTATTTCATTTCAAATCCATTGTGGTGGTGTATAGAGCCAAAAATGTTAGAATTGTCTCGATGTCCCAATATTTATGGACCTGACTGTATATACACACATAAATATATACGTCTTTCTTTATATACAATATATAGATTCAGGCAGTACACTATTTAAATGCATGTTAGGCTTCACATACAACATGGCAAATCATATTGCACAAAGCATAACATGGCAAAACATAACAACATGGTGGTGACCAGTTGCTTCAGAGGTGTTTACAATTCAAAGATACAGTTTGCTGGGGGGGGGGGGGGTAAAGCTCCAATAGTTCTCTTTGGGGTGCTCTCACAAGATGCTAAGTGAGCTAAAGAAAACAGGAAATGTCTCTACTAGCCAAATTGAAAATATTTTTAAAAAATTTACTTTTTGTGTACCAATAGCCATTTAAATGAAAAACATTACCACCAAACATAAAAAATATGCATCTAATAAAACATAATTTAAAATGTATTTGATCTAAAGTGAAGTCCTAACATTTTTGATAATTGTAGTTAATTGAGGATTTATAGCAGGACTTATTAGCATTTAATTTTGAAATAATTTCCTGCGACCTGTAATTTGCATCTTCTAAATGCAAACTGACTTTCTTTTTTCAGATGAAAATATGATATTAATAATGTCTTAGCTTGATTCCAATTAGGAAAAGTGATAGGGTCAGACTGTCACCCCTCATGCAATTTATGCGTCTTATCTTGGTACCTGAGGCCTTACCACGTAAAGGCTGCCTTGAAACCTCTTGCCACAGGCGTCACTGCTAAGAACTTGTCCATCTATCCCTCAGATGCAGGCTGCATAATAAAGTCTAATATAGCCCACAAAGCAACACTTTTAATATTTTACTATATATTTAGAAAAGTCACATATAAAGTAATGCATTATGTACAGTACAGTCGTGGCCAAAAGTTTTGAGAATGACACAAATATTAGTTTTCACAAAGTTTTCTGCTAACCTGCTTTTAGATCTTTGTTTCAGTTGTTTCTGTGATGTAGTGAAATATAATTACACGCACTTCATACGTTTCAAAGGCTTTTATCGACAATTACATGACATTTATGCAAAGAGTCAGTATTTGCAGTGTTGGCCCTTCTTTTTCAGGACCTCTGCAATTCGACTGGGCATGCTCTCAATCAACTTCTGGGCCAATTCCTGACTGATAGCAACCCATTCTTTCATAATCACTTCTTGGAGTTTGTCAGAATTAGTGGGTTTTTGTTTGTCCACCCGCCTCTTGAGGATTGACCACAAGTTCTCAATGGGATTAAGATCTGTGGAGTTTCCAGGCCATGGACCCAAAATGTCAACGTTTTGGTCCCCGAGCCACTTAGTTATCACTTTTTCCTTATGGCACGGTGCTCCATCGTGCTGGAAAATGCATTGTTCTTCACCAAACTGTTGTTGTATTGTTGGAAGAAGATGCTGCTGGAGGGTGTTTTGGTACCATTCTTTATTCATGGCTGTGTTTTTGGGCAAAATTGTGAGTGAGCCCACTCCCTTGGATGAGAAGCAACCCCACACATGAATGGTCTCAGGATGCTTTACTGTTGGCATGACACAGGACTGATGGTAGCGCTCACCTTTTCTTCTCTGGACAAGCCTTTTTCCAGATGCCCCAAACAATCGGAAAGAGGCTTCATCGGAGAATATGACTTTGCCCCAGTCCTCAGCAGTCCATTCACCAAACTTTCTGCAGAAGATCAATCTATCCCTGATGTTTTTTTTGGAGAGAAGTGGCTTCTTTTCTGCCCTTCTTGACACCAGGCCATCTTCCAAAAGTCTTCGCCTCACTGTGCGTGCAGATGCGCTCACACCTGCCTGCTGCCATTCCTGAGCAAGCTCTGCACTGGTGGCACTCCGATCCCGCAGCTGAATCCTCTTTAGGAGACGATCCTGGCGCTTGCTGGACTTTCTTGGACGCCCTGAAGCCTTCTTAACAAGAATTGAACCTCTTTCCTTGAAGTTCTTGATGATCCTATAAATGGTTGATTGAGGTGCAATCTTAGTAGCCACAATATCCTTGCCTGTGAAGCCATTTTTATGCAATGCAATGATGGCTGCACGCGTTTCTTTGCAGGTCACCATGGTTCACAATGGAAGAACAATGATTTCAAGCATCACCCTCCTTTTAACATGTCAAGTCTGCCATTTTAACCCAATCAGCCTGACATAATGATCTCCAGCCTTGTGCTCGTCAACATTCTCACCTGAGTTAACAAGACGATTACTGAAATTATCTCAGCAGGTCCCTTAATGACAGCAATGAAATGCAGTGGAAAGTTTTTTTGGGGATTTAGTTAATTTTCATGGCAAAGAAGGACTATGCAATTCATCTGATGACTCTTCATAACATTCTGGAGTATATGCAAATTGCTATTATAAAAACTTAAGCAGCAACTTTTCCAATTTCCAATATTTATGTAATTCTCAAAACTTTTGGCCACGACTGTATATCAACTGAGACTTCATTTTCCTACTTGCTCTCAATAAGTATGGTCTCCAATTAACAAAATTACAGTTAGAGAACAACGTAAAAATATCACCTAAAATGTACAATATTCTTATAAGTTGGAGTTCTCGCGGCATGTTCGTAAATAGGGTACTTGCAAATTGTTCTCATGTCATGTTATTTAATGTTAACAACTGAAGATACAGGAAAAGGTGGCACTCACCATGTTCGTGGGATCTTCTTTTATTAATCCAGGTAGGTTACATATAAAAGGGGTTATTATAAAAAGGAAGGCACTCTTATATCTGGTGTTTTATCAAGCAAAAACATCAATTTATTCAAATCAAAAGATATTATAAAAATAAAATATAAAAAGCGGAAATTGGGAAAACAATTTTCCAGATGTATCTGTCTCTATCCTTGTTCTTAATCTGCAAGAATCTGTGGAACAAGGATGTAGACAGTATGCATTACTATTGCATATACAAACATAGAGTATCCTGCTGGGTACATGAAACAAATGCTATGTACATAGGAATAAAGATATGACTAGAGTTGAGCGGACACCTGGATGTTCGGGTTTGATGGGTTCGGCCGAACTTCAAAAAAAAGTTTGAGTTCGGGACCCGAACTTGACCCCGAACCCCATTGAAGTCAATGGGGACCCAAACTTTTGAGCACTAAAATGGCTGTACAAATGTAATGGAAAGGGCTAGAGGGCTGCGAATGGCATCAAAATGTGGTTAAGAGCATGGCAAGTGCTCTGCAATCAAATGTGGATAGGGAAATGACTTTAAATAACATAAAATACGTAAAAATAAAAAATAATAATCTTGATCTAGGAGGACGAGGTCCATATGGAGTAGGAGGTTGAGGAGGCGGTGGATGTGGCGGTGTAGGTGGAAGCAGCGGTGGAGAAGGAGGTAGCCTACACTGCTTTTTGGTTTTAAATTTTATTTTTTAAATTAGGGTACACCCTAAAACATTGGGAAATATAACCTGTGATAACCCCCTGCAGTCGTACTAAACAAACGTTCAGACAATACACTGGCTGCAGGGCAGGCCAGCAACTCCAAGGGGTAAAGGGCAAGCTCAGGCCATGTGCCCAATTTGGAGACCCAGAAGTTGCAGGCGCTGACCCCTGTCAGTCAGTTCGTGTAGGCGTGTGCAAACTTACTGCCCCACCATGTCGCACGTCCCTGTGATGTTGACGATCCAATTTGATATCTGCTCTATCAACTTTCGATGTTCTTTTCTGCGCCTACCATGGTGATCACGGGTGGCGGGGAATCAGGGTTCCACGCCTAAGAGGGAACGTGAAAAAGAGAGACCACATCCAAGGGAGGATGAATTTTTTCAAATTTAAAATTATAGAGTTGAATTATGGGAGAAATTATTAAAGCATAAAAGTGTGACAACTTTTTAAAGTTTAAGCATTGAATGAAAGGATGTGGCGTGCATTAATTACTGAAGAATTTATGAAATTTTATTCCCTGCCACCTATGCAGAGCAGGGGTTTATTCACGTCTAAAATTGTATAATGTCAACCCAAGAATGTAACAGAAAAATTAGTGAAATTTATTAACCTGTCTACTTGGTAGAGCAGGGGTCTATGACAGAAAAAAATTGTTTATTGTCACCCGAAAATGTAACTGACAAATTAAAAAAAATCTTTTACCGGTCTAATAGGTATAGCAGTGGTACATCACACCCAAAAATTGTTGAATTTCAACTGAAAATGTAACTGACAATAAAAATTTTTTTTATACCTGTCTACTAGGTATAGCAGTGGTACATCACACCCAAAAATTGTTGAATTTCAACTGAAAATGTAACTGACAAATATTATTTTTTTTAACCGGCCTACTAGGTATAGCAGTGGTACATCACAACCAAAAATTGGTGAATTTCACCCGAAAATGTAACAGACACATTTTTTTATTGTTTAACCTGTCTACTAGGTATAGAAGTGGTACATCACAACCAAAAATTGGTGAATTTCACCCGAAAATGTAACTGACAAATAATAGATTTTTTTTAACCGGCCTACTAGGTATAGCAGTGGTACATCACAACCAAAAATTGGTGAATTTCACCCGAAAATGTAACAGACAAATTTTTGTTATTGTTTAACCTGTATACTAGGTATAGCAGTGGTACATCACACCCAAAAATGGGTGAAATTCACCAGAAAATGTAACAGACAATTTTTTTTATTGTTTAACCTGTCTAATAGGTGTAGCAGTGGTACTTCACACCCAAAAATTGGTGAATTTCAACAGAAAATGTAAATGACAATTTTTTTTTTTTTTTTTTTACCGGTCTACTAGGTATAACAGTGGTACTATACACACAAAAATTTGTGAATTTCACCCAAAAATGTAACTGACAATAAAAAAATTTTTACGGTCTACTAGGTATAGCAGTGGTACTATACACCCCAAAAATTTGTGAATTTCACCTGAAAATGTAACTGACAAAGTAGTGAAATGATATAAAATAAAATACGTACAAATAAAAAAAAAAATTTGATTTATGAGGTGGAGTTCCATATGGAGTAGGAGTTTGAGGAGGCGGTGGACGTAGCGGTGTAGGTGGAAGCGGCGGTGGAGGAGGATGAGGTAGCCAACACAGGTTTTTGGTTTTAATTAAATTTTTTAAAATTAGGGTACACTCTAAAAGAGTGTGAAATATCCAAAATACAAGAATGAGCAATTGCGCTGCAGTATAACAATGGCTGGTTAGTGCCGGTATACATGTATATTCTGCACAAGGTATGGACAAGTCCTGAGGGATCCATGCCTGGTTCATTTTAATGAACATGAGCTTGTCCACATTGGCTGTGGACAGGCGGCTGCGCTTGTCTGTGATGACGCCCCCTGCCGTGCTAAACACACGTTCAGATAATACACTGGCTGCAGGGCAGGCCAGCACCTTCAAGGCATAAAGGGCAAGCTCAGGCCATGTGCCCAATTTGGAGACCCAGAAGTTGAAGGGGGCAGACCCGTCATTCAGTACGTGTAGGCGTGTGCATACATACTGCTCCACCATGTTGGTGAAATGCTGCCTCCTGCTAAAACGTTCCATATCAGCTGGTGGTGCTGGTTGTTGTGGCGTGCTGACAAAGCTTTTCCACATTTCGGACATGCTAACCCTGCCTTCTGAGGTGCTGGTGGTGCCCCAGCTGCGTTAGCGACCTCTTCCTCTGCCTTCACCTTGTGCTTCCACTGTGCCCCCGCTGTCAGGTGGGAATGCCACTAGCAGCGCGTCTACCAGTGTGCGCTTGTACTCGTGCATCTTACGATCATGCTCCAGGGATGGTATGTTGTCCTTGTAATGGGGATCCAGCAGCGTGGCCACCCAGTAATCAGCACAAGTTTGAATGTGGGCAACTCGGCGGTCGTTGCGGAGGCACTGCAGCATGTAATCGCTCATGTGTGCCAGGCTACCCAGAGGCAACTAAAAGCTGTCCTCTGTGGGAGGTGTATCGTCTGTGTCCTCTGTATCCCCCCAGCCACGCACCAGTGATGGCTATGAGCTGGTCTGGGTGCCACCCGCTGTGAACATGGTTCCTCATCCTCCACCTCGTCATCTCCAGAACTGTGCCCTGGCTGGACAATTGTGTACCTGGCGTTTGTGGGTGCAGGAACCCACCCTCGGAGCCACTTGGGAATGACTGGCCGGAAACCCTATGAAATGATCCCTCTTCCTCCTGCTCCTCCTGTGCCACATCCTCTTCCATCATCGCCAGGAGCGTTTTTTCAAGGAGGCATAGAAGTGGGATAGTAACGTTGAGAACCGCGTTATCGGCACTGGCCATGTTAGTGGAGCACTCAAAACAGCGCAACAAGGAACACAGGTCTCGCATGGAGGCCCATGTGGTGCTGTTCCGCCGAGCGACTCACCCGTGCATGCTACAGCTGAAACTCCACTATCGCCTACTGCTGCTCGCACAGTCTGGCCAGCATGTGCAAGGTGGAGTTCCACCTTGTGGGCACGTCGCATATGAGGCGGTGAGCGGGAAGGCCGAAGTTACACTGCAGCACTGACAGGCAAGCAGCAGCAGGGTGAGAACGCCGAAAGCGCACATAGACGGCCCGCACTTTATGCAGCAGCTCTGACATATCGGGGTAATTTTTAAGAAATCTGTGCACCACCAAATTCAGCACATGCGCCAGGCAAGGGATGTGCGTCAAACTGGCTAGTCCCAGAGCTGCTACGAGATTTCGCCCATTATCGCACACCATCAGGCTGGGCTTGAGGCTGACTGGCACAAACCACTCATCAGTCTGTTGTTCAAGGCCCGTCCACAGCTCCTGCGCGGTGTGGGGTTTGTCCCCCAAACAGATAAGTTTTGAAAATGTCTGCTGTCGTTCACATCTGGCTGTGCTGAAGTTGATGGTGAAGGTGTTACGCTGACCGGATGAGGAGCTGGTAGAGGATGAGGAAGTGTAGTAGGAGAAGGAAGCAACAGGAGGCAAACTGAAGCGCCCTGCAATCCTCGGTGGTGGAAGGACATGCGCCAAACTGCTCTCCACCTCAGGCCCAGTGTGCTGTTATGGAGATATAACGTCCCTGACCGTGCTTACCGGTCCACGTATCCGTAGTGAGGTACACCTTGCCACAGATGGCGTTGCGCAGTGCACACCTGATTTTGTCTCCTACTTGGTTGTGCAGGGAAGAGATGGCTCTCCTGGAAAAGTAGTGGTGGCTGGGCACGACGTACTGTGGGACAGCCACCGCCATATGGCCTTTAAAACTATCTGTCTCCACCAGATGGAATGACAGCATTTCAAAGGCCAGTAATTTAGAAATGCTGGCATTCAGGGCTAGGGATCGCGGGTGCGTAGGGGGGTACTTCTGCAATGAGCAGGACACTGGGTCAGTGGGAATGCTGTGCAGTGGGTTAGTTTATATGTATATAAGTTTGTGACGCGAGTTGCAGCTTGCGCAGGTACTGTAGCAGGGCCCTTTAAGATGTTATGAGCTCACGTACCAGGTGAGGAATGCCAGAGGGGGATATTGTCTCTGTATAGCAGATATAGTAGTGTCAATGGTGTCTCCTACCTGTGGTACGGCTGGACTCCTGCATCCTGGCTCACATGCAACAAAATGAGTGCTGTTAATTGGAGTAATGGAGGAATGATGGAATTCCACACAGATAATAGGGTCCAACTTGTCTTTACTTGATGTTATGGTATGCAGATTTTGATCCATACAATGTACAGCAATAGTCTAGAGTCCCAGCAGGTATTGGCAATATGTGGCAGGAATTTATATCTATTCTGCATCTGATCATATGCCTATTAGAATCTGGCAGGTATCTATCTTCTGCTCTGTCTGTGGTCTGCTTAGTTTGGGTCTGACTAGCTGAAGAGGTACTTATCTTCTCTTTGTCTTTGGATCTGTACTCACAGGACTGCTTGCAGGGTATGGTGGTGGCTTCCTGGAGATCTGATAGTTCTGTGAAGGGGTGCTTTCTTTGTCCACCAGCTGAGGTAATGGACTCAGGCTGGGAGGGTTGATCTTGGGCCTCAGCAGAGGCTTGGATCCTTGGTTGGGGTCCCTGTTTCTGGGAGCTCCTATCAACACAGCCTACCCCAACAGGGGGTGGCTGGTACACTGCCTAGAACTTTCCTTCCTCCCCCTGAAGTAGGATGTGGGAACATTCCACTCCTCCTCAGAAAGGGGGGAGCTAGCCTGGAATAGACTATTCCGGCCTAGATCTATTAACTAACCATGGTCTGCTTACATATTGCTGCAACCTGCTAGTGTACATTGAGAATTACAGCAAATATACAATGTGCACATTATGGAGAGAGTGATGCAAACTTATACCAGATGATAATATACATACACTTAACATTATGAAGCAGGGGAACAGAAGTTTCGTGACATACTTCAGGATGTTACACTTCCTCTTCCTCTCCAGCGTTTGGGAAATGGAGAGCTGAACGATTCTGTGGGACATTGTGGAGATGCTTGGTGACCCAGGTGTTGGTGTTGCTGGCAGATCCTCTGTTTGCAGGGTGGCAGGTGGCACTGTCACTCCAGAGGTGGATGAAGAGGCCGAGACTGCAGCAGAAGAGAAAGCAGGAGGAGCCAGAGACCTTTCTTGCTTTTTGAGGTGTCTACTCCACTGCAGCTCATGCTTTGCACTTAAATGCCTGGTCATGCAGGTTGTGCTCAGGTTGAGAATGTTTATGCCTTGCTTCAGGCTCTGATTGCACAGCGTGCAAACCACTCGTGTCTTGTCGTCAGCACATTGTCTGAAGAACTGCCATGGCAGGGAACTCCTTGGAGCTGGCTTTGGTCTGCTCGGTCCCTTGCTGCGGTGGGCAGTAGCAGGCGTACTGTCTAGAGGACGGCCACTCCGCTTTTTCACCCTGCTCCCTCTTCTTCTGTGCTGGTGGCTCTGTGCGACCACCGCCTCTTCTTCCGAACTACATAGGTCACTCGCATGACCTTGATTCCATGTGGGGTCGAGGACCTCATCGTCCTCCACATCATCTTCCACCCAGTCTTCACCCCTGCCTTCCTTGTTGGTCTGCACACTTTCAAAAGCCCCAGCAGTTGGTACCTGTGTTTTGTCATCATCCGAGACGTGCTGCGATGGTCCTCCCATGTACTCATCTTGAAAGATAAGTGGTTGGGCATCAGTGCACTCAATCTCTTCCACTTCTGGGGCAGGGCTAGGCGGATGGCCCTGGGAAACCCTGCTAACAGAGTCATCAAAAATCAGAAGAGACTGCTGCATGACTTGGGGCTCAGACTGCTTGGCTGATTTGCAAGGGGGTGAGGTGAAAGACTGATGGACATCGGCTACAGGTGTCAACTGTGGTCTTTCAGCAGGAGACTGGGTGGGAGACAATGTGAAGGAACTGTCAGCAACCCAATCTACTATCGCCTGTACTTGTTCAGGCCTCACCATTCCTAGAGCCGCCATAGGCCCGATCAAATACCAGGTTCTGTCGCCTACTCGCACCTGAGGAAGGGTTTTCACTTGTGCGTGTAGCTGGCACAGATCGACCACGTTCTCTCCCTGCAACAGGAGCTCCACCAGCAGCACCACGACCTGGGCCACATCCCTTATTTGACGCTCTCCTCATATTTCTCAAATTTAGGATCTTGCCCTAAATGGGTGCTTAATAGAATAGAACGACAGTATGTACAGGGTGTATCTCACACGCCTTGAACCAGACTAGGCCTCAATTAAATTTGTTTGCCCAAAATGGCTGTATTTCAAATACCTGAATAGAAGCCCAGTATGTACAGGGTGTATCTCACACGCCCTGAACCAGACTAGGCCTCAATTAAAGATTTGTTTGCCCAAAATGGCTGTATTTCAAATACCTGAATCAAACCCCTGTATTTAAAGGGTGTATCTCACACGCCCTGAATCAGACTAGGCCTCAATTAAAGATTTGTTTGCCCAAAATGGCTGTATTTCAAATACCTGAATCAAACCCCTGTATTTAAAGGGTGTATCTCACACGGCCTGAACCAGACTAGGCCTCAATTAAAGATTTGTTTGCCCAAAATGGCTGTATTTCAAATACCTGAATCAAACCCCTGTATTTAAAGGGTGTATCTCACACGGCCTGAACCAGACTAGGCCTCAATTAAAGATTTGTTTGCTCAAAATGGCTGTATTTCAAATACCTGAATCAAACCCCTGTATTTAAAGGTTGTATCTCACACGGCCTGAACCAGACTAGGCCTCAATTAAAGATTTGTTTGCCCAAAATGGCTATATTTCAAATGCCTGAATCAAACCCCTGTATATACAGGGTGTATCTCACACGTCCTTACCCACACTAGGCCTCAATTAAAGATTTGTTTTCCCAAATGGCAGTATTTAAAATATCTGAATATAACCCAAATATATAAAGGGTGTATCTCACAATGACATATGCAGCAAAGGCTGCCAAATAAACTTTTTTTGCCCAAACGGGTGTTTGTTTAATAACTGAATATGGCAGCAGTATATAATCCTGGAATTTCAAACGTCAAGATTCTGCAAGGCCTGAAAATTTTTGTATTTTGCACAAAAAGGGTGTTTTATTAATAAAAAGAATCAAACCCCTGTATTTAAAGGGTGTATCTCACACGCCCTGAACCAGACTAGGCCTTCTTTTAATTTTGTTTGTCCAAAATGGCTGTAATTCAAATACCTGAATAGAACCCTTGTATATAAAGGGTGTATCTCACACGCCCTGATCCACACTAGGCCGCAATTAAATTTGTTGGCCCAAAATTGCTGTATTTCAAATACCTGAATAGAACCTCTGTATTTAAAGGGTGTATCTCAGACGCCCTGATCCACACTAGGACGCTATCAAAGAATTGTGCCCAAAATGGCTTTATTTCAAATAACTGAATAGAAAGACAGTAGGCAAAGGCGGTATCTCACAATGACATCTGCAGCAAAAGCTGCCAACTAATTTTTTTTGTTTAATAACTGAATTTGACAGCAGTATATAACCCTGGAATTACACACGTGCTGACGCTGCAAGGCCAGAAAAATAGTGGAATCTGGCAAAAAAGTGTGTTTTTAAAAACCCAGAAAATGATGGCTGTATTTCTAGCTTAAATTGCACACTGACTAATCCAGATGTTGTATATTGCCAAAAAAGTGTTTTTTTTTGGTAACAGAATATGAAAGCTGTATATATTAAACTTGAATTTAACACTTGCAGATCAGGAAAATAGTGTTTTTGGGCAAAAAAAGTGTGTTTTTAAAAACCCAGAAAATGATGGCTGTATTTCTAGCTTAAATTGCACACTGACTAAGCCTGCAAATGCACCAGATGTTGTAAATTGCCCAAAAAAATTGTGATTTTTAATGTCCCAAAAGCTCAGATGCAGTGCTGGTGCACTGAGCTTGCATAAAATGGCCGCCGCCGCCCACCTAACTGACTTATAAAAGTTATTTTTTTTCGGTCACTGGGCTCAGGGCAGGATAAAAAAATTGTGCCCTGCACCCACAAAACACAATGTATGTAGATCGCTGAGTTAGATTCAGGTTTTGAGCAAAGATTCTGTCCTATTATCTCCCTGAAATCACCAGCAGCATCCTCTCCCTACACTAAGCACAGCAGAGTGACGTGCAGCGCTACGTGACTCCAGCTTATATAGAGACTGGGTCACATGCTACACTGGCCAATCACAGCCATGCCATTAGTAGGCATGGCTGTGATGGCTTCTAAGGTCAAACAGTTAAACGCTTGTTGATTGGCTGCTCTGCAGCCTTTCAAAATGCGCCAAGAAAGCGCCGACACCGAACCCGAACCCAAACTTTGACTAAAATGTTCGGGTTCGGGTCCAGGGTCCAAAAATCCTAAAGTTCGGTACGAACCCGAACTTTACAGTTCGGGTTCGCTCAACCCTAGATATGACCATGATATTATAAGATCAGAATGTTCCGCTAGTTGTAAATTGATTCGCAGGAGAAAAAGAAAAAGGTTATTCTATGTATTAATGACTGAGTACATCAGATTGTTGCTGAATACACAAGTACGCGTTGAATACATTCAATCTTTGCGGAAATATAAAAACAATCTATGCTGAGTATAAAAGTGCACACTGAATACATGTAGCTGTCCGCTGAATAGAGGAGTATAAAAATTCACGCTGAATGCATATAACTGCCCGTTGGATACGTCAGCATAGAAAATTTCAATCTTTGCTGAATATAAAAGTTCACGCTGGATACATATAGCTGACCGCTGGGTACATTAATATGGAACATTCAATCTAAAAAACTCAATCTTTGCTGCATATAGAAGTGCACGCTGAATACATATGGCTGTCTGCTGAATACATGAAGTATAGAGGGGAGTTTATATCCACCTATGTTCTAATGGTTAGATGTTATCAGCCAGCTGTATTACAAATGGCATCAACTGTTACAGATATTCTTTATGTTGCATAGGTAGCATTCAACAGTATCATCTGGTATGATTCATATAAGAAATTCTGTATTCGGCCCGTGTGGGATTAATGGCCACAACACACTGTTGTATATACAGTGTTCCTTTCACTTTATTTAGACAGTTCTCGACCAGCAATATGGCATAGATTGAGAGGCCTGTTGACTGGAGATCATAAATTCTCGAATATATGACGAATATTCGCGTAATATTGCAAATTCGAATATTGCCCCTGCCGCTCATCACTGTTGAAGACCCTTAAGACACTGGCCCATAGCACAGCAGGGCCCAATGCTGGACTGTGATTGTTGTACGCTGTAACACACATCTCAAGGCCAGCATGCTGAGTGTCGGACCTCCACCAATCTGAAATTGATAACCTATCCTGAGGATAGGTCATCAATATCATGAAACTGGACAACCTCAGCCTCCATTGAATTCTGTGGTAAACACAGGTCAACTATAAGGATCAAATTCAAATGGTGCATTATGTATTTACAAAAATATATATTTTAAAAAAATTGAATTTCACACACTTTCCTTGGCAGTGATTTCAGCAACCTTGATTAGTCAGATTTACATTCAAAATTTGCTTCTAGATATCTTGGAAAGGAATCTAAAAATTAAAATCCTATAGAACCATGTTCATCCGATACATTTCATAACATGTCTGGATCTTTTTCTTAATTCTTTAATTTTGTGCTTTGCTAAGTGAAGTAATATATACCTTGAAGTATCTACTCGCTCATTCTTAGGCTATATGTACTTGTTTTATGTTTGCTTTTATAGTTACGTATCCAATACAACAAAATGATTTACTCTGAATGTACCAATACTTAATATTACTGGAAAAAGTGGAGTGAGAAAAGAAAACCAGAAGTCAAAGAGTTAATAGAATTTTCCATTGTCCTCCATTATTCTCTGGTCTTTCTGATAAGACACTCACAAAATACATTTCCTGCAAATAGCCTTTGGAATCTCTATTCAGTTTGTGTTACTATGAGAGGTTCGGCAGGCTTTTCACCAAAGCTTTCATTGTGGCTTCAAGCGTGCAGACCGATCTTTACAGCAGCAAAAGTCACTTTCGGCCCTTTTGTTAAAATGTACCCAACTGTAAAATGGGTGAAAAAACAACAAAAGAGCGATGGGTCTGGAGAGCAGAAAAGAGACAGAACAATTTTCCCATAGTCTCTCTAGTCCATTGTCCTGGAATGGCTTAAAACAAATGATTGCATTAAGGTCGAAAAGATGTGACAAACGCACTGCCACTGAAAAATAATTACATTTATCAATTCGACAAACCCCTTTTACATATAAGAGAAATGTAGAATCTTGCTGGAGTACTCTGGCTAATAAGACAAGTCTAGTCAGATTTGCAGAAAGTTCTTGTGTTGATGGATCCAAAGAGGAAGGCGAATAAAGTGATTGGATATGGTTTTAGAAGGAATTTCAAATTACTATAAATTCAGGGATACGGGAATAAATAGACAAACAATGACTACACGAATAAATGATTTACTAATATACATACAGCAGTTATATCATATTAAGGCATATAGGGGCACATTTATTAAGACCAGTGTTTTAGATGCCTGCCTTAATAAAGCCCCATAGCTGGGGGAGTATCCGCCAAAGTTATGAAGAGGCGCCGGCCTCTCCATAACTTCGGTGCATCCTTCCGCCAGTTTTAGATGTAAGACAGCGTCCTTGCTGTCTTACATTTAGACCGTTTTCTATGCCTAAAACAGGCGTAGAAAATGGTAAATGAGATGGGCCTTCCAACCCATCCCCAGAAGACATCTGCCACCAAAAAGTGGACCTTTTTTTAATGTAAAAAATACAACAGGGCAGTGTGTTTTTAAGCAGACTATTTAAAGTCTTAAAAGTCTTTGACTAGTTATCCATTAACATGTTGCTCTATTCTAATATTGTTTGGGGAAATTCTCTATGGTATCTGTTACAATTCATTCACAGTATTCTTAGTTCATGTAGATTTCTAACAGATTTATAAAGTTGAAAGCAAGTTTACTCCTATGTCGAATTCTCTTTGACATGATTAATTTCCATTCAGCTCTGTGTTTGTTTACCAGAAATCCCCTTACAGTACAATGAAAAAATATTGGTAGCAGTAATAAGGACTTCGTTCTACATTGCCAATTTTTACATCATCAAACCTGAGGTGTCTCATCGGATTCGAACTGCCCTGAAAAAGAATACACATTGCAAAGAAAGGAAAAGGTTCAGAAATAAATTTATCTTCCAGCTCTGGAACCCTTGGGACCCTCACTCTAAATTAAGAATCAAACCACCCTGTGTTCCTTTGCATAAATGCATATCAAATATTAGCATTTGCTCTGTGTACTGGGGGAAGGAGCCTCAGAAATGTAGACCTGGTAGAATCAAATATAGAAGAAAAAAGTAATGCACTCTCTGTAGAGTACTGTTCAGATTGTTTATTTGTTGGTACTGGAAAGTTTAACGGTTTCTATTTTTTTTTGGTTATTTTTTCTTTAATTAGTGAAATAATGTTAGTTTATTGTGTAGTAATTATATTTCTTTATTTTAGTTTTTCTGAAAAATATGTGACAATTGAATCCATGGAGCAGACCCTCATTATGGGCACGGATTTTGTATTCCTGGAGAGCAGAGCTTGGTGTTTATTGCTCCTTCAATGTACTCTGTATTACCCTTGGGTCAATTCACCTGTTATAGGGGCAGCCCATGCCTGCTGCTACCCTTCTTCTTATCACACTGCGCTGTACGCATCCATCCCATGGTTCACTAGTGGTCTGGTCTCATCAGCTTCTCTCTTCTGTTGCCTAGTCGGTCAGGCCACCTCCTTCACAGGCTGTGGCATGCTTCTTGCAGGCACTTTGTCTCTCTGCCTATAGGGTGCTATTAAAGGGCCAGTGCGCACCCACTTTCCCTAGGAAATGGCTGGTCACCCTCAGGTACTTAAGGAATCTTCTCCTGTGAATCAGTGCCTGAGCAATAGGTTCTAACTTACTAGTGTCCTGCAAAGGTGTGCTAGTTCTACATTAATTTGCCTGTGTACTGACTTCTTCTTGTTTTCTGGATTTGACCCTTCACTCCCTGACCATATTTCTGCCTAATCTCCATTCTGACCCTGAGCTGCACACACTGACCTTTACACAGATACCGTATATAATATTAACAGTTGATAAAACTAGAACTGGATGCTTACCAGGGTTTTAACCCTACCCTATGCTACAATAGTAATGACCCCCAAATTGACAAAAAAAAAACTTGTTTTATGTACAAACTACCACAAACTCTTCCTCTTTTTAAGCTAAGTTTTGTAGAATTGTCCTACCAAAATCAGAACTGTGTCAGATTGGAAAAGAGTATATTTTATGCATTTTTCCACTTACTTACTGAATAATATTAGTGCAAATACCCCCTGGAGGAAAGTTTATAGATTCTGTCAAAATTTGGATCCTTAGGAACAGTACAATATATACAGAAATAGAAAAAAAATATGCATGCCATATAGTTTTCTCAACTATAAAAGATAGGAAAGGTATTGTGCTGACCAAATCCTTTTGAATTGTACTCAATAGTATATTCTCATATCATCCTCAATCACAGTGGATCCTGATCTGCCATATTGGGTTGCCATTTACATAGATATAGGTAAATTGAAGATAGCTGCTGGTAACAAACAACCTGTTTAATAACACAACACACTATTAGATTTTTTTTAACCCTTTAGTGATGAGCCTGTTTTGGACCTTACTGATCAAGTGATTTTTTTTTCATTTTTTCATCGTCGCTTTCCAAGAGTTATAACTAGAGTTGAGCGAACACCTAGATGTTCGGGTTCAGGGAATTCGGCCGAACTTTAAAAAAAAGTTCAGGTTCGGGACCTGAACTTGATACGAACTTGGACCCGAACCCGAACCCCATTAAAGTCAATGGGGATCCGAACTTCACTTTATTATTTTCCGTTATAACATGGTTATAACGGAAAATAATAGTATTAGCTTTTTCAGATCTGAGTTTTCACGATCGTGAAAACTCAGATCCGACAGTATATTCTCACACAAAGGCGTTCCCATGGTGATGGGGACGCTTCAAGTTAGAATATACTAAGAACTGTGTACATAACTGCCCCCTGCTGCCTGGCAGCACCCGATCTCTTACAGGAGGCTGTGATCTGCACAATTAACCCCTCAGGTGCCGCATCAGTATTAAAATCATTTGTGGCCAGTGTGCCCCCCCCTATTAAAATCATTGGTGGCCAGTGTGGCCCCCCCACCCCCACCCCCCCTATTAAAATCATTGGTGTCCAGTGCGGCCTCCCCTCTCCCCCCCTAATTAAAATCATTGGTTAACAACTCCCCCCCTCCATCATTGGTGGCAGAGGAGCGGCAGTTCCGATCGGAGTCCCAGTTTAATCGCTGGGGCTCCGATCAGTTACCATGGCAGCCAGGGCGCTCCTCCTACTGGTAAGTGACAGATCTGTGCTATAAGCAATGCGCCGCACAGACCTTTCACTTACTAGTAGGAGGAGTGCCGGCTGGCCACAGACAGCGCATGTAAGTATAATGCTGCTAAAAGTGCTAAGTAACCATGGCAGCCAGGACTGCAGTAGCGTCCTGGCTGCCATGGTAACCGATCGGAGCCCCAGCGATTAAACTTGGACTCCGATCGGAACTGCCGCTCCGCTGCCACCAATGATGGGGGGGGAAGGGGGTTGTTAACCAATGATTTTAATTAGGGTGGGGAGAGGGGAGGCCGCACTGGACACAAATGATTTTAATGGGGGGTGGGGGTCTGCACTAGCCACCAATGATTTTAATACTGGGGAGGGAGGGGGGCCGCACTGGCCACCAATGATTTTAATACTGAGGAGGGAGGGGGGTCTGGCCCCCTGCTGCCTGGCAGCACCTGATCTCTTACAGGAGGCTGTGATCCGCACAATTAACCCCTCAGGTGCGGCACCTGAGGGGTTAATTGTGCAGATCACAACCCCCTGTAAGAGATCAGGTGCTGCCAGGCAGCAGGGGGCCGTTATGTCCACAGTTCTCAGTATATTCTAACTTAAAGCATCCCCATCACCATGGGAACGCCTCTGTGTTAGAATATACTGTCAGATCTGAGTTTTCGCGATCTAACTCAATCCGATGGTATATTCTAACATAGAGGCGTTCCCATGGTGATGGGGACGCTTCAAGTTAAAATATACCATCGGATTGGAGAAAACTCTGATCAGATGGTATATTAATATTACCCGAACACCGAACCCGAACCTGAACTTTTACTTTACAGTTCGGGTTCGCTCAACCCTAGTTATAGCTTTTTTTATTTTTCCATCTATGAGGGCATAGTTTTTGGACGACAAGTTGTAGTTTTTAATGGTGCCATTTTGACTCACAAATACTGTAACTTAGCTAGTTATCTTTCATTACCTCCTTCCGGGAGGGCAATGGGAAAAAAACACAGCAATACTGCCACTATGTTTTTACATTCTAAAATTTGAAATTTTCACTTTGCAGCATACATAACATGATAACTTTTTTCTCTGGGTCAGTACGATTACAAGGATACCAAATACATATAGTTTTTTTTTTACTTTTTGCTACTTTTGAACAATAAAACACTTTTTTCAAAAGGAGGAAAATGTTTTTGCATGATCACCTCTAAAGACTTATAATTTTTTATTTTAATTTCTACAGAGCTGTGTAAGGGCTTTATTTTTGCAGGACGACTTGTTGTTTTCATTGGTATCATGTTGGGGTACATAACACTTTTTGGTCACTTTTCATTTGTTTTGTTTTTTGTTACGAATAAGCAAAAAGCAGCAATTCTGGCTTTTTTTGTAGTTTTTTTAAGGCGTTTACAGTATGGGATAAATTACATGATAATTACATAGTGGGGGTCATTAACGGATGTGGCAATAAACTATATGTGTAGGAGACTTTATTTTTGCTATTTTTTTCAATAGAAAAAAGTAGTATTTTTTCAATTGGAATTCTTTTAACTTTTTGCTACAAGGGGACTATAATAGGTGATTCTTGTATTGCAATGTATTTTAATTTCAGTGCTATATTGACATTCACCAGCAGGCTGTACCAAGAGGCGCAGTCTCCTGGGACATTCTGAAGCCAGGCTTAGGGTCTTCATTAGGCTCGAGCCTGTATGCATACACATCGGCACTCTCATTCATGGGGTGCCAATGGGAGACAGAAGGAGTACGCTCCATCTGTAATCGCTTACATACGGTGGGCGCTACTGCTTTCAGCATGTAAGGGACCAATTAATGCGGGATGTATCAAAAGGTTTCGGTTTCAAGAAAATTAGATTTTGTGGGGAAATTCGTAACAAATTTGATTAGTGTATAAACAATTTGTTCATCTCTTCTGTGGAGAGAAAAAAAAACATTAAGATAATGTTTAATGCAAAAAAAATCTCTCCCCCCAAAAAATAACCACTATTTTTCATTAATTCCTTAAGGAACCAACATAATGTAGGATACACCATTTTTTTTGTTTTTTTCTTCATTTTTTATGTTCTAATTTAAAAGACATAATTTTTTTTATAATTTTTTTCATTGATGTAGTTGTACAAGGACTTGTTTTTGTGGATGAGTCATAATTACCATTCTGGCATGGAGCCTCATGCATTAAATTTATGGTACACAGGACGGGAAGGTATAAACTCGGGAGCCCCAAAAACAGTGTGATGTTTCCGTAGCTCCCTGTCAAATCTACGGGAGTTCTAGAAACTGTGTAGCACAGTCTGCTCAACTGCGTCCATAACCCTGGCCACCTCATGAGAAGGGTCTTCCAACCTCAGCCATGAATGGCTGTGATGGGAATACCCCTTAACTGCATATGTGTAATTCAGCCCTTTTTTGTTATTTGCAGTTCCTAGTTGTTCAGCTCCTCATTGATCTGTATGTATTGTTTGTTGTGTTGATTTCAATGAATATTTGATGACTTCTCACAGAAACATTGTTCCTCTGTGAATATTTTTGTTCTGGTTAAAGACTACTGCAGATAATAAAGAAACGGGATATCGCTCCTCTGTGAAATGTTCAGTGAGTTTCCTCATTTTAGCATTGATGTGCAATTTCACCCTCATGTGATATATTCTTTGTATAGCTAGTCTAGTATCGTTTTTTGCGTTCCATATACGGTCCGTATACAGAACCATTCATTTCAATGGTTCCGCAAAAAAAAACAGAATGTACTCCGTATGCATTCCGTTTCCGTATTTCCGTTTTTCCGTTCTGTTGAAAGATAGAACGTGTCCTTTTATGGCCCGCAAATCACGTTCCGTGGCTCCATTCAAGTCAATGGGTCCGCAAAAAAATGGAACACATACGGGAATGCATCCATATGTCTTACGTATCCATTCCGTTTTTGCGGAAACATCAATTGAAAATGTTGTGCCCAGCCTAATTTTTTCTATGTAATTACTGCATACTGTATATGCCATATGGAAAAACGGAATGGAAAAACGGAACAGAAATGGATACACAACGGAAACAAAAAACGGAACAACGGACCCCGTGAAAAACGGACCGCAAAACACTGAAAAAGCCATACGGTCGTGTGAAAGAGGCCTAAGGCCCCTTTCACACGGGCGAGTACTCTGCGTGGGTGCAATGTGTGAGTTGAACGCATTGGACCCGCACTGAATCCTGACCCATTCATTTCTATGGGGCTGTGCACATGAGTGGTGATTTTCACGCATCACTTGTGCGCTGCGTAAAAATAGCAGCATGCTCTATATTCTGCGTTTTTCACGCAACGCAGGCCCCATAGAAGTGAATAGGGCCGCGTGAAAATCGCAAGCATCCGCAAGCAAGTGCGGATGCGGTGCGATTTTCACGCCTGGTTGCTAGGAGACGATCGGGCTGGGGACCCGATCTGTATTGTTTTCCCTTATAACATGGTTATAAGGGAAAATAATAGCATTCTGAATACAGAATGCAAAGTAAAATAGTGATGAAGGGGTTAAAAATTAAAAAAAATTAACTCACCGAGTCCACTTGATCGCGTAGTTGCGGATCTCTGTCTTCTTCTGTAATGTTGAGCTGCCGGCTAAGGACCTGTGGTGACGTCACATCACATGATCCAATCACATGGTCCCTCACCATGGTGATGAACCATGTGATTGGACCAGGTGATGAGCACAGCAAAGAAGAAGACAGAAGAGATGCCGGCTGCGCGATCAAGTGGATTAAGGTGAGTTAAATTTTTTTATTTATTTTTTTAACCCCTCCAGCCCTATTGTACTATGCATTCTGTATTAAGAATGCTATTATTTTCCCTTATAACCATGTTAGTGTGCTCTCCACTTCACGTCCGGGCCCATAGACAATGAATGGGTCCACACCCGTTCCGCAAAATTGCAGAACGGGTGCGGACCCTTTTGCGGACGTGTGAATGGACCATAAGGCTGTAAAAGACATCCGTCTATCCATTTTAGCCTATTACCCTGCAAAGAAGATTCAGAGAAAGGGAAAAAAAAAAAACATGATGTAGAAGCCAATTTTCCTGATCTTAGGGAAAAAATCCTTTCTGACAAATCTGATTAATTCCTGGGATCAGCAACCTGTCTCCAGAATTCTAGTAACTGTAGCTTGAAAAATGTGTAAAACCAATTAGTATTTCATTTTGTTACCAAAAGTGTGAATATAAAAATAAGGATCATGCCCACGAACGTAAGGGCTCCATGCCCGTGCTGCAGACCGCAAATTGAGGTCCGCAATGCACGGGCACCGACTGTGGGGCAGCCGCATGCGGATCGCGGACCCATTCACTTGAATGGGGTCAGTTATCCGCATCCGACGGTCTGCACTGCAAAAAAGTAGTGCATGCACTTCTTTTTTGCGGTGCGGAGGCACGGGCAGAAATACCACGAAAGCACACCGTAGTGCTTCAGTGGGGTTCCGATCCGTGCTTCCGCACCGCATCTCCGGTTTTGTGGACCCAAGTGAATGGGTCCGCATCCGTGATGCGGGGTGCACACGGCCGGTGCCCCGTGTATTGCGGACCCGCCTTATGCGGGTCACAATACGGCGAGGCAACGGCCGTGTGCATGAGCCTTAAATGTAATAGTTGGAATTGGAACTAGCACTACAGGGGTGGAACTTGTATGCTGCAAGAGGTGCTGTAGTGGAACTCCTTTAGGCTGGTTTCACACGGGCATTGCGGGAAAAACATTGTAATGCGTTTTGCACGTGCGTGAGAAAAATCGGCATGTTTGGTACCCAAACCCAAACTTCTTCACAGAAGTTCGGGTTTGGGTTAGGTGTTTTGCGTAGATTGTATTATTTTCCCTTATAACCTGGTTATAAGGGAAAATAATAGCATTCTTAATACAGAATGCTTAGTAAAATAGGGCTGAAGGGCGTTAAAATTTAGCTCATCTTAATCCACTTGTTCGCGCAGCCCGGCTTCTCTTCTGTCTTCTTCTTTGAGGAATAGGACCTTTGATGACATCACTGCGCTCATCACATGGTCCATAACATGATCTTTTTACCATGTTGCACAGCAAAGATGAAGAAAGAAGAGAAGCCGGGCTGCGCGAGCAAGTGGATTAAGGTGAGTTAAATTATTTTTTAATTTTTTTAACCCCTCCAGCGCTATTGTACTATGCATTCTGTATTAAGAATGCTATTATTTTCCCTCATAACCATGTTATAAGGGAAAATAATAATGATCGGGTCCCCATCCTGATTGTCTCCTAGCAACCGTAGCGATTTCCACGCAGCCCCATTCACTTCTATGGGGCCTGCGTTGTGTGAAAAACGCACAATATAGAGCATGCTGCAATTTTCATGCAACGCACAAGTGATGCGTGAAAATCAACGCTCATGTGCACAGCCCCATAGAAATAAATGGGTCCGGATTCAGTGCGGGTGCAATGCGTTCACCTCACGCACGGAAATCTCGCCTGTGTGAAAGGGGCCTTAGCTGAGCAAAAACTTTTGCCATTTTTACTGTTTGAAACTTCAGCAGAAATATTAAGACACAATAATGTGTCATGAGTTTTCCAGAACCATAAATAGTGTTGACTAAACACAAATTTCCTTGTGCTTGGTGGTAAGAAATCGATTTTACCTGAAATGGGGTAAAAATTTTTTTTTATCATACTTCACCTTGATTGAAAATCCTGCATGAAATCTTGTGCGTAGTGACGTATGATGTCACCACGCTGGGCGGCGTGATACTGACGTCATCACGCTCTGCATGAGATTTTGCACTGGATCTTCAATCAAGATGGCGGTGGCAGGCTCTTCGTAATCAAATACAGGTGAAACTCGAAAAATTTGAATATCGTGCAAAGTTCATTTATTTCAGTAATGCAACTTAAATGGTGAAAATAACATATGAGACTCATTACCTGCAAAGCGAGATATTTCAAGCCTTTATTTGTTATAATTTGGATGATTATGGCTTACAGCTTGTGAAACCCCAAAGTCTCAATTTTGAGGTACCCTTTGCTCAGGGGGTATGGATTAATTAGCTGACTAGAGTGTGACACTTTGAGCCTAGAATATTGAACCTTTTCACAAATTCTAATTTTAAGCTGCATTAATGCAATTCCTTTTAATTTGCATTACTGAAATAAATGGACTTTTGCACGAAATTCAAATTTTTCGAGTTTCACCTGTAGATGAGGTAAGTATGATTTTATTTTATTTAGTTTTTTATTATAGACCTTAATTAGAGATGAGTGAATCGAAGCTGACGAAGTGGAATTCGTTTAGAATTTCAGGAAAAATTTGATTTGCAACTAATGCGAATTTCCTCGCGCTTCGTGGTAACGAATCACAATTTTCCTAAAATGGCGGCTACACGTGTGAGGACTGAGGACATGGGGCATGGGACTCTGGGAAGGCAGGATCACCCAGATTGACATGCCTGCATGCAGCCAATCAGCAGCAAACCAGCCCTGTGATGTCACAGCCCTATAAATACGGAAGCCATTTTAAATTCTGCCATTTTCCAGCGTTCAGAGTGCAGGGACAGACTTGTGAAGGCGCTAGGGACAGCAATTGGAAAAACCTCTATGTTTAAAAAAAAATTAAAACAGGATTTATAAGTGCAGGGAAAGGATAGGGAGGAATCATTTCACAGCATCTTAGTGCAGGAAGAGATGTCAGAAGATGCTAGGGACATTGATAGGTAAGTGATTTACAAGTGCAGGGAACGATTATTTAGGGATCCAAATAGTCATTAGACAGCTCTGTCATTCCAGGTTTTTGTTATTGGGCTGCAAGTGTTATGTTGGAAAGCCTTTAGTGGCTTATATCTTAGTATCTTATTCAGTACGACAAGAAAAATATATACACATTTCACTTCTGCAGTCATTTCTGTTGAAAGCGTATAGGGGCGAATTAGAGTACAACATAAAAAATATATATGCACTGCACTGTTGCAGTTATTTATGGTCAAAGCATATAGGGGCGTATTGCAGTAAAATATATATATATATATATGCACTGCACTGTTTCAGTTATTTCTGGTGAAAGCATATAGGGGTGTATTTCAGTAAAATAAGAAAAACATATATATGCACTGCACTGTTGCAGTTATTTCTGGTGAAAGCATATAGGGGTGTGTTACAGTAAAAAAAAAATATATATATTCTCTGTGCATTTCTGCAGTTAATTCTGGTGAAAGCGTATAGGGGTGTATTTCAGTAAAATAAGAAAAATATATACGCATTGCACTGTTTTTTTTCTGTTGAAAGCGTATAGGGGCGTATTTCATTTAAAAAAATACTAATATATACACACTGCACTGTTGCAGTTATTTGTGGTGAAAGCGTATAGGGGCGTATTTCAGTAAAATAAGAAAAATATATACACACTGCACTATTTCATTGTTTTCTGGTTAAAGCGTATAGTTGCCTATTTAATTCCAACAAAAAATATATATTCTCAGGTAACTTCTGCAGTAATTTCTGGTGAAAGCATATAGAGTCGTATTTCATTAAAAAAAGAAAAATATATACGCACTGCACTGTTGCAGTTATTTCTGGTGAAAGCATATAAGGGCGTATTTCAGTAGAATAAGAAATATATATATGCACTGCACTATTTAATTGTTTTCTGGTTAAAGCATATAGTGGCCTATTTCATTCCAACAAGAAATATATATTCTCAGGTCACTTCTGTAGTTATTTCTGGTGAAAGCGTATAGGGGCGTATTTCATTAAAAAAAGACAAATATATACACACTGCACTGTTGCAGTTATTTCTGTTGAATGCGTATAGGGGCGTATTTAAGTAAAAAAAGACAAAAATATACGCACCGCACTGTTGCAGTAATTTCAGGTGAAAGCGTATAGTGGCTTATTTCAGTACTGCAAGAAAACGGCTGCACACCATTATACATACAAACAATAGAGCTAAGAAATGGGGATCCTTCTAAATAAAAGTGGTATCATACCTACTATAAATGAGTCAATGGAAGCTCTTAGCACATATTTCTTATTTGATCAAACGTGTGTCTACGAAGGCGTCAAGGTGGCTTCCGCAGATGGGTCCCTAACACTAATATACCGCCTCTCTTTGGACTTACCTAAGCCTACAATTTTCAGGGCAGTGTAGGAACCAGCTACATAAGTACTCTGCTTAGAAGCGCTCAGTCTAAAAGAGGCGCTACCCTCAATTAATACTACAAGAAAATTTAGACTAGAACATTCAGAATCAAAGGCCCGACACACGTTTGATCAAATAAGATCTTTCATTGACTCATTTATAGTAGGTATGATACCACTTTTATTTAGAATGATCCCTATTTCTTAGCTCTATTGTTTGTATGTATAATGTTGTGCAGCCATTTTCTTTTTTTATCAATCATGTTTGCTTGATGGATATGCACCTGTGATTCTGAATGTTCTAGTCTAAATTTTATTGTAGTATTAATTGAGGGTAGCGCCTCTTTTACACTGAACAACATCCATCTACCTGGGACTTCTGAGCAGAGTACTTATGTAGCTGGTTCCTACACTGCCCTGAAAATTGTAGGCTTAGGTAAGTCCAAAGAGAGGCGGTATATTAGTGTTAGGGACCCATCTGCGGAAGCCACCTTGACACCTGGTAGATGGGCCTGACACACGTTTAATCAAATATGTGTGCTATGAGCTTCCATTGACTCATTTATAGTAGGTATGATACCACTTTTATTTAGAATCATCCCCATATCTTAGCTCTATTGTTTCTATGTATAATGGTGTGCAGCCATTTTCTTTTTTATCAATCATGTTTGCTTGATGGATATGCACCTGTGATTCTAAATGTTCTAGTCTAAATTCTCTTGTAGAATTAATTGAGGGTAGCACCTCTTTTAGACTTAACAACGTCCATCTACCTGGGACTTCTGAGCAGAGTATTTATGTAGCTGGTCCCTACACTGCCCTGAAAATTGTAGGCTTAGGTGAGTCCAAAGAGTGGCGGTATATTAGTGTTAGGGACCCATCTGCGGAAGCCACCTTGACGCCTGGTAGATGGACCCGACACGCGTTTGATCAAATATGTGCGCTAAGAGCTTCCATTGACTCATTTATAGTAGGTATGATACCACTTTTATTTAGAATCATCCCCATTTCTTAGCTCTATTGTTTGTATGTATAATGGTGTGCAGCCATTTTCTTTTTTATCAATCATGTTTGCTTGATGGATATGCACCTGTGATTCTGAATGTTCTAGTCTAAATTTTCTTGTAGAAGAAATATATATTCTCAGGTCACTTCTGCAGTTATTTTTGGTGAAAGCGTATAGTGGCGTATTTCATTACTGCAAGAAATATATATAAGCACTTCACTCTTTAATTTTTTTGTGGTCAAAACGTATAGTGGCCTAATTCAGTCCAACAAGAAATATATATTCTCAGCTCACTGCTACAGTTATTTCTGGTCAAAGCGTATAGTGGCGTACTTGATTACTGCAAGCACTTCACTCTAATTTTTCAAAGCGTATAGTGGCCTAATTCAGTCCAACAACAAAAATATATTCTCAGTGCACTGCTGCAGTGATTTCAGATGAAAGAATATATTGGCGTATTTCAGTACTGCAAGAAATATATATAAGAATTTCACTCTTTAATTTTTTGTGGTCAAAGCGTATAGTGGCCTAATTCAGTCCAACAAGAAATATATATTCTCAATGCGCTGCTGCAGTGATTTCTGGTGAAAACGTATATACCGGCGTATTTCAGTACGGCAAGAAATATATATAAGCACTTCACTCTTTCATTTTTTTCTGGTCAAAGCATATAGTGGCCAAATTCAGTCCAACAAGAAATATATATTCTCAGTGCACTGCTGCAGTGATTTTTGGTGAAAGCGTATAGGGGCGTATTTCAGTACTTCAAGAAATATATATACGCACTTCAATCTTTACTATTTTTCTGGTCAAAGCGAATAGGGTCGTATTATAGTACAACAAGAAAAATATATTCTCAGTGCATTTCCACAGTTAATTGTGGTAAAAAGCCTTTAGTGGCCTATTTCAGTACAAAAAGAAAAATATATTTGTCGCTTTTAGGGGTATTTTAATTTCCGTTCCATTGGTTTAGTTCAGCTACTAGTATGTCAGGCAGAGAAGTGCCAGGCCATGCACAGAGGAGTGGCAGAGGCATGAATGTTTCTGGCGCAAACAGAGGTCACAGCAGAGTAAGGGGTCATGGCAGCAGTAGTCACAGCGAGAGGCCTGAGATCCCGGTGTCATCTAGTGGTCGTGTTTTGACCAGCAACCCTGCGGTTATTGATTGGTTAACTCTGTCATCCCAAGTGACATCAGACACCCCCAGCCAACAGTCGATGGGTTCGTCAGACACAACCCTTAGTTGGCATGGCCCGGAAGCAGGCCCCGTGCCCTCACCTGTCCTCAACCTGCCTCTTGCCTTTTATATTCCATCACTGCAAGAAGTACTACATGCAGTAGGCTCTGCTTCACTTTTCAGCGAGGTTGAGCTACTAGAGGACAGTCAGCAGCTACTGCCCAGCCAAGATGTGGAGGAGACATCCGCCGCCTCCTCCGCTAGGTGGGAAAGTAGTGATGAGGAGAGTGGCACGGGAGCTTGTGTTGCAAGTGGTCAGGCGCCTGACCCAGAGACCTTTGAGGAGGACATCAGTGATGTGCAGATACTACTCGATGATGATGAAACCGATCGCACTTGGGAGCCGGGTGAAGAAGGGGCTTCCTCATCATCAGGAGAAGAGGGTGAAAGCTTGCCCGTCAGGCAGCGTGTGAGCCAGCAAGTCGCTAGCGTGGCCGGGAGTCAGCAGGGTGGCAGTAGTGGGAGGTCAGGAGCCAAACGGAACGTGCACGGGGTAGACCACCCGCTTTGCACCAGCCTACCTGCCCGGAAAGGAGTGGTGCACGGGTTTACGGAAGCAGCGGCGGTAGCAGTCAGCCAGTGAGTAGTGTTGGGGGGAAAATCAAGTACTCGGCAGTGTGGCAGTTTTTGTGAAGCCGCTGGAGGAGGTCAACATGGCATATGTAGGCAGAAGGTGAAGCATGGGCAGGGTGCCAATGTTGGCACCACGGCCCTGCGTCAACATATGCAGCTTCAACATAAAGTGGCCTGGGAGCACCGTTGCTCTGATGTGGTAGTCCAGCTTGCCACAGCTACCGCTACATCACCCAGTGGCATGCACCCAGTTTTAGCCAGTCAAGGCTCCACCACCTCAGCCGAAGGGAGCTGTCTGTAAATCCCATCTTCTGCTGGTCCAGATGCTCCTGCTCCTACTCCTCGTCAGTCATTCCGTCAGCAATCGATCACCAAAGCGATTGCCAAGAGATAGCAATATGCGTGCACTCATCCAGCGGCGCAGAAGCTGAACGTGCTCCTGTCCAAGTTGCTGGTGCAGTGACCAGGAACGGGAATGCTGACGCCACTTATGCAGTGGGCAGGTACGGGTTGATAATAGTCGGTATTTGTTCGTGACGCCAATTGCAGCATGCATAAGGTACTACCCCAGGGCCTTTCCAGAGTGGTGTAATGGCCTATAATGTCTCTGTAGGATAGTGATAATTGTGTCAACGATGTCTCCTACCTGGGTACGGCTGAACTCCTGGCTCCTGGCTCACTTGCAATAAATTTGAGTGTAGTGATAGTAGGAGTAATAGAGGAATTTTGCAGCAGAAATGATGTCCAGACCTTTAGATGAAGTTCAAACTTTTCTATACTGAAGATAACTTGTATCCAAGCAGTATACAGCTTTGGTCTCTGGTCCCAGCAGGTTTTGGCAATCATTGGCAGGAATAAATGCTTCTGCTTGATATGTGGGGAGCTTGCAGGATAGGACGTCTGCTTGGTAGCTCTGTAACTGTGGCAGGAATTAATCTTCTGCACTTTTCTGTAACTTCTGCTTTGTGAGGACAGACTAGTTGAGGAGGAATGGCTTCTCCTAGGTCTCTGGACTTAACTCACAGATGATATATCAGGGGATGCTTTCTTACTGGATCTCTGGAGGTTGTCTGCAGTTTTCTGCTTCTTTTCATCCAGCTGGGCTGCAGGGCTCAGACTGGGAATTTGATCAGGTCTCAGCCAAGACAAGATCCTTGCTGTCTTCTCTATGCAGGGGACCTGGCCAATGCATTGCTGCCACCTGCTGGTGTACCTGGAAAATTAAAGGAAAGCGGGGTAGAGGCGTGTAGTAACACAACTCTGTGTTGTTACACTGGTGCTTCAGTCCCTCCCTTTCCAAGTGGTGAACTCTGCACCTTTCAGAGAACTGATGGCTTGTGCCGAGCCGAGGTGGAGAGTCCAAAGCCGTCATTTTTGTTGCGAAAAAGGCAGTAACAGCCCTGCACACACATGTAGAACAGAAGGTGGGTTAGTCCTTGAGCCTGTCGGTTTCTGCAAAGGTGCATGGCAGCGCCGACGTGTGGGGCTGTAATTACGGTCAGGGACAATACATGTCCTTTACGGCCCACTGGTTGAATATTGTTCCTGCACAGCCGCACCAGCAACTTGGCCAGGTGACGCCACTTCCACCTCCACGTTGTCATGCCGTTGGTCCTGCGACAATGTCCGCCTCTGCCTCCTCATCCTCCACCATGTCCTCAGCCTCCACTGCAGGGACAAGTCACAGTGCCCCTCCAGCATACCACATGTGCAAGGCTCGGTGGTGTCACGCTGTTCTGCTCCTGGTTTGCCTTGGTGAACTGAGTCACATGGGGGGGGAACTGTTCCGTGTCATGCATCAAGAAATTGAATCCTGGCTTTCTCTGCGACAACTCAAAATTAGAACCACGCTGACAACGGGAAGAACATGGTGTCAGTGCTTCATCAAGGAAGGCTGAGCCATGCGCCCTGCATGGCACACGTGTTTAGTCTGGTTGTCAACCGGTTCCTGAAGTCTTCCACCCATCTGCAAGACATCCTAAAAATGGGCAGGAAACTTTTCATGCACTTCAGTCACTCTTCTACCGCAAAGCACACCCTCTTTGAACTGCAGCGGCAGAACGGCATTCCCCAACCTAGGCTGATATGCAAAGTTGCCACCCTTTGGAATTCCACCCTCCATATGTTGGATCGACTATGCGAACAGAGAAAGGCCATCAACGACTTATTGATGATGCAAGCGGATAGGAGTACTCCACTGCTGATAACAATGGCTGGTCAGGGGACAGGAGACGTGGCTCCTCGATCTGACGGCCACATTAGCCCTGTGGGGGCTGAACTGGAAGAGGAGGAAGAGGGGGAGGAGGACATTGGAGCACATGCAATGTGTAGCCAAATGGGTGTTTTTTCTACTCAGCTGACAGGACAGGAGGAGCAGGAACAGTCAGAGGAGCTACAGGGCGATGAGGAAGACGAGACAGAGGACCCGGACACACCGTTGCAGTATGCAGTGGACATGGAGGCAGGGAGTCCCTCCGACTCACTTGCACAAATGGCATGATGCATGCTCACTTGCTTGCGTAGTGACAGCCGAATTGTCACCATTCGGCAGAGGGATGACTTCTGGCTCTCCACCTTGGGGAATGGGGGCCTTTTGTACACCCACCAAGAGGGAGGACAAACTGAACTACTACAGAGACATCCTATGTAGTCAGTTGGCTACTGCCTATTTGCGCCATCGTAGATCTCATTGCAAGTCTGACCGGGGAGCCCTCTGCGCTCAGGTTCCACTGCCATGGCTGCTGGGGAGGATATGGGGTGGCAGGAGCAGTACCAGCTCCATCAGCAGCAGCTTGAGTCTACAGTCGCTGATAAGTAGCTTTCTTCACCCGCATAGTGAAGAAACTACTCACCAGCAGCAGGGAGAGCTGAAGCAGGACCTGAACGAGCAGGAGGTGGCATACTTGGACAGCACCCTCCCACCCCACATTGAAGATCCTCTGGACTACTGGATAGCCAAACTGGATTTGTGGCTGCAAACTAGAGTTTGCCCTGGAAAAGCTGTCCTTCCCAGCCAGTAGTGTGGCATCAGAGAGGGTGTTTAGTGCGGCGGGGGCCATAGTTACCCCAAGGAGAACTTACCTATGTACCAGGGGCGTACATAGAAATCACTGGGCCCCATAGCAAGAACATAAATTGGGCCCCCTAACCCCGCCCACTACCCGCCCCTGGCCCATCCCATCTTTTGTCATGGCTCCTCCCCTGCCACAACCTCATTTGCTAATAAAGAAATGTACGCATGACCTACTGAAACCGTTAGGGAAAAATCTTTTTCATTTTTTTTTTTTATTAACCAACTTTGTTACAGTAATTTAAAAAAATGTATACGTATTTTCCAATAAGGATTTATTCTGTGAAATAAAACAGAAATCAAATATTATAGATAAGGGTACTTTCACAGTAGCGTTAAAGTTTTCCGGAATTGAGATCCCTCATAGGGACTCAAAAGCGGGAAAAAAATGCTTCAGTTTTGTTCCCATTCATTGTCAATGGGGACAAAACTGAACAGAACGGAGTTCTCCAAAATAAATTTCATTCCATTTAGTTGTGCTCCTATACCGGAGAGCAAACCGCAACATTGACTTTCAATGGAGTTAATGACGGATCCGTTTTGGCTATGTTAAAGATAATACAACTGGATACGTTCAAACTGATGCAGATGGTTGTATTATCAGTAACGGAAGCGTTTTTGCTGAACCCTGCCGGATCCAGAAAAAATGCTAGTGTGAAAGTAGGCTAAGCTACTAAAAAAAATATATATATATAAAAATTATTAACTTACTTTGAAGGTGACATGGTTCTGCATCTAAAAGTCCAAGTCAAAAGAAGTAGCATGGCAGGGATCATAACTATAAAAAGAGTTATGGGGGTCAGAATATGGTGATGTAAAAAAGTTTTAATTACGGTAATTTTTACACTTTTTAAAAAAAATTCTACCCCATTTGGATTTTTTTTGCCCGCTTCCCACTAGCAGGCCGTGTCAGAAATGAGCCTCCTAGCATCACCCGCAATGCTAGGGAGGCTGGTTCCCATCGTGGCCTGCTATTGGCTGCCCCCCATGTCGCTGAATGTTTTAATCTGCGTGACGGGAGGGGTTGGCAGGGGGGCATTATAGGGATTGGATAACCCCTTTAACTCCGTGCTGCCTATGCTAAGTGTGCACATAGCCACCAATCATATTCCCCCGCCCCCCAAAGGTGACTTCTGTGCTGGGGGAAAATATGATTGGTGGCTATGTGCATACTCAGCATCAGCGAGTTAAAGGGGTTATCCAATCCCTAAAATGCCCCCCAAAATGCCCAGGGTGGGGGTGAGGAGTAGCAGGAAAGCACACTGCCCTCCTGAGTCCTTTATAAGCTTACAGCCGCCCCCCCCCCCTCAAAAAAAAAAAAAAAACACTGCTTGCTGCTGCCCTCCCCCATCAAGACTGCTGACCTCTTACTGTGGCAGTGGCACACTACAGACAACAGTGTGTTTTGTCTGTGTTCACTCACTGTCCGGACTCCAGAGCGGTGCTTTAGTCTGGGCGGCCGGGGGGGAGCGGCGTGGTGAAGGGGGGCTGATGACAAGACTTGGGGCAGACGTGAGTGCACAGGACGCTACTCTGGTGCGCGCCTCTGTATGTGTGCCTGCTCCTGCAGCCTTCCAGCGATACACTGGCCAATCAGCAGCAGCCTCTTTGCGCTGCTAAATACTGATTGGCCAGTGTGTAATTATGCAGCAGAGCGGCCGGACGCAGTGCCTGGCAGGGAGGGAGCCCGAATCACGGAGGTTAGAAATGGAGCAGGGGGAGGAGGGAGGAGGGAGGAGGGAGGAGGAGGGAGGAGGGAGGAGGGGGGCCCGAGGGAGAAAACAAGTGGGCGGGGCACAGGCCGCCTCAATGCCTATAGTGTATTAATAAACTGTCTGTGCAGAGACATAGGGGGCGGGGCCTTCCATGTGCTCCGGGCCCCCTGTGCCGCGGGCCCCATAGCAACGGCGTGGTCTGCCTCTATGGGCGGTACGCCACTGCTATGTACCCAAAATGTGTACTCCACATTTTGGAGAGACTGACCTTTGTCAAGATGAAACAGGTATGGATCAGCCAGGATTTCCAACCACCAATTCCTGGTGCATCAGACTAGATCATCCATGGTGCCACACCAACACTTTGATACAAGAGACCGATTTCTTCTTATTACCTGCCTCAGCTACTACCCTGATGCTGCAACCCGCCTGATGCCACACATCTGATGCCAAGTGCTCCTTATTTCACCCACCTTCGTCAGCGGGTACTGGTGTTGCCACCCACCGCTCCACACTGTTACAGGGTCACTTTGTGGTCTCCTGATGCAGCTGCTGCAGCCATCCCCAGACTATGTCACCTTGCCACCCTGTGGTATCCTCCTGATGCTACCATATCCACACTATGTCACCTTGCCACTCTGTGGTATCCTGCTGCTGCCATCTCCACATTATGTCACCTTGCCACTCTGTGGTCTCCTCCTGCTGCTGCCATATCCAAACTATGTCACCATGCCACTCTGTGGTGTCCTCATGCTGCTGCCATCTCCACACTATTTCACCTTACCACTCTGTGGTCTCCTTCTGCTGCTGCAATATCCACATTGTCAGCTTGCTACTCTGTGGGGCCTCATGCTGCTGCCATCTCCACACTATATCACCTTGTCACTCTGAGGTGTCCTGCTGCTGCCATATCCACACTATGTCACCTTGCCACTCTGTGGTGTCCTCATGCTGCTGCCATCTCCACACTATTTCACCTTGCCACTCTGTGGTCTCCTTCTGCTGCTGCAATATCCACATTGTCAGCTTGCTACTCTGTGGGGCCTCATGCTGCTGCCATCTCCATACTATGTTACCTTGCCACTCTGTGGTTTCCTCCTGCTGCTGCCATCTCCACACTATGTCACGTTTTCACTCTGTGGTCTACGGATGCTGCCACCACCTCTAAACTATGTCACCTTGCCACTCTGTGGTCTCCTCCTGCTGCTGCCATATCCACACTATGTCCCCTTGCCACTCTGTAGTCTCCTGTTGCTGCTGCTGCCATCTCCACATTATGTCACCTTGACACTCTGTGGTCTCTTCCTGCTGCTGCCATCTCCACACTATGTCACCATATCACTCTGCGGTCTCCGGATGCTGGCGCCACCTCTAAACTATGTCACCTTGCCATTCTGTGGTCTCCTCCTGCTGCTGCCATATCCACACTATGTCGCCTTGCCCCTCTGTGGTGTCCTCATGCTGCTGCCATCCCCACACTATGTCACCTTGCTACTCTGTGGTGTCCTCATGCTGCTGCCATATCCACGCTGTCACCTTGCTACTCTGTGGTGTCCTCATGCTGCTGCCATATCCTCACTGTCACCTTGCTTCTCTGTGGTATCCTCATGCTGCTGCCATCTTCACACTATCACCTTGCCACTTTGTGGTCTCCTCCTGATGCTGCCATATCCACACTATGTCACCTTGCCACTCTGTGGAATCCTGTTGCTGCTGCTTCCATCTCCACATTATGTCACCTTGACACTCTGTGGTCTCCTCCTGATGCTGCCAAATCCACACTATGTCACCTTGCCACTCTGTGGTTTCCTCCTGCTGCTGCCATATCGACACTATGTCACCTGGCCACTCTGTGGTTTCCTCCTGCTGCTGCCATCTCCACACTATGTCACGTGGCCAATCTATGGTCTCCAGATGCTGCCACCACCTCTAAACGATGTCACATTGCCACTCTGTGGTCTCCTCCTGCTGCTGCCATATCCACACTATGTCACCTTGCCACTCTATGGTGTCCTTATGCTGCTGCCATCTTCACACTATGTCATTTTGGCACTCTGTGGTGTCCTCCTGCTGCTGCTGCCATCTCCACACTATGTCACCTTTCCACTCTCTGGTCTCCGGATGCTGCTACCACCTCTAAACTATGTCACCTTGCCACTCTGTGGTCTCCTCCTGCTGCTGCCATATCCACACTATGTCATCTGGACACTCTGTGGTGTCCTCATGCTGCTACCATCTCCACACTATGTCACCTTGCCACTCTGTGGTCCCCTTATGCTGCTTCCACCTAACCACTATGTCATAGGTCCTCTCTGTGGACTTCTCATGCTGTTCCCACCCTCCCCACTTCATGACTGGTCCACTATTTTGGCTTTCGGCCTGGCTGACATCATTAATTTGACCTTTCTTGAGATCTGTCAGAAGGAAGGAGAAATTAAACACACAACGGATCCTGTCTGTGTAGAAGCTGTAAGGCCTGTATGGTCCCATCAGAATTGGCTTATCATTTGGTAGCCAAAAGCAGGAGTGGGTACAAAACACAGAAGACATGCTGCTGCCATCCCCACACTATGTCACCTTGCTACTCTGTGGTCTCCTCCTTCTGCTGCCATATCCACGCTGTCACCTTGCTACTCTGTGGTGTCCTCATGCTGCTGCCATATCCTCACTGTCAACTTGCTTCTCTGTAGTATCCTCATGCTGCTGCCATCTCCACACTGTCACCTTGCCACTCTGTGGTCTCCTCCTGATGCTGCCATATCCACACTATGTCACCTGGCCACTCTGTGGTATCCTGTTGCTGCTGCTACCATATCCACAGTATGCCACCTGGACACTCTGTGGTGTCCTCATGCTGCTACCATCTCCACATTATGTCACCTTGCCACTCTGTGGTCTCCTCATGCTGCTTCCACCTAACCACTATGTCATAGGTCCACTCTGTGGACTTCTCATGCTGTTCCCACCCTCCCCACTTCGTAACTGGTCCACTATTTTGGCTTTCGACCTGGCTGACATCATTTATTTGACCTTTCTTGTGATCTGTCAGAAGGAAGGAGAAATGAAACTATCCACACTATGTCACCTTGCCACTCTGTGGTATCCTGTTGCTGCTGCTGCCATCTCCACATTATGTCACCTTGACACTCTGTGGTCTCCTCCTGCTGCCATATCCACACTATGTCACCTTGCCACTCTGTGGTTTCCTCCTGCTGCTGCCATATCCACACTATGTCACCTGGCCACTCTGTGGTTTCCTCCTGCTGCTGCCATCTCCACACTATGTCACCTGGCCACTCTATGGTCTCCAGATGCTGCCACCACCTCTAAACTATGTCACATTGCCACTTTGTGGTCTCCTCCTGCTGCTGCTATATCCACACTATGTCACCTTGCCACTCTGTGGTGTCCTCATGCTGGTGCCATCTCCACACTATTTCACCTGGCCACTCTGTGGTATCCTCATGCTGCTGCCATCTCCACACTATGTCACCTTGCCACTCTGTGGTGTCCTCCTGCTGCTGCTGCCATCTCCACACTATGTCACCTTGCCACTCTGTGGTTTCCTCCTGCTGCTACCATCTCCACACTATGTCACCTTTCCACTCTGTGGTCTCCTGATGCTGCCACCACCTCTAAACTGTGTCACCTGGTCACTCTCTGGTCTCCTCCTGCTGCTGCCATATCCACACTATGTCACCTTGCCACTCTGTGGTGTTCTCATGCTGCTGCCATATCCACACTATGTCACCTGGCCACTCTGTGGTTTCCTCATGCTGCTGCCATCTCCACACTATGTCACCTTGCAACACTTTGGTTTCCTCATGCTGCTTCTACCTAACCACTATGTCATAGGTCCACTCTGTGTACTTCTCATGCTGTTCCCACCCTCCCTACTTCGTGACTGATCCACTATTTTGGCTTTCGGCCTGGCTGACATCATCATTTATTTGACCTTTCTTGTGATCTGTCAGAAGGAAGGAGAAATGAGACACACAACGGATCCTGTCTGTGTAGAAGCTGTAAGGCCTGTATAGTCCCATCAGAATTGGCTTATCATTTGGTAGCCAAAAGCAGGAGTGGGTACAAAACACAGAAGACATGCAAATATTCCATTTATGTGTCATCTCTGTTTTAACATCCACTACTTTTTTTTGGGGGGGGGGGCTTTAGCAATAGTGAATGATTATTGAGCAAATGCTGATCGAGTGAAGGCGGATGCTCCACAGACAGAATCCATCTTTTGTGGGTTATTATTCTGACGGATCAGAGGAAGGGCAAATTAATCAGTGACGTCAACACAAACTTACTGTTTACACCCTCTCCACCCTGTCGGGGGCTCTACTTGTATAAGCATTCAATAGAACAGGTTCTGTAGACATCTATGTGGAATCAGCTGGCAACGGTGTAAAAGAAGTTCAAGAGTTCATACTTGAGTTATTTGGTCAGTTTTGGCTCTGTGACTGCCCAAATAAGTGAAGTGTGCAGTGATTCTAAGAGTGACGCCTGTCATCTGCATGTCATATGGACTCACAGTATTAATTTACTACCAAAGCAGACTCCCTATGCGTGTTACTACAAGGCACAGTGTTCTACACAACTATAAAGGCTCTCTGCAGCCGGGAAATAGCCGTCTTTTAACGTAATTCACCGCAAATTTATTCGGATTGAACCGAATTTTTCCCCAAAAATTTGGCGAACCGGTGAATTGACTTTTTGAAAAATTTGCTCATCTCTAACCTTAATATTAATGTCAAATGCCGCGATCATTGATGAACGCAGTATCTGAGGTGTGCAATGACGGTGAGCAGAGGAGATTTTAAAAAATGTGTCCCATGTGGACTCAAACAGCAGTCTGCAATGCACAGGCACTGGCCGTGTACACTCCGTGCTGCGGACCTATTGACTTGACTAGGTCAGCGATCCGCAAGATATGGCAAAAGATGGTCTTATCTTTTGCGGTGTTGAGGCTCGGACCCAAAAGCCCATGGAGGTGCTTCATAGTGTTTCCGTGCCTCCGCTCCACAAAAGATGGGATATGTCCTATCTTTGGCCGTATCTTCCGGATTGCAGACCCATTCAATTCAATGGATCCACATCCGCAGCACAGAGTGCACACAGCCAGTGCCCTTACGTTGCGGACCCGCCGTTTGTGGTCCGCAATATGGGTACATTGCCCTTACGTTTGTAAGCATGAGCCCTTACTGAGCAGTAGTTATGCCTGCACCATTACTTGCATGTGCTGGATTTATTTTATCGCTGACAACTTGATCTAACATCTAGAATTGCCGATAAGTCCCTAACTTGGCTTCATCTGTCTACAGGAGACTATTCTGAGGACCACAAGCCAGGTATTTGATGAGTAAAGTGAGCAACACAATAGATGATGTATAGGTAGACAGGAGAGTCTAAAGATGCACCAAACGTATCGTATAGAATGAGCCATTTTAATAAATTTGGCAATTTTTTTGACTGTCTAGTCTAGGGGGGATATATCAAGCCATATAATCAAAAAATAAAGTTTTGTGACATTTTAGGCTTACTTACACCAATATTTTGCATTTTTAGTCTTCTCCCGCCAGCTTTGAAAAGTGAGCATGGCTAGCTATGTTAATTAGTTTAACTCCAGATTTTGAAAGGTTGAGAAAAAAAAATTGCAAACTCATTGCAGGAGAGAGGCCGTGTAAAAAACTGCAGTAGAGTTTGTAGACAAAAATATTAGGCTTTAAAGATGTGTCAAAATTCATCAAACAATGAGCACCACTTCATAAACTTGGCGCAAAGTACACCAATGCAAACCTAAAGGGATAATGTACAGAACCAGCCCTGTACCTCACATGGATCGTTGTTGCAATTGCTCCGCTAGATTTATTTTAGGCTGGCAGCTCAGGGAGAGTGCACTTTCTCTGGGGGCATGTCCTTTCTGCTGCAGATGTTGGCAGTTGAAGGATGAAACTGAGCATGTGTGTCAACCTCAGTGAGCTGGACAGAGAAGTTAGAAAAAGGGCAAACAGCAGTTGGCGCTATACAGATAGATTGCAGTGAATAACTCAGTGGCTATTATATGCAATCACAAAAGTATTCCGATCCAAGGGCTGCTATGAAATTGTAGAATATTTTTCATGGGACAACCCCTTTAAGCAAAATGGACTTTAAATAGTACCCACGTGATAAATTCTCTCCTAAGTTTACACTAATTATTAGACAGGATTAGTAGACCTGCCCTAATGTATTTTTTAAAGGAACACCCCAGGTAGACTTTCTTTCATGAGACTATGCCCCATTTTGCATAGTTGGGTTTAAAACAGATGATAGTTATGTCATGGCATGATGCATTGGATTCTGAATTTACAAAGGCACCTTCACCAGAACATCTCAGCACAGATGAGGGGAATATGTGAAGTCAGTTTTGCTTCAGTCTGCGTTGGCTTACCTTTTGCCACTTCTATCAAATGTCGCATGTAGTTTAATAAATTTGTCTTATTTTTAAATCTAACAATTTAAACTTTTCTGCAACTTTAAAAAAAAAGTCTCAGTGATAAAAAAAAAGTGATATTTCAAAACTAGAGTGAGCGGTGTAAAAATGCAAAAAGTTGGATATTTTTTGCCCCATTTTGCAACCTTTTGATGCCATAATTCTGGAATGAAGGCATGATAAATCAGCGCCACAGTGTCTAAAGACACATCTATGGCTGTGCATGCTGTATGGTATACACTCAACCTGCGGCCCTCCAGCTGTTGTAAAACTACAACTCCCACAATGGCCTGCTGTAGGCTGATAGCTGTAGGTTGTTCGGGCATGCTGGGAGTAGTAGTTTTGCAACAGCTGGAGAGCCACAGGTTGAGCATGCCTGGTATACAGAATCAATGCGTTGCTTCACAACATCCGCCGTAAATGGCGTAAAATATTTTAAAAACGTTTCTCATACGGGGAATGACGTAACGGGGGGGGGGGGGGGGAATGGTCGACTTGCCATTTTTTCATCTCTGTCTTCCCCAAAAATTTAATAAAACGTGATCAAAAAGTCATAAACACCCATAAAGAGTATTAGCAAAAAATACAGATTGTCCTAGTACTATTTGATACATGGTTGCATACATTTCTAGGTGTCACCAATTTATGTATAAGGGCCTGGAGTCCGGTAGGGGAATTATTCCTCACAGCGCTTATCTGTACTGCTTTTTATATATTATTCTGTATGTATTGTATGTCCTCTGGAATGACACAATAAATAATGTTTTTGTATTGCATGTGTGGTCTTTGCAGTTTGGTTACGCAAAAAAATATATACAAGTGTGGTATCGCCGTAATCATACTGACCTGGAGAATGAAGAGCACAAGTCAGTTTTACCACATAGTGAACACCGTAAAAACAAAACCCATAAAACTATGTAGGAACTGCGTTTTTTTTCCCCCAAATACACCCCATCTGGAATTTTTTTCCAGCTTCTCTCTATATTGTATACCATATTGAATGGTGGCATTAGAAATCACAACTTGTCCCACAAAAAACAGGCCCTAATATGGCTATGTGAATGGAAAAATAAAAAAGCTATGGCTCCAGAAAGGCAGGGAGCGAAACACAAAAACACAAAAACTGAAAATCGCTGCGTCAGGATGGGGTTAATAGTCCATTTATTCATTTCTTTAGTAAACTGCCTGCAAAACCACTGTTGTTAGCAATTTACTGTACCTCATTAGGATGTATTGGATGTATTATATTTTTATCTTCTATTTAGCACTTCAAGAAAGTCCCTTAACCAAGATTTTATTACATTAGAAATAAAACCTGAGATCACAATATTAAAGGTAATCCATTATGATACAGTAACAACACTCACTGACACATTGCTACAATGTTACAATTAAAAACACTGGTGCACTTTTGCATACATATATATTTTTAAGAATTTTTGAGATATATCATACATATACAGAATCAATTGGCTGATGATAAGATTACCACCAGAGCTAACACTCTTTCCCACTGATTCCACACAATGAATACATTGTTCATATTTATAATTTAAGAATGTGCTGTCCCTTGATTTCTATGTTTGTTTATTTATTTAAATAAAAACTTTTTATATTTTATATTTTATATAAATATATATATATATATATATACAGTATATATATATATTAAAAATTAAATAAAAACCTCGAGTTCTACAAATATATTCCTCCCCATGCTTTATTGATCTGTGGCAGGATTGAGTAGAAAATAAATTAGCACACAGAGTATGCCAACAATCTTGTCCAGGGATGCTCTGGGTTGCTGTAACTAGAGCCATGCTCATTTTTTTTTCCTCTGCATAACCATGGATCAATGGAGTATGCTTTTTCTTTGGGAATTGTGTTGTGAATGGAGAAAAAGTTACTTCAAAGTTCAGAAAGTTCCAATCCCCAGTGACAGTCATTCCCACACAAACAAAAGAAGATAACAAGTTTGGGTGAACAACGGGGAATATCGCTAGTTAGTATTGCTGGTCAAATCTTGCTATCTCTTTTTTTACTTTTCACTAGATTTTTACTCCATGCTTGGATTTGAAAGGTTTAATATTTTTGCATTTCAGTAAAAAAAATATGCTCGTCGAGTATAACTAAATACATAGTATTGTAATGAGTGCTTTGGCATTATGTTAACATATACTTGGGAGTGCTAAACAATTTTTTATTTAGTGGAGGAGGTAGATATACTTAAAAAAATAAAGAAAATTAAAGGTTTGTTCCATCAGGACTAGTCCTGTTCATAAGAAATAAAAGAACGGGTTCTACCACTTAAGATTTCTGACTATGAGACAGAATAGAAAGTCACAAACAGTAGCTCTCGCACTGACAGACTCAGGTTGTCCATATCACATGGACGGCCATTTACCGGTATCTGAATGGCTACATGTAATACTATTTTGCCCGTGGTTGAAGTGATTAGCTGATAATAGCTCTATGTTGATAATAAAACTACAATGAATACATTTTTCATTCTCAGAATATTTTGGACACAAACATACCTTTTTTTGCATTTTAAACTTCCTCTAAACAAGGTGGATTAATAGGAGACAAATATATTTTAGGCATATTTCTATTATTACCTGTATGTTAACAATTCCTTCATTAAATTTTAGCAGGCTAGTTAAAGCCGGACATAACCCATTCTTCACCCCTCCACCCCCTCTGAGTGGAGCTCAAATGCTCTCCCTTGCCCTTCAATGGATCATGCAGGGCAAGGGTTTTTCGTTTACATTGGTGGGAAGCTTTAGCCTAGCAGTGTTCCAAGTGACGTCAACTGCACTGATGGGCGGGCGTTAGCGCTGCCCTAAGCCGTTTTACAGGTTAGGGCACTGCTAAATCCCGCCCATTAGCGGCAGTGATGTCACCGGGCTCACTGCTAGGCGAAAGCCTCCATCTAGCTCTCCTCATGGAGAGAGCAGTATGTCACCGGAGCTCTAAAAAAAGCCTTTGTCCTGCGTGATTCAGCACAGGACAAAGGAGAGTATCGGAGCATCAAATGCTCCGATAGTCATATCAGGGGGGCTGCTTGAGTGCAAATGGTGATATGTCTGGGTTAAGCTCTGAACCCGGAGAACCCCTTAATGAATGTACAGTTGATGGCATGTATAAGGAAAACATTTCTATGGTTTTTACATTTTTGTTTTCAGCTTTTCCTTCTTAGCAACTTTAAGTCCTTCCACTAATTCTCCCTCAATTTTGATCACTTATTATATTAATTTCAATTGGGGTTGGCCCATTTCACACATTGGTGGCCTTTCGCTAGGATATGTCATCAATATCAGATAGGCCCAGGTCCCACCACTGGGACCAGCACCTGTCTCTACAACAGGCCACCCAAAATGAACAAAGGCGCACCCCGCAAGCTCAGCTTTTTCCAGAACTTCCATAGAGATGAATGGATAGGTGGCAAGCATTTCTTGGTGCACTCTCCATTCACCTCTATGGGAGTTCCAGAAATATCCAAGCTCATTTTGGAACTCTCATCGAAATGAATAGAGAGCACACTGGTATCCTAGCGTCATGCCACCAATGTGTGAGATGGGCCAACCCCTTTAAGATTGTCTATCATTTTTACAAACTTTTGATAGGTCTTAGTGTCAGGAACTTTGGTAGGGGTCTTGGTTCTGAGACAACCAACTGAAATGTGGGAGCAGAAACACTCTCCACTCACTTTTCAGCTCTCTTTGCAGACGGGAGTGAGTGGTGTACGAATTCATTGAAAATCGATGGACGTTATATGAATCAATACACCTATCCCTTGGAAGGCCTGACTGAAAAGAGTAGCGCTTAGCTGAGAAGGTCTTCTAATTTGTTTTAGAGGGATCAGCATCCGAACCTCCGAAGTTCGAAACTTTTGACGTAGCATTATAACAATTCAGGTCTATGTGAAAATGATGATTAATCTTTAAAGAGCATCTGTCAACATGATCAACCCTATTAAACCACATATATTGCCTGGTGGGGTTGATCATGCTGAGTAAAATGATACCTTTCTTTTGTCTCTAGGGTGAATTGCTGCAGAGATATTGTTTTATATGTATGCAAATTTGCAATATTGAGCACCAAGGGGCTGGCTTGAGCCCTTGGAGCACTACTAACACTATGCCCCTGTGCTCTCTATACTCCCAACTCCCCTTTGATTTACAGGGCTAGACATTTTGTGTCTTGGCTTAGTGTCTCGGTGCTTATGCAGTTGATCTGATGCTGCTTTTCGAAGTGAGCACAATATGTGCATGCTTCTCTCCCCTCTTTCTAGAGATCAGCGGGGGTCTTAGCACTCTGACCCCAACCAATCTAAACGTTAGTATGTCTCTATGACATATCAAACGTTTTTTGAAAAGTTAGTGACCTTTTAGGTCAGAGCATTATCTGGCATTAAATACTGGTGACTCATGCTTCAGTCATGGAGGTAATAAGATGATTGCATTGGCATGACTGAAGCTATTAGGCATGCCTAAATTGCCTCAGGAGAGGTGTTAAAACAGCATTGTGAGTGGCAGACAATAGATGTTGGACCCTTCCACCTGGATACATTAAGTTACTTTGTTTCATTTCTATTAGATGAAGAGATAAAATAAGTTTTGTTTTGGGGCCACACTAAAGCCTTGGAGGTTCAATTCAGACTTCTTGTTGGTCAATCTTGGTTTTTAGGCTATATTAGTGATCAAGTAGGAAGTACAGAAGGTATATGAAGAGTTAGGTTGCAGTAAACTGCTGTATATTTTTATATGATTAATGAAGGTAAAAAGCAGCTGTAGTAAGTAGAAAAAACCCACAGAGGAAGTGAAGTGGTGAGGAGAGATCTAAAGATTATATCTAACGCCAGGGGATGGCTGATTAATCATACTTCTGTGAGAATTTCTGAGTATATCATTCTCCGTTATTAATGACATTTCACTCCTCTCTGCAAGATACCTTTCATGCTTCCAGAAGGCCAATTATCTGTTTAGTCTGCAAAACAATACTAGTTATTGCTGTAAGATAGGGAAGCTGGGGTGAGGCTCACTCAAAAGAGCAGCCTCTAGCATTATTAAGAAAAGGCAGAGGATAATAATTTACATTCACCTGATATTACATTATGTTATAATTATTATTTTATTCCATTTTTAATGTGCAGTTTGTTTAGCTTTTTTGCTCCTACCTGAAGCCTCTCAGAAGATACTGTCTGACACGGCTAACTTTGGTCATTTTTGTTATTTTGCAATGATTTTGCTGTACAAAGTTTTTTTTTAAATCATTTTGTTATATAAAAAATAACATTTAATTTATTTGATTTTGTTTTAATGGAACACACTAAAAATTACATTTTGCCTTTTGTTTTTGTACGTATTGCCTAACAGGGGCTTTTGTTGTCTTGTGATGCTGAAATTGTTACTGATCATGTTGTCTAAAGAGGTAAGTGGCTAGGGTCACAGTTTTGGCCGATCCTGGCCAATGCTGCAGGGTGGTCTTAGATGGGCAAAGAGTGGGCACAACATATGAATATTAAAGAGTAACTAAACTTTTAATTATTTTTTTTATGTCCCAAATGCCCTAAAATAATTTTTCTACTATACTTTGTTGATTTGGAATTTTTTGCTAAAACTATTCCCCCCTAAAGCCCTGATTTCCTGCATGCTTTAAATTCACTACTCTCCAGTATAGACTCTAGGGAGTATAGACTCTACACTTTATGAATGGGTTGGCACCTAAATAGCAGAACTAGGATACACACCAACCCAGTATCGTGGAGGTATGCCCACTATACTAAATCACCCATCGTAAAAAAAAATGCCTCCACACAACTTATTATCAAATACACTTTATTCAATGATTAATAAAAACATAAATAATACATAGACATCAATTGGCGACAACCAGAGATCCAAAAGAATCCATATGTCATAAGTAAATGAAACAGACCATAAGGCCCAACACACGCATTGTTCATATACTGTATAGGGCTCAAAACATGACGACCCAATTCAGTAACTTAACATAGTGTTGAAGGCAAAAACATAATTCAAAAAAGAAGTAAACATCCATGGATTACTGACTGATATGGCGGGGCCCTAGGGCTTTATTTCGCCCTAGGGCTTCTTCCGGGATAGAGAAAGATAGTTCAGAGTGGGAGAGAAACTATCTTTCTCTATTCCCGGAAGAAGCTTTAGCGCGAAACGGAGTTGGGAGGAGGGCGCCGCCATATCAGTTGGCAATCCATGAATGTTTACTTCTTTTTTGAATTATGTTTTTGCCTTCAACGCGATGTTAAGTTACTGAATTGGGTCTTCATGTTTTGAGCCTTATATATGAACAATGCGTGTGTTGGGCCTTATGGTCTGTTTCATTTACTTATGACATATGGATTCGGTATAGCTGATATTGCGGCGCCCTCTATGTCTTCTTTTGGATCCCTGTTGTTGCCAATTGATGTCTATGTATTATTTATATATAATTTTATTATTCATTGAATAAAGTGTATTTGATAATAAATTGTGTGGAGGCATTTTTACTATGGGTAACTTTATGAATAGGGCCGCAGAGAATGAAGTACGGGCAGGAGCACACATTGCTGCTCCTGTCTGTGCCCCCGAGGTTTACTAAATTCTGGCGCACCACATGGGTAGCCTGTAACCATGTACTATGCCAGGATTAGCTGAGCCAAGCGGCTCCTGCCTGTCCCTGCTTCGCTAAGCTAAAAGCTGACATGCAGGACTCTAAGCTTAGCGAAGCAGCCAGAAGCAGGAGCAATCCTGGCATAGCACATTGTTACAGGGTACCCATGTGCTATGCCAGCATTTATTAAACCTTCGGGGGTCCACAGGCAGAAGCAGCAATGTGCCGTTCTCTGCGGCCCCATTGATAGAGTGCACAGTCCGTACTCCGCTGAGAAGTCAGTGGTGTGGAGAATAGTGTATTTAAAGAGCACAGGAAATCAGGACTTTAGGGGAGAATATCTTTAGTAAAAAATTCTAAATCAAGAAATAAAGTATATTATAAAAATTATTTTTAGGGCATTTGGGACATAAAAAAAAAACTTGATTAAAAGTTTATTTATTCTTTAAGCACTGGCTCTCAACCCTATGCATTGATGGTGCAGGAATTAAAGTCTATTCTAAGATCATTTTGAAAGGATTGTTGTAGGATTTGTAAAAGTGCATCGTTTCTTAGACCTTTGAGGTAAGCTTTTACTCTGATATTCCTCCTGTAAATGGATGAATACATTGACAACTGGGCGTTATCATATCCGTTTCAACAGAGTGTGTCCTTACTGTCGTAAACTGTCAGTAATAAGTGGACTTTCCAGAATGTGTAAGGACACACCGTATAGGATAGGTAACACACAGTTTTTAACTTATTCATACTTCCAGAAAGAATAACCAAAGAACAGCACAAGGCACAGTTGTGAAAATAGATGCTCCAGAATTGATTATTTAAGGAGTGTGCAACTATTTACTATAATAGTAAAGGTTTTTTTCAGGAGTAGACTGGATGATCTATCCTTAGGAAAGGTCATCCATATATTATTAGTAGCTGTTTAAAGAGGGATCCGTGTTCTGGTGAGAAAATTGCTTTACAGCAGCCACATGGGCCATAGACACAATGGTCTGGAGGGGACCTCATTGACTTCTATGGGAGTGTTTTCTAGGCATACTCTGTTACCTGTAATAGTATATTAGTTAGATGCACAGGATGGTTGATGGTAGATAGCCACTGAGGAAGGGGACACTCTAGCCCCGAAACGCGTCTGGTCTGACCCCCCCAAGTATAAACTTCATGTGAGTGCACCGCATCGACTTTACTTAGGAACAACTCTGAACCGACTTATAAAGCGCAGCCGGTCTGAAACTTCTACCCGGAAGGTTGGGATACTTCATCCAGATCCAAACAAGCGGGACCTCGTGCAGTAACCAAACTGTTAACAGGTGACCCATACTATCAACTGCGGGATTCACCTGACCGCAACAAGAAAACCGGGAGTAAGTTCCGATAGACGGCAGAGGTTTCTCCTAAATGTGAGAACCCTCCGACATCGGTAAGAGCGTTCCTTAAATTAACTATTGCTTTACTGCTGGATCCATTCCTGACCGAAAGCGGGACGCCGCTGGGTCAGTGACGGAGTAAACTACTATCCTTGGCTACTGCAAACTCATTATATAGCACCATTCTGCTACATCAAATTGGCAACAAGTATTTGTGGGATTTTATTTGCTATATCTGGACATTTAGAATCTTTTAGGTCAAGCGAATTCCTATTTTATCCCATTGTCACCTGATTTTATATCCCATTGTCACCTGATAACCACTATCAATATTGCATTTTAACCGCTAATATACTACTATACTCTTACTGTATGTACTTAATATTTCATTTACTCAAGTTTCTGCCTATGCTGGGTTTGGAATGAGGCTGTTGGGTTACAATATCATTCGTGAGTGACCAACTCAGCTTCATCTCAACCATAAATATGCAGAACTTTTGCTTTGAATGCTGCTCAACAGCGTGGCAGCGCTTTAAAGCTATACTTTTGTACTGTACATCCCTATATCGGATTTGTGTTTTATACTATTTTAAGTACTTTAATAAATATTAGCTACCAATATCTTAGGTGTGCCCAGTCATCTCTTTTATATTTCTTTTATACTCTGTTACCTGTTGCAGAGGTCAGGAGGGAGTAGATAAGCCGTGATATCACCTATTTTGAATGGTGGATTCTGTCTTATCTATATAGAGAGGTGATATCATTACAGGCAGGAATACAATGGCAGATAAGCAGATAACTGTAGTAAAGTGTTCAGTACAGACCAAGAAGTGGCGCCTATTATTATGTTTAGTGGTCACTGTGAAAACTGCAGGATTTTATGTTTTTTTGTTGAAATATAGATATTGACAAGTCAGGACAGCCAATGCAGTGTGAATATTGCAGCCAAGCAGAAGCAATATTAATAAAAAAGAAATGCCTGCTAGTATAGTAGAAATGGAGCCACCTTTACGTCAGGTGACAGCATATCCTATTGTGGCGAATGTACACAGATCGATAAGCAGGTAAATATACCAGAAGTTATTTTAGGTCACACAAAAGGAAAGGTAGTCAAAAATTCTACAAAAGCAGTATACCCACTACTGTGTTTAAAACTAGAATAGTACTCAAATTTATATAATGTTAGCAGCATCTTACGGGAAAGAAAGCAGGAAAGCAGACTTTTTATACCGTGTTTGATGCCGCTGGACGTTTCAGAAAAGGATAGAAACGAGAGTGAAAGAATAAGAACCTTCTTAATTCCGAGTATGCTTCATTAAAGACAAGCTGCAGAAATAAAATCCATCTCCCTGCCATCCTTTCTTTTTTCACTTCCAATTAATAAAACCTACAACACAGAAGTGCCGTCCATGTGTCAAAAAACACTCTCTCTGAACTACCTATATTTACCCCCTGAAAGTGAATACGTTATCAGGCCTATGATATCAAAGGAGGAACGGATCAAAGAGTTTTTAATAAGGAACCTGGTGTTTGTAGAACCTGCACTTTCATGTAGCCTGTTTTGTTCAAATTCAGAATTTTTGGTTTTCCACCAAAGACGACATTTAAGAAAACTGTTGGTACCATATTGTCATGTGCAAGCCTTTGATTACACGCCATGTACACCTTAGTCAAACAAAAGTACTGCACCTCCTAATGTTTGATGAGCTTTGTTATGCCTTTTTTCTTCCTTCCTTAACTGTTTAGTTGCCAGTTCAATCGGAAATACTTTTAAAAGCTTCTGCAAAACTTGTACAAGCTGTGCCAGGAGCGCCAATCATTTAATTACTTCTATTGTATAACATTCAAAGTGAAAGATGGAAGGAAGGAAGCAAGGCTGTATACAATATAAGAATACAACTCGGGGGCTTGGGTGCTGGGGTCTGTGCACAGAATAACATCATAGCTTCATTCAAGTACATGACACTGAGTTGCATTTTTTGACTAGGAGGTGTCAGTGACGCAGAGATATAGATCTTGTTGCAGAAATTTTTGAGGCTGAAAATAAGTTCCCTGCCACAACTGCACATTCTACAGCATTGGCATCACAGTTTTTACTGTGTGAGGCCTCCTGCACACGACCGTATGGCTTTTTCAGTGTTTTGCGGTCCGTTTTAAACTGATCCGTTGTTCCGTTTTTTTTAATTCCGTATGGCATATACAGTATACAGTAATTACATAGAAAAAATTGGGCTGGGCATAAACTTTTCAATAGATGGTTCCGCAAAAACGGAACGGATACGGAAGACATACGGATGCATTTCCGTATGTGTCCAGTTTTTTTTTTTGCGGACCCATTGACTTGAATGGAGCCACGGAACGTGATTTGCAGGCAATAATAGGACATGTTCTATCTTTCAACGGAACAGAAAAACGGAAATACGGAAACGGAATGCATACGGAGGACATTCAGTTTTTTTGCGGAACCATTGAAATGAATGGTTCCGTCTACGGACCGTATATGGAACACAAAAAACGGCCCGTAAACGGAGAAATAAAACGTTTGTGTGCAGGAGGCCTAAGTGCTGCCTTCCTGGAACCACCTGTACGGTGACATCGCTATTAGGGTCCATTCACACGTCCGTAGAGTATTGCGGATACGCAATACACCCAGCCGGCACCCTCATAGAACTGCCTATTCTTATAGGACATGTTCAATTTTTTTCCGGAGCCGCGTACTGGAAGCACTGTGTGCTGTCCGCATTCATTCCTGCCTATAGAGAATGAATGGGTCCGCACCCGTTCCGGATAATTGCAGAACGGGTGCGGACACATTTTACGGACGTGTGAATGGACCCTTAGGCCCCTTTCACACGAGCGAGTTTCCAGCGCGGGTACAATGCATGACGTGAACGCATAGCACCCGCACTGAATCCTGACCCATTCCTTTTAATGGGTCTGTGTACATGAGCGTTTTTTTTCACGCATCAGTTCTGTGTTGCGTGAAAATCGCAGCATGTTCTATATTTTGCGTTTTTCACGCAGCCCTGGCCCCATAGAAGCGAATGAGGCTTCAGTGAAAAACGCATTGCATCCGGAAGCAAGTGCGGATGCAATGCATTTTTCACTGATGGTTGCTAAGAGATGTTGTTTGTAAACCTTCAAAACGCATTGCACCCGCACGGAAAGAACTGATTATTCCTGTACTTATTATCCCTGTACTGTGACATCACTGTGTATATTATCCTGCACTGTGACATCACTGTGTTTATTATCCCTGTACTGTGACATCACTGTGTTTATTATCCCTGTACTGTGACATCGCTGTGTTTATTATCCCTGTACTGTGACATCACTGTGCTTATTATCCCTGTACTGTGACATCATTGTGTATATTATCCCTGTACTGTGACATCTCTGTGTTTATTATCCCTTTACTGTGACATCACTGTGTTTATTATCCTGCACTGTGACATCACTGTGTTTATTATCTCTGTACTGTGACATCACTGTGTTTATTATTTCTGTACTGTGACATCACTGTGTTTATTATCTCTGTACTGTGACATCACTATGTTTATTATCTCTGTACTGTGACATCATTGTGTTTATTATCTCTGTACTGTGACATCACTGTGTATATTATCTCTGTACTGTGACATCACTGTGTTTATTATTTCTGTACTGTGACATCACTGTGTTTATTATCTCTGTACTGTGACATCACTATGTTTATTATCTCTGTACTGTGACATCATTGTGTTTATTATCTCTGTACTGTGACATCACTGTGTATATTATCTCTGTACTGTGACATCACTGTGTTTATTATCTCTGTACTGTGACATCACTGTGTATATTATCTCTGTACTGTGACATCACTGTGTTTATTATCCCTGTACTGTGACATCTCTGTGTTTATTATCTCTGTACTGTGACATCACTGTGTATATTATCTCTGTACTGTGACATCACTGTGTTTATTATCCCTGTACTGTGACATCTCTGTGTTTATTATTTCTGTACTGTGACATCACTGTGTTTATTATCCCTGTACTGTGACATCTCTGTGTTTATTATCTCTGTACTGTGACATCTCTGTGTTTATTATCCCTGTACTGTGACATTACTGTGTTTATTATCTCTGTACTGTGACATCACTGTGTTTATTATCCCTGCACTATGACATCACTGTGTTTATTATCCCTGCATTGTAACAACACTGTGTTTATTATCCCTGTACTGTGACATCACTGTGTTTATTATCTCTGTACTGTGACATCACTGTGTTTATTATCCCTGTACTGGGACATCATTGTGTTTATTATCCCTGCACTATGACATCACTGTGTTTATTATCCCTGCATTGTAACAACACTGTGTTTATTATCCCTGTACTGTGACATTACTATGTTTAATATCTCTGTACTGTGACATCACTGTGTTTATGATCTCTGTACTGTGACATCACTGTGTTTATAATCCCTGCACTGTTACATCACTGTGTTTATTATCCTGTGTGTGACATCACTATGTTTAATATCTCTGCACTGTGACATCACTATAAAAAATAGAATATACAAAAAAAAACATGTACAACACACATGAGGAAGATCAAGCTTATTAAATTATATATGTATATAAAAAGACACTAACTTTTGATGCTCTCAATCATCTTATTAAGGCCATCTGGCAATAATGGGGGAGAGGTATCAAACTGGTGTAAAGTAGAACTGGCTTAGTTGCCCATAGTAACCAGATTCCACCTTTCATTTTCCAAAGAAGCTGTAAAAAATGAAAGTTGGAATCTGATTGGTTGCTATAGGCAACTAAGTCAGTTCTACTTTACATGTTTCACCAGGGTGTTTCTGATGGTATGTGGCCACAATAAAGTATCAAAGGGTAGATAAGAAAGAGTAGCACAGCTCCCGCTGGTAGAGTGATGCCGCGCATCCAGCTCTGGTATGGCTGTCGGCAGTCACGGCGGCCACACACCATCAGTTGTGGCCTCCTTGTATGTGTATCTACTACGCTCTTTGACTTTCCTTGCTCCTGATGAGCCAGAATCACCCTGGTGAAACGCGTTGAGCTTTGATAGGAATTTAATTTATTAAGAGCCCATACAGTATCAGTATTTGCGTTATCATAAAGCTAAGGGCACTTTGAGAGCCACGATTTGGCCTCATTTGTGGGGATTGTTAATGCCCCCGCTTTGGAAGTTTGTTATGGGGAACAGAAGCCGCCCAATCTGAGGGACCAATGCTGCTGCTCCATACATCATTTCTTCTAAGCCTCCTCACTGCCCATAACGACAACAAAAAAAAGGTGAATATTTGTTTTTTCACCGTTGTCATTGACTGTTTTGTAACGACTGGGCTTAACCACCATGAGGGTTGGATAATTGTGATCCATCGATTTATCCTCCCTTGACCTATACACAGTATTTTTGGAGGCATTGCCTGTGATACCCAGGGCACCCTGCCCATTTCTGAGTTTTAGATGACCCTCAATAAAGATTTATTATTTTCTTTTTAGTATCCTTTAAGGCAGTGACACAAGTTAGTTTTTGGATACATACGTCTATTTATACAGTGGCTTCATTTTATTCTTATTCTAAATAGGGGTAAAAGGCTTAACCATGTTGGCATGTATTGGGCGGGGTGGGCGTGGCTGTGTTCCGGTTGTTCGGTTCTATGTGAGGGTGTGTATGGTGTGAATGTTTGCTACTCTACGGGACTTGAGGGTTTGATAATATTTCTCTGGTGGCTATATGGCGACAGTTAAGTTGCTGTCATGGAATGTCAGGGGTCTTAATAATAAGGTCAAAAGTTCTATGGATTTTAACTACTTAAAAGGTTATCATACTGATGTAGTTATTTTACAGGAAACACATCTGCGGGGTCAGAAGGTCTTGGCTCTTAAACGTTCCTGGGTGGGATTTGCTTATTATGTGGTATATTCTAACTACAGTACGCTAAAGTCAGAGTTATTTATCTTTATATTGCAGTTAGGGAAGAGCGAATCGACTTTGGATGAAACATCCGAAGTCGATTCGCATAAAACTTAGTTCTAATATTGGACGGAGCAGGAGCTCCGTACAGTATTAGAATGTATTGGCTCCGATGAGCCAAAGTTATTACTTCACGAAGTCTCGCGAAACTTTGGGTAATAACTTCAGAAATTAATTTCTACTGTTAAAAACTTTTTACCGAACTCGGTTTCGGTTCCAAGTGGTACCAAGTTTGGTAAAAGGTTTTTAACAGTAGAAATTAACCCTACTTATTTTAGAACACATTATATCTCTATTTCTCAAATTAATGAGAGCCACATGACCCATCCACCCTATAGGGGGTTAGTACATATTCCCAGCCCCTTATTTTCCACATCACATGGTTACCACACCAATAGAACCCAACTCTTCCATTTTATGAATAGGATCCTACTTCAAATCATCTCTCTCCATTCTCCATTGTACACGAAGTCACGTGCCCACCGTATTCAATAAATGACTATCCTTTCGTATCTTCACTTTACAATTACATTTTCTTCCACACATATCACCAACTATTCGGTCTTCCATAAGTACTAATAGACAACACCAACAGATCAGACAGACAAGGGAAGACCCTTAATATACAACCTTACTATTCAGTCCAGTACTGTTATAGTATTATAGTACCAGATTCTCAAATTCTCAATACATACATACAGATTGTATGTCCCAATCTATATTAAGTCCTGGGTTGCAGGGTTTGCATATTAAAAATCCACTCTGTTTCTCTTTTATTGATATTTTTAACAGGATCCCCACCTCTCCAATTATTTCTAACAAGCTCTACCCCATGAACTTTAAACCTTTTGGATTTTTTTCCATAATATTTCTTATAATGGGCTGACACACTATGTGTGTTAAGTCTCTTTCTGATGTACTGTATATGTTCCTGAATCCCAACATTCTCCCTATGTACTGAACTCCACATGGACATTCCAGTACATAAATAACCTCCATGAATTCCCAGGATATATCTCCCTTAATTTTAAAGTCCTTCTTTCCAACTGTTGTAATAATCAGCTCTTCTCTTATCCTTTTTTTTTTTCTGTCTGTAGACCTATTCCTACACCCTGCTCAAAAAACACACCATTTGGATGTTACTTTTGCTAGACTTCTGTGGAACACTTTATCCCTAATTGTGGGTACTTTTTTAGGGATAAACTGGTCTAAGGTCTACGTCTTAGGATTAAAAAGGCATTAACATTAAATAACATTATGTAACAAAAAACTATTTGAAAAGTACCCTGTTCTGCAGTGCTGTACATACACATTTCTAAACAGGTGAAAGGTGACCTAAGGATCCTGCACTAACCTTGAAGGAATGAATCCCCAAACCGACCACATTATCTGTTACTTTTCAGTAGTCAAAATTGCAATAATAGTGTCATTAACATCACTACCAACTAGCTGTGGAGATGGATGTTGCCTTAATTTTTGATTTCTCTGCATGGCAAATATAGAAAAGTGATAATCTAAACCACCGCCATAGAGGTTATTGATATCAAAGGTGGCTCATTGGCTCAGAGGTTACCTTGCAGCAATGGCTCTTGGTCCTGAGTTTAAGTGTTTCCTATGGTGTCCTCCAACGCTCCAAAAACATACACATCATTGTTTAATTTTTCCTTCTTCTGATCCGTCAGAAGAAAGGAAAACAAAAATTGGATCCTTTATTTTGAGTATTAGTTCTGCTCATTTTGCATACATTTTGGCCTTTCCATCTGAGATCCATTATTTTACACAGGAGAAAAAGTCCTTCATTTTTTTTCATCTAAAAGAATAGATCTCAGACAGAAATGGCTAAATCGGATGCAAAATGAGCACAACTGATGCTGGAAAAAAAAGGATACGTTTTGCTTTCTATTTGATTATTATTATTAGTGGTTAAGGCTGCCGGGCAGCCTGTATTTGTGGGAAGGGCAGAGGCCACGCCCCCTCTGCCCTTATAACCTCGGCGGGAGTTACAGACAGGACGTGCAGCCAGTTACCTGGATCGTCCGGTCTCGTCTGGTTCCTGCACGTCCCGCGCCTTCAATCCTCGTGTCGGGTAAGTATGGGTCGGCGTCTCCTCGTGTCAGGTAAGATACGTCCGTTGCCGGTTCCGGGTCGGAGTCTTACCTCGGTGCGGCATACTCAGTGCACGGTGCAAGGCTCATCACCGGGGGTCTGCACATCCACGTGGGGGGTCGGAGCTCCGCTCACCTCCTTGTCCAGCCGGCCGGCACTGTCAGCCAGAGGCGTGTGTGTTTCCGGGGGGCGGCAGTTGGTGCCGGTTGCTAGGCACGCCGGCGGAGCCGCCCCTGGTAACGCGTCTCTTTGGTTCTTAAAACCCGCCGGGGGCCATGGTGGATCGCAGTTGCGCTATAGGCCAGCGCGTGCTGTTCCTAGGCACGTGTGCTGGTTGCCATGGGAACAGGACAAACTGGTTAAGCCTGTGAGTTTAAGCATGGGTAATTACAGGCGGAAAATGCCGGTTTGGGATATAAGAAGTCACATTAAGTATGGCTGGAATATTGCCTTATATGGCTCCCCACTCCTCAGACAATATCAGTCACGGGGTTCATTTATATGGACTGCGTATGCCTGCACACCACTTAACAGGCCTTTTAACCATGGCAGTGTCTTCAACCATGTGGCGGGCAGTGGGGAGCAATATATACATATATCTTCAGTGTCGGTGTGGTTTTTTTATGGATCAACAGCTGCGTGTTGCGGGGACAAGCAATCATGAGGGGGAACTATTATGTCTAGGTTGGCTTGCATAGACAGTGGGCCCTAAACGTGTTTTCACTGTCTACGGACGTTTAGGAGGGTGTTGTTGTACACATTTCACATAGATCGCTATTTAATTCCCTGGAGTGTCTTTGTATGATTACCCTAATCTAGGTATCGTCTACTTTCCTGCTCTGGAGCAGTGTGATGGGTTTTTTCTGTGCGGGTACAGCTGGGCCAATGTCTGTTTTAAAAAAAAAAAAAAAAAAAAAAAAAAAGGGAAAATTTTATTTATTGTACATTTACATTTTCTGTCATGCATCATCATATTGCAGAGTTTTCGTCTGATCAAGTATCTGACGCACCATTCCGTTCCAAGGATTCCGTACGTGCAGTAGGTGGTATGTCCTGTTTTATGGTTATGTTATGTGTCACCGGGGGTTGGCCACAGGCACTTTTTCACGTCCCGTATGTTTATCCGTGGCATGGCTTGAAACGTTCAGGCGCTATTCTGTCACCCTCCCCGGTGGCACAGGTTCTGCCTGGAACGTCCAGGTTGTCACTTGTCTGCTATGGTACGTCGGCTTGAAGCGTTCAGGCGTTGTGGCGTCCGCCACTCTGGTGGCATGTAGTCCGGCCTGGAACTCCAGGTGGTCGCTTTGTTCATTGTGGTACGTCTGCTTGAAGCATTCAGGCTTTGTGGCGTCCGCCGCGTCAGTGGCATGTAGTCTTGTCTAAAACTCCAGGTTGTCAGTTTCCTTATTGTGGTATGTCTGCCTGAAGCGTGCAGGCAATGTTACGTCCGCCACTTCGTGGCACGGTGTCCTGCCTGGATGTCCAGGGTGTGTTGTCATCTCATGTGGTACGTCCGCTTGAAGCGTTTAAGCATTATATTGGTCACTCCTGTGACAGGTGGTCCTGCCTGGAACGTCCAGGTTGCCATACTCGTCTCCTGTTGCACGTCTGCTTGAAACGTTCAGGCAAAGTATGTCTGCCACGCCGGTGGCACGGGGTCTTGCCTGGTTCGTCCAGGTTGTCATGTCATCTCCTGTTACACGTCTGCTTGAAACGTTCAGGCATAGTATGTCCGCCACCCCGGTGGCACGCGTTCCTACCTGGTACGTCCAGGTTGTCTTACTCGTTTTTGTTGCACGTCTGTCTGAAGCGTTCAGGCAATGTCGCGTCAGCCGCCCCGGCGGCATGGTGTCCTGTCTAAGTACGTCCAAGGGGTCGTTTTCACCAATCTGGCACACCTTTCGCCCATGGCAGCACGCCCAGGGGGGGGGGGGGGGGCACGTCATCCTGGTAATTGGCCCTTCTGTCCTCATCTTGGTGGCCGTAAAACGTTTAGGCATGTTTCTCGTTCACCCTTAGGGGCAGGTTGTACGGCCTGACGCAACCAGGTGGGTTATTCCCAGTGCATTTAGGTTGTCATTCTTGTTCTTGTTTACACGGCAGCACGTTGGGGTCTCGTTGCCTTCGGTTTTCCCATTATCAAGCCTCCACCTCGGTCGGTGGCAAGGGCCTCCAGTACGGTATCGTTACCTTTTTTCATCGAATTCCGTTACCAGGTGAGTATCAATTCAGGCCCATCAGGCCGTCCATAAATCTAGGGGTAGTGTTGTTTAAAAAATAAAATAAAAAAATAAAAAAGGGGAGGGGCCATCGGGATGTCCAAGACACGCCTGGGTCGGTACTAGTAACAAAGGTTTTGTCCTCAGGTGATATCCGGGGCGTAGAGTATTGCACCGTGGTCAACATGTCCCAGGCTTCAGACATCGACGATGCCTCGTCCATCTCCGGGTCCGTCGTTTCCGGTCTGGCTGGTCATGGATCCCTGAGGAATTGGACAATTCCGAAACTGGTGGCCGAGTTGAATAGAAGGGGCATCAGTCATCCGGCCTCAGCCAGGAAAGCCGAACTTTATAGGCTGCTGGTGACTAGCCCGGGTCCATCCAGCGAGCAGCTGGCAGTTCCTACTGTCCAGGCATCGCTGGCTGAGTTAAATGCCACTATAGGGAGTCTGGCTGCCTCTGTAGCGGACATCCAGCACAGGGTCATGGAGCTGGAGGCCAGGGCCTCCACCTCGTCGCAGTCAGTGTCGCCCGTGACGGCGGTGTCAGGGCCAGTGGCATGTCCCCCAGGTATGTCAGCTACTCCGCCGGCCATTGTCCCAGCTCATTTTGTGGCGGAAAATATCAGGAGGGATATACTGTCGGGCAAAGAGGTCAACCTGGCATCTATTCTTATAGCATCTCATGATGCTAGCGAGCACAGAACCATTGATTGCGGGGAGGTGTCAGTAGTGATGAAATCCAAAGATGCCCGTCTGAACCGCAAACTATCCATACCCGAGTTTGTGCTCGCGTTTAGTTTGTTCAGGGACGTCATCTGTTCGGCACAGCCCAATAGGAGGGAGGAGCTGGACGCCTACCTATATCAGGTCACCGATTTGGGCCACAAGTATGGGGGCTCGGCGTTCTACGACTACCATCGGTCCTTCGCGGCTAAAGCCGCAGCCTCCCTAGCACAGTTTCAATTCATAACCAATTGGGCTGTGCTAGACATGGAGCTTTTCTGCAGGCACTTTGCGGGGCTCCGAGCCCCCACTTGTGGTTCATGCCAATCCATTTTTCATGATACGGTATGGTGCCCCAACGAGGCGGCCTCCTGTCCAGATAGAGCCCTTCCAGGTACATCGGGGGTCACCAGGGGTCCGGCCCTCATGGATAAGTTTGGTAGGCCTATTGTGTATCTGGGCAAAAGCCAGATATGTAATAATTATAACTTCGGTCACTGCATGTTCAGTGGGTGCAGGGCCCTCCACGTATGCACAGTCTGCTTTCGGGCACATCCAAGGTCCACCTGTCCAAAAAAGGCATCTAAACAGGCATGACTAACCGACATCAACGTTGATCTCCTGGGGGCACTTCTAGAAGGGCATGGTGATCGTCAGTTTGTGGTGCATCTGCTTACGGGTCTGTCACAGGGGTTCCATACGGGGTTGGTGGCCCTTCCACATGCCAACTGGGAGTGTGAGAATCTCCTCTCTGCCAGACAGGATCCAGAGGCTGTGCAAGCGGCGGTTTCCTTGGAGTTGGAAAAAGGGTTCCTCATCGGTCCATTTAATTCTATCCCCTTTGAGGTGTGGAGGGTTAACCCCATTGGAGTGGTGGCTAAGAAGGATTCTAATAAAAAAAGACTGATCTATGATCTCTCGGCTCCTCATTCCTCTCACATACCCAGTATCAACTCCCTCATACCATCGGAGGAGTTTAGTATGAAGTACTCCTCTATCGATGAGGCGATTCAGTTTATTCTCAAGGCAGGCAGGGGGGCCTGGTTGTCCAAGACGGATATCGCGGACGCTTTCAAACTGCTTCCGATCCATCCGCAACTGTGGCAGTACTACGGTATCAAGTGGGCAGGCAAGTACTACTTTGCCAATCGTCTAACGTTTGGCTCTAAGAGCAGCCCATGGCTGTTTGACCGTCTGGCCCAGGCCCTGCATTGGATCCTGGTCAAACATGGGCAGGCGCCCATGTGCATCCATTACCTGGACGACTTCCTGCTAGTGGAACACCCGGCCCAGCAGCCCTCCAACTTATCCTCCCTACTGGAATTATTCTCGGCGCTCCAGGTTCCGGTCGCCTCGGGGAAGACGGTAGGTCCTTCCAAGACCATCACCTTCCTGGGGGTCATCCTGGACTCAGTGAGGTTGGAAGCAAGGCTCCCCGAGGAGAAGTTGCAGCGGATACGATTAGCCATCCTGGAAGCGTCCAAGTCCTGCTTCCTGACCAAGACTAACCTCCAATCGTTACTGGGCCGGCTGAACTTCGCCATGAGGGTCATGCCCCAGGGACGTACCTTTGTTTCCCGGCTCTTGCTGCTCCTGCCATCAGCCCCAGAGCAAGACAGTATTATTCGGTTGGACCAACAGGCCATGGCGGATCTGTCCATGTGGAATACATTTATGTCTTCATGGAATGGGGTAAGGTTGTTCATTCCCCCCCGGGACCCGTCCTCTCCCACGATTTATTCTGACGCAGCCGCTTCCAAGGGCTTTGCTGCTTTTTTTGGCAATCACTGGCTGGCCGGTGCCTGGCCGTCCCAGATCACGGTGGACAGGGAGGCTCTTCGGTCATCCCCCCTGTTGGAGTTATATCCGTTGGTAGCAGCAGCCCATATATGGGGCCAGGACTGGTCAGACTCGAGGGTGTTGTTTATCACTGATAGTCAGGATTTGGTTGACATCATCCGTAGTGGCAGAGCAAAATCCCCTAAAATCATGTCTCTCATGCGCAGGTTGGTGTGGCTGTCCATGGTACATAATTTTTGCTTCGAGTGCTCCCACATTCAGGGTTCCATGAATACGGCGCCGGATGCGCTGTCCCGGTTTAACGCTGATGTCTTTTTTCAGGTTATGCCGCATGCAGACGCAACCGGGGCGGGCATTCCAGCTTACAGCAACCTGGTGTGGGATTAACGGCTTTGATCGGGACAGCCAAGGATCTCTTGCACCAGAGCCTTTCTGAGAACACGATCAGAAATTATCGCACGGGCTGGAACCTTTATAAGGAGTTTGCAAAAAATCATCCACAAGGCAACGTGGATGACGTGTCATTTGTGATGGCATTTATTGCGCATTGTCATGCCAACCTCGGTCTCGCGCACAACACCATCCGCCTGTACTTGGCTGGGATTCAACATCAATTCACATTGAACAACCCTGCCCGAGTATCTTTCTTCACATCACAGGCCATCAAGGCCACGCTCCGGGGCGTTGAGAAAGCCGGTACTAGTAGGCCAGGGGTCCGTCAACCCATGTCCGGCTCCTTGTTTAGGCAATTGTCCTTGGCTCTGGATGGTAATCCTTTTGGGCCTTTGGTTAGCACAGTCATTAAAGCCGCCCTATACCTGGGTTTTTACGGGTTCCTCCGGCCAGGGGAATTCACCACTGCCGTCCGGAACAGCCATCATCTTCAGAAGCAGCACTTGACCTGGCATCACGACCATTTTATACTCAGCATCCGGTCTACCAAGACCACTCAAACAGGACCTCCAACGCTGGTGAGGTTTTACCCCTCACACAACGACTGGTGCCCGGTCAATGCGCTGCAGCAGTTGTCTGCAGGGTTGCAGGCAGCTGCCCCAGATAGTCCTCTACTTCCCTTTAAGGGGGGTCCCTTGTCCACATCTCAGTTCATGTCCCATGTCCGCTCCTTGGTTGCAGGGTTGGGTCAGGATCCCAAGGCCATCTCGGGCCACTCCTTTCGCATTGGGGCGGCCTCAGCTGCTTCTAGGCACAAAATACCATCGCATGTCATCAGGAGTATGGGGCGGTGGAGATCGTCATGTTTCTCCAGATATGTACCGAACCCTCAATCTGAGATTCGTGATGCGTTCTGTTCACTTGCCCTGTAATGCTACAATAAAGTGTTTAACAGTATGATTATGTCTCCATTTTTGGCCCCTTTTAGGCCTACCCTCGCTCCGGGCTCCCGGCATTAACCAGCCTTCGGTAAGCTCTGTGTTGTACGTTCAAGGGCCGTCGCCCTGACCACAAGTGGTTAAGGCTGCCGGGCAGCCTGTATTTGTGGGAAGGGCAGAGGCCACGCCCCCTCTGCCCTTATAACCTCGGCGGGAGTTACAGACAGGACGTGCAGCCAGTTACCCCTCCCACCCGGCCCTTTTTCTCTTCAGTTCTATTGGGGTAGGCCCCCTTTTAGGCCTACCCTCGCTCCGGGCTCCCGGCATTAACCAGCCTTCGGTAAGCTCTGTGTTGTACGTTCAAGGGCCGTCGCCCTGACCACAATTATTATTATTAGAGATGGGACGGGGGATTAGTCGAATCCACGAATCCCTCGAATCTTGCTGGATTCGTGGGATTTGTGGACTCGAATCCCGACGTAATTTATCGGATACGAATCAGACGAATCCCGGTGGGGCTCAGACTGGTGGTGGCGGCGGTAGGGCACACCAGAAGATTAGCGCTTCGCTGCTGCGACAGGGGAGGGAGAGGCACTAGGCCCGCAGCCTATCAGAGGCCGGTGCAGGCAGCGCGATGACGTCATCGCGCCGCCTGAGCCGTACAGCGCGGGACACAGACCAGAAGAGGCCTGCATCGCAGCGGAGGTAAGTAAATATATATATTTTTTAAATCTGTTACTGGCACATTGGCGAGGGGGAGAGGTGAGAGGCACTATGATACTACGGGCACATTGGGGGGGAGGCACTATGATACTGGCACATTATGGGGGGAGATGACACTGATACTACAGGCACATTGGGGGGGGAGGCACTATGATACTGGCACATTATGGGGGGAGATGGCACTATGATACTTTTACATTATGGGGAGAGATGGCACTATAATACTGGCACACTGGGGGGGGAGATGGCACTATGATACTGGCACATTATGGGGGAGATGGCACTATGATACTGGCACATTATGGGGGGAGGTGGCACTATAATACTGGCACATTATGGGGGGAGATGGCACTATGATACTGGCACATTATGGGGGAGGTGGCACTATGATACTGGCACATTGGGGGGAGATGGCACTATGATACTGGCACATGGGGGGGAGATGGCACTATGATACTGGCACATTGGGGGGGAGATGGCACTATGATACTGGCACATTGGGGGGAGATGGCACTATGATACCGGCACATGGGGGGGAGGAGAGAGGCACTCCGCACTTGATACTGGCACATAGGGGGGAGGAGAGAGGCACTTGATACTGGCACATGATTAGGGGGGCATCTATGGGGACACTTACTGGCACATTATTGGGTGGCACTGTGGGGCCACTTCTTGTTGGCACATTATTGGAGGGCACTATGGGGGCATCTACTGAGGCCACAAAGAAGGGGTATTTTATATGGGGGGCTCTGTGTGGTACTAGTATTATCAGGGGTATTATCTGTTTCTGCAGTATAGTATTGGGGAGCACAGCGGCACAGTATTGGGGGTAGTAGGATGATTTGTCCAGAAGATGCGAGGATGATGGAAAAGTAGTAAACTACGATTTTTTTTTTGTCAAACTGCAGAGACGAAAAATGGCTGAAAAATGGTGGTCTGGTCTGAAGATCTGAAAGGAGAAGATGAGGAAAGAGAACATCTACATCAAAGGAGACGTCACTGGAGGTATGGGGCGCTGTATTACCCTGTATGTTCTGTAGTGATAGGAGCGTAACGATCGCGGTCATAGAGGATGCGACCGTGACTGGGGGGTGGAGGCGGAGGTTCAGATAAACTGACGCGTCTGACTTTGTTTCTTACACCGTTCACACAATTATGTACAGGATTCGTAGGATTCGAGATTCGAAAGATCCGATATATTTGAGAACCTTTTCGGATTCGGATTTGAAAAAAATTGGATTCGTCCCACCTCTAACCAATTATTATTATTATTCATTGCCACGGTTTACCAGCATACAGATCTCCCTTGTCCTCCTTCAAAGTGCCATACAGTGCCCATATATTTTGAGTTTCTATCTTTGCTCCCAAATCAGCTTGGTTTTCTAGATGCTACTTTTTTTCCAACCAATTGCCTAGACTAACTATTTTTTCAAAACATAACGCTCCAATCTCCGGCAGGCTATCAGTGTTAGGGCTCGTTCACACGAACGTTTTTTGTGTTCCGTATACGGGCCGTTTATTGCGTTCCGTATACGGTCCGTATACGGAACCATTCATTTCAATGGGTCTGCAAAAAAAACAGAATGTACTCAGTGAGCATTCCGTTTCCGTATGTCCGCATTTCCGTTCCGCTACATTTTCAGTCTTGTCCTATTCTTGTCCGCAAATCACGTTCCGTGGCTTTATTCAAGTCAATGGGTCCGCAAAAAAAACTGAACACATACGGAAATGCATCCGTATGTCTTCCGTATCCGTTCAGTTTTTGCGGAACCATCTATTGAAAATGTTATGCCCAGCCCAATTTTTTCTATGTAATTACTGTATACTGTATATGCCATACGGAAAAACAGAACGGAAAAACGGAACAGAAACGGAAACACAAAGGAAACAAAAAACGAAACAATGGATCCGTGAAAAACGGACCGCAAAACACTGAAGAAGCCATACGGTCGTGTGAAAGAGGCCTTAAACTGATAATAGGACATGCTGCCTATTTCCAGCTGACAGTGCAGCTGATTCTGAAGTAACTACTTTACGGACCATAGTGCTGCTAATTGTTGTCCATAGTAGGTTGGAGAACTTTTGTTATTCTGAGAAAGCAGCTGACCTCTAGGGAGGCTATATCAATTTGCAGTGCTATAACTGGATTTGGTGCTATGTATACAGCATGTACACAAGTGTCTACTATATGTTTCTACTTTTGGTTTCTTTGTGTGTGTGTTTTTTTCAATTAAAATAATCTGAACTGATTAGGCAACGGTGTTAGAAAATTATTTTAGTTTACACTAGTTTTTCAATTTTATTTAAAAAAAACAGGTCCTGATTAAAATGATACGATATTTTTGGCAGCTGATGATAACACATCTTTTAAGAAGTTTAAGAGGAGGAAAATAATAAAAAAAAAAATTTTCATCATACCTCAGTTCAGACCCCCAATCAGACCCGTGACCCTTATCAGATCCCCAGATCAGACCCCCAGTCGTCATCAGACCTCAGATCAGACTCCCAATCTTCATCAGACCCCCAAATCAGGCCACAAAACAGATGCTCAATATCCATCAGACTTCTGTTCAGAATCCCCCCCAGTCTTCAGGTGGCAAAGTCCATTCATAAATTTGTACATTGTAATTATATTACCCCTAAACCATCTTTATCTAAACTGAATAACCCCAGGTTTTTTAACTACTCTAGATACTGCAATTCACCCATTCCCTTAATTACGTTGATCATTTTCCACTGCACCTGATTTAGGTCAACTACATCTTCCTGAGGTCTCAAGCACATAGCCTTTGTCATATTGCAGTTCACAAACCTCCTTGGTCCCTATTACTGTATTTTTTGCCCTATAAGACGCACCTGCCCATAAGACGCACCTAGGTTTTTGAGGAGGAAAATAAGAAAAAAAAAATGTTTTAACCAAAAGGTGTGCTTTTGGTGGGTTTTGAACTAATGGTGGTCTGTGGAAGACACTATTATGGGGGATCTGTGGATGACACTTATGGAGGGGATCTGTGGATAACGCACTGTTATGGGGGATCTGTGGATGATACTGTTATGGGGGATCTGTGGATGGCACTGTTATGGGGATCTGTGGATGACACTGCTATAGAGGGGATCTGTGGATGATGCACTGTTATGGGGGATCTGTGGAAGACACTTATGGGGGATCTGTGGATAACACTGTTATGGAGGGGATCTGTGGATGACGCACTGTTATGGGGGATCTGTAGATACGCACTGTTATGGGGGACCTGTGGATGGCACTGTTATGGGAATATGTGGATGGCACTGTTATGGGGATCTGTGGATGGCACTGTTATGGGGATCTGTGGAAGACACTATTATAGGGGATCTGTAGATAACACTGTTATGGAGGGGATCTGTGGATGACGCACTGTTATGGGGGATCTGTGGATACGCACTGTTATGGGGGATCTGTGGATACGCACTGTTATGGGGGATCTTTGGATGGCACTGTTATGGGAATATGTGGATGGCACTGTTATGGGGGATCTGTGGATGGCACTGTTATGGGGATCTGTGGATGACACTGTTATGGGGGGGATCTGTGGATGACACTGTTATGGGGATCTGTTATACGGTATTTAAATTCCTATTCTTGTTAAAATGGACAAAAATAGGACATGCTCTCTAATTTGCAGAACCGCAACACAGATGCAGATAGCACATGGATAAGATCTGTGTGCTGTCTACATTTTTTGTGGCCCTATTGAAAAAAAAGGGTCTGTGTGCGATCTACAAAAATGCGGATCGGAAGCGAACTCAAAATACGGCCATGTGCATGAGGCTTCATAAACAGACTCACAAAATTATACACAAAATTTCTTGAGTGGTCTTATGTGATTTCTGAGTTATTATTAATATGTTTCATCTTACTTCAGGGAAGAAAAAAGGGAGTAACACTTGAACACGTAATGAAATTGTACACAGGGATTTATTTTCTAGACCAGGGATGCTCAACCTGCGGCCCTCCAGCTGTAGCAAAACTACAACTCCCATCATGCCCTGTTGTAGGCTGATAGCTGTAGGCTGTCTGGGCATGCTGGGAGTTGTAGTTTTGCCACAGCTGGAGGGCCGCAGGTTGGGCATCCCTGTTCTAGACTGTAACCGTGGAGGCAAATACTTAGTCCCATTATGCTGACCACCAGCTAATATCCAGAGTATCCATTGTGTGCAGCACGGACAGCAGCTAGTCAGGCTGGCAGTAACTCAATAAGGTCCTAGTAGGTTGTCACAGGTATCTGGACCCATGATGACTGCACTGCATCCCATAGCTGTTTAAGGGTGCATGGGGAGGATCCATCGAGTGAACACAATGATTGAGGTGGCCTCACAGATGCTCAATTAGTTTAAAGACTGAGGAATTAGGGGGCCAGAGTAGTTGGACATTTCTATCCATGTGACATGTCGCATCTTCCTGCTTGAGGATTCCAGGGAAGACAATTAGCGTGTATGGGTGTACATGATCTTCAAGGATGGATTCATACCCAAATCGGTTGAGAGTGCCTTGCACATGGATGAGTGGCCCAGAGAATGCCAAGAAAACATTCCCCAAACCATAACGCTGCCACCATCAGCTTGTGTTCTTCCAGCAATGGTTGCAGGGTGTTTGTTCTCTGATGTTTCTCACCTGACACGCCAATGTCCATCCGTTCAATGAGGCAAGAAAACATGACTCATCGGAGAAGGCAACCCTTTTCCAATCAGCAGAGGTCCATTTCCAATATTGCCACAAAATTTGATGCCTTTCTTGCTTATGCAATTTCACTAGCAGAGGCGCTGTGACCATTCATCTTCTTCAGAGCAGCATACACAGTAGGGTTCGCTGAACAGTTGTGTTAGACACACATCTGATAGCCCCCTGGTACATTTTGGCAGTGAGCTACTCCACTGCTCTTACATCAATGACACATGGTGCTTTGTAGTTTTCACGTCACCTATTCACAATGGTGCCATTTGTCCACTCACGATACACTTTCACCACAGCAGCCCATGAACAGTTCACAAACCGCACAGTTTCAGAATTACTGCCACCATTGGCCTGAAAGCCATATAATCATCCCTTTTTTCAGCTCTGATAATGAGGGATATGTGTGCAGACAACCTACTGCACCCAACCTACCCAACAAACCAGCTCACCACACGCGATTTCCTTGTATGGGCTGCCGACATCTGAAAGTAGGAAATAGTCATAAGAATGTGACTCTATATACACAAAACAGTAGGATATTTCTAAAGTTGCTTTCTTTCTTTTATTTGTGATGAACTGGTCAAATCATAACATTGTTAATATGGAAAGGTGTAATACATTTTAAAGGTGTTGAACAGGACAAAAATCAAATTTTTTCCCTTCCAAAACCAGCTGCGCCCCTGTCCAAAAGTCATGAGTAGTATTGCAGTTCAGTTCAATTAACTTTCATGGAGTTTCATATCAGTCAAAACTTATGGACAGGTGTGGTAGAACACAGCCATGTTTCTCTAATTCTGTACAGTCCTTTTGATATCACACATTTTGCATGATCGTTTTAATTTATATATATACTGTATATATCGCTTCATTCCAGGGGCGTAGCTATAGGGGGTGCAGAGGTAGCAGTCGCTACCGGGCCCAGGAGCCTGAGGGGGCCCAAAGACCCTTGTGTCGCATAAGAAGATACTGGTATTATTAGAAAGTGCATGCTGGTCAAGTTACACCTCTGGCTGGAGGAAAGGGGTTAGGTCAAGAATTTGGCATGGGGTGGGGGGGCGTATCAATTTTTTCCTTAGGCAGCACGAAGGCTATGTGCTTCCCTGCCCCTGGCCAGAAAACGCTGATGGAAGGGGGTCCCCAAGCTGAACTCTTGCACAAGGGCCAATGAGCCTTTAGCTACGCCCCTGCATTCAGCTATCATTTTAAGAAACTGATTCCATATGTAAAGAAGCCTTTCCTGTACGTTATGTATTCCTCTCTTACTGTAAATATGCCAAATGTAGAATCACGACAGTACATAGTTTCTAACATACTTCAAAAGAACACCTTTGACATTCCAGATAATTTGCAAATGATGATGCAGGAAGATCTTTTGCCTCTACAAAGAGAGAACAAAAGAGGATGACATAAAAGAAGGATCAATAAACATATGGTAAATTAATAATACATTTCAGTGAATACCTACAAAGGATTTGAACAAAAAATTTATAAAAATCCTAACAATCCAGCTATGAAGTGAGGACATACCAGCAGCCGTGATACTGATGGCTCACGGAGAATCTTTTCAGTAGTTTCTTTTTAACTTTTTTAGTAACATGTCAAAACAATATTGGCTTTCAGCTTGTTATTTTCCTTGTTTACAGTTACATTTTATACAAGGTATAGAGAAAAATACACGTTTTTTTTAAACACTTTACATGTAGTAGGCTTAGGTCGAATTAAATCAGTAAGGCACTTGGTGACCAAATTAAGCCCACAGCCTGTGCTTAGGTCCTAGGTAGAGATGAGCGAAATATAAAAAAAATTCGGCTGCTTTGCCAAATTTAACAAAAAAAATAGTTTTGTCACAAATTACTTCCTCACGAAGCACATTTCTTTGTAAGTAGTGGGTACAATGACAGGTAAAGGCGATTGCGCCGCTCCCCGTCATTATACCCCTCAGATGCCGCGTTCATAACTAATCGCAGAATCTGACATTAATATTATTAAAGTGTAAAATAAATAAATAAAATCATAGTTACCTCATCCATTTGCAGAGAGCCATCCACCACCATCTTGATTGAAGATCAAGCGCAAAATCTCACGCGCCCTGTGAGCTGGCTGGTGTGGTGTTTTCATACTTCACCGTGCATGGGATTTTGTGTGGGATCTTCAATCAATATGCTCATATGGATGAAGTAAGTATGATTATTTTTATTTTTTGCCGCTATTTCAGGGAAAATTGATTTGCTACCATGAAGCATGAGGAAATTCATCTTCGTAGCGAATAAAATTTACCTGAAATTCGGATCGAAGTCCTCTTTGTGGACTTTGATTCGCTCCACTTCGTGGACTTCGATTCGCTCCACGCCAGTCCTAGGCTTCCCAACTTTGCTTCTAGGGTGCACGTATTCCTGGATCTTAAAGGGCCAGTTGGAGAATGCCCTGGTCTTCCAAAGACAATGGCTGGTTACCTCAGGGTATTTATAGAGTCATTGTACTTTGACACAATTTCATTTCTTTTAATAGAGAATGGTCTAACCAGCAAATTACTAAATCACTTGATTTAAATAATATGCCCGCATCCACCTAAAAAAAAAAAGCTGTAAAGCCATGGCCACTAGTGGTCTCACTTCCACCTAACTTGAAGTCCACAGCCTGGTAACAGAGACACAGAAGACAGCTGAGAGGAAATGGGGGCGTGTCAAAAAATAGCTGAGATCCTGAGTAGATAAAAGAACACTGCTTCTGAAGATCACAGAAGAGTCCTGGGTGTCTGTAAGTCTGATTTCCCCCTCCTTATCTTTTCTGTGAGCTCCAGGGTTGAAAACAAACATAGTGGGAAGCAGGGGCAAAATGAGAACTTAAAGTGGCCTTGGAAAAAAAATTAAAATAAAAGTGGCCTCATGTTGTAGGCGAATCCAAATTGACAGGAGGCTGTAAAAAACAAATAGGCATAGCACAAAATACCATCCCAGCAGAACCATATACCATAGTTCAGCACAATATATATAGATGCCATTTTCAATCCTCCTCCTCTCTGATCAAGATATGGAGCAGGAGGCTTAGGAGGTGAGATGTGGTAGAATTCAGGTTAGCATATGTGATCACTGGCTGGGTTCCTGAGTACCTGATTCTCATAGAGTTAATTACCGCTGAGAGCTCATTAGATACCCGGCCTGCAGCATAGAGGAGGACCTGGGCAGCCCCCTAGGCAGCGGCCCACCAGGAAATTTACCTGTAAGGTGTATGGCCAATCCACCCCTGGTGGGAAGTAAGGGAAAGGATGTCACAGCAGTACAGTGTTGGCAGACTTACATAAGAGGGATACACCCCCCTGCTTCTGAGTGAAATGCATCATTAGGGAGGCTCAAACATAACTGTCCTTCCACATTTATGATTGTACAACGGAGCAAAGCCATTATGCAAACTTTTTTTTTACTCAGGTACGCTTTAAGGCACCTTCCCCTAGGGTAGGGTGCCAGAGTTTTTTTTAATTAATTAATATTTAAATTAATTAATTTAAAAAAGTCACTCTGGCTTCACCCATTTAATCCAACATTCTGAATATTTCTCAATGTATTCACACCAGACAACTCCTCAAAGCTCAAACTCACTCCTTCCCTTCAGATAATATAAAACAAAACTAGCTGCCTGTAGCCACCACTAGGAGGAGCTCAGTGCACAGGAATGTATACAGTGATTTGGCTGCAATGGAAGATGTAATCATCTTTTAGTACTGAGCTCCCCCTAGTGACGACTGCAAGAAAATGCATTTTTTTTTTCATGTTGGAAAGCAAAGAAGGAGTTCAGCCCAGGTCTCAATTACCCCAGGTTCCGTAGTAGGACGGTGATCAGCCTACTGCCTACAGCTCATTTCTATGGAGCCAAATGGATTGTAAGTACTGTAAGCATCAAATTGACACCTTATTCTCTGCAAGAAAAGAATAGATCCATAATATATGGCATCCAATGGCTGAATTTGAAATTGGTTGCATGCAGAGGTACAGCCTAAACCCATAGAAGCCTATGAGTACCCTATAACAGATCCATACAGCTTGGAACCATAATGCATAAGCAGAATAAAGGCATAATAAAATCACGGCACTGATTTCTTAGTTCTGTTGGCATTGAAAGGGTCCATTCAAAGCTGACTCAATGATCCCCCCTACCCTCTCAGCTAACATGACTTTACCCTCACAAATCCCCTCAATATATATCCCTGTAATCAAAAGACATATTTCAGCACCAGAGAACCTGTTTTGGAAAAAAAAATGTTCTCATTCCTCCTTGCCTTGCTTTATCTTTGCTTCCGATGTAAATAATTCATCCGCCTCTGTGCTTTGCAGTCAAACTATTCTGTCCACCCCAGCCTGTTCGGAACGTGTGATTTATTATTTAATAATTTGCAGTGCTGCTCTGTTGTAAGGTGTGCATTGTGACTTCTCGCAGAACTGCTACAATCTTCTCTAGTTAGTTGTCCTTTCGTTTCCTGTCTCCAAACAGCATCCTCTATTGATTCTTCTCCGTCTTTTTTTTTTTATATTACAATTTTATTTTTCTCCTCTTCTAGACAAAACCTTTGCTGCGCTCTTCCCCCCGCTGCTCTCAAAGACGAGAGTATAAAGACAAACTTGGCCCTTGTTCTTAAAAACAAGCAGTGTTTTTGATTCTGTTTTCAGATATATAGTATTTTTTTTTTTCCTTTGCTTCTATCTTACTCACTTTCTTTACAGTTCGGTCGGTTGACATGCTGTATACCTATGAACGGGCACAAGGATCTTCAGAATAAGGGTACAACCACACTGTCAGGTTACCTGATGCAGTTTTGGAAGCCAAAACTATGAATGAATAATAAAAGGAGAGAACATATAAAGGACAGATATGACTTCTCCTGTTTTTTGAATTCACTCTTGGTTTTAGATTTCAAAACTGCATGAGGAAACCTGATTATGCAGCCATACCCTAAAGATACTTTAAAAAAAAACAGAAAGAATAGGTTGGAATATCTTTTTTTTCTTAGCCACGGTCAGCTTCATGCAATCTAATTATTGTTATATTATATGATTATTTAATAATTAATAATATTGTTAATCTAACATTAGAATTAAATAAAAGACTGATAAAATAGTATTGTTCTACATGTGTTAACAGTTCCAGAAAGTTTATGGATTTCTCTAAGTAGAGCTAAAGGGAACCTCTCACTATAAAAATGTAGTACAATCTTCATATTATAGAGCAGGGGGAGCTGAGCAGATTCATGCATAGCTTTGTAAGAAAAGAGTCAGTGTAACTTGTAATTCATTCATCTAAACTTGTGCTCATGCTATCCTGAGGAAAAGAGATGAGCAAATTCACTACAAATCGGATTTGTAGTAAATTATACAAAAATTCACCTGCAAAACAAATCTGAAGTTTTGTCGATTTGCTTCGGACATATTGTACAAACTTTTTTTTTCTATATATGGAAAGCCAGACAACTTTAAAGTTCATAGGCTTATTGTTAGCACCCCTATGTTTCTATGTTTCTAAAAGCATACATTGTGCTTAAAATGCTAAGCAATTACCCCCTTTAACTAAAAAACAGAATTTAGTTTTTGTGATTGGGCATTTTCAGCGCATTTCAGTACTTCAATATACCTGTATTAGTAAATGCATTGTATTACTGCAAGATTCCATTTAGTTACAGCAAAGGCCTTTTATTGCAATATTGTCATTAGTATACCCATGTTAGTGTACACATTGTATTACTGAAAGATACTATTCAGTTACAGCAAAGTTGCAAAGGCATTCAATGCAATAATGCCATTAGTAATACCCATGTTACTTAACACATTTTACTGCAAAAACTACATTAGTATACCTGTCTTAGAAAACGCGTTGTAGTAATTCAAGATACTGTGTAGTTACTGCAAACCATTTTTCTGCAAAAACTGTATTATTACCATTGTAAGTTGTCAATACCAGTGGGCAGTCTCTTTGTAGGAGGGGAAAGGGATTTCATTGTGCCTCTGTATTTAAATCACAGAAAAAAACACTTGCAATTCTGCTACTACCGTTAAATAATCTGTGTACCAAACCTGTGACTTTTCACTTATAGGCCACCTAAAATGTCTCGTAAACGAAAGAGTGGAAGACGAAAGACTATGGCCAGTAGTAGTAGTAGTAGTAGTAGTAGGCCATAGTTCTACCTTGCTTCTGATAGACACCACATTATTATTGAGGACAAAGAGGATGTGATTGTGGACTGGATGGCTCACTCCTCCTCTTAGTCACAGCAGGATGAAGTCAAGGTCACCTCTGAGTCTGACACCGTGCCTTGGAACCAGGGGTAAAAGCATTCCTCCAGAGGCCACTTACAGCCAAAACCACCAAAAAAACTGCCAGGGTCAGATCTGCTTCTGTTATGGTCAGCTTGGGAACTGGCGAAGCCACTGATACTGTGGACACAGGCTCAAAATGTGGCAGACCTAGCCAGCTTGGATGCCTTTAACTCAACTGCAAGTATCTCCACAGTTTTTCTCCATAAGCATTGCTGGGTGAAAGATCTGTACGATTGAAATATGATGTGGCATTCAAACACAAACTTAGTCACCACAGTAATATTGCCGCACATAAAGCGGCATCACCAGATCCTGTGGGAAAATAGAAATGGCAACAAGCTAGAACATCATGCACCACACCACCTCAGCACAGATCATGTTTTGTTTTGAGGTCAGGCAATGGCAGCTCATCAGAGAATCAGAGAAATCTGTTGCATACTCATGCCCTGAAATTTGTTAGTAGGGACAACTGCATCACTAACGATGTCATCCCCCTGATATTTATCTTAAAGAAGACGTTCACTTTGATGCAAAAAGGGATGTGGGAAGAAGAACAGCTTCTAAATCTTGCTAGCCACTCTCTAGCTGTTGGGGACTCATACAGACATGTCCCATGAAGGAGGAAGTGGAGGAGGAGGATGAGGAGCTGAGACTGGATGAAGAGTCGGGGGTGGAGGAGCAAGTGGCTGATGGCAGTGGAGGGCAGAGTCAGAAACAACATCGTCCTTGGGGACGCTGGTGAGCATGACAAGTTGTATGATTGCTTGCTTACATGCTGTCAGGTGTAGCATTAGCATTAAGCAATCCGATGATTACTGGATAGCCATGCTTTCATACCCATGCTATTAAAGCAAAATGGGGAAATGTTTTAATTAGATATTAGAGAATTTTTCAAAAATTCGATTCGACGCTTTGACAAATTTTGTTGGAAAAATTTGGTTAGATCCGAATATATTTGCGGTGAATCACGTTAAAAACTGCTATTTCCTGGCTGCAGAGAGCCTTTATGATGGTGTAGAACACTGTGCCTTGCAGTAACACACATAGGGAGTCTGCTTTGGTAGTGAAATAACACTGTGAGTCCGTATGACATGCAGATGACAGGCGTCTCTCTTAGAATCACTGCATACTTCACTAATTTGGGCAGTCACAGGGCCAAAACTGACTAAATAACTCAGGTGTGAATTCAGCCTTACAGGTCGATGTTAGCGCCAAGAAGAAGCAAACTCCCTTTACACCGTCGTCAGCGGATTCAACATAGATGTCTACAAGACCTGTTCTATTAGATGCTTATACAAGTAGAGCCCCCCGACAGAGTGGAGAGGGTGTCAGCAGTAAGTTTGTGTTGACATCACTGAATATTTTGCCCTTCCTCTGATCCGTCAGAATAATAACCCACAAAAAACAGATCCTGTCTGTGGAGCATCCGCCTTCACTCGGTAGTAGAAACATAGAATGTGTCGGCAGATAAGAACCATTTGGCCCATCCAGTCTGCCCAATATACTAAATACTATGGATAGCCCCTGGCCCTATCTTATATGAAGGATGGCCTTATGCCTATCCCATGCATGCTTAAACTCCTCCACTGTATTTGCAGCTACCACTTCTGCAGGAAGGCTATTCCATGCATCCACTACTCTCTCAGTAAAGTAATACTTCCTGATATTACTTTTAAACCTTTGCCCCTCTAATTTAAAACTATGTCCTCTTGTAGCAGTTTTTCTTCTTTTAAATATTCTCTCCTCTTTTACTTTGTTGATTCCCTTTATGTATTTAAAAGTTTCTATCATATCCCCTCTGTCTCGTCTTTCTTCCAAGCTATACATGTTAAGGTCCTTTAATCTTTCCTGGTAAGTTTTATCCTGCAATCCATGTACCAGTTTAGTAGCTCTTCTCTGAACTCTCTCCAAAGTATCAATATCCTTCTGGAGATATGGTCTCCAGTACTGAGCACAATACTCCAAATGAGGTCTCACTAGTGCTCTGTAGAGCGGCATGAGCACCTCCCTCTTTCTACTAGTAATGCCTCTCCCTATACACCCAAGCATTCTGCTAGCATTTCCTGCTGCTCTATGACATTGTCTGCCTGCCTTTAAGTCTTCTGAAATAATGACCCCTAAATCCCTTTCCTCAGATACTGAGGTTAGGACTGTATCACTGATTATAGAAACATTTGGTCAGTAATCCATCAGTATTGCTAATTTGGTCAGTAATCCATCAGTATTGCTAATGCCAAAAAAAAACAGGAGTGGATCCAAAACAGAGATGACACGTGAATTGAATATTTGCATGTTTTCAGTGTTTTGTACCCACTCCTGCTTTTGGCTACCAAATCACAAGCCAATTCTGATGGGACCATACAGGCCTTACAGCTACTACACAGACAGGATCCATTGTGCGTCTCATTTTTCCTTCCTTCTGACAGATCAGAAGAAGGGTCAAATAAATGATGATGTCAGCCAGACCGAAAGGCAAAATAGTGGCCCAGTCATGAAGTGGGGAGGGTGGGAACAGCATGAGAAGTCCACAGAGTGGCCCTATGACATAGTGGTGAGGTAGAAGCAGCATGAGGAGACCACAGAGTGGCACAATGACAGAGTCTGGAGGTGGCGGCAGCATCAGGAGGCCACAGAGTGGAAGAATGACAGAGTCTGGAGGTAGCGGCAGCATTAGGAGGCTGCAGAGTGGCACAATTACAGAGTGTGGAGTTGGCAGCAGCATGAGAATACCCCAGAGTGGCACAATGACAGAGTCTGGAGGTGGCGGCAGCATCAGGAGGCCACAGAGTGGCAGAATTACAGAGTGTGGAGGTGGCAGCAGCATGAGCAGACCCAGGGGAGGGCTGGCAGCCTCAGTCCTGGGGGGCAAATCCTGTCAAGTGGCCCATTTTTAGCCCCGCCCATTAATAAAAGCCCCTCCTACATATAATAGGCCACTCCCAACACTGACATTCTATAGTTGAGGCCTTTCTACACATCATACGGAGCGGGGAGGGTCTGTCCTGGCTGCACTGCCTGCTTATATAACAAGCTACAGCCAGGAAGCTCCTCCACTCTCCTCCCTCCCCTGATCCGGCTCAAGGCTTGTGGTTCCCCCCCACCATCTGCCACCTGCCCGTGGCCTGCTGCCCCCTTTCGTCGTCCTCACCCACCTCTGAATCCTCCTTCTGCAAATGGCAGGAGGAGGAGCCGGAGCATCTCCTCTCCTACATAGCACCACATACCTCTTACATCCAGTGATGTCACCTTTGATGTAGACGTTCTCTTTCCTCACCTTCTCCATTCAGACCAGACCGCCATGATGATTTTTCTGCCATCTCCCGTCTCTGCAAAGATTGAGAAACAGACATTAGTTTCCTGCCACCCCCAATACTATACTGCAGAAACAGTCCCCCTGAAAATACTACTACCACACAGATAGTGCCCCCTTAAACAATTATTGGCACACAGTGCTCTAAAAAATAACTGCGCCCAGACACTAATAGTATAAAGATAGTGTAGTGTACGGGGACTGTAATGCCCGTCACTACAAAAGTGTTACTTGGTGTGCTGTCTTCCCTCCTTGGTCATGGGAAGTTGGTATATGTCAGTTTTATAAAATGTCATGTAATGTAATGCTATGTATTTCCCTATTGCTGTGAAACTTGCATGTACAGGCCTGCTAGGGGTGTCATTTCAGCTTCTAGTCACTAGAGGGAGCTAGAGAGCCCTAGTTTATATAAGGCCCAGTCAGGGAAGTGAAGGAGAGACGGAGTCTAGTGTCTGTAGTCTACAGTTGGAGATTAGACAATGTCAGAAACCAGTCCAGGCCTGAAGCCTGCCTTCAGGAGAAGGTCCCCCTCCTGAATTCCCTTATGCAGAAACAGGAATACTGAAGTTAAAGAGCCTGAGGAAGCTGAGAGCGAGACAGAGGCAAAGATCAAAGGAAGCAAGAGGTACTCAAGATAACAGAGGAGGTACTTTATAAAGCTAAAACCAAGGATATACGCCAGAGTTAAGGTATTGGGCCTTGGAGAAGATTTGCTATGTTCCAGGATCAGTCAGAGATAGAGTGCAAGCTCCTGTACTGCAAGTCCTGTGTTTAACACTCTGTAATCACCTTGCTCAATCTGTATTGCCTGCATCAACCGTATTGCCAAATCGACTGTATGCCAAGGAACTGCGATTCCATTATTGTCTCTATGAAACCTACTAAAGTTGGAGTTCTGTTTTAACATCACGGTGTTCCTCATTTATTCCTGCTATCAGCAAACGGCGTGCCACCGTTTAATTGGCACTGGCGTCACGAACATTTTCTTACCATCACCTGCCTATGCAGAGAGTCAGCCGTCTCAGGTTAGTGTCATTGCACTACTACACCCAGAAACTCTATTACACACAACTTGAGTACGCTGCACCTCTCTTTTGGCGTCACGAACAGGATACGCACGCTTTCTAGTGCAAGAAGCGTGAACTTTGTGCCTTATACAGTTGCCCTGTGACCAAAGTGACATATTGCCTGTTTTATTAAAGTGGACTTTGTGGACTGAAAAATATACCCAAAGTGTTCCTAAAACCTCTAAAAAGCGCTGTGCAGTGTTGCGCTACCAAGAGGAAGAAAATCGCCGCATTGGAGTGTAGTTTTGTGGACTTTTTACAATCCTGCTTGCTGTCAGTGAATGGACAGCGTTTTGCTAAAGATGGCCGCTGAGGCTACTGAAATAACTGATGCGTCATCTTCATCCCGAAAAAGCGGGAAAAATTGGCGCCTTTCTGAGGAAATAGCGGGAAGGAGTTCAAGGTCAGGCGCCACTGCTTATCTGGACATTTGCATGTCTGCCAGCATGGACACCGCCTTCCATATACTGGAATACCTGGGGGGCGGCCTCCCAGTGCAAGGGGAGGAGCTGGCTGATTTAATTGACGCGACCCTATCGCTCTCCAGAGAAGGATCGAGCATGTTGGAAAGTGAACAGAGCGCTGCTGCAACGTCCGCACCTGAGATTGCAAAGATGTCTGATATTGGTGTAGAGCCAGAGGAGGCTCCACCGGCCTACTCTCCGGGACCGGAGAAACCCGCCTGCCGCCCAAGGGAGAAAGAACCAGAGCCCTGCTATGGCTCGTGGAGAGACTTTTTTCAGCCCTCTTTCAAATGGTCCTCACTAATGGCGGAGATCCGGGAGGCCGCTATAAAGCGGAATACCAAGACCAAGATCTACTACGAAGAGTTGACTAAGACTATCCATGAAAGACACACCAACACCCAACCCCGCCTGGAAAGGAGAAAGGGAGTGGTGGTGTCCTTTGACAAAACCCGTGGCTACGGGTTCATCCAAGACTATCTGACTGGCAGAGACCTATATGTGAATAGAAGGTCTGTCAAGAGAGACTACCTCCCTTCCTATCAACACAGCCTCCGCGAGGGAGAGGAAGTGGAGTTCACCCCTGCCGAGAGCCTGAGAGGCCCTTATGCCACTGCCGTGACCCGTCCCAAGCGAGTACCTGAGGACTGGGAGGCAGAAGAAGAAGACTACTCTGGCTGCGAGCGGGAACCGGAACGCTCTCCAGAGCCGGCCCATCACGCCTTTCAGGAGCGGAGCTCCTTCATTGGGCCTAACGTCTTCTGGCAGCCAACCGTGTTGGAGAAATGGGTGAGCCCCTATCCTTCCCCCGAGCTGCCTCGTCGGGAGAAGACCATGCAGGAGATGGAGAATTTAAAAGGACTTCAAAATACCTTTAAGAACATCCGGAGGGGTCGGAGACCAGACGCATCGCCAGAACCTGCAGAGGCCGAGTCCGCACCATCGGTGACTGTACCTGCGCCGGCGGTGCCAGCAGATGCCAGCGACTCCGACACAGAGAGCATCGGTGAGCAGATTATCCGGCTGGAGGAGAAGTTGCGGGAGCTGCGCAAGATCACGACCGCCAGGATCCAGACGCCGCCAAAGAAGGACGAGGTAAGGGTGCCTGTCACCACCCGTAGACCACCTTCTGCTGCCACCGCTCCGTCAGTGCCCCAAAGGAGACCCCCGGTTGTTGTGAATAGCTGCGCAGAGCCCACCGGACCGCTTGAGACGGCGGTAACCGCTCCATTCCATCGCACCATTATCATGCCGGGACTGGTACGGTCCACCCAAGGGTTTACCCCTAGGCCCATGGGGCCAATACCTATTAGGGGCCCCTTCACCTTGCAGCTGCCCCATAATGCAGTTATGTGGGCCCATCCTCCTGTAGAGGACTACTACAGGCCGTATTTGCCAGCGGAACCAAGTGGTTATGATATGCCACTGTGAATCAGCCTGCTAGGCCTTTGATTTATTTCACTGAAGAAATATGGTGTTAACCCTTCCAGGACAGGAGTCCTACGTTTCCTGGTCCTTTGTTGCGGCTGCCAGTTCCTCCACGGCTCAGTGGTAGGTGTTGACCACTGAAATCACAAAGTCAACAAGGCCACGTTTGTTTCCAGGACCTCCTGCCTGCTTTTGCTACCCCACGCCAAGTTGTGCCTGTTCCTTAGTTGCACCTTTTACCCTTAACCCCCTTTTCAGGTTGATCAGGGGTATTACAGCACTTGCCTTTGCTGTCCTTTTATTGTGCAACTTCATACTAAGGAACCGTGCCCGGAGACAGACTCAAAAGAACCTGAGCCTCTGAGATTTTTGCTCTTTTAAAGGAAATGTGCCCAGAGATGGACTCCACCGCACGAGAGCCTCTGTGATTTATAGGAAAGTAACCTGGGTACGGACTCATGTTTGTTCTTTGAGCCTCCAAGAACTTTTATACTGTTTTATCTATTGTGCTGTTCTATTATGGACTTATTCATTGTCATGGACTATCCTGGTTATAATGTTACGCTGTGCCAGGTCAGCGCCCCGTTCCATTCACTATCCTGAGGAGAAGAGAACGACGCCCCTTGTCACTACCCTTCACCTTTGCCAATTGGACCTGATGTGAATGTAAATGCAGATGAATTACATGTATGTATGCCTGCATGTCTCTTTTTTTTTGTTTCAGGTAGAGATTCCAGTTGGGCGAGCCCTGATGGAGTACGAGGTCGTACTCAGCTTAAAGCAGTGGGGTATGTAGTGTACGGGGACTGTAATGCCCGTCACTACAAAAGTGTTACTTGGTGTGCTGTCGTCCCTCCTTGGTCATGGGAAGTTGGTATATGTCAGTTTTATAAAATGTCATGTAATGTAATGCTATGTATTTCCCTATTGCTGTGAAACTTGCATGTACAGGCCTGCTAGGGGTGTCATTTCAGCTTCTAGTCACTAGAGGGAGCTAGAGAGCCCTAGTTTATATAAGGCCCAGTCAGGGAAGTGAAGGAGAGACGGAGTCTAGTGTCTGTAGTCTACAGTTGGAGATTAGACAATGTCAGAAACCAGTCCAGGCCTGAAGCCTGCCTTCAGGAGAAGGTCCCCCTCCTGAATTCCCTTATGCAGAAACAGGAATACTGAAGTTAAAGAGCCTGAGGAAGCTGAGAGCGAGACAGAGGCAAAGATCAAAGGAAGCAAGAGGTACTCAAGATAACAGAGGAGGTACTTTATAAAGCTAAAACCAAGGATATACGCCAGAGTTAAGGTATTGGGCCTTGGAGAAGATTTGCTATGTTCCAGGATCAGTCAGAGATAGAGTGCAAGCTCCTGTACTGCAAGTCCTGTGTTTAACACTCTGTAATCACCTTGCTCAATCTGTATTGCCTGCATCAACCGTATTGCCAAATCGACTGTATGCCAAGGAACTGCGATTCCATTATTGTCTCTATGAAACCTACTAAAGTTGGAGTTCTGTTTTAACATCACGGTGCTCCTCATTTATTCCTGCTATCAGCAAACGGCGTGCCACCGTTTAATTGGCACTGGCGTCACGAACATTTTCTTACCATCACCTGCCTATGCAGAGAGTCAGCCGTCTCAGGTTAGTGTCATTGCACTACTACACCCAGAAACTCTATTACACACAACTTGAGTACGCTGCACCTCTCTTTTGGCGTCACGAACAGGATACGCACGCTTTCTAGTGCAAGAAGCGTGAACTTTGTGCCTTATACAGTTGCCCTGTGACCAAAGTGACATATTGCCTGTTTTATTAAAGTGGACTTTGTGGACTGAAAAATATACCCAAAGTGTTCCTAAAACCTCTAAAAAGCGCTGTGCAGTGTTGCGCTACCAAGAGGAAGAAAATCGCCGCATTGGAGTGTAGTTTTGTGGACTTTTTACAATCCTGCTTGCTGTCAGTGAATGGACAGCGTTTTGCTAAAGATGGCTGCTGAGGCTACTGAAATAACTGCTGCGTCATCTTCATCCCGAAAAAGCGGGAAAAATTGGCGCCTTTCTGAGGAAATAGCGGGAAGGAGTTCAAGGTCAGGCGCCACTTGAGTACGCTGCAATAGTGTCCCCCAAAAATAATTGTGCTAAGCTGATACTATGCCAGGGTGCCCCCAAAGTAACAGCGCTCCCCAAAATCCCACCAATAGAAATAATTCTCTGCCAGAGCACACTTAGTAGTAATAATGCCCCTATAGTGCCCTAGTAATCATGTTCCTCATAGCCCCCCAGTAGTAGTAAAGCTCCCCATAATACCCCCTAGTAGTACTAATTTTCCCTATAATATGACAGTACATGAAATACCCCCGCTTACTGCCCGCAGTTGAGCTAATGTCCCCATAATGTATGCCAGTATAAAATACCCCTATATAGTGCCCCAGTAAATGCCCTCATACTGCTCCTCTCCCCCTTCCCCATAGTGTCCCCATAATATGCCAGTAAAAAAAATGCCCCTTAGTGCCCCCAGAAGATGCCCCTATAGTGCTCCTCTCACCCACAATGTGGCAGTAAAAAAATGCCCCTTCTTAGTGCCACCATATGCCCCAATAGTGCTCCACTCCCCCATAGTGCCCCCAAATAATGCCCCATAGTGCCGCTCTCCCCTATAGTGCCTCCCATAATGTGCCAGTAAAAAATGCCCCCTTAGTGCCACCAAATGCCATAGTGCCCCCCATAATGTTCCAATACAAAAGGCCCCCACTTCCCCATAGTGCCCCCAAATAATGCCCCTATAGTAACACCAGATGCCCCATAGTGCTGCTCTCCCCTATAGTGCCCCCCAGAATGTGCCAATAATTAGAAAAGCCCCTTTAGAGCCCCCAGATACCCCCATAGTGCTTCTCTCCCCCATGGTGCCGCCCATAATGTGCCAGTAAGAAATGCCTCCATAGTGCCAGCTCCTCCAATAGTGCCAGCTCCCCTCATAGTGTCAGCCCCCCCATAGTGCCAGCTCCCCCCCATAGTCCCAGCTCCCCCATAGTGCCAGTCCCCCATAGTGCCAGCCCCCCCATAGTGTCAGCCCACCCCCCATAGTGCCAGCCCCCCCATAGTGTCAGCCCCCCCATAGTGCCAGCTCCCCCCTATAGTGCCAGCTCCCCCATAGTGCCAGCCCCCCTATAGTGCCATCCCCCCCTATAGTGCCAGCCCCCCTATAGTGCCAACCCCCCTATAGTGCCAGCTCCCCCATAGTGCCAGCTCCCCCTATAGTGCTAGCTCCCCCATAGTGCCATATCCCCCTCCATAGTGCCAGATCCCCCCCCATAGTGCCAGCTCCCCCCCATAGTGACAGCCCCCCTATAGTGCAAGCCCCCCTATAGTGCCAGATCCCCCCCCCCCATAGTGCCAGATCCCCCCCATAGTGCCAGCCCCCCCTATAGTGCCAGCTCCCCCATAGTGCCAGCTCCCCCTATAGTGCTAGCTCCCCCATAGTGCCATATCCCCCCCATAGTGCCAGCTCCCCCCCATAGTGACAGCCCCCCTATAGTGCAAGCCCCCCCATAGTCCCAGATCCCCCCCCCCCCATAGTGCCAGCCCCCCCCCCCCCCCCCCCGCAAAGAAGAAAAGAGAGCCATAGCTTTTTTATTTTTTGACCGATTGTCTTAGTTAGGGTCTCATGTTTTGAGGGATGAGGTGACGGTTTGATTGGTACTATTTTTAGGGGCATACGCCTTTTTGATCGCTTGGTGTTACAATGTTTGTGATGTAAGGAGGCCACAGAGTGGCAAGGTGACAAAGTGTGGTGGTGGCAGCACTATCAGTAGGCCACAGAGTGGCAAGGTAACATAGTGTGGAGGTGGCAGAAGCATGAGGAGGCCACAGAGTGGCAAGGTGACATAGTGTGGAGGTGCAGCAGCATCAGGAGGCCACATAGTGGCAAGGTGACATATTGTGGAGGTGGCAGCAGCATCAGGAGACCACAGAGTGGCAAGGTGACATAGTGTGGAGGTGGCAGCAGCATCAGGAGGCCACAGAGTGGCAAGGTGACATAGTTACTCCCTTGTCTGTCTGAAATACTGTTAGATCAAATAAACAAATAAAAAGGAAATGAAAACACCCCAAAAAACTCTGTAATTTTCTCACTTCAGCACACAACGGCTAATTAACCTATTTTTTTTTTTTTACCACTTATACACAAAAAGGGTTGTAGTTTTCTCAGTTCACCACACAACGGAAAATACTTTTTTGTGCCACTAATTCACGCCAAAAAGGGCTTTAGGACATATAACTGCAGACTGAGTGGCAAATATATTTTTTCTTTTTCCCCTAATACACGTCACAAAAGGCTTTACCACAAATAACTGGAACGCTGAGCGGCAAATATATTTTTCCTTTTTACGGTAATACACGTCACAGAAGGCTTAACCACAGATAACCGGACCGTTGAGTGGCAAATATATTTTGGTTTGGCGACTAATACACAGCAAAAATGGCTTTAAAACAGATAACTACACCGCTGACCGGCAAAGATATTTTTTCTTTTGACGGTAATACACGCCAGAAAAGGCTTTAAAAGATATACGGTAACTGCACAGCTAAACGGCAAATATATTTTGGTTTTCTCACTAATACACAGCAAAAATGGCTTTAGAACAGATAACAGCACCGCTGAGCGCCAAATATATTTTTGTTTTGCCACTAATACATAGTAACATAGTACATAGTAGTAACATAGTACATAAGGCCGAAAAAAGACATTTGTCCATCCAGTTCGGCCTGTTATCCTGCAAGTTGATCCAGAGGAAGGCAAAAAAACCCTGTGAGGTAGAAGCCAATTTTCCTCACTTTAGGGGATTAAAAATTCCTTCCCGACTCCAATCAGGCAATCAGAATAACTCCCTGGATCAGCGACCCCTCTCTAATAGCTATAGCCTGTAATATTATTACACTCCAGAAATACATCCAGGCCCCTCTTGAATTCCTTTATTGTACTCACCATCACCACCTCCTCAGGCAGAGAGCTCCATAGTCTCACTGCTCTTACCGTAAAGAATCCTCTTCTATGTTTGTGTACAAACCTTCTTTCCTCCAGACGCAGAGGATGTCCCCTCGTCACAGTCACAGTCCTGGGGATAAATAGATGATGGGATAGATCTCTGTACTGACCCCTGATATATACATAGTAATTAGATCTCCCCTCAGTCGTCTTTTTTCTAACGTGAATAACCCTAATTTTGATAATCTTTCAGGGTACTGTAGTTGCCCCATTCCAGTTATTACTTTAGTTGCCCTCCTCTGGACCCTCTCAAGCTCTGCTATGTCTGCCTTGTTTACTGGAGCCCAGAACTGTACACAGTACTCCATGTGTGGTCTGACTAGCGATTTGTAAAGTGGTAGGACTATGTTCTCATCACGGGCATCTATGCCCCTTCTGATACAACCCATTATCTTATTGGCCTTGGCAGCAGCTGCCTGACACTGTTTTTTGCAGCTTAGTTTGCTGTTTATTAAAATTCCTAGATCCTTTTCCATGTCAGTATTACCGAGTGTTTTACCATTTAGTATGTACGGGCTGTAATTTTAGCACTTCACCACTCAACAGCTAATAAGCCCTTTTCTTCCCACTAATAAAAGCCAAAAAATGCTTTAGAACATATAACTGCACCGCACAAGGGCAAATAAGATGTAGAAATATTTCCTTGTAATAAACCCTGTTAATGCCTGTATCAAACAGCACTTGCACCCTAATAAGAACGGTTTACTGGAATGACAGAGCTGTATAATGGCAATTTGGATTCCCAGTCAGTGCAGCAAAGTGTAATAGGATTGTTCCTATTACCCAGGCTGAAACCCTTTTCAACATAAAAGCTGTGGAATGACTCTACCCTATCCTTTCCCTATACCTTGAATTATCTTTCCCTGCACTGGTAAATCGCTTTTCTATGCACAATTAAATAGTTTTTTCTAGCACTGTCCCTAGCTCCTGCTGACGTCTCTCCCTGCACTCAGTACACTGGTAAATGGCAGAATCTAAGATGGCTGCCGCTATTTATAGGGCTATGACATCACAGGGCTGGCTGGCTGCAGATTGGCTGCATGCACGCATGTCAATCTGGGAGATCCCGCCTAACCAGAGTTCCTTTCTCCATGTCCTCACACTTGCAGTAGCCATTTTAGGAAAAATGCGATTTGTTACCCCAAAGAGTGAGGAAATTCGGCTTTGGTGCAAATTGAATTTTTCCTGAAATTCGGGTCGAATTCCACTTCGATTCGCTCATTTCTAGTTTTAATGTTGACAAAAAGGAAACCATGTATTTATTAACAGGATAAAATGTGTACAAAGTATGCCACAGCTTTCAGCGAGCAGATGCCTGCACCCCATGTCTGACCAGGAGATCCCTCTCCACCCCCTACAGAGTCACCCACCTCCCACTAGATCCATTTCCACAAGCAGCAGAAGCTGCTTTTCCATGTACTGTGCCAGGCTGGAGCAAAATAACAAGTTAAGACATACCGCCTAAACAGCCAGGTACAGTCCTGCCTTTTCCCTGTGCATACCGTGTTCGCTGACCCCATGGACTTCTGGCAGGCAGATTGGAATAGAGGCTGGGACTGTCCCAGTTTACTAACGGTGTAATGTCTTATCCAGCCTCTAGTGTAGTTTCATAGATGGTGGCGTCATCACACCCAAACGGACAAAGTTGTCCTCTGACAGTATATAAAACATAACTTTTGTCAAAATAAATGTGGGTTGGTTTCGGCTGAGGCCAATGAATAGATACGCCATTGCTGATGGTGGCTACTTATTGCCAGCCCCATCATACTGTTTCCGCATCCACACTGTACTGCTGCAGCTCCAAAAAATAAAAGGGGGAATTTTTCCAGAAATGTTGAACTTTAGAACAAGCCACTCTTTCTTCTGACAATTAACACTTGTGTGTGTATAAACACGATCAGACATTCTGCCCCTGTTAACGCATAATTTTTTGAAAGCTTGTGCAAAGCAAGCCGCTGTTTCTTCTGACTTTAGCATATGTTTGTGTAAACAGAGGAAAGGATCTTCACCTTGTTAAGGCATCGTTTTTGGATTCTTGGTCCCAACAAGCCACAGTTTTTGCTGAGAACACTGTGTGTGTTTAAACATTATCTACCCCCGATAAGGGACAATTTTTGGAAGCTTTTGTAGTGGTCGGGTTTGGCGTAGTCCCAACGCTATGCTAGGTCCCCTGCACACCATCGAGGAGTCACTACGTGTTGGTGCTCTCTGGAAGGGATTGTAAGGCGTGGAGCATCCCAATGGCATATAAGTCCAGAGAGTCAGGGTCCGCAGTAAACCAGTGTGCTTCTTTACTGGAGGAACTCAGGTGCAAAACAATACAGACGAGACATAGGGCTGGCAGAAGGGTTTGATACTGAGGAAAGGCCTGGTTTAGCTGCCCCTGTCTCTCTGAGAAGTCTGGCACCCTGGTCAAAGGCTGGTGATCCAGGGTCTGTGGCAGAGTGTCCCTGTCTCAGCGTCTACTTCTGGTCGCTCAATAGTCTGGCAGATTCTCCTCTTCTAAGCACTGTTCCTTAACTGCAGAACACTAGACCGCTCACCTTATATACAGTTTCTGGCTAAACTAGAACCTTTTAGTGGGAGGGGTGACGTAGAGAAACTCATCACAAACAAACACAATGTTACAACTCCTGTCTTTTATAGACTTGCATAAGAGCTTAAAGGATACTCAATAGAAATGATATAGCAGTTTTTCCCAGACAAAAACAGGTTTTCAGACATAATAAAATAACTTTTTGGAAAATTAACAGCTTCTTATTATTAGCTAGAAAGACCCAAAAGCCTCCCAGTATTCATTAACACTTTCCACAGTGCTGTACAAACACAGTGCAACTGAAAAGGATATATGTTACAGCAAACATATAAAATGCAGTTACACAGTATTAAACAGTAAGTCAATGCAAGTTAACCCTTTAAAGTGAAAAAAAAATGAAGCGTTGATGACTTTGTATAGGGGAACAGGGGCAAATGTCCACAAATTTTCAGACTTCAAAGTTCCCCTACTTAAGGGCATTACACTTTCTAATATTAAAAAGCATATCAAATGAAATACCGCAGTGTGTTTTTAAATACGCTGTTTGTTAACTCTGTCAACAATTCATTTACCCATAGCTATGTACATTATTGCATTGTACTCATTTTGAGCTAGAAATTATTTTTAACTCTTTGTGACAGAACAGCTCAATATTTTTAATAAAGGCCAATTGAAAGGTGATTTTTAGCCAAAAATAAGTAACATGCCATCATAAAAAATGAATAGCCTCCAAAGGCTAAATGAATAAAATACAAGTTATGCTGACTTTTCCCATACAACTATATATCAATCTGCCCTTGTCTCTCTAAAACACTGCCTAAAATTTTTGCTGGGATTGGGATTAATAGCACCATTTTTATTTTTGTAGATGACACTAAGCTGTGTAGAACTGTGCAGTCTATGGAAGATATCCATAAATTACAAGCTGACTTGAATACTCTGAGTGATTTGGCATGAACTCGGCAAATGAGGTTCAATATGGATAAATGTAAAGTTATGCATCTTGGTAGTAATAATCTCTGTGCTTCATATGTCCTAGGTGATGTAACACTGGGAGAGTCACTTATAGAGAAGGATTTGGATGTCCTTGTAGTCCTTGTAGATGGTAGATTAAATAACAGCATGCAATGTCAATCAGCTGCTTCTAAGGCTATCAGGATATTGTCATGCATTAACCCCTTTTTGACCAGCGCCGTAATAGTACGGTGCAGCGGGACGTGACTTGCCGCCCAGCGCCGTACTATTATGGCCTGCTGATCGGGCGGGTGCAGGAGCTGCGCCCGCCTGATCAGCTGCAGGTGACTTGATGGTCCCGTTAGCCGGACCCCTGCTGTATGTGGCGGCATCTGTGAAAACACTGATTCCGGGACATTAACCCCTTCTATGCTGCGGTTTGCTGTGGGTGAGGGAGCCGATGGAGGGGACCTGATGGATGAGAAGACAGCCCGATGCTGTGCATAGGCTGCCCAATGCCTTGCACGGCATCGGGACCTGCCTTCTAAGGGTGGCCAGAAGATCCAGAGGGTATCAGACCCCCGAAAGTTAAAGTCAGAAATAAAGTTTAAAAAAAAAATGTAAAACAGTGTTATTAATAAAAAAAATTATTTGTATACCAGAAGAGGAATAACAGTAAAAAATATGAGAAGATCTGGGGACGGTGGAGGCAATACCACAATATGGTAGATTAATGGTGTTTAAGTAGATAATGAAATTCGCATCGCCCCGGCTTTACTTATGTTTTTTATTCATGTTCTTAAAGACCGCACGCGGGATGTATGGGTGTTATTGTTCACCGGGGGGACTTGAGGGCTGGATGCTGTAAGAAGGAGTGGGGTGTAGTCTATTGGGCGGAGGGGTGGTATATATGCTTTGCTATGCTGCCGTGGAATGTACTGATGTATTCGAAATACTGACATATGATTTGTGCTTAAGGAATAGATATTGGATGTCTAGCTGTACTGTATAATTATTGCATTTCAATACCGAACTCTTTTTGGAGAGGAATTTTGGAAATGTTTTCCTTGGATCTAGGTCGCTTGGGTATGGGGAGGGGGAGAGGGGGGATGCTCTGTTTGTTTTATAAAATGTTTTGAAACAATCTGATTTAAAAAAAAAAAAAGAAAAATTAAGTTTTAAGTGAAAAAAGAAAAATGCCCCTTTTCCCCTGATTTTATAATAAAAAATTGAAAAAAAACACACACATATTAGGTATCGCCGCGTCTGTAACGACCGGCTCTATAAATATATCACATGATCCACCCCGTCAGATAAACACCGTAAAAAAAAAAAAAGAAAACTGTATAAAAAAAGCAATTTTTGTCACCTTACATCACAAAAATTGCACCACCAAGCGATCAAAAAGGCGTATACCCCCAAAAAATTACCAATCAAATCATCACCTCATCCCGCAAAAAATGAGAGCCTACCTAAGACAATCGGTCAAAAAATAAAAAAGCTATCACTCTCAGACAATAGAGACACTACATATTAGGTATTTCCATGTCCGTGACAACCTGCTTTATAAAAATAGCACATGAACTTATCCCTCAGATGAATACCGTAAAAAAAAAAAAACAGCGCCAAAAAAGCCATTTTTTGTCACCTTACATCACAAACATTGCTACACCAAACGATTAAAAAGGCGTATGACCCCAAAATAGTACTAATAAAACCATCACCTCATCCCACAAAAAAGGAGACCCTATCTAAGACAATCGGTCAAAAAATATAAAAAGCTATGGCTCTCAGACTATGGATACACTAAAGGCAAAAAAAATATACAATGCAACAGCACTCTGTAAACCAAATAAAGTCCAATAATGCCAAAATAATAGAAAGTATTCTGGTGCAAATGCTACACTAATAAATTTGAGATGCTTGGCAAATCATTTTGTACAAAATTATTTGGGCCCATCTGCCAAACGTCCAGGCGATCTCAGTAAGACGGGAACCTAACACTAAATACCACATTTACTGGTGCCATACTGGCCTCCATTACATTCAGGGAATGCAGGTTCCACATGCATGCCCAGCCCACATTATATTATGCCTCTTATGGTGCCAAAATGGCCTATATTCTGGGGATGCAGGCATTCATGGAGGCCATTATAGCAACCGATGACGCATGTTTGGCTCATGTGTAGTCAGAGAGAGCTGAGCATAGGAAGAGACAGAGAGTGTAGGGAGTGTAATTGGATATTTTTTTGGTACCAAAATGTTTCAGAGACCCAAAAGTCCTTGTAAGGACTATTGTGTGTGACAGCAGCAATATATATTTTTACCGTGTAATAGGCAGCTGTGGACAGTTAAATTATTCGCGCCACATCTCCTGTTTAACGTGTGCGCATCCCTAAAATATCGGTGACATCCAGTGGAATTTTTCCATAGACTGTGTCCGCTGCAGACAGTTAAATTATGAGCACCACATCTCCTGTTTAAAGTGTGCACATCCCTAAAATATCAGTTACATTGCAGCACGCCAGACCTGCAGGGTATTGCAAAGTGAGGTCACGGTTATGGGCAATCGAGGGTTACTCACTGTTCATAGGAGAACCCTGGGCAGGCATGCGACAGTGAAGGAGAGGCTTGTGTTTGTAGAGACCAGGCCTGATGGTGGATGGGGTGCCCTGGATGTTGCAGGTGTTTTGAGTGCCTGAGGCAAGGTCCTTTTAAGAATCGTGACGCCAGTGCCTGTAATGGTGGCACACCGATTTATAGCAGTAATAAGTGAGGTACACAGGTGGTATAGTGAACCAAACTTTGCTTTACTTATAACAGTCCAACTTTGTACAACAAGATGGTAATGCAGTCCCTTATATCAAGTGCTTCACAAGGAGGCTTATTTCAAATACTGGCAGGTATAATTCTGTGCAAGATACTCAGAGGGTAATCAACAACACACTCAGAATCAGGTTTTACCTTTTCCTCAGAAATAGTGTACACTGTTCTTTAGAACTCCTGTCTGGTTTCTATCCCAAGGCCCGGATGCCTAAATGCTGGCTTTTATCCTTGGCAAATAATCTTCCTCCCGTATTTATCCTTGCATTAAGTTAATGACTCCTCTGCCCATCAGCTTACTTATCTTAGCTGGTTGCACTGTCTCTGCTTGGCTTGAGGATAACTGCAGGTTTCTCCCAGGAGGTAACTCTTCTCATGGGGTAAATCTTCTGAGCTAACTGAGGCTCATTATACACAGGTAGGCTATAATCCTTCACTAGCCTCCTGGTAGCAACTAGAAGCCTGGACTATCTAGCTGCATGTCAGAAGGAGGCCCTCAGCATATCTCTGGCTGGTGCCTTCTCACTTCTGTCTCCACAGACTCCTGACTACAGACTAACTCCTCCCTGTCTGGGCCTGAACATTTATACTAGGGGCTCCCTATCTCCCTCTAGTGTCTAGGATGCCTAACTACACCCTAATAGGCCTGCTGTACATATCACAGGGAAAACAATACATACATAAGCATATAGAAAATACATTAAAATGGATGGATAAATATACTGCCACTGTCCCTCAGGAGTAGGAGTACCACGTGGCCCAATTAACCCTTGTGTAGTGCCCACCCCTACCTAGTGGAACACTACAACATCCACTGCACTTTTTTCGTAGACAGTGTCTGCAGCGGACATTTAAATTATCTGCTCCACATCTCCTGTTTAAAGTGTGTGCATCCCTAAAATATCAGTGACATCCAGTGTACCTTTTTCCGTATACACATTGTGATTAGGAAACATTTTACAAAGGTATTTGTGATTAGGAAACATTATACAGGATAGGTACTATCCTGTATAATGTTTCCTAATCACAAATACCTTTGTAAAAATTTTTGTGCATACACTTCCAAATCCTATGTGTGACATACTTTTAAGCATATATCACATTTCAAATGAAGAAGGCGTACAGTAAGGGACGGCGATGTGGCCATGATGCTGATGGTGCACGCAGAGGCTGTGGTCCTGGGCGCGGAGAAACTGTCTGCTGCCAGAGCACAAGAAAAACAATCATCCACGATACCTAGCTTCATGTCCCAGTCTGCAGGGTGGCGCAGGACACCACTCTTGAATAATGATGAGCGGCAGGGGCAATATTCGAATTTGCGATATTTCGTGAATATTTGGTATATTATTCGTCATATATTCGCGAATTTGCAAATTCGCGAATTCGAGATTATTTTCTTGATCGCAATCGGCAATGTAGTATTCGCGTAATACGCGCAAAATACAGGAGTGGGTCACTATAGCTACATTTTTTAAGCTGCTAGAAGTTTCCTAAGACTGGAGAAAATGGTTGGCAAGGCAGAACATTACAATAGCTTTATATGCAGATAGAGTGCTCCAATATATTTGCGATTGCGAAATCAGCACTAATGATGCAAATATTTTGGCGTAATACGTACAGCTTCACATTTTAACAGGTCTGACTACTTATTAGTGATTGGTGCACTAAGTATTGTTGCGAACTTGCGACTTTACAGAACTATGTATGTATGTACTGTATGTATGTAGCATACATACATACATACATACAGCACTATGTATTTAGCATGTATGTATGGACAGCAGAACCTATAAGCTACACTATATCACTATCTAACCTACACTGACTATCTCCCACTAACTATCTGTATTATATATATGCAGCGTCCCACTCAGGACACGTGGGAACTGCAAAATAGCTTTAAAACTACATTATCATATTGCATGTTATTTTGTACTACAACACTTGTTGTATCCCTGTTCATAGGCTGGTCTGGTGTAATTTATACATCCCACCACTAGATGGGGATGGCACTTAGGTCATATAAATACCTAGGTCAGGTCTAGTGAGACAGTTCAGTGGTTGTTGATAGTAGTCAGTCTGCTGAGTTTGAGAGAGTGCAGATCTAGCACTTCTGCTCAGAAGAAAGTTTAGTCCAGGAAGGGACAAAAGAAAGAAAGGACTTAAAAATCCACAGGATAAAAGCCACCAACCAGCATAAAAGACCTTTGGGTATCCAGGTGAAGGACACCATAGCCATAGGCAACCTCATCAAATAACTCTGGTTTACTAGGGACCTGACGCAAAGTCACCTACCAGAACTACTGATACAGAACCTTCAAGCTAAGCTAAACCCAGCCAAACCTATTAACAGTGGATCAGCAGGATTCCTTTAAATTGCAAAGGACTGTATTCTGTTTGATGTACATGCTGCAACTGGAACCAACATCAGTAAAAGCTGTGAGTTGTATCCTACCACTGTCTACTTCATTCTTACCATTGGTTGTACCACCATTAACGGTACTGGCGTCACAACAAATACCATCAAGGGACTCAGCTGCAACAAGCACCCTAAGCACCCCTGACACCAAGGGCACCTCAACCTCCATCTTGGCTGATGCTTCCCTACCACAGAGCGTGCCCCAGAGGATTTTGTGCTGTCTTCCTCAACACTGTGGTGCCAGCCCAGGGAGGCTTTCTGCTAATCGTGAGTAAACCAATGAACTGTGTGTTATTGTTTGGCCCCTCATCGGCCCACTGTGCACCTCACGTGTTGCCCCTGCGGTTCTGGCTGGCTGCATATATATAAGCTAACTAACTAACTATCTAATGTAATGACACATGAAAGCAGAGAGCACAGCAATAACACTGCTGTCTCTCTCAGATCTGCAAAATACTGCATACAAGGGCTGCTGGGGAGGTTCTTATAGAGTAAGGGGTAGGCAACTTTCATATTGGTTGCTAGGGATGTTACTAAGCTCAGACAAAGACATTGCAAACTTCTCATTGGCCCACAAGCAAGAAGGGAGGTTACTGATGAAAAAAAATCTAGAATATTCGAAATTACAAATATATATCACTGTATTCTAAATATTCGCAAATTCTCGAAGTGCCGATATTCGCGATTAATATTTGCTATTTGAATATTCGCGCCCAAAACTACTCTTGAAGTCAGACCAGTGCGACCAGGTGGTCGGTTGGATTGCAGCAGATAATGCTTCCAGTTGGTTAAGCACCACCCTGTCTTCTACCAAGTCCAGACTCAGTAGCCAGGAGTCTGGTCAACACAATCCTCACCCTGATCCTCCTTCCTCCCACCATGTACAGTCTGGCCAAACAAGTGATCCCACACTCGGATATTCCGGGGACCTCTTTTCATCGCCATTACTTGATTTGGCTCTCTTGCCAAGCACGCTTGAAGAGGGACATGAGATCTTGTGCCCTGATTACCAACCTCGAGAGCATCCACAGTCACAAGAACATGACGGTGGGGAACGGCAATTAGTGTTTAATGAGGTGGATGATGATTAGGCAGAGTTGCCAATGAGTCGACCGCATGAATAAAACTACACAAAGAAATACCATACAGTGGTCGCACCTCAAAAATACAATTTATTGAAATATAAAAGTTAAAAACAACGTTTACATGGGGCAAACCCCAAGGATGGTACAGTGGAAGTATGACAGTATATATATGTGTGTGGTAATGTACCACAGAGAGAGCAGTGCATGAACGGATAAACAATCAAAGCCCTGCAAAAAAAACTCCCTCAATCCTGTAGTGGTAACACAAACATGATGGTAACACACAGAGCATACAAAACCCATCCAAGAGGAATGCACTTAAGCCTGACGCGTATCGCTAGTGCCTGGACTAGCTTCCTCAGAGGTCCATATATATACTTCCACTGTACCATCCTTGGGGTTTGCCCCATGTAAACGTTGTTTTTAACTTTTATATTTCAATAAATTGTATTTTTGAGGTGCGGCCACTGTATGGTATTTCTTTGTCTAGTTTTATTCATGTTTGCTACATATACCAGGCCAGCACTCTGTTTCATTACTATTGGTGTGCCCCCCGTGTCTTAGTAATTGTAAATGAGTCGACCGCAATTACTGTCTTAAGAGGTTGATGAAGAGGATGAGACACAGTTGTCAATCACTGAGGTTGTGGTTAGGTCAACAAATCAGGAGAAAGATCAGAGTGAGGAAGTGGAAGAGTAGGCGGTGGACGATGAGGTCACTGACCCAACCTGGGAAGGTGGAAAGCCGAGCGAGGACAGCAATACACGGTCGGAGGGATCTGCAGCACCACAACAGGCTAGAAGAGGCAGTGGCGTGGCAAAAAGGAGAAGGCGGACCTCACCAAACAGGCACGCAAATGTTCCACGGAGCACCCCCTTACAGAAATCTCCCTTGCCAAGGGGTAGATGTTCCTCAGTATGGTGCTTTCTTGAGTAAAGTGCAGATGACAAAAGAATAGTAGTTTGCAACCTGTGCCATACCAAAATGAGCCAGGGTGTGAACACTAGCAACCTTACCACCACCAGCATGATCCGCCACATGGCATCCAAGCACCGTAATAAGTGGGACGAATGCCTGGGTCCACAATCTGTGTCTGCGGGTCTTACCACTGCCTCCTCTTCCCCTATGTTACGTGCTGGCCAATCCCCTGTCGAAGGCGCAGTTCCGGATGCCTCCCGCCCTGCACCTGGACTTTCGCAAGCATCATCATCGACCACATCCACTTCTGTGTTCCAGCGCAGAGTCCAAATGTCCTTACCCCAGACCTTTGAGCACAAGCAAAAATACCCAGCCATCCACCCACAGGCCATAGCACTAAATGCGCAGCTTTCCAAATGACTGGCCCTGGAAATGTTGCGATTTAGGCTTGTGGATGTCGGCGGCTGTCCCGCGTTACACAGTTCCCAGCCGCCACTATTTTTCAAGGTGTGCCGTGGCTGCCTTACACCAACGTGTCCCGTAACATCACACGTGCCCTGACCAACGCACTTACTGGGAAGGTCCACTTAACCACGGACACATGGACAAGTGCATTCGGCCAGGGACGCTACATTTCCCTGGCGGCAGACTGGGTGAATGTTGTGGAGGCCAGTAGCGAGTCGTACCCTGGGATGACACAGGTGCTACCGACGCCAAAGATTGCGGGCCCTACATCGATCAGGGTTTCCGCCAGCACCTACGTTAGTGGCTCCAAACCCCACTTATCCCCTCTGTCTCCTCCTCCACTTCCACCTTCGATTTATCCGCCTGCAGCACCAGTCTGTTATCAGTCAATAGCTGGAAGCAGTGTAGCACTGCAGCGGGGAAGCGGCAACAGGCCGCCTGAAGCTGATATGCTTAGGGGACAAACAGCAGACCGCCGCAGAGCTGTGGAGGGGAATACGAGACCAGACTGAGCTGTGGCTCTTGCCACTCAACCTACAACCAGACATGGTTGTGTCTGATAATGGTTGTAACTTGGTAGTGGCTTTGGAGCTTGGCAAGCTTAGACACATCCTATGCCTAGCCCACGTGCTCAACTTGTTGTTCAGCGGTTTCTCAAAACCTACCCCAATTTGCCTGCACATTTCCGCAAGTTATCGACAGCTTTAGCCGGTCTGTCAACGCTGCAGCAGCACTTGAAATTGCCAGCTCACTGGCTGTTGTGCGACGTGAGCACGCGCTGGAACTCCACGTTCCACATGTTGGCCAGGCTTTGTGAGCAGTAGTGGAATACCAGCTGTAACATGGTCGTCACCTTTCCAGTCAGCTTCCGCTATTCACAAGCGAGGAGTAGAGATGTCGCAAACATAAAATTTTCAGTTTGCGAACGGCGAACGCGAATTTCCTCAAATGTTCGCGAACGGGCGAACCAGGCGAACCGCCATAGACTTCAATAGGCAGGCAAATTTTAAAATTCACAGGGACTCTTTCTAGCCACAGTAGTGATGGAAAATTTGTTTCAAGGGGACTAACACCTGGACTGTGGCATGCCGGAGGGGGATCCATGGCAAAACTCCCATGGAAAATTACATAGTTGACGCAGAGTTGGGTTTTAATCCATAAAGGGCATAAATCCTAATTTTTTTTGAACAACAAGGTTTAAAACATCCAGTGTGTGTATACGATCAGGTATGATGTTGTATCGATCAGGTAGTGTAAGGGTTACGCCCGCTTCACAGACATTGACAGACCAAACTCCCCTTTCAATGCACCGCAAACAACCGCAAACAGTCCATTTGCCCAACCGCAAACTCCCCATTTGCACAAGGTTGGATACCAAGCTAGCCATGTCCCGTTGATGTCATTGAAGGTTTCTTCCTCCACCCAGCCACATACAACACCAAGGGTCCCCGAAAGGTGAATTGAATAGATTTTTCGAACGGGGAGATGGTTAAAAAAACGCTGGCTCCCTCCCCTTTGTTTGAATCCACGGTCACTGCGTCTGCGCCGTGCAATTTACTCTCACACCCGATATGAGTGGTATTTTCTGTAGTTCTCTTCTCATCAGTTTAATCCCTGTTACGTCCCCAATCTGGGGTCCATTTATTAAATTGATTTTTCGAACGGGGAGATGGTTAAAAAAACGCTGGCTCCCTCCCCTTTGTTTGAATCCACGGTCCGTTCCGTGCTTCCATTCCGCACTATTCCGCATCTTGGGATTTGCGGACCCATTGAAGTGAATAGGTCCGCATCCGTGATGCGGAATGCACACGGAACGGAATGGTGCCCTTGTGTTGCGGATCCACAAATGCGGTCCAAAATATGGCAACGGGAAGCACACTTTCATGTGCAGGAGGCCTAAATGTGCTGTTTGTAATGTACTGAATACACTGTATTCCCAGTGGCGCACCTACAGGGGGAATCCAGCGGGTCTGGACCCCCCCTAGAACAACCAGACATTTTTTTTTTTATCCCTCAGGGCCGCACCGCCGATCACCATTGTGGAAGCGCTCATCTCCATATCCATCCTGTGCTGCGGCAGGGGAGGGAGAGGTGTGCCCCTCCCCTGTTCTTCTGATAGGCCGCAGGCACTAATACCTGCAGCCTATCAGAGGCCGGCTCAGGCGGCGCGATGACGTCATGATCGCGCCGCCTGAGCCGGGCAGCACACAGCAGGGACACAGGCCAAAAGAGCCTGCATCACATCGCTGCTGATGGAGGTAAGTATCAGTGTTTTCTATTTTTTTTTCTTCTTTTTTTTTTTTTTCGAGGGGGGGGGGGGCTGGCACTATGGGGGCATCTGACAATTCTTACAGCCCAATTTTTATTGGGGGTGGCACTCTGGGGGCATTTCTTACTGGCACATTATGGGGGGGCCACCATGGGGGAAAGGAGCACTATGGGGGGCATCTGGGGGCTCTAAAGGGGCTTTTTTTTTATTGACACATTATGGGAGGCACTATAGGAGAAAACGGCACTATGGGGCATCTGGGGGCACTATAGGGGCATTATTTGGGGGCACTATGGGGGAAGTGGGGGTTCTAAAGGGGACTTTTTTTCTTATTGGCACATTATGGGGGGCATTATGGCATCTGGTGGCACTAAGGAGGCATTTTTTACTGGCACATTATGGGGGGGGGCACCATGGGGGAGAGGAGCACTATGGGGGCATCTTGGGGGTCTAAAGGGGCTTTTTTTATTGACACATTATGGGGGGCACTATAGGGGAGAACGGCACTATGGGGCATCTGATGGCACTATGGGGGCATTATTTGGGGGCACTATGGGGGCATTATTTGGGGGCACTATGGGGAAGTGGGGGCTCTAAAGGGGCCTTTTTTCTTATTGGCACATTATGGGGGGCATTATGGCATCTGGTGGCACTAAGGGGGCATTTTTTACTGGCACTATAGGGGAGAGCGGCACTATGGGGCATTATTTGGGGGCACTATGGGGGAGTGGAGCACTATTGGGGCATATGGTGGCACTTAGAAGGGGCATTTTTTACTGGCATATTATGGGGGACACTATGGGAAAGGGCGAGAGGAGCACTATGAGGGCATTTACTGGGGCACTATATAGGGGTATTTTATACTGGCATACATTATGGGGACATTCGCTCAACTGCGGGTACTAAGCGGGGGTATTTCATGTACTGTCATATTATAGGGAGAATTATTACTACTAGGGGGTATTAGCTTTACTACTACTGGGGGTCTATGAGGAACATGATTACTAGTATGGGTACTATAGGGGCATTATTACTACTAAGTGAGCTCTGGCAGAGAATTATTTATATTGGTGGGATTTTAGGGAGCACTGTTACTTCGGGGGGCACCCTGGCACAGTATCAGCTTAGCACAATAATTTTTGGGGGACATTATCTTTATACTATTAGTGTCTGGGCGCAGTTATTTTTTAAAGCACTGTGTGCAAATAATTGTTGAAGGGGGCACTATCTGTGTGGTAACAGTATTCCCAGGGGGACTTTCTCTGCAGTATAGTATTGGGGTGGCAGGAAATGGTGTTCAGAAGATGATGGAAATGTGGGAAACTAATGTCTGTTTGTTAATCTCTGCAGAGACGGGAGATGGCTGAAAAATCATCATGGCGGTCTGGTCTGAATGGAGAAGATAAAGAAAGAGAACATCTACAACAAAGGTGACATCACTGGATGTAAGAGGTATGGGCCGCTATGTAGGAGAGGAGATTTGCAGAAGGAGGATTCAGAGCTGGGTGAGGATGGCCAAAGGGGGACAACAGGCCACGGGCGGGTGACAGATGGTGGGGGGGAACCACAAGCCTTGAGCAGGATCTGGGGAGGGAGGAGAGCGGAGGAGCTTCCTGGCTGTAGCTTGTTGTATAAGCAGGCAGTGCAGCCAGGACAGACCCTCCCCTCTCCGTATGATATGTAGAGACAGGCCTCAAATATAGAATTTCAGCTGTACAGTGTTTGTTGGGCGTGGCCTATTATATGTAGGAGGGGCTTTTAATAATGGGCGGGGCTAAAGAAAATTGCGCGCGCCACATTATTCCATTCCTACAGAGCTTTTAGAAATGGCCAAGTAAAAGATTCAGCGCAACACACTACAGCCCCCCCCCCCCGCACTACACATGCCACATTTCTTTGCCTTTCGGAGCCCCCCTAGACAAAATTCCTGGGTGCTCCCCTGTGTATTCCCATGCACCCCTTCCACCACAAACATGGCTATATGGTTGAATCTTCCTTTTCTCATCCTCCTTCTCCTATTTCATCATATCAACACATGCTTATTCGTCTCATATAATGCCCTCGCATATATTCCTTTTGCATATAATGTTTTACAGGGTCAGCTCAGCTGCAGGCCCTCGCATATTATGTTTTACAGGGTCAGCTCACCAGCAGGCCCTCACATATAATTTTTTAGAGGGTCAGCTCACCAGCAGGCCCTTGCATATAATGTTTTACAGGGTCAGCTCACTAGCAGGCACTAGCATATAATTTTTTAGAGACTCAGCTAACCAGCAGGACCTTGCATATAATGTTTTACAGGTTCAGCTCACCAGCAGTCCCTCGCATATAATTTTTTAGAGGGTCAGCTCACCAGCAGGCCCTTGAATATAATGTTTTACAGGGTCAGCTCACTAGAAGGCGCTTGCATATAATTTTTTAGAGCGTGAGCTCACCAGCAGGCCTTCGCATATAATGTTTTACAGGGTCAGCTCACCAGCAGGCCTTCACCTACAATCTTTTACAGGGTCAGCTCACCTGAAGGCCCTCGCATATAATGTTTTAGAGGGTCAGCTCACCTGCAGGACCTCACCTTCAACCTTTTAGAGGGTCAGCTCAACAGCAGGCCCTTGCATATAATTTTTTACAGGGTCAGCTCACCAGAAGGCCCTCGGATATAATTTTTTGCAGGGTCATCTCACCAGCAGACCTTCACCTACAATCTTTTACAGGATCAGCTCACCAGCAGGCCCGCACCTAAAAGCTTTTACATGGTCAGCTCACCTACAGGCCTGCACCTAAAATCTTTTACAGGGTCAGATCACCTGCAGGCTCTCACCTAATTATACCTAATAGGTAATTTGCGCGCATGCTGCCTTGCTTGGATGTGGTAGCCATAGCTGTTTCTCAGGCTCCCTCTCTGGAATCGAACCCTGATTCCCCGTTACCCGTAGTCACCATGGTTTGCGCTGACAATAACATTGAAAGTTGATAGGCCAGACATCTGAATGGATCGTCGCCGCCACGGGGACGTGCGATCGGCCCCAGGTTATCTAGAGTCACCAAAGCGGCATCAGGCCGTCACCCATAATGTTTTAGATGGTCAGATCAGCAGGCCCTTGCTCCAAATGTTTTTGACGGTCACCAGCAGGCCATCAATATTAATTTTTCAAGGCTATGTATGATGCCCTCCTTTATGTGTATCAAAGGGTGTATTGTAGTGCTGGTTCCTTGTAATTATTGGCAGCCCTTTCACTTAGTGCATAGGCTTTATGAGTGTAGGAGTCCCACTACATGAACAATTGTACCACAATATGAATGAGGCCCTCCTTTATGGGATATACAGTACAGGTTGTACCTCTTCCTTGTAATTTCTGGCAGCACTTGCACTTTATATACAAGTAAATATACAGGAAAGAATGTTTCCTAAAAAATTTTCATCTAAAATCGATTTTATCTTCGGTTTTGTGCACATTATTGTCAGTCTGTAAAAGTGATATACTAATCGGACAATATCGTTCCCAGCAGCAACCTGGGAGTCCAAGATGCAGCCAGACATCCTCCCCATGCTGTTCCCAAACCATTTCGGTGGTGTTTCCATCAATTTCTGACCTTTTCCTATGAACCAGGCACCTTCCCCTCTTCAGAGCAGCACTATGGTGCTCGATCAACACTAATTAAAATCGAAAATCTGCCCAAAAAAGTGAAATTTTAAAATGTCATCTCTATTTTCCTTTAATTCTTGTGGAATTCTTGTGGAACACCTAAAGGGTTAACAAAGTTTGTAAAATCAGTTTTGAGTAGCTTGAGGGGTATAGTTTCTACAATAGGGTCATTTATGGGGGGTTTCTTCCACTATGTAAGTCCCACAAAGTGACTTCAGACCTGAACTGGTCCTTAAAAAGTGGGTTTTGGAAATTTTCTTAAAAATGTTATGAATTGCTTCTAAAATTCTAAGCCTTCTAACGTCCTAAAAAAATAAAAGACATTTACAAAATGATGCCAACATAAAGTAGATATATGGGGAATGTTAAGTAATATAGATTTTATGAGGTATCACTTTCTGTTTCAAAAGCAGAGAAATTGACATTTTGAAAATTGCAAATTTTTCAAAATGTTTGGTAAATTTGGGATTTTTTTTATAAATAAAGGTGAAATATATTGACTCAAATTTATGACTATCATGAAGTACAATGTGTCACGAGAAAACAATCTCAGTCAGAATGGCTTGGATAAATAAAAGTGTTCCAAAGTTATTACCACATAAAGTGACGCATGTCGGATTAGCAAAAAATGGCCTTGGCAGAAGGGCAAAAACTGGCCCAGAGAAGAAAGGGTTAAACGAGGCATGGACTCGCGGGGCAGGGATGTAATATTACCACTTTACAAAGCGTTAGTGCGGCCTCATCTGGAATATGCAGTTCAGTTCTGGGCACCAGTCCATAGAAAGGACGCACTGCAGCTGGAAAAAGTATAGAGGGGCATGGAGGGTCTTAGTTATGAAGAAAGATTATAATAATTACATTTATTTAGTCTTTAGAAGAGACATCTTAGGGGGGTCATGAATGATTAACCTATACAAATATATAAATGGGCCATACAAAAAATACGGTGAAAAGCTGTTCCATGTAAAATGCCCTCAAAAGACAAGGGGCACTGCCTCCGACTGGAGAAGAAAAAGTTCAGTCTCCAGAAGCTTCAAAACTTCTTTACTGTAAGAACTTCCTCAGGACATGGTCACAGCAGGAACAGTGGGCAGTGTTAAAAAGGGTTTAAATGAATTCTTAAACGTAAACATGAAAATGTGTAGAAATCTGAGTCTCACTTCCTTCTGGGATTCGCATCCCCATCTATCCCGTGATTGACCTTGATGGACTTAAGTGCATTCCCTATAAAAAGCTGTGTTGTACAGTATGCTGTAGGTTAGGACTCAATCCCCATAAACTGATCTAAATACAGACCTAAATACCCAACTAAATACAGAAAAGGATAGCTTATTTTTAGGGAGAAGAGCTTACATTTTCTAAAGGAAAATCTCTTTAAATGTTGTCTTCATAGTATAAATTAACTTTGCCTTTGCCTGTACATAAGTGGTGCTGACAACATATGTATCAGTCTGTAGTGAGTACACACAGTGCACTGCTCTGGTATATAGTAAATAAAAAATAAAAAATTAACCCCATCCCGACATGCACCGTACATCATCAGCAGGGGCTGCTGTATCTGCTGGCATTGCTGGAAATGCATTCAAAGCTGACTGCATCATCTATGGTGTTTGCAGTGGTAGGGGGCTCCCTCTCTGACCCCATTGGTCCCATATGCTGATGGTATGATGGCGCTATGGCAGCCTGATGCCTTACACAGGAACGGGCCTGCCAGCTATGAAGCCCAGACCCCAGGCTGTGTCTTATAGGCATGCTGTCAGTGTAATACACTGAAAGACTCTATGCAGTACAATACAGCATGTATTGTACTTCATTGAAACAAGGATCAAACCCAAAAAGTTGATGTCCCACAGTGGGAAAAAAATAAAAACAATAAACAATAAAAAATTAATAGTTTCAAGAAAAACCAAAAAGCACCCTTTTCCCTCATGAAGCCATGCACAATAAAAAAAAAAAAATAGACATATTAGGTATTGTCTGTAGAGACCGGCTCTATAAAAATATCACATATCAGGTTAAAAAACTAAAATAAAAGGTGTCCAAACATCCATTATTTTTTACTTTGCCTTACAAAAAGTGTCATGGCGAGTGATTAAAAAGTACCTCAAAATAGTACCAATGAAAACATCAACTCATCCCGTAAAAAAACGAACCCCCACACAAGACAATCATCAAAAAATAAAATAAAATATGGCTCCCAGAAAATAGCACAAAAAAATGAATTTTTTAAAAATTCAAAAAAAATGACATAAAATTGATATCTCTGTAATCGTACTGACAATCAGAATAACGATAACATGTCAAAACCCAAAGAGCAATGGCAGAGTTGCACCTTTTCTTTACCCTGCTTCCCAAAAAGCAAAGTAAAAAGTGATCAAAAAGTCATATGTACCCCAAAATAGAACCAATGATTATGGCAACTTATCCCACAAAAAACAGGCCTTTAACAAAGCTCTATTGAGAGATAATTAAAAAAAATTATGGTTATCAAAGAATGGCTGCACTATTACCCCAGAGGCTGTTCAAAAGCAATATGAGACCTGTAAACCAATCCATCAAAATCTGTTCTGCAAAAGTCAAAAGGTGGGCTTTCCCTTCTGAACCCTGCAGTGTACATAAATAACAGTTCAAGTCCACATTTATGGCATTTCAATACCCAGTAGAACCCACCTAACAATTAAAGGGTGTAGTATGAGTCGTAGATGGCACAAGCTGGGGCAAAGTATATTGGGCATGGTAATGCCATATTTGTGGAAAACTTGCAATTTCCATTTCACACAGTCCCCTGCTCATTAATTTCTATAAAATACCTGTAGTGTCAAAATGCTGACTTCACCCCTTGATAAATAATGGGGTCGCTTACAGAAGAATTCCAATTGCATGGGTACCTCAGGGACACTGCAAATGTGATTATTACCCGAAAATCATTCCTGTAAAATCTGCTCTCCAAAAGCCAAATGGCATTCCTTCCCTTCTGAGCCCTACCATTTGCCCACACAGCAGTTTCCATCTACATTTATGGCATACCAAATAGAGCCTGCCTATCTATTCAAGTAGTGTAGAAATGCCATTTATGGAAAAATTGTAATTTTCATTTATCACCATCCGCTGCGCATTTATTTTTGCCAAATATCTGTGGCATCAAAATATTCACTCCACCCCTCAATAAACACCTTGAGAGTCACTTCTTTAATGTTTTAATGTTTTCATTTTGCACCATCTGCGGTAAATTATTTTTTGTAAAACATTTGTAGGGTCAAAATGTTCACTAGACCCCTTTGTAAATATTGTCAGGGGTGTGGTTTCTAAAATGGGGTCACCATGAGGGATTTCCTTTTGTATTTCACCTCAGAGCATCAGCAGTTGTCGGCCAGTGCTGTATAAATCACCAAACTAGGCCTCACATGCAGATGGTGCTCTTTCGCTCCTGAGCCCTGTAGTGTGCACATACAGCAGTGTACAACCACATATAGGGTGTTTCTGTATTCAGGAAGAAATGGCTAACAAATTGTGGGTCCTTTTTCTCCTGTCACTCCTTAAAAAAGGTAATATTTCATGTTCACAGCCAAGTGTTTCTAAATTGTATTAAACACTTGTTGGGTCAAATGACACACTACACCTCTTGAAAAATTAATTGGGGAGGAATAGTTTCCAAAGAATAAAATGACATTTGCAAAATGATGCCAATATAAAGTAGACATACCGCATGGTTAATGTTAATTAATAGATATTTTATGAAGTATCACTATCCGTCTTAAAAGCAGAGAAATTCTAATTTTTCTTATAATTAAAAGCAAAACATATCGACTTAAATGAACCCCTAACATCAAGTACCGATGTGTTACAAGAAAACAATCTCAGAATCGCTTGCATAAGTAAAAGAATTCCAAAGTTATTACCACATAATGTGACATGTCAGATTTGCAAAATTTGACTGTGTCCTGAAAAGCTTAAAGTGAACGGCAATGCATTTGAAAAACAGAGCAAAAAAACACTGTGCATGTCCACAGCATGAAGGAACAGCTACAGGGCTATGTAATGAAACATTTTTTTTAAAGGAACCAGTTGTACGATATCTTTGGCTCAATCAATTTTTGAAGGGGTTATCCAACCCCTAAAATGCCTAGGCCTCTTACAGAGGTTGTACTTACCCCACTCCACCGGCACCCGCATCGCTTCTGACGCCCCTACGGCCGATGCATCTCCCCGTTGCGCGGATGAAAACATCCGGCATCGGTAGGGGGGGGCAGCCAATAGTGGGCCGCAACAGGGATGAGCCTCCCTAGCATCGTGGCCTGCTATTGGCTGCACCCCCCCCCTTTCAGGCGCTGGATGTTTTCATCTGCACGATCTCTCCATTCTTTGCCAGAGATGGTTGGGCTCTGTACTTGGCTCCCTTTTTCATTCTCAAAGAGACGAATGGAGCAGCATTGTACATGTGCATCCATTGCTTTATTCACTTCAGGAGACTCCAGAACCTTGTGATCAGTGGGGGTCACAGTGGTCAGATCCCCACCGATCCGGTACTAAACATCTATCCTGTGAATATATGATGAATGGGACAATCCCTTTGATCCCCTTAAACAAAGCAATCGGGTTGATCTTCCAGGTTCTTGTTGTAATAGCAGCCCTTTGACTCATGATTCTGAATTTAGGTTGCACTAAGCTGTTCTAGCGTCTCTAAATGAACTGGATATTGAGAAATGATGGCTGTCACCTGCTGATCCTAGTAAATCTCTCTTAATTCTTTTGGAATGATTTTTATGAAAAGGAATATGTACCATAGATTGAATTTTATATGAAAGGGAAAGTAAATCTACTGCCAGTGTTTTGCCCTTGGTCAGAGAGTAGAATGCTATAACTGGGTGATCTACGTTTTGTATCCTCCAGATCTCCACAATCTTCTAAAATATCTACACATTAGTACAGTCTAGTTAGAGATTTGAAGGAAATCAGCCTTTTATCATTAGATATTCCATAGCAGCTACATCCCCACTAAAATGCCTCCATTTTCAGGTTCAGTAGACAGGCTTGATTCATGCTGTAATTAAACAGATGGGCGCACCATAGGGTAATTCTGCATTATACAGAACAGTATAGAATAAAATACAAGGCTCACCTTGTTAGGTTGTGCTAATGATAGGCACAACTCTAATGAACGCTCATCGAGAGCCCGGAGGGTGGTGGACTGCAGCCACGGATAAAATGTCTTCTTATCGGAGATGCCTGGAATCCCCAAGAAGGTGCATACTGACAGAGAAAAAAGTCCTACGGCGCAAATGACCAACCACAGGTCACCAGGATCAGGATTCAAGGTATTTTATTGCAGCGATACAACGCGTTTCGGGGAATCACTCCCCTTCTTAAGGGACACAAGACTGTGCAGCCTTGTGTACCTGATGAAGGGGAGTGATTCCCCGAAACGCGTTGTATCGCTGCAATAAAATACCTTGAATCCTGATCCTGGTGACCTGTGGTTGGTCATTTGCGCTGTGGGACTTTTTTCTCTGTCTATTTTCAGGTTGGCAGACATTTTGGGGGTCATTTGTTAAGACCAGAATTTTAGACTTAATAACCCCTGCGATGCCAGTGGATCCGCCGAAGTTATGAAGAGGTGCTGGCCTCTACATAACTTCAGCATATCCAGTGCTGTTATAAACGTAAGCCAGCTTCCGAGCGTTTTAGACTCCAGTCTTAATAAACCCCATCGCTAACGGAGGATCTGCCAAAGAAGCGTCGTCCTCTCCATAACTTCGGCGCATCATGTAAAAGCACAGTCTGGAAAACCGCATATAAAAAATCTGCAGGTGAATGATTGGCGGCGCAGACTCCCTTTGAAAACCACAGGAGATGGTTTTAGAGTGGACGCTGCATGGTTTTTGGCACAGTGGCTCAGTGGTTAGCACTGAAACCATGAAGCACTGGAGTCCTGAGTTCAAATCCAACCAGAAACATCTGCATAGTGTTTGTATGTTCTGCCCGTTTTTCCGTGGGTTTCCTCCGGGTACTTCGATTTCCTTCCACACGCCAAAAAAAACATACAGATAGGCAAATTGGCTTCCTATGAAATTTACCTTAATGTATATTGTGTGTTGGGCTCCAGCGCCTGTATGGCCACCAGGGAGTTGCCCCAGCCACATAACTATCCCTGTGCTTTGAGAAAAGTGCATAACAAATGTTTGTCATGGACTGAAATCCTCATCCTGATCCTGTCATTTGCTCAAAACGGCAATGGTAGTAAGGGATTTCTCCATCCATCTTTTTATTCCATAGAAATCTGTTTAACATTTATAATTATCTTCCCTTTACCTTATATTCTGAACACCATATTTTTCAATGTATTTACACCAGAAAACAATGATAAATCTCCTGCTTCTCTTTTATTGCAAAGCTAGCTGCTTGCAGCCGCCACTAGAGGGAGCTCAGTGTATAGGAATTAATACAACGAACACGGTGGTGGCTGTGGGAAGAATGCAGTGTTTTCAAACAGGGAAGAGAAAATAAAGTTCCTTGCAGGCCCCCTCCCCCCAGGCCCTATAGAAGTTGCATGGTCTGCCTCTATTGCAAGTATGTCATTGCAACTTGCTTACAAAGAAGATGTTCCTAGCTGGGTTGATATACAGTAGTATGTTGTATTTACTAGTGAGAATGCAATTGAGCTGTCATGGTGATTAGGGGTCATGTACAAAACCATATTTGTTTTGCGGTCTGCAAATCTCGGATCCACAAAATCCATATGCAGTCCATGGACCCCTTGTCTTTAAAGTGCATGTGGTCTGCATTTTGAGAACATATCTTTATGAGGAACTGACATAATGATGCAGAAAGCACATGGATGATCTGTGTGCTTTCCACATCTGTATGTCCGTTCTGCAAATAAGATAGAACATTTCCTATACTTGTCCCCAAAATGTGGAACGTGGACCCATTAAAGTCAATAAGTCTGCAAAAAATGTGGATGCAACACCAACTGCATCCATAGTTTGTGAATATGCGATTTGCGAACTGCAAAACAGATATGAACTTATGTAGATGTATAATATTATATGAAAACACCACAAGGGGGAGCTACTAGTTTAATGTATACAGTACAAAGTAAGCTTCTACGTTCTCCCTAATTGTGCTGCTTTTGGTCCCAACTGGTGTCTCCTGCCCGTTTTTTTTTTTTTTTTTTGTTAAGGTGGGTCACAGAGAAATCTATGAGGTAAGGACTAAAGGAGTAATTCCAATTTTATTATTTTGTAACCCATTATGGCTCTTTAAAAAACAGAGTTTAAACAAAATCTCCCCCTGGAAATCCCCATTAAAAAATTTAAAAAATAAAATAATTTATCGGTGATTAAAACTACACTTTGTGGCAAAATCGTTTCTGGAATTTACTGCAGCGGTATATTGTATGATGTGAACAATTATGTGCTCTGATTTCAGGATGGGTTGAGACTTCTATGCCGCCGTCACTTTCTGCATTGCTATTCATTCTCTTTCCTTTTATCAATTTGATAATAAGGTCAGGCAAATATTTGATGTTTGATGAAGTGTTTTGACCTTTCAACTAATACATTTAAATTAAACTTTGAAGAGCAGCTCCTGCTGGAAAGGTGAGGATGGATATTATTTGTAGTCGCAAGATATTTACATATATGAGTTCATGAAGCAAAATTCCAGATGAACATACATTGTGTTGTGTGTCTAAATATATCACTATAACAAGTACGCCGTACTATGTAAAACACCATTTTCTTCCCCGCCTATTATAATAATTACATTGAATTGAAACTCCAGTGCTAAGATTGGGGAAAGACAAGCATCAGCACAAAACAAAGCTCTTACTTCATTTTTTGACTTTATTTAAAGGGGTTGGCTGGAAGCAAGCCCCATCTCCAGAATGGGCCCCCATAGCGAAAGAGAGAATGCCACACATTTGCTGCATGCTCTCCATTGATCGATTTGGAAGTTCCAAAAATAGCCAAATGAGCGCACTTGGCTGGAAGCCCCATAGTGGTGAAAGGAGAGCGTATCACGCAAGAGTGGCCATCAATCCATTTACCGTTATGGGACTGCCAGAATAGCTGAGCTATTCCATAAGTATTCCCGCCGCAACTCATCTCTGCAGAGTTTACCACACAGACATGTTAGATTCCTCACTTTTCCATCATTCTCCCCCTTCTGGTTCCCCAACAGTATTATCCTGCTGCTACCCCCAATACTGTGCCCACTGTGCTCCCCCATGCCCCCAAATACTGTACTTATATAATAACAGTGCCATACAGCTAGTCCCTAAAGTCTTTGTAAAAGTCCCAGCAATAGTAATAATTCTATCTCAGAGTGTCCTCACTAGTAGTAGTGCCCCCTGCAGTGCCCCTAATAGTGATAATGCTCTCGAACAGTGCCCCCTTTAGTAGAAACACCCTCTATATTGTGCCCAATAATAATGTCCCACAGTACCCCATTAGTTAGAATGCAGTTATACTGTCCCCTGTATTATGTCCCCCAGCAGTGCCCTCTTTATTTATAATGCTCACCCCTCTGTACTACCCCCAGTATAGCCCCCTGTATTATGTGCCCCAGCAGTGCCCACTTTATGGCCTCCTGTATTAGTCCATTGAATAGAGCCTGCACTTAGTATTGCAGTTCATCCCCATGTGGGCTCCGTCTAGGCCATGTGAACAATGATGTGACGTCAATGGCCTAGGAAGTGGCCACAGTGCCCACCTGATCGCCACAGTCTTTTCAAACAGTTGAACGGTAGGGATGCGGGAGTCAGACCCCAATGATCTGTTATTGAAGATTAAATACTTGGAGAGCCCCTTTAAGGACCTGCATTGATCTGGTCATGTAATGGAAGGTCCTTCATCAGTAACAAGAATAGAGTAATAAGGTGGTATAGGCTAGAATTTATGAGCTTTCCAGAGGTTTAGGGACCTTTTTCTCTTCTGCTATTCTACCAGAGCATTCGCCTCAAGTAAGTTAGGTGAGAGTCAGGAGCCAGGGGGGCCAGGTGCTAGGACCCAAAGTCCCCTACAATAAAAGCTGTTTGCCTGCTTTCGACAGTGATCGGCTGAGTGGTCATTTCCTGTGTGTTGAGAGGGACCAGATTAGGTATGAGATTTTAAAAATGCATACAGCATTCATCTGGAAGTATTATTAAGTCCATGTGGTCACACTGGCAATGAGACTATCCTTCAGGAATCACTGGCAAGAGGACAGATGTAATCCACAGCCACACTCCACCCAAAACGGTCTATATAGGAGTAAACAGCAATTTTTGCAACAGGTAATCTGTTCAGTGACACAAATAAACTAAATTTTAGCAGTTTACAAAGAAATTAATACCGAGACAGTGGAACCAGACAAAAATCCCCAGGGCAATCTCTTATAAGTGTTTGCTAGGCTATACCAGTGGTTTGATCTACCAGGTGCTTGGATACGTGCTGTAAGTATGGCAGTATATGCAGCGTCCCACTACGTGTGTGTGGGCACTGCTTAAAAGCACTTTTTACCTTGTCAATTGTCTTATGTTGTATTGTATGACTTTGTACTATTGTATCTGCAAAATCCCTGTTACCAGGCAGATTAGGTGTAATTTATACATCCCACCACTAGATGGGGATATAGCTTAGGCCTTATATATAGCTAGGTCAGGCCTAGTGAGGCAGATCAGAGTGGAGTAAAAATGTAGTCAGAGAAGAGAGCAGATCTAAGGAAGTCAGATCAGATTAGTGGGAGAAAATGTAGAGTGAAGACTCCATGACACAGATTAGTGAGTGGAGCCAACTTCGCTAGGAGGTGATACTAAGATGTGAGGCGCAGAAGAGCGTTTTCCTTCTGTGGCCAGACTATAGACTTGCATCCCTGACCAGTAGGAGAAGAGTTTGCCTCTCTTGAATAGAAACAAGCTTCCTAGGGAATCATCGGTGATAAGAGCCATTATTGAGGGCCACAGACACCTTTGCATGGTGGAGGATTTATAGCTTCTGGCAGCCACACCATACTTCTGAGAGAGACAGTTGAGTTTTCCTGTCTAAATGTTCAGCTTGTAGGGAAAGAACAAGGAATAGGATCCAGCACATCAACAGGAACAAGGTACACCTAACCCACTGCTCCAAACTAAAACCTGAAAAGCCTAGAAACAGTGGATTTGCAGAATCAACTCTGTACCATCAAGAGACTGTATTTTGTACTGCTGCAACCAAAGTCATCAACAGTAAAAGTTGTGAGTTGCATTTCACCACTGTCTACCTCATTATTACTACTAATGGTTGTACCACCATTAACGGTACTGGCATCACGACAAAAACCATCAAGGGACTCAGCCACAACAAGCACCCTAAGCACCCCTAACATCAAGGGCACCTCAACCACCATCTTGGCTGATAAATTCCTACCACAGAGCGTGCCCAGGAGGATTTTGTGCTGTCCACCTCAACACTGTGCTGTCAGCCCAGGGAGGCTTTCTGCTAACCGTGAGTAAACTGATGAACTGTGTGTTATATTTTAACCCCTCATCGGTCCACCGTGCACCTCATGTGTTGCTACTGGCTGGCTGCATATAGTTTTCTTGGCGTCACGAACAGGATATTAACCCTTGCGCCATATTTGAGAGACTGTCGCATGTGAATAAGCCCCTTTATTTGATTGAGAGACTTTTGCTTATTGTGCACTGTTTTGGTCTACAGAACAGTTTAAACTGCTTGAAAAGTATATGGAGGTGCTATACTAGTCCCCAGCATAAAAATTGCAGTGTTAAAAGTGAGAAAATCCAACATTTGTGTGTCACTATAACTGCTTGCTGTCAGTGAATAGACTGTTTCTATGCAATTAAGATGGCCACCGGAGCTCTGGTTTGAAAAAAAATACTGCGCCATCACTGTGGACAAGTTAGCGACACCCCCTGAAGAGAGGGAAATTATTGCGCCGCCCATTTATGCACAATTGTCTGGTCAAAGCCCATCCTACCTGTACTGTGTGGTTTGTAAAAGGCCAGCCCTGTATGCAAACGCAGCACCGCCTCCTGTGCCCTATGAAGAGTTCCACCATAGAAACAAAATGGGTGGAACTATGTGTGGAATATCAATGTGCCTACCTGTTAAATGTTGGGACAAAAGCGCTGACGCCTATGAACATCTTTATACCCAAAAGACTGCTCCAGTATTGTGTGTCACCAAACAACCAAACTCAATTGAAGTAGTGTTGTGCCAAAAGCCCGACTCGCTGAGACCGCCCTCCCATGTGGTGGATAATGGTTGCTCCGCTCCTGTCATTCAAACAGACCTGGGAGACGGGCCTAGGACTTTGGAAGAGCGTGACGTGCGTGAGCACGTTAGAAGCAGAGACGCTGATTGCTGCAGAGAGAGAGAAGCAAAGTGCCGGAGCAGCATGGCCGAAAGACAGGAGAGCTCTGCACCTGAAATTGAATCCGGACGGAACCCGGTCGCCGCTCAGACTTGGACCCCTACGAATATTACTCCGGAGCTACAGGTTCGTGTGCAGGAGTTGTGGGACCGTCCCTGGAGGGAGCGTAGTGGAGACCGCGGCCCTGAGTTTGCAGAGGGTAGTGCAAGTCAGCCTGCACCCACGACGCAGCGACGCCGCGACACCCGCCACCAAAAGTAACCGAAAGGTCCGGTCAGACTGAAGATGTTCCCACCATAGCGTGGCCCACTTTTGAACATAACGCGCTTTGGGCTAGATTGTCTGCCGAGATAAAGTCTGCTCGACTTCCGCGCAATCATGCCTGCAAACACTATAATGAGGGACTAACCTGCAAACTACTGGAGGCACCGGTAAAGGATTTCCCGGTACAAGTACGCAAACTGGCCCGAGTGCTGTATTTTTGCAAGCAGTGGGGATTCGGATTCATCCGTGACCTGGCGACGGACCGTGAGTACTATGTTAACCGCCGGTCCGTAAAAAGCTAAAGAACTTCCCCCTTGGCTACATAGCTTATACATTGGAGAATTGGTCGAGTTTACCCCTGCAGAGGGTACACGTGGACCCTATGCCACTGCAGTCCGTAGGCCAGGACAACCTACAGAGCCCCAGGAGCTTACTCAGGACTCTGAGTCTGAGGAAGAGTCAGAAAATAAACTTCCTACCGCCCCCGTGCGGCCTGAAGCCAAGTATATACCACCGAGTACTACACAGAACCAATACGCCACTGGTTTTGCAGGAACCAACATTCTTTGGCAACCTGCCATTGTCACCAGAGATCCTGACATCAAACCTAAACCTCAAAGGGAAAGGGTTAGGAGAAAAAGGCCCGAGCCACAAAACCTCACTACTGCTACAGAGGACTGTGCTATGCTAATGCAACAACTGGCTGTACAGAAACGACAGGGATTTGCTATCCCACATCATGGAGAGGAACCTGCTGGTCCCTCAATACAGAAAAAGCCATCCGAAAGATCAAATCCTGTGACCAGGAGTGACCCTACTGTTGGGCTGGCTTGTGAAGAGAAAAGAGAACTGCCCCCTATCTTTATAAAGGTGAAGCAAGAACTTGGTTTGCTATCTACACCTAAACAGAGAGTGATGGAGGGACGACCAGAAGGATCATCCCCTGATTCCTGGGAGCCCTATTCAGACAGATGTGTCTTCCTGTTCGGATCCCTACAACTAAGTAGGCTGTTCACTTACCACTAATATGGATCAGGAGCTGCCATTGTTTGAGAGGACTTCTCTTATTGTTTTTGTTTTGAGCCCCTCTCTAAGTTCTTTTTGCAAGGACTTCATCCAGGACTCCACCTACTTCAAGAATTATGCACTACTGTTGTGTTTTACCATGTTTAACCCCTTTTTACCACATTTTCAGGTTATCAAGGGACTTTGTTAACGCAACGTTTAAAGTAAAATACCCAGAAAGACTTTTCTGTGCTTAACCGTTCTACAACCAAATTTTTGCACTTTAAAATGTTTTTATACATCTTTTATACCCCATTTTAGGTATGGACTTTACTGCCCTAATGTGAGATCATTCTCTAATAACCATTTTGGCCGTAACACATCTACCATAAAGGAAAAATGTATGTGATATATTTGCCTAGAATGTATTTTTGTGCATAACCCTTTATTCACAGGAGGTTATTGAAGAGTCATGATAATACATTGCAATGTCTATATTCACATGTGCATATTTTGTGGAGTGTATTTGTTGTATTTCAGGACACGGCTTAGAGATCAACCGCTTCAGACAATACCAACGTCGAGGGCGACTTACATTTTACCATGGGGGTATGCAGCGTCCCACTACGTGTGTGTGGGCACTGCTTAAAAGCACTTTTTACCTTGTCAATTGCCTTATGTTGTATTGTATGACTTTGTACTATTGTATCTGCAAAATACCTGTTACCACACAGATTAGGTGTAATTTATACATCCCACCACTAGATGGGGATATAGCTTAGGCCTTATATATAGCTAGGTCAGGCCTAGTGAGGCAGATCAGAGTGGAGTAAAAATGTAGTCAGAGAAGAGAGCAGATCTAAGGAAGTCAGATCAGATTAGTGGGAGAAAATGTAGAGTGAAAACTCCATGACACAGATTAGTGAGTGGAGCCAACTTCGGAGGTGATACTAAGATGTGAGGCGCAGAAGAGCGTTTTCCTTCTGTGGCCGGACTATAGACTTGCTTCCCTGACCAGTAGGAGAAGAGTTTGCCTCTCTGGAATAAAAACAAGCTTCCTAGGGAATCATCGGTGATAAGAGCCATTATTGAGGGCCACAGACACCTTTGCATGGTGGGGGATTTATAGCTTCTGGCAGCCACACCATACTTCTGAGAGAGACAGTTGAGTTTTCCTGTCTAAATGTTCAGCTTGTAGGAAAAGAACAAGGAATAGGATCCAGCACATCAACAGGAACAAGGTACACCTAACCCACTGCTCCAAACTAAAACCTGAAAAGCCTAGAAACAGTGGATTTGCAGAATCAACTCTGTACCATCAAGAGACTGCATTTTTGTACTGCTGCAACCAAAGTCATCAACAGTAAAAGTTGTGAGTTGCATTTCACCACTGTCTACCTCATTATTATCACTATTGGTTGTACCACCATTAACGGTACTGGCATCATGACAAAAACCATCAAGGGACCCTAAGCACCCCTAACATCAAGGGCACCTCAACCACCATCTTGGCTGATGCTTCCCTACCACAGAACGTGCCCCAGAGGATTTTGTGCTGTCCACCTCAACACTGTGCTGCCAGCCCAGGGAGGCTTTCTGCTAACCGTGAGTAAACTGATGAACTGTGTGTTATAATTTGGCCCCTCATCGGTCCACCGTGCACCTCACCTGTTGCCCCTGCGCTACTGGCTGGCTGCATATATTACTGTATAATGTATAAAAAATTTTATATTAAATATAAAAGGTAAGTACAGAAAGTACAAACACTGCTGTGTTGATGCAAACAAAATGATTAATTCCGGAAAACCAAGATAACAAATTCAAAACATTTTGGCAGAATTTATTGCGGTCAGTTTTGTTGCCTAAAATATGCAACTTTTTGATATTTTTCAAAAAGTGGATGGGGCTTATGTGACAGGCTGTGGTCTCCTCAGCCCAACTGATTAATCATAAGTTGCCCTAGATATTATAGACTAAGTGTACTTTCACACTAGCGGCAGGACGGATCCGACAGGCTGTTCACCCTGTCGGATCGGTCCTGCCACTATTTTGCCGTGCCGCCGGCCCGCCACTCCGTCCCCATTGACTATAATGGGGACGGGGGCGGAGCTCCGGCGCAGCATGGCAGTTCGCGGTGATAGGCCGCCGGACTGAAAAGTCGGACATGCAGTCCTTTGAGTCCGGCGGCCTTTCACCGTGCACTGCCGTGCTGCGCTGGAGCTCCGCCCCCGTCCCCATTATACTCAATGGGGACGGAGCAGCGGCACGTCGAAATATCGGCAGGACGGATCCGACCGGGTGAATAGCCTGTCGGATCCATCCTGCCGCTAGTGTGAAAGTAGCTTAAGGCTAGTTTCACACTAGCGGCAAGGAACTCCGGCAGGCTGTTCCGGCTGGTTAACAGCCTGTCGGATCCGTGCTGCCGCTAGTGCACGCGTGCCCCCGGACTACCGCTCCGGCCCCATTGACTATAATGTGGGCGGGCCGGAGTTCCGGCGGCTGCACGGCAAACATGCCGAGATGCGGCCGGAGTAAAAGTACGACATGTACCCTTTACCCCAGCTCATAGTTGGTCCTAAAGGGTTAATACATACATAAAAAGCTTGGCATATAAAAAAACAAAAACACACTGAAACAAAGTTCAAAATCTAATTATGGTGTGAACTTCCTCCTGGGGTAAATCAGTACATCAGGATGTTTTCATTTCAAAGGTCTGTTTTAATTCACAGCATCTGGGATCACGTGAAACACTGTTCTTCCATGTTACATAAATAATTTCTAACTATTATCAAAAAGCTACAAAAAGACTCAGACCTTTCAGAGTTGGTTGACTTTTAATTTTCGTGCTCACAAAATAATCCAGGTTCAATTAAAAGCATTTTTGTGCAGAATTATTTCAGATTTTGCAAAATGATGGTATTATTAGCATACAGAAACACCAAACAATTATGCTGCCATGAAATGCATTGTTAATTATACGGCATAACACTACGGAGTTCTCCCTGAAAGTCACATGAGAATGACTATGTATTATAAATGTCTTGATTCACAGATAAATATTTCAATGCAAATAAATAAAGGATGCCAAGTGTTTTCTGAAGACATTTTTGCAGCCCGTTGCACACAAGAGCTATGAAGATATTTAGTATATCTCTAGTGAATAAGGCACGTACTGACATTTCAGGAGGAGACTGACGAGAAGAAAGAGTGATTATTCTTTGTACTCACAATGGAAATATTTCAGAATGTGCTGTAATGAACCCAACATGTAAGATGATTTCAACACTTTTTTGCTAAAAGACCTGAACAGTTTACTGCTTATGTTCTATGGTCAGTTTTATAGATGAGTGAAATTTTCAAAAATTTGATTTGGTCGCTTTGCCAAATGTTTCCCCAAAATTTGCTTTGTGATGAATTAATTTGTCACGAAGCGCGTTAAATCAGGTCTATTCCGGTCTATTCCGTCCTGGAGGTCTTTTTGACTTTGCATTTTCGTTTTTTTGCGCTCCCCGCCTTCCCAGATTCATAACTTTTTTATTTTTCCATTCACATAGCTGCTTGAGGGCTTATTTGTTGTGGGACAAGTTGTACTTTCCAACGCCACTATGTAATATTGCATAGAATGTAGTGGGTAAAAAATTCCAAAGGCGGTGGAAATGATAAAAAAATGCAATTTTGCCACAGTTTCACAGGTTTTTCATTATGACTTTTGATCTTCAGTGTCTAGGTCAGTACCAATCTGGTGATACCACATATGTATACCGTATTTTTCACCCCATAAGATGCAGTTTTTTTCCCCCCAAAGTGGAGGGAAAATGCCCCTGCCTCTTATGGGGTGAATACTAATGAGCGCTTTCATTATAGTATCGGAGGACCGGATGGTATTAGTATTGGAGGAAGGCTCTGTACTGACCTCTTCCTGGTCCTCGGCTGTCGGCTGTGAAGGCTGCGCACAACGTGAGGGCGCTCTATGACCTCACACTGTGTGCGCGCAGGTTCACAGTACAGCCGACAGCAGGATGAAGAGGATTAGGAAGTAGGTGAGGAGCGTCTGGGAGCAGGAGAGGTAAGTGGGTTTTTTATTTTGTCATTTGAGGCAATGGTGGCTAATCAAGAGGCAATGGTGGCTGATCAAGAGGCAATGGGGGCTGATCAAGAGGCAATGGGGGCTGATCAAGAGGCAATGGGGCTGATAAAGAGGCACTGGGGGCTAATATGAGACTGGGGGATGATCAAATGAGGCATGGGGGGCTGATTTGGCACTGGGGGTCTGATCTGAGGTCTGAATGGGGTTTTATTTATATTGGGGCTCATATCTGAGGTCTGGTTGGGGGTCATTCACTTTTGGGTGTGAGCTGAGGTCTGATTGTGGGTCTGATCTCAGGTCCTTTTGGGTGGGGTCTTATTCACATTGGGGATCTGATTGGAGCTGTGATCTGAGGTCCGATTAACATTGGGGGTCTGATTGTTGGTCTGACCTGAGGTCTCATTAGTATCGGAGGAACGGGAAGCGGTAAAGGCTCTGTACTCACCGCTTCCTGGTCCTTGGCTGTCGGCTGTGAAGGCTGCGCACAGCGTGAGGGCGCTCTGTGGCAATGGGGCTGATAAAGAGGCAATGGGGGCTGATAAGAGGCAATAGGGGCTGATAAAGATGCAATGGGGGCTAATATGAGACTGGGTGATGATCAAATGAGGCATGGGGGCTGATTTGAGACTGGTGGGCTGATCTGAGGTCTGAATGAGGTCTTATTTATATTGGGACTCATATCTGAGGTCTGATTGGGGGTCATTCACTTTTGGGTGTGAGCTGAGGTCTGATTGTGGGTCTGATCTAAAGGTCTTATTGGGGTCTTATTAACATTGGGGATCTGATTGGAGCTGTGATTTGAGGTCTGATTAACATTTGGGGTCTGATTGCTGGTCTGACCTGAGGTCTAATAAAAATTATTTTTTCTTATTGTCCTCCTCTAAAAACTAGGGTTGTCTTATGGGCCGGTGCATCTTATTGGGTGAAAAATACGTTAGTTTCCCCTGTGTTTTAATATTTTTTTAAAAATCTTGAAAAAAAATATTTTTTTTTTGCTGTCATTTTCGGACCCCTATAGCGCCTTTGTAGTTTTGTACGCAGAGCTGTATGAGGGCTCATTTTTTGCACGTTGATTTTTATTTTTCATTGATACCATTCTGCGGTGAGTACAACTTTTTTATCACTTTTTATTTAAAAAAATTGTGGGAGGGCCATTTTGACTCTTTTTTTTCATTTCGCCTTTTTTCTTATGGGATTAATACTTTTATATAGTATGGGCATTTTCGAAAGGGCGATACCCATGATGTGTATTTATTTTATTTTTTTTTGCATTTTTTTTCTCATTTTTTTGAATTCTTTATTATTTTTTTATTTATTTTTTATTTGTAAAAACCTTATTTTTTTTTTACACTTTTTTATAGTTCTCATAGGATTGCTATTGTCATAGACTCCAATGCACTAGCATTGGAGTCTATGATGATTTTACTAGTTTCCTATGGCAAGGGCTCCATAGGAAACATTGCGCGGCAGCCTCCTGTCATTCACTATGACAGGGACTGCAACACCAAGCTCTGGCTCCTCCAATCGTCGCACAGGGCAGCCAGATCATTACTGGAAGCGCATGCTTTTATTATTGTTAATGATGCCATAATCAGGTTTGAAAATGGCATCTGAGAGGTTAAATGTCCGCGATTGGCATTACCGTCGGTCCCGGACATTAGCCGTGGGTACCTGCTGTATGAAAATGCCATCTTTGAAGACACGACATGTGACGTAATAGTACGTCGCATGTCGGAAAAGAGTTAAACTTTAGAGAGAATGTATCCTGGTGTACATCACAGTGAAGTGCAGCAACATGCATAGCTAGTCCTTTTTAGTAGCAAAACAGTTACTGTGCGTCAGAATGACAGCCAGGTCACATATATGGACGTGCACATCATCGTACAGGCTACCACCATTTCTAGCTATCCCTTAGCTAACAGAAAAAAAGCATACAACATCCTTCAGTAAAGTAAAAAAAAAATATATATATGCTGCATGCTCCTGCAGGTGTCCTAATGACTCTAGTGGAACAAAATAGTGACATGGAGGCAGCACCAATAAAGTAGTGGAGAAATGTTAAAGGTTCTTTTAATCCACGTATTTTCTTTCCATGTCCGTTCCGTTTTTTTTTGCGGACCATATACGGAACCATTCATTTCAATAGGTCTGCAAAAAAACGTCCGTATTACCGTTCCGCAAAAAAATAGAACATGTCCTATTATTGTCCGCATTACGGACAAGGATAGTACTGTTCTATTAGGGGCCAGCTGTTCCGTTCCGCAAAATACGGAATGCACACGCACGTCATCCGTATTTTTTGCGGATCCGTTTTTTGCGGACCGCAAAAAACATACGGTCATGTGCATGAGGCCTTAGGCTTAGTTAACACTTTACTTATTTGGTCAGTTATTCTTATCAGTTATTGTCACCCAAAGCAGGTGCGAGTCAAAATCACAGAACAGGTGCAGATCTATTCATGATACCTAATCCGAGAGTAGGCTTGGCTCCTGAATTTTCCTCACAATAAGTGATGGAAATAACTGACCAAATAACAGAAGTGTGAATTCAGCCTTAGAGGCCAATATAAGCATCAGTTCTAATTTATCGGGGAAGAAAAGGATGCAAATGAGCTTTTAACAAGCTCTGCCACCCGTGCCACCAGATGTAAGGCAGCCATCCTATAAGTCAATGTTTGACCCTTTAACCACCTCAGGACCGCCGTACGCAGGATTGCGTCTTTGCGGCGGTCCTGTTGTTCTGGGTGGACGCGCCGGTGCGTCCTCTCGCGAGACGCGAGATTTCCTGTGAACGCGCGCACACAGGCGCGCGCGTTCACAGGATCGGAAGGTAAGCGAGTGGATCTCCAGCCTGCCAGCGGCGATCGTTCGCTGGCAGGCTGGAGATGTGATTTTTTTAACCCCTAACAGGTATATTAGACGCTGTTTTGATAACAGCGTCTAATATACCTGCTACCTGGTCCTCTGGTGGTCCCCTTTGTTTGGATCGACCACCAGAGGACACAGGCAGCTCAGTAATATGTTGCACCAAGCACCACTACACTACACCCCCCCCCCCCCCCGTCACTTATTAACCCCTTATTAGCCCTTGATCACCCCTGATCACCCCATATAGACTCCCTGATCACCCCCCTGTCATTGATTACCCCCCTGTCATTGATCACCCCCCTGTAAAGCTCCATTCAGATGTCCGCATGATTTTTACGGATCCACTGATAGACTGATCGGATCCGTAAAAATCATACGGACGTCTGAATGCAGCCTTACAGGGGAGTGATAAATGACGGAGGTGATCACCCCATATAGACTCCCTGATCACCCCCCTGTCATTGATCACCCCCCTGTAAAGCTCCATTCAGATGTCCGCATGATTTTTACGGATAGACTGATCGGATCCGTAAAAATCATACGGACGTCTGAATGCAGCCTTACAGGGGAGTGATCAATGACTATGGTGATCACCCCATATAGACTCCCTGATCACCCCCCTGTCATTGATTACCCCTCTGTCATTGATCACCCCCCTGTAAAGCTCCATTCAGATGTCCGCATGATTTTTACGGATCCACTGATAGACTGATCGGATCCGTAAAAATCATACGGACGTCTGAATGCAGCCTTACAGGGGAGTGATCAATGACTGTGGTGATCACCCCATATAGACTCCCTGATCACCCCCCTGTCATTGATTACCCCTCTGTCATTGATCACCCCCCTGTAAAGCTCCATTCAGATGTCCGCATGATTTTTACGGATCCACTGATAGACTGATCGGATCCGTAAAAATCATACGGACGTCTGAATGCAGCCTTACAGGGGAGTGATCAATGACTGTGGTGATCACCCCATATAGACTCCCTGATCACCCCCCTGTCATTGATTACCCCTCTGTCATTGATCACCCCCCTGTAAAGCTCCATTCAGATGTCCGCATGATTTTTACGGATCCACTGATAGACTGATCGGATCCGTAAAAATCATACGGACGTCTGAATGCAGCCTTACAGGGGAGTGATCAATGACTGTGGTGATCACCCCATATAGACTCCCTGATCACCCCCCTGTCATTGATTACCCCTCTGTCATTGATCACCCCCCTGTCATTGATCCCCCCCCCCCCCATCTGTAAGGCTGCATTCAGTCTTTTTTTTGGCCCAAGTTAGCGGAATTTTTTTTTTTTTCTTACAAAGTCACATATTCCACTAACTTGTGACAAAAAATAAAATCTCACATGAACTCACCATACCCCTCACGGAATCCAAATGCGTAAAATTTTTTAGACATTTATATTCCAGACTTCTTCTCACGCTTTAGGGCCCCTAGAATGCCAGGGCAGTATAAATACCCCACATGTGACCCCATTTCGGAAAGAAGACACCCCCAGGTATTCCGTGAGGGGCATATTGAGTCCATGAAAGATTGAAATTTTTGTCCCAAGTTAGCGGAACGGGAGACTTTGTGAGAAAAAAATTAAAAATATCAATTTCCGCTAACTTGTGCCAAAAAAAAAAAATTTCTATGAACTCGCCATGCCCCTCATTGAATACCTTGGGGTGTCTTCTTTCCAAAATGGGGTCACATGTGGGGTATTTATACTGCCCTGGCATTCTAGGGGCCCCAAAGCGTGAGAAGAAGTCTGGTATCCAAATGTCTAAAAATGCCCTCCTAAAAGGAATTTGGGCCCCTTTGCGCATCTAGGCTGCAAAAAAGTGTCACACATCTGGTATCGCCGTACTCAGGAGAAGTTGGGGAATGTGTTTTGGGGTGTCATTTTACATATACCCATGCTGGGTGAGATAAATATCTTGGTCAAATGCCAACTTTGTATAAAAAAATGGAAAAAGTTGTCTTTTGCCAAGATATTTCTCTCACCCAGCATGGGTATATGTAAAAAGACACCCCAAAACACATTCCCCAACGTCTCCTGAATACGGCGATACCAGATGTGTGACACTTTTTTGCAGCCTAGGTGGGCAAAGGGGCCCACATTCCAAAGAGCACCTTTCGGATTTCACTGGTCATTTACCTACTTACCACACATTAGGGCCCCTGGAAAATGCCAGGGCAGTATAACTACCCCACAAGTGACCCCATTTTGGAAAGAAGACACCCCAAGGTATTCCGTGAGGGGCATGGCGAGTTCCTAGAATTTTTTATTTTTTGTCACAAGTTAGTGGAAAATGATTTTTATTTTTTTTTTTTTCATACAAAGTCTCATATTCCACTAACTTGTGACAAAAAATAAAAACTTCCATGAACTCACTATGCCCATCAGCGAATACCCTGGGGTCTCTTCTTTCCAAAATGGGGTCACTTGTGGGGTAGTTATACTGCCCTGGCATTCTAGGGGCGCCAAATGTGTGGTAAGGAGTTTGAAATCAAATTCTGTAAAAAATGACGAGTGAAATCCGAAAGGTGCTCTTTGGAATATGGGCCCCTTTGCCCACCTAGGCTGCAAAAAAGTGTCACACATCTGGTATCTCCGTATTCAGGAGAAGGTGGAGAATGTGTTTTGGGGTGTCATTTTACATATACCCATGCTGGGTGAGAGAAATATCTTGGCAAAAGACAACTTTTCCCATTTTTTTATACAAAGTTGGCATTTGACCAAGATATTTATCTCACCCAGCATGGGTATATGTAAAAAGACACCCCAAAACACATTCCCCAACGTCTCCTGAATACGGCGATACCAGATGTGTGACACTTTTTTGCAGCCTAGGTGGGCAAAGGGGCCCACATTCCAAAGAGCACCTTTCGGATTTCACTGGTCATTTACCTACTTACCACACATTAGGGCCCCTGGAAAATGCCAGGGCAGTATAACTACCCCACAAGTGACCCCATTTTGGAAAGAAGACACCCCAAGCTATTCCGTGAGGGGCATGGCGAGTTCCTAGAATTTTTTATTTTTTGTCACAAGTTAGTGGAAAATGATGATTTTTTTTTTTTTTTTTTTTTTCATACAAAGTCTCATATTCCACTAACTTGTGACAAAAAATAAAAACTTCCATGAACTCACTATGCCCATCAGCGAATACCCTGGGGTCTCTTCTTTCCAAAATGGGGTCACTTGTGGGGTAGTTATACTGCCCTGGCATTCTAGGGGCCCAAATGTGTGGTAAGGAGTTTGAAATCAAATTCTGTAAAAAATGACGAGTGAAATTCGAAAGGTGCTCTTTGGAATGTGGGCCCCTTTGCCCATCTAGGCTGCAAAAAAGTGTCACACATCTGGTATCTCCGTACTCAGGAGAAGGTGGGGAATGTGTTTTGGGGTGTCTTTTTACATATACCCATGCTGGGTGAGAGAAATATCTTGGCAAAAGACAACTTTTCCCATTTTTTTATACAAAGTTGGCATTTGACCAAGATATTTATCTCACCCAGCATGGGTATATGTAAAAAGACACCCCAAAACACATTCCCCAACTTCTACTGAATACGGAGATACCAGATGTGTGACACTTTTTTGCAGCCTAGGTGGGCAAAGGGGCCCACATTCCAAAGAGCACCTTTCGGATTTCACTCGTCATTTTTTACAGAATTTGATTTCAAACTCCTTACCACACATTTGGGCCCCTAGAATGCCAGGGCAGTATAACTACCCCACAAGTGACCCCATTTTGGAAAGAAGAGACCCCAAGGTATTTCGTGATGGGCATAGTGAGTTCATGGAAGTTTTTATTTTTTGTCACAAGTTAGTGGAATATGAGACTTTGTAAGAAAAAAAAAAAAAAAGAAAAAAATCATCATTTTCCGCTAACTTGTGACAAAAAATAAAAAGTTCTATGAACTCACTATGCCCATCAGCGAATACCTTAGGGTGTGTATTTTCCGAAATGGGGTCATTTGTGGGGTGTTTGTACTGTCTGGCCATTGTAGAACCTCAGGAAACATGACAGGTGCTCAGAAAGTCAGAGCTGCTTCAAAAAGCGGAAATTCACATTTTTGTACCATAGTTTGTAAACGCTATAACTTTTACCCAAACCATTTTTTTTTTACCCAAACATTTTTTTTTAATCAAAGACATGTAGAACAATAAATTTAGAGCAAAATTTATATATGGATGTCGTTTTTTTTTGCAAAATTTTACAACTGAAAGTGAAAAATGTCATTTTTTTGCAAAAAAATCGTTAAATTTTGATTAATAACAAAAAAAGTAAAAATGTCAGCAGCAATGAAATACCACCAAATGAAAGCTCTATTAGTGAGAAGAAAAGGAGGTAAAATTCATTTGGGTGGTAAGTTGCATGACCGAGCAATAAACGGTGAAAGTAGTGTAGGTCAGAAGTGTAAAAAGTGGCCTGGTCTTTCAGGGTGTTTAAGCACTGGGGGCTGAGGTGGTTAAATAGGCCTTGAGACATGACTCGAATATTACATAAGTCAGCACCTCATCTGTAGACAGCTGTTTCAGGTCATTGCTCCTCATCAGTGTGGAGCAAAGAGTAAAGTCTTAACTGGGTGAGAGGCCTAAGTCAGGATTTGGGGGGTACTATCTCTCCTTGGGGAGAGAGCGCTTTAATCGGCATGAGGAGACTTGATGGCCATACATGCTCCTCTGGAATTCTGGGAAGAAAAGGATATAAATGAGCTCTTAACAAGCTCTGCCTCTAATGCCACCAGATGTAAGGCAGCTATCCTATAAGTCTATGTTAAACCCTTTAAATAAGCCTTGAGACATGATTCGGATAATAAATAAGCCAGCACCTCATCTGTAGACAGCTGTTTCTGGGTGATTGCCCCTTAGCAGTGCAGAGCAGAGATTACTGGCTTAAGTGGGTGAGAGGCCTAAGTAAGGATTTGGGGGGGTACTATCTCTCCTTGGGGAGAGAGCACCTTAATTGGCAAGATTTATGTCATCCTCACCAATCTTATGGCCACGTCCCTGACCATTTGCAACATGTGCTCCCACCCGACTGTCATCATTACTAGTTGCACGCCTAAGGGAGGACACAGTGGACCTCTCCTGCAAGTCTGTGCTGGCCTATAGCTGCTGACTGTCTTCACTAAGCTTGGGCTCGCTGAAAAGCAGAGCAGAGCCGGCAGCGTGCATTACTTTCCAAGCAGAAGGAGCAGCAAAAGAAAGAGGCAGTTGCAGGACAGGTGAGGTTGTTCCTGGGCCATGCCAACTTAGTGTGGTGTCAGAGGAACCCACCAATTCCTGGCTGTGTGTATCTGTTATCACCAGAGATGATGTTGAAGAGCAAGTCAACCATTCCAGGACAGCGGGACTGTTGGTCAAAACACAACCACTGGATGACAGTGGCAGCTCTGGCCTGTTGCTGCAGCTGCTGCAGCTGCTGCTACTATCACCCCTTCTTCTGCTGCAACTTGTGCCGGCTACAGCAGCACAATAACTCTATGTATAACATAAATAATTATTAAAGGTGCAGTAAGTAAAATACGTAAATGTGCCTATATATTAGACTGCCTGTTAACATTGAGTCTGATGCATAGTAAGTCTATATATAACAGAACAGATTAACTATAAATGGCGCAGCAGATGAACTAGATACATTTTCCTATATAGTAGACCGCCTGTTGACAATGAGTCTGATGCACATTAAGTCTATGTATAACAGAACAGATTAAATATAAATGGCTCAGCAGATGAACAAGGTAAATGTGCTTATATATTACACTGCCTACAGAGACTAAGCCTGATGCCCAGTAAGTTTATGTATAACAGAACAGATTAATTATTAATGGTGAAGCAGTTGAACTAGGTAAACATGCCTTCATATTACACTGTCTGTTGACAATTAGAGATGTCCTGATCCTGAACTATTCTCTGGCGAACCGTTCCCGGCGAACATAGCTTGTTCGCGTTCGCTGCGGCAGGCGAACATATGCGATGTTCGGTCCGCCCCCTATACATCATCATTGAGCAAACTTTGACCCTGTACCTCACAGTCAGCAGACACGTTCCAGCCAATCAGCATACCCTCCCTCCCAGACCCTCCCACCTCCTATCAAAAAGCAAGGACAGCATCCATCTTAGATTCATTCTGAAGCTGCTGTGTCACAAATTTGACTAAGTTGTAATCGCAATGCGATTAATATAACCTGTATTAATCGCATTGCGATTACAACTTAGAGCTGGGTTCCTAATGGTTGTATTGCTAGAATTGACGAATATAACGAATATAGCACTATATTCTCAATCTTCATTATATTCTAGCAATACAACCATTAGGAACTCAGATCTAAGTTGTAATCGCAATGCGATTAATGCAGGTTATATTAATCGCATTGCGAATTCAACTTAGAGCTGGGTTCCTAATGGTTGTATTGCTAGAATATAACAAAGATTGAGAATATAGTGCTATATTCGTTATATTCGTCAATTCTAGCAATACAACCATTAGGAACTTAGCTCTAAGTTGAATTCGCAATGCGATTAATACAGGTTATATTAATCGCATTGTGAATTCAACTTACCACACTCTGCGTCAACTACGTAATTTTCCATGGGAGTTTTGCCATGGATCCCCCTCCGGCATGCCACAGTCCAGGTGTTAGTCCCCTTGAGACAACTTTTCCATCACTATTGTGGCCAGAAAGAGTCCCTGTGGGTTTTAAAATTCGCCTGTCTATTGAAGTCTATGGCAGTTCGCCCGGTTCGCCCGTTCACGAACATTTGCATAAATTTGCGTTCGCCGTTCGCGAACGGAAAATTTTATGTTCGCGACATCTCTATTGACAATTAGTCTGATGCACACTAAATCCGTATAATTAAACAGATTAATTATTAAAGGAGCCGTAGGTAAACTAGTTAAAATCGCCTATATTAAACTGCCTATTAACAATGAGTCTGTTGCACAGTATAACAGAACAGATTAATTATTATACTTAAACTAAGTAAATACGCCTATATATTAGACCTCCTGTTGACAATGAGTCTGATGCACAGAAAGTCTATGTATAACAGAACAGATTAAGAATGAATGGCGCAGCAGATGAACAAAATTCAAAGAGCAATTACACTGAGCCTGCACTGTCCCTGCAGTCTCCCTATGCTCTCCCTATTCTCTCCCTACAGTGTGTAAAAACTCTCCCTATAATCTCCCTACACTGTCCCTGTACTGTCCCTGCACTGTCCCTATCCAATATTCTACAATTGAAAGCTTTGTTTACTACTGCCCCCAGTACTTGACACGCATGTTCCTATGCTCAGCTCACAGTAAAATGGCAGAGACCAGGCAGGATGAGGCGTTTATAGGGCTGATTTGCCTTCTTCTGATTGGCTGGCTGCATGGCATTATGGGCTTCTTACTTTCACTTTGTAATACATGTAGCTGCCATTTTAGGAATATACAGTTTCATTTCTATGAAGCGCGCAGAAATTCTGATTCGTGGCGAATTGAATTTTTCCTGAAATTCGGATCTATTTCAATTTGTTTCACTTCAGTTTGCTCAACACTAGTCAGTTTCTTAAAACCTTGTCCAGTTTTTTTTTTTACAGGAATTTGTGTTCCTACGCATTTGAATGGGGTTTGCAGAAATCGATGTACATGCTGCAGAAACAGCTGCGATCAGATAAAAGAGAAAGTCCAAAAATACTAAGACTGAACTTAGCTAACATCAGGGTTGATGTTATCTAGAGTAGATGATGATATGCAGCGATCCCCTGAGGAGCCGGTGTAGAAGATGGGAGTGGTAGTGGCCCTGATGAAGTGTACTCCCTCAGGCTGTTGGTCCCTGGGGATCGGTGTAGTGGAAAAAGTTGTTCTGAAAAATGAGGCCACAATTAAATGTAAGAAAGTCTTTTTACTAAGTGCAACATAGAACTTCAGATACATTCAGTAGCAACAGACTTTAAGTACAAATCTACTCTGGCACCAGTAACGATATGGAGGCAAGTTGGATGGTGGCAATGACCTAATAGAAGTCTGGTGATGGGTGGCTTGGCTGTAATCCCTCACTTTGCAGAAGTGTCTTCAGTGCTAGTGGTAGCAGTTCACTCTGCTGTCTAGCCTCTCAAGACTTTACTTGAGAACTGTTTGAGTAGGTCTCCCTGGAGAATCTGTAACAGGAGCAAGAGCTCTGCGATGTGCTTCTTCTCCTCTGTGTCTCTGGCTAGGAACTCCTATCCTGGCAGGAAGAAGGACCAGCCCACTCCTACCAAGAGGGGAGGAACAGGGTGGTTAACCCTGTACTTCACAAACTTTGCCATTCATTCCTTGCTGGAAACAATGGCCAGAATCATACAATAAAATACATAACAGAGCAAGTTATATACAAATTGCAATTGTAGTACCTCCATGTCTAGGGTACTACATATAATGCTGAATGTATGTAGATGAAGGTGATTATACTGTTTTCATATCTTTTTTTCTCCTGCAGTTCTTCAACTTTATATTCTTCCTACCATGGCTATAGCACAGTAGGTTTAGGGAAAATAAAAAGATGTTGGTGCCTTTTTTCTGATATGCAAGACTAACTCAAGTTTTAGCAAGGTCTTACTCCTTCAAATGCTCCAGCCAGTCATGAGTTCCATTTGTCGGTCATATTTGTAGGAGGCTGTTTCCAAAGCTTGCAGATGCCTTTGGGTACCAGCATTTTCTTAAAGAATTAGATTTTCTTGCAAACTCCTTTGAAAAGTGCAATTATTGAAACAGATCAATTCATTTCCCTCTATTAACTACTGATTTCTAATCCAATAAATATTAAAATATATATACCTGAACTGGTTATAGATTTGTTTCATAGTCTCTGGTAGTTCACAGAATTTTATTCTAATCTAATATATTCTAATGGTAAAGTCTTGGAAAGTAAGCAGGCTTCCTAACTGACTTGACTTTCCAAAATTACTTCAAGATCGCAGATCATCTATAAATTGACAAGGCATCACAGAAGAAAATACATCGAATTGTAGGTCTCTCAAGTCTCAACTTATGTCAACGTTTCTGACTCAGAAATGACTGGGCAAAAGATTCTTAAGAGAGTAGGAAGCTAGAAGCCACTGATATGCAATATTACCAGGAATGCTCAGGCCCAGTTTACAAAATGGACTGCATATACAGTATGTATTTTCACGGCAGGCTCAGTTTTGGTCTCGTGAGTAGGGCTGTATTTCCAACAAGGCACATAAAGGCAACTGCCTATGGCATCAGGAAAAAGGGTGGGCGGCACTTCACAGAGAAAACTAACAATTTATGTTTTTTCTTTCACCTTAGTGCTGCTTCTTTTGTCTCCTTATCACTAACTTTTCGATTCAGCTGCATCACAGAATTTTACCCAAAAATTAACTTTGTGATGAATTACTTTGTCACAAAACGCATGTCTTTGTACGTAGTGGGTCCCATGATTGGGAGCGGTGATTGCGCCACTCCCCATCATTGTACCCCTCAGATGCCGCATTCATAGCTGATCACGGCATCTGACAGAGTATAAAATAAACAAAATAATTTTAAAAAATAATGAAATCATACTTACCTCATCCATTTGATCACGATGAGCTGGCCGTCACCATCTTGATTGAAGATCTAGCGCAAAATCTCAGATGGACCGTGAGGATGTCACTCATTGCGATCAAATATATGAGGTAAGCATGAGGTAAGTATGATTTCTTTTGTTTTTTACCGCCATTCGGCGAAAATTGATTCGCTACCACGAAGCTAGAGAAAATATAGCTTTGTGGCAATTCGAATTTTCCCTCAAATTGGGATCAAAGTTCACTTCGTAGACTTCGATTTGCTCAACACTACTGACCATATAACTGTATCTGGATAACTACATAACTGCATTCAGATAAGTATTATTAAACTATTTTGTACTCCGGCCTCAGAACATAGACGCATTTTTATGCAGACCTATCATAGATTATGTCCGGATCCTTTCTGTTTTCAACAGCGTACTTCATGGTCAAAATCATTTTAACCTCCTCAGGACCGCCGTACGCAGGATTGCGTCTTTGCGGCGGTCCTGTTGTTCTGGGTGGACGCGCCGGTGCGTCCTCTCGCGAGACGCGAGATTTCGTGCATTGCCGGCCCGCGCATGCGCATCGCGGGCCGGCAAAAGTTAAAGAAGTATTTCGTCACCAGCCTGCCAGCAACGATCATTGGCTGGCAGGCTGGCGATTTTCAAAAAATCAAATCAGAAGCCAGATAACAGATCATATTAGTAAATATGATCTGTTATATGGCTTCTCTGCTTCTCTGCTGGTCCTTTTCGTCGGTTGGATCCAGCAGAGAAGCAGAGATCACTGTGAGTACCCACCAACACTACACCTTAGCCCCTGATCACCTTCCATCACCCCCATCATCCTAATTAACCCCTTGATTAACCCCCCTGTCAATCACTTAGTGAAAGACAAAAAGTGATCAGTGTAAACTGTCACTTTTTTTTTCCACTAGTATTGGCTGTTAGGTTTTAGGGATAGTTTAGGCCCCTTGGTTAGTTAGTTAGCGTCAGTTAGCGCCCAGCCCACCGCACCGCAGTCACTTTTATTCGTGTTTAGCGTATCGCTAATCAGCATTTGTACTTTTATAGTATCTGTAAGTGATCAAAACTGATCACGGTCAGATCTATAATTGTATTAGTGTCACTTTAGTTCGCCCTCCACTCAAAACGCAGTGTTTGCCCGATCAGGCCTGATCGGTCGCCCACACGTGCGTTCACCCACGCCCGCCCCACCGCAGTGACAAAAAAAAATTTGTTTTTTGATCACTGCACATTCACTTTACACGCACTGCGGCGATAAAAAAATCAGTTTTGATATTTTTTATCAACCGCAGCGGCCTCCGGTACTTCGCTAGCCTCCCCTTTGTAAGACAGGCTTGCTTTTTTTCTTGGGTAGTCTCAGGGAATACCCCTAAATTTAGTAGTCCAAAATGTCAAACAGGGGGTATTCTTCTGAAGAGGCCTACAGGATTCTGACCCAGTCGGATGAGGAGTGGGAACCCTCATCTGACGAATCTAGCGGGTCAGAATATGAACCTGTGGAAAGCAGTGGCTCTCTGACCCAAAGTTCGGACGAGGAGGTGGAGGTCCCTGGCAGCACCAGGCGTACCCGGCCCCGTGTCGCTAGACCACAGGTTATGCAGGATCCGCTTCAAGAGCAGCAGAGTGGGGCTGTCGCTGCCGGATCACGTGGTGAGGCATACACCAGCAGCGCAGCCCTTCCTGGACCTAGTACCAGCACTGCCGTACAACATGGTGACGTGGCGAGCACCAGAAGGGCAGTTGAAGCTGGTACGGTGGCACGTGCACTAGTTACCCCGTCGCAGCCACCGCGCAGACAGGCCCGTAGAGCCCCTAGAATCCCTGAGGTGCTGGCAAACCCTGATTGGCAGTCACCAACTTCAGCCGCACCTGTAGTTCCCCCTTTCACCGCCCAGTCTGGAGTTCGGGTTGAGACGGCTCAAATCGGTTCGGCCCTGGGATTTTTTGAGCTGTTCTTGACTGCGGAGCTCTTGGACTTAGTCGTGGCAGAGACAAACCGGTATGCCACACAATTTATATCCGCCAACCCGGGAAGCTCTTATGCCCAGTCTTTCCGGTGGAAACCAGTCCAAGTTTCCGAACTTAAAATTTTTCTGGGCCTTCTCCTCAACATGGGTCTAACTAAAAAGCATGAATTGCGGTCATATTGGTCCACGAACCCGATTCATCACATGCCCATGTTCTCTGCTGCTATGTCCAGGACACGATTTGAGACCATCCTGCGTTTCCTGCACTTTAGCGACAACACCACCTCCCGTCCCAGAGGCCACCCAGCTTTTGACCGGCTCCACAAAATTCGGCCCCTCATAGACCATTTCAACCAGAAATTTGCAGATTTGTATACCCCCGAGCAAAACATCTGCGTAGACGAGTCCCTAATACATTTTACCGGGCGCCTTGGCTTCAAACAATACATCCCAAGCAAGCGTGCCCGGTATGGGGTCAAATTGTATAAGCTCTGTGAAAGGGCCACAGGCTATACCCACAAATTTCGGATCTATGAGGGAAAAGATCAGACCCTGGAGCCGGTCGGTTGCCCTGACTACCTGGGGAGCAGTGGGAAGACAGTCTGGGACTTGGTGTCACCCTTATTCGGCAAGGGGTACCATCTTTATGTGGACAATTTTTACACAAGTGTGGCCCTCTTTAGGCATTTGTTTCTAGAACGGATTTGCGCCTGTGGCACCGCGCGAACTAGTCGCGTGGGCTTCCCCCAACGGCTTGTAACCACCCGTCTTGCAAGGGGGGAGAGGGCTGCCTTGTGTAACGAAGAACTGCTCGCGGTGAAATGGAGAGACAAGCGTGACGTTTACATGCTCTCCTCCATTCACGCAGACACGACAATCCAAATTGAAAGGGCAACCCGTGTCATTGAAAAGCCCCTCTCAGTCCACGACTATAATGCGCTCATGGGAGGGGTGGACTTCAATGACCAGATGTTGGCTCCCTATTTAGTTTCCCGCAGAACCAGACGCTGGTATAAGAAGGTGTCTGTATATTTAATTCAATTGGCTGCCTATAATAGTTTTGTTCTCTACAGTAAGGCTGGGAGAACAGGATCCTTCCTCAAATTCCAGGAAGAGATCATCGAGAACCTCATTTATCCGGGAGGTTCCGTGGCCCCATCCACCAGTGTAGTTAGCCGTCTACACGAGCGACATTTCCCCAGTGTCGTTGCTGGTACCTCAACCCAACCGCCACCCCGAAAAAAATGTCGTGTCTGTAGCAGGAGTGGAATAAGGCGTGACACCCGCTATTTCTGTCCTGACTGTCCGGACCACCCTGCCCTATGCTATGGAGAGTGTTTCCGGAAGTACCACACACAGGTACACCTAGCATAGGGATCACATCTCACCAGGACAGGCACACAGGGCTATTAGGGCCCTTTCTCTCACAGCTGCTGCAAACCTCTCCTTTCACCTGGGATAAAGTGCATAACGTACTTCGCCACATCTTTGGGCGATTTGCGCTTTGCACATTGTCCCATGGGGAAGGAGAGGTTTGCTCTATAAAGGTAAAAAAAAACTAAACAAAAAAAAAAAATACCGGTAAGTAAAAAAGTTAAACGTTCAGTTAAAAAAGTTTAAAAAAAGTTTCTATGTTCTGTTCAACAGTTAATAAAGTTATTGCGTTGCGGCCTGGTTTTTTCTTTTTTGTTTTGTTTTTTTTTACCTTCCAGGTGGACCAACCGATCGACCAGCTGCAGCACTGATGTGCATTCGGACAGAAGCATTGCGCTGCTGTCAGATTACACGCAAGTCGGTGTATGCGGCGCTGCAAGACGAGATTTCTCCTCTGCAGTAAAAGATATGTTTGCCGAGGCATATGAGCTGAGGAGGTGGCGGTGTTCATATACTTTGGCAAACACTTTGTATATATAAAAAAAAAAATCCCGGCAATGATTTATTCATCCACATCGATTGATGTGAATGGAGAAATCTGGTTTGCCAGGGCATACGAGCTGAAGTGGGTATGGATGTTGGGCGGAGCTCCTATGTCCTGGCAGACGCCTTTCCCCTCCTTTTTCTTTTTTTGGCAGAGATTTTTTCATCCACATTGATCGATGCGAATGAAGAAATCTGTGCCGTCCATTTTTTTCTTTCAGCCCAGAGGCTGAACGGAAAAAAAAAATCTCATTACCCGTATGCTCAATATAAGGAGAATAGCAGAAACTCCTAATGCTGGGCATACATGTAATGATTGCGGAGACCCTCAAATGCCAGGGCAGTACAAACACCCCACAAATAACACCATTTTGGAAAGAAGACACCCCAAGGTATTCGCTGAGGGGCATATTGAGTCCATGAAAGATTGAAATTTTTGTCCCAAGTTAGCGGAAAGGGAGACTTTGTGAGAACAAAATCCAAAAAATCAATTTCCGCTAACTTGTGCCAAAATTTTTTTTTTTCAATGAACTCGCCATGCCCCTCATTGAATACCTTGGGGTGTCTTCTTTCCAAAATGGGGTCACATGTGGGGTATTTATACTGCCCTGGCATTTTAGGGGCCCCAAAGCGTGAGAAGAAGTCTGGTATCCAAATGTCTAAAAATGCCCTCCTAAAAGGAATTTGGGCCCCTTTGCCCACCTAGGCTGCAAAAAAGTGTCACACATGTGGTATCTCCGTATTCAGCAGAAGTTGGGGAATATGTTTTGGGGTGTCATTTTACATATACCCATGCTGGGTGAGATAAATATCTTGGTCAAAGGCCAACTTTGTATAAAAAAAATGGGAAAAGTTGTCTTTTGCCAAGATATTTCTCTCACCCAGCATGGGTATATGTAAAATGACACCCCAAAACACATTCCTTACCTTCTCCTGAGTACGGAGATACCAGATGTGTGACACTTTTTTGCAGCCTAGCTGGGCAAAGGGGCCCACATTCCAAAGAGCACCTTTCAGATTTCACAGGTCATTTACCTACTTACCAGACATTAGGGCCCCTGGAAAATGCCAGGGCAGTATAACTGCCCCACAAGTGACCCCATTTTGGAAAGAAGACACCCCAAGGTATTCCGTGAGGGGCATGGCAAGTTCCTAGAATTTTTTATTTTTTGTCACAAGTTAGTGGACAATGATGATTTTTTTTTTTTTTTTTCATACAAAGTCTCCTATTCCACTAACTTGTGACAAAAAAAAAAAATTTCCATGAACTCACTATGCCCATCAGCGAATACCTTGGGGTCTCTTCTTTCCAAAATGGGGTCACTTGTGGGGTAGTTATACTGCCCTGGCATTCTAGGGGCCCAAATGTGTGGTAAGGAGTTTGAAATCAAATTCTGTAAAAAATGACGAGTGAAATCCGAAAGGTGCTCTTTGGAATATGGGCCCCTTTGCCCACCTAGGCTGCAAAAAAGTGTCACACATCTGGTATCCCCGTACTCAGGAGAAGTTGAGGAATGTGTTTTGGGGTGTCTTTTTACATATACCCATGCTGGGTGAGATAAATATCTTGGTCAAATGACAACTTTGTATAAAAAAATGGGAAAAGTTGTCTTTTGCCAAGATATTTCTCTCACCCAGCATGGGTATATGTAAAATGACACCCCAAAACACATTCCCCACCTTCTCCTGAGTACGGAGATACCAGATGTGTGACACTTTTTTGCAGCCTAGGTGGGCAAAGGGGCCCATATTCCAAAGAGCACCTTTCGGATTTCACTCGTCATTTTTTACAGAATTTGATTTCAAACTCCTTACCACACATTTGGGCCCCTAGAATGCCAGGGCAGTATAACTACCCCACAAGTGACCCCATTTTGGAAAGAAGACACCCCAAGCTATTCCGTGAGGGGCATGGCGAGTTCCTAGAATTTTTTATTTTTTGTCACAAGTTAGTGGAAAATGATGATTTTTTTTTTTTTTTTTTTTTCATACAAAGTCTCATATTCCACTAACTTGTGACAAAAAATAAAAACTTCCATGAACTCACTATGCCCATAAGCGAATACCTTGGGGTCTCTTCTTTCCAAAATGGGGTCACTTGTGGGGTAGTTATACTGCCCTGGCATTCTAGGGGCCCAAATGTGTGGTAAGGAGTTTGAAATCAAATTCTGTAAAAAATGACGAGTGAAATCCGAAAGGTGCTCTTTGGAATATGGGCCCCTTTGCCCACCTAGGCTGCAAAAAAGTGTCACACATCTGGTATCCCCGTACTCAGGAGAAGTTGAGGAATGTGTTTTGGGGTGTCTTTTTACATATACCCATGCTGGGTGAGATAAATATCTTGGTCAAATGACAACTTTGTATAAAAAAATGGGAAAAGTTGTCTTTTGCCAAGATATTTCTCTCACCCAGCATGGGTATATGTAAAATGACACCCCAAAACACATTCCCCACCTTCTCCTGAGTACGGAGATACCAGATGTGTGACACTTTTTTGCAGCCTAGGTGGGCAAAGGGGCCCATATTCCAAAGAGCACCTTTCGGATTTCACTCGTCATTTTTTACAGAATTTGATTTCAAACTCCTTACCACACATTTGGGCCCCTAGAATGCCAGGGCAGTATAACTACCCCACAAGTGACCCCATTTTGGAAAGAAGACACCCCAAGCTATTCCGTGAGGGGCATGGCGAGTTCCTAGAATTTTTTATTTTTTGTCACAAGTTAGTGGAAAATGATGATTTTTTTTTTTTTTTTTTTTTCATACAAAGTCTCATATTCCACTAACTTGTGACAAAAAATAAAAACTTCCATGAACTCACTATGCCCATGAGCGAATACCTTGGGGTCTCTTCTTTCCAAAATGGGGTCACTTGTGGGGTAGTTATACTGCCCTGGCATTCTAGGGGCCCAAATGTGTGGTAAGGAGTTTGAAATCAAATTCTGTAAAAAATGACGAGTGAAATCCGAAAGGTGCTCTTTGGAATATGGGCCCCTTTGCCCACCTAGGCTGCAAAAAAGTGTCACACATCTGGTATCTCCGTACTCAGGAGAAGGTGGGGAATGTGTTTTGGGGTGTCATTTTACATATACCCATGCTGGGTGAGAGAAATATCTTGGCAAAAGACAACTTTTCCCATTTTTTTATACAAAGTTGTCATTTGACCAAGATATTTATCTCACCCAGCATGGGTATATGTAAAAAGACACCCCAAAACACATTCCTCAACTTCTCCTGAGTACGGGGATACCAGATGTGTGACACTTTTTTGCAGCCTAGGTGGGCAAAGGGGCCCATATTCCAAAGAGCACCTTTCGGATTTCACTCGTCATTTTTTACAGAATTTGATTTCAAACTCCTTACCACACATTTGGGCCCCTAGAATGCCAGGGCAGTATAACTACCCCACAAGTGACCCCATTTTGGAAAGAAGAGACCCCAAGGTATTCGCTGATGGGCATAGTGAGTTCATGGAAGTTTTTATTTTTTGTCACAAGTTAGTGGAATATGAGACTTTGTATGAAAATAAAAAAAAATAAATAAATCATCATTTTCCACTAACTTGTGACAAAAAATAAAAAATTCTAGGAACTCGCCATGCCCCTCACGGAATAGCTTGGGGTGTCTTCTTTCCAAAATGGGGTCACTTGTGGGGTAGTTATACTGCCCTGGCATTCTAGGGGCCCAAATGTGTGGTAAGGAGTTAGAAATCAAATTCTGTAAAAAATGATGAGTGAAATCCGAAAGGTGCTCTTTGGAATATGGGCCCCTTTGCCCACCTAGGCTGCAAAAAAGTGTCACACATCTGGTATCTCCGTACTCAGGAGAAGGTGGGGAATGTGTTTTGGGGTGTCATTTTATATATACCCATGCTGGGTGAGAGAAATATCTTGGCAAAAGACAACTTTTCCCATTTTTTTATACAAAGTTGTCATTTGACCAAGATATTTATCTCACCCAGCATGGGTATATGTAAAAAGACACCCCAAAACACATTCCTCAACTTCTCCTGAGTACGGGGATACCAGATGTGTGACACTTTTTTGCAGCCTAGGTGGGCAAAGGGGCCCATATTCCAAAGAGCACCTTTCGGATTTCACAGGTCATTTTTTACTGAATTTGATTTCAAACTCTTTACCACACATTTGGGCCCCTAGAATGCCAGGGCAGTATAACTACCCCACAAGTGACCCCATTTTGGAAAGAAGAGACCCCAAGGTATTCGCTGATGGGCATAGTGAGTTCATAGAACTTTTTATTTTTTGTCACAAGTTAGTGGAATATGAGACTTTGTAAGAAAAAAAAAATAAAAAATCATCATTTTCCGCTAACTTGTGACAAAAAATAAAAAGTTCTATGAACTCACTATGCCCATCAGCGAATACCTTAGGGTGTGTACTTTCAGAAATGGGGTCATTTGTGGGGTGTTTGTACTGTCTGGGCATTGTAGAACCTCAGGAAACATGACAGGTGCTCAGAAAGTCAGAGCTGCTTCAAAAAGCGGAAATTCACATTTTTGTACCATAGTTTGTAAACGCTATAACTTTTACCCAAACCATTTTTTTTTTTTACCCAAACATTTTTTTTTTATCAAAGACATGTAGAACTATAAATTTAGAGCAAAATTTCTATATGGATGTCGTTTTTTTTGCAAAATTTTACAACTGAAAGTGAAAAATGTCATTTTTTTGCAAAAAAATCGTTAAATTTCGATTAATAACAAAAAAAGTAAAAATGTCAGCAGCAATGAAATACCACCAAATGAAAGCTCTATTAGTGAGAAGAAAAGGAGGTAAAATTCATTTGGGTGGTAAGTTGCATGACCGAGCAATAAACCGTGAAAGTAGTGTAGGTCAGAAGTGTAAAAAGTGGCCTGGTCTTTCAGGGTGTTTAAGCACTGGGGGCTGAGGTGGTTAAGTAGCTATACCCTCAAGTATAGGGGGTGTGAGCACCAAAAGTACTTAGGGCGTCATAAACTCTAAATACAGCCCTGCTCATTAGACCATGACCAGAAGAGACTGAGTGCTGTAATAAAATCAAAAGGTGCTTCAACAAAGTATTAGTTTGTTATGCAACCATATTATTTTATTTTTATTTATTTTTTCTTCCCTCTACCTAAAAGATTTCAGTTTGTTTTTCAATTGAGTTGTACAGTTTATAGATCACATTAAAGGTGGAAAAAGTTCTGAAATGATTTATCTTTGTCTAATTTTTTTACATCATAGAAACCTGACATTTTAACAGGGGTGTGTAGACTTTTTATATCAACTGTATATACGCCTTTCATTGTTGCACTTATTTGTTGAGAAGCCTTTTGTGTAAAAATAGAAAAAATCTTGGTCCTAATTGCCTGTCAACGGTGCAGTGAGATATTTTACAGTCCAGTTTGCCGTGTATTACTGGCGAAATACAAATATATATGCCTTTCATTGTTGCACTTATTTGTTGAAGAGCCGTTTGTGTAAAAAAAATCATTTTTTATTGCTAATGCCCAAAAAAAACACGAGTGGATCCAAAACAGAGATGACACGTGAACTGAATATTTGCATGTCTTCTGTGTTTTGGACCCACTCCTGTTTTTGGCTACCAAATCACAAGCCAATTCTGATGGGACCATACAGGCCTTAGGGCTACTACACAGACAGGATCCGTTGTGCATCTAATTTTTCCTTCTTTCTGACAGATCAGAAGAAGGGTCAAATAAATGATGATGTCAGCCAAGCCAAAAAGGCAAAATAGTGGCCCAGTCATGAAGTGGGGAGGGTGGAAACAGCATGAGAAGTCCACAGAGTGGCCCTATGACATAGTGGTGAGGTGGAAGCAGCATTAGGAGACCACAGAGTGGCCCAATTACAGGGTCTGGAGGTGGCGGCAGCATCAGAAAGAGGTCACAGAGTGGCACAACGACAGAGTGTGGAGGTGGCAGCAGCATGTGGAGGCCACAGAGTGGCATGACAAAGAGAGATTGTGGAGGTGGCAGCAGCATGAGGAGGCCACAGAGGGACATGATGACAAATTGTGGAGGTGTCAGCAGCATGAGGAGGCCACAGAGTAGCACGACAACAAAAGATTGTGGAGGTGGCAGCAGCATGAGGAGGCCACAGAGTGGCACGACGACAAAGTGTGGAGGTGTCAGCAACATGAGGAGGCCACAGAGTAGCATGACGACGAGAGCTTGTGGACGTGTCAGCTACAGACAATGAGAAGACAAAGCTTCAAGAGCCCGGAAGAGTCGCAAAGTTTATCAAGATTAAAACAATAACTACCAGCCCCTGGTCTCTTTGTCAGGGAAAACATCACGAGTTTCAAGTCATCATGGGAAAAGCTTAGAATCAACGTTGAAAAATATATGGCATCAGAGGTGTGTGAGGACGCTATAACGATAGGATGGGTACGCCATCCAGGACAGATTGTATATGTGGGCGACATACAGAATATAACCAGGAAACAGATTGAAGAAAGGGGACAATTCTATCTGATAATATGCGGCAGTCCTTGTAATGAATTATCTGTGGTTAACCCGCACCGGAAAGGCCTTTATCGGGGCAGTGGACAACTGTTTTTTGACTTTCCACGATTACTCAATAAAGTGTTGCCTAAGACAGGAGAGAATGGCCCAGTCTTCTGGTTATTCGAGAACGTGGTTGCGATGGAGAAAAAATTCCAAAAAACTATTTCTCTCTCACCTGGAGTCGAAACCTGTCAAGATTCATGCAAGTGCAGTATCGGCTGCTTATCGAGCCAGATACTTCTGGGTGAACCTGCCTGGCATGAACAGGCCGCTAGTAGCTACAGAGAATGAGAAGACAAAGCTTCAAGATTGCTTGGAGCTTGGAAGAGTCGCGAATTTCATCAAGATTCAAACCAAACTAATTCGAAATTACGAATATATATCACTATATTCTAAATATTCGTGAATTCTCGAAGTGCCGATATTCGCGAATAATATTCGTGATTTGAATATTCGTGATCAAAACTAATCATCGATGGGAAGGAGGACATCCTGTGGTGCACGGAGATCAAGAGGGTCTTCGGAATACCCCCGCACTGTACGGACGTCTCAGAAATGAACCGCTGCTCCTGACAAAAGCTCCTGGGAAGGTCATGGAGCGTCCCGGTCATCCGGCATCTATTCGACCCGCTGAAGGATTATTTTGAAAGTGTGTAGAAGCCACACGGGGGCCCCCACTCTGCAGATTTATCATGGAGACACCGGATTTTATAATATTACATTATTATATAAAGAAGAAAAAAATTTAGCCCCTTCGTCACCCGGCTCCCTAGTGCGATCAGCTACATCATCAACATTGAGTACTGTCTGCATGTCACTGATGTCCTCGTTAACCATCTCTGGGTCAGGAGCCTGACTGCTCGCAACACCAGCTCCCACACCACTCTCCTCATCACTACTTGCCCGCCTAGTGGAGGAAAGGACAGAGGCAGTTTGAGGACTCGTGAGAGCACAGGGCCTGCTCCCGGGCCATGCCAACTAAGGGTTGTGTCTGGCGAACCCACTGACTCTTGGCTGAGGGTGTCTGATGTAAGTTGCAACGAAGTCGAAGAGAGAGTCAACCATTCAAGAACCACTGGGTTGCTGGTCATTATTCGACCGCTAGCTCAGGCCTCTCGAAGGTACCCCTGCTGTCACAGCCCCTTACTCTGCCTGCGACCTCTGCCTGCGCCAGAAACATTTAGGCCTCTGCCGCTCCCCTGTGTAGGGCCTGGCACTTCTCTGCCTGACATACTGTTAGATCAAATAACCAAATGTTCAATCAAATATATACACTCAAGTTTTTTTGGGCATTAGCAATACTGAAGGATTACTGACCAAATGCTTACCGAGTGAAGGCGGATGCTTCACAGACAGAATCCGTTGTTTGGGGGTTAATGTTCTAATGGATCAGAGGAAGGGCAAAATAATCAGTGACGTCAACATAAACTTACTGCTGACACCCTCGCCACTCTGTCGGGGGGCTCTACTTGTTTAAGTGTTTAATAGAACAGGTTCTGTAGACATCTATATAAAATCAGCTGACGACGGTGTAAAAAGAGTGAGCTCTTTCACGCTACAGGATCTTGGGTCTCTCCGCGGTTCTTTATACCTGGCGCTAACATCGACCTGTAAGGCAGAGTTCATATTTGAGTTATTTGTCCAGTTTTGGCCCCGTGACTGCCCAAATAAGTGAAGGGTGCAGTGATTCTAAAAGCGACGCCTGTCATCTGCATGTCATACGGACTCACAGTATTATTTCACTACCAAAGCAGACTCCCTATGTGTGTTACTGCAAGGCACAGTGTTCTACACCACTATAAAGGCTCTCCCCAGCCAGGAAATAGCAATTTTTTGAAAAATTTGCTCATCTCTAATAGCCACAACACATCCTATCATATCTATAGAATGTTGTCTGGCTCATTCTGAACAGAAAAACCTGACTCAATTTTGACCCCTGATTGGCTGATCAGACTGTCAGCCTCTGAGTCAATAAGGGTAAGGCCTCCCCTATCCCTTCCAGGGTCACGTGATCTTCCATTTTCTTCCTTCCTGTAATTTTTCCCATCAATCTTTTACAGTGTCTTTTGTGTGAATAGTCCAAAATGAATCGCCAAAAATTCAGACTTGTTTAGTGGACAAATTTTTGTGAAACTCGTAACAAATCCAATTAATTTTGAATCGATTTGCTCATCTCTAAGTTAGTCCTTTCTTGCATAGGGACATGGCAGGCTGCCCACAGTGTCATTCCAGTTGTTCTTATTACTCTTGTCCCGCTGGCCTGAATGTAATTTCACTTGTGGCAGGTGGTGTGTCATTGCTTCTCTGTATTGCAGCCTACAGGCTTACTCTGGTGGTTGACTGAGCCTCTTGGGAAGGCCAAACTATTATTCTCATCTTACGCATGCACCAGCTCGAAATACACTGCCAGGCCACTACCGGCTACACAACAATTTGTTATATTAGTGATCCGTGCCAACCACTGCACTACTATCCCAAGCGGGCACGCTCCTCCATCTTCTCAGGTGGCTCAGACCCACTGGTCTTCTGCAGCTTTCTTTCAGCGGGCCCAGCTACCAGAGTCTTCCATCTCGTCCTCCCTGGCAGGCCGTGGCCTGCTCTTGGTGGAAAGTCTACTCCCCTCTGCACTTAGGGTGTACGCACATGATCCCTCTGGCTTTTATAGGGCCAGCACACACCCAAATATTAGCCAGCCAAAGACTGGCAACACTGGGGTACTTGAGGTACCTTCCCGAGTGTACCGATTTCTGCCTGTTTGCTGAATTGTGACCTGACCTGTGCCTGACTTCCATATTGACCTTTCGCTTCCTGTCCTGACCTCAGACTGTTTATCAGATTGCTCTTACTCTACTTGACCAGACCTTAGCATGTCCCTAACTACAGTTTTTTCCTGATTCCTTGGTTCTTTGCACTAGTGTCTCTGAACCCCGTGGGTCAGCTGTCAATCACACAGAGAGGTTTCAGCCTGTGGTTTCAGCCTGTGGTTCCCCTGCAGGAAAGTCCAGATTTCCATGTATGGGTTAAAGGGAAAATACCAGGGAATGACCAGGATAACCCCAAAGTCAAATCAGTTGGCTGACACTGTAGTTCCACACCACTGCCGTAAAACTATTCTACAGGATATCACTTGCCTCATTTTGGTTGAAAAATATTCAGTGACTGACCTTATTGTTTTATTAGAGTTGAAGGGTTAATGGTTCAAGAGTGCCATTTGATAACACAAAAAGGATGCACATTGTATTTTAAAAATAATATATTACAGCTGTCCAGTAGGATCCTTCTAGAGATCCACAAACATAACTCCTGAGACCTGCTGCCCAAACAAAGGATAATTCATCCGGACACAAGTTGTGATTCCTCAAGTCGACTACATGATAAATTCATAGAGACAGAGCTTTGCGAGTCCTGCTTTACACAGATCACACACATTGACCTATTCCTTTTCTTCCAGAGAATGCAGCAACCAAACAGTAAAAGCTTCTGACAGAGTCATGTTTGATGCAAAGCACTTGGTCATATCCTCACTTGAAAGAGAAACGGCAGCAGTATACCCAAGATTCAAAGCAACAGGACTGTATGAAATTTGACAACTACCTGTCTGCTGTAAACAGAAAATCCTATTTGATTTTGAGTCTTTTCCTACACGCATTAATATTCTGCTGTCAACACGGTTGTATGTTACCATGCCAGGCTTCTCTTTCCCCCCTAAATTATTAGCATAATTGACTCTGCAATAATTTTATCAAAAAGGGTTTTCCAAGATTTTATAACTGATTACCTATCTGCAAAAAAAAGTTCCCTTTTTTTGCAGAATTTCCATTTTAATCCATTTTCCTGTAACACAGTAAGGGTTAACAGGCAAACAAACCTCAATATTTATTACCCTGATTCTGTGGTCGTAAACTGCTGTATGGGCACACGGCAGGGCACAGAAGGGAAACAGCACCATTTGGTTCTTGGAGGGCAGATTTCACTGGGATCATTTTAAGTTCCCCCCATTTGAAGACCTGATGCACCCTTACAGTAGAAATGGCTAAAAAGTGACGCCATTTTGGAAACTACAGGATAAGGAGATAGTTTTATTGGTACTAATTTGGGGTACATATGATTTTTTTTTATCGTTCAACAGTACTCTTTTTGAGTCAAGGTAACCAAAAATAGCTGTTCTGGCACAGTTTTTATTTTTTGTTTTTTTACAGTATTCACCTGACAGGATAGTTCATTTGTTGATTTTATACAGCAGGTCATTATGGATGCGACAATACCAAATATGTCTATTTTTCCTTTTTTTTGTTTCAGTTTTACATCTAGGGGCTCATTTTTTGATGGAAGAGTAGACTTTTTATTGGTACTATTTTTGGGCACGTCTGATTTTTTTGATTCTTCAACATTACACTTTTTTAGGATAAGGTGACAAAAAATAGCTGTTTTGGAACAGTTTTTTTTTTTCTTACAGCATTCACCTGACGGGTTAGATCATGTGATATTTTATTGAACAGGTCACAGATGCAGCAATGCCTATGTCTACTTTTTAAATTTATTTCAGTTTTAAATAATAAAAGCATTTTTGAAAAAGCAATATTATGTCTCCAGTTTCTGAAAGCAATATTTTTTTTATTTTTTTGCTGATCGCCTTCTCTAGGGGCTCATTTTTTGCAGGAAGAGTAGACAATTTTATTGGTATTAATTTTAGGTACATATGATTTTTCAATCGTTCAATGCTGTTTTGGCACCGTTTTTTTTATGGTGTTCACTTGAGGGGGTAGATCATGTGATATTTTTGTACAGCAGGTCATTACGGATGTAGCGATACTTAATATGTCTATTTTCTATTTTTAAAGGGGTTATTCGACACTAACAAATGCTCCCCCATATGATGGGCCCCTCACACTGATTCTACTTACCTGGCTCCTCGCGTCGCTCCTGGTCCCCGTACCACCGATGCTGCTTCTCCCTGTGCACGTATGAAAACATCCTGTGTCGGGGGACGCAGCTAATGGCAGGCGGCAACGGGGATGAGCATTGTGGGTGACACTAGGGAGGCTTGTCCCCGTCACCGCCTACCCCCACGGCACCGGATGTTTTCATCCACGCACAGGGAGAAGCAGCAGCAACTTTTGGGGGTCTGATCCCTTCTGCAATGCATTACAATACAGGAACACCCCTGCCGCTGATCAGAGTGCCGGCTCTGGGACTTAGTCGCATCCTGCAGCGCCGTACATGTATGGTGCTGGGATCCTACAGGTTAAAAGAGCAGTATGTATTTCTTTTGTCTCTTACAATTATATAGTAACTGACACCGATCTAGTACATATGAGTTGAGAGGTGTGCACATATAAGGGGCAGAGGGAAAATATGATTTATTTTATTTTTTTCATAGTTTATTAATTGTTTTATCATATTTTATTTGTTTTTTCAATTAACTATGTTTATTTATTTGTTACTATGAGTTTCCAGGATACCAGGGAACCTATGATATTTTATCCCACATACACATCACTAACAGCAAATTAGCTTACTTTTATCTGTGATCTGTATCGGAAGACATGCAAAAAAGATGCAGGTTGCATCTTCTCTGCATGCCTCTTAGGCTACTCTGGATAAGAGTGGCTTGGTTGGGTGGAGGTTAAACTAAAAAATCAAAAACAAGTCTTTTCCTTCTGTGGAAAAATATCTCTAATACCAGGTATTGTCCATTTGGTAGAAGCAACTTTTAGCAGGCATTTCGTAAAACTATTTTAGCAGGTTTGTGTACTTGTGGTGGGGTCAGCAATAACAGACTTTCAGACTGTGGGTTAAAAGTCCAAACAATGTTTATTTTTCCTCAGAAACACGCCAGATATCCAGCACAATACAGGGCATAGAAGTTTACCATCACTTGGGTGAAGCCACAGCACAGGGGCGGACATACCGCCTGTGCAGCTGGTTCAGCTGCGCAGGGGCCCAGAGTGTGAGGGGGCCCAGCCTGGAATGGCCCATTGAAGAGATAGTTGAATAGCAGCGCTAATTCATAGGAGGGCTGGCAGGTTATAGTGTAATCAGCTCTCCTGGTCAGTAAGGCTGGATCCACAGGGTTTGATTTTTTTAAAATTGCAGCAAAAAACACAGAATTTTGCAGCGATTTTATCAAAAATAGAACCTTGTGGACCCAACCCTACTGACCAGGAGAGTTGATTGGTCTACAAACTGTCACTCAAAAGCACTGACAGCCTGTCCTCCAATGAGCCAGCTCTGCTAGAGGGAAGGAAGGGCTGCTGCTGTGTGTAGACCGAGCCCTGCTACTGAGAGGGGGAGGAGCCTGAGCCTGCTACTGAGAGGGGGAGGAGCCTGGCTAGGGCCACAAGAACCAACAATACTGAGGGCCAGGAGGTGAGGAAGGGATCTATATATAATGTAGTGTAAAAGAGTGCCTGCCCTGCATGTATGACAGTGTGTGTATGTGACAGTGCCTGAATGTATGACACATTCTATGCCGACACCTTCTATGTTTCTATGACAGTCTGTGTATGTGACAGTGCCTGCATGTATGACAGTCTGTGTATGTGAGAGTGCCTGCATGTATGACAGTCTGTGTATGTGACAGTGCCTGCATGTATGACAGTCTGTGTATGTGAGAGTGCCTGAATGTATGACAGTCTGTGTATGTGAGAGTGCCTGAATGTATGACAGTCTGTGTATGTGACAGTGCCTGAATGTATGACAGTGTGTGTATGTGACAGTGCCTGCATGTATGACAGTGTGTGTATGTGACAGTGCCTGCATGTATGACAGTCTGTGTATGTGACAGTGCCTGCATGTATGACAGTGTGTGTATGTGACAGTGCCTGCGTGTATGACAGTCTGTGTATGTGACAGTGCCTGCATGTATGACAGTCTGTGTATGTGAGAGTGCCTGAATGTATGACAGTCTGTGTATGTGACAGTGCCTGCATGTATGACAGTGTGTGTATGTGACAGTGCCTGAATGTATGACAGTCTGTGTATGTGACAGTGCCTGCATGTATGACAGTCTGTGCATGTGACAGTGCCTACATGTATGACAGTCTGTGCATGTGACAGTGCCTGCATGTATGACAGTCTGTGTATGTGACAGTGCCTGCATGTATGACAGTGTGTGTATGTGACAGTGCCTGCATGTATGACAGTGTGTGTATGTGACAGTGCCTGCATGTATGACAGTCTGTGTATGTGACAGTGCCTGCATGTATGACAGTGTGTGTGTATGTGACAGTGCCTGCATGTATGACAGTCTGTGTATGTGACAGTGCCTGCATGTATGACAGTCTGTGTATGTGAGAGTGCCTGAATGTATGACAGTCTGTGTATGTGACAGTGCCTACATGTATGACAGTCTGTGCATGTGACAGTGCCTGCATGTATGACAGTCTGTGTATGTGACAGTGCCTGCATGTATGACAGTCTGTGTATGTGACAGTGCCTGCATGTATGACAGTCTGTGTATGTGAGAGTGCCTGAATGTATGACAGTCTGTGTATGTGACAGTGCCTACATGTATGACAGTGTGTGTATGTGACAGTGCCTGCATGTATGACAGTCTGTATTTGTGACAGTGCCTGCATGTATGACAGTGTGTGTATGTGACAGTGCCTACATGTATGACAGTCTGTGCATGTGACAGTGCCTGCATGTATGACAGTCTGTGTATGTGACAGTGCCTGCATGTATGACAGTGTGTGTATGTGACAGTGCCTACATGTATGACAGTCTGTGCATGTGACAGTGCCTACATGTATGACAGTCTGTGCATGTGACAGTGCCTGCATGTATGACAGTCTGTGTATGTGACAGTGCCTGCATGTATGACAGTCTGTATTTGTGACAGTGCCTGGATGTATGACAGTGTGTGTATGTGACAGTGCCTGCATGTATTACAGTCTGTGTATGTGACAGTGCCTGCATGTATGACAGTCTGTGTATGTGACAGTGCCTGCATGTATGACAGTACGTGTATGTGACAGTGCCTGGATGTATGACAGTCTGTGTATGTGACAGTGCCTGCATGTATTACAGTCTGTGTATGTGACAGTGCCTGCATATATGACAGTCTGTGTATGTGAGAGTGCCTGCATGTATGACAGTCTGTGTATGTGACAGTGCCTGCATGTATGACAGTGTGTGTATGTGACAGTGCCTACATGTATGACAGTCTGTGCATGTGACAGTGCCTACATGTATGACAGTCTGTGCATGTGACAGTGCATGCATGTATGACAGTCTGTGTATGTGACAGTGCCTGCATGTATGACAGTGTGTGTATGTGACAGTGCCTGCATGTATGACAGTCTGTATTTGTGACAGTGCCTGTGAGGATGTGTGAAAAAGACCCATTCATTTCAATGGGGATGCAAATGATGCAGACTGTACACTGCTTGTTGTCCGCATCTGTACGTCTGTTCCGCGGCCCTGTAAAAAAGATAGAACATGTCCTATTCTTGTCTGCAATTGCGGACAAGAATCGGCATTCTCTATCATAGGACGCACGCAACACATATGGCCGTCTATATAGTCCCTTAGGCTAGCTGTGGCTGCAACACACATTGTGCAGTCCAAGCCTGAAGCAACACTACACTACACCGCAACTAGTAAAAGTAAATGGGGCCGTGACCCGACAATCACAAAAAATCCAACCTGCTGAATTTCTTGCGACTTTCTGATTGTGATTGTAAGAAACTTGAAGGTCACAATGCGACCCCGTTCATTTTAACTCAATGCATTGCAGCATTGTGCTGCTGTGATCCTTGGTTGCATGACACATTGTTGGCCAAAAGCACTGTGCAGCCTTATATGCTTCTTGGTCTTCCAGGATTATGCACGTATTGTATATGTTTATGTCTGTATGTGTGATTTGGGCAGAGGGGGGGCCCTCTGCTGTCTGTGTCCGCCCCTCCCACAGCACACACATAGTATGACACAAAATATAAAAAAAACATCTGCCCGTCTGGGCGCTAACTATACAGAGAATCTCTCTCTCACCTATGTTCTCTGTAACTTTGTAGATCAAGGTTTACATAGCAGATAACTGGCAGCTTGCCATTGTTTTCCACTAGATGATGCTCCAACATAGAAAATGTAGATTGAATTTTGTTAGAATTTTGTAATTGCCAGAAGGCCTAAAATTCCTGAGAACATTTCTGCAGAAGACTAAAGCATCAAAAATTATTGGAATTAGATATTACTTCACAGAATTGTCATATATTGGTATCAACCAGGCCCTATGGTTACTCTCTATGTTAGAATTCAGTCATAATCAGTTCTAAATGGTCATAGCATCAATGCAGTGTACTGTACCTAAGAAGATCCCTTGAAGTCACTTCTGATTTATAGATCTTATTGTTATATAGTTTCCTAATCTCATTGATATTCATAGTAGTTATAGTTATTCATAGTTTTAACAAATTGGTTAACTTTATAATTAGATTAAGGAGTACAGTATTTACCGGTCTTAAATATTGGTGACAACTGTTGAAAGGTTCTATGATGTTCCTACAATACAGTAATGATTATCAGGGCTGTATTTACAACAAGGCACATGAGGGCATGTGCCTAGGGTGTCAATAAGGGGGGGGGGGCAGCAGTTCACAGAGAAAATGAATGATTTATGTAGATTTTTCACCTGAGTGCTGCTTTCAGATAAGTGCTTGAAGATCCAGCAGCGGCAGGGAAACAGAGGGTAAGGGCCATGCTGTCTGTCACTCATAGAAGTAGAAGTGCAGCCATAGCGGCCCTATCTACTGCTACAGGGCGTTTTAAGCAAGTGTGGCTTTATACAATGTCCTGATGCTGTCTGGTCCTGATGCAGAATCTGGACTTTAGTGCAGCAGCAGAAGAAGAGCACCATGGCCCAGGACACCATCAACGTGAAGGAACAGGAGCCAAAAGGATCCCATCAACCTATCACACCAGAAGTCAGAAGTTTCCTACAACACATGCAGAAATTTCAGAAGTGCATATGTCCCATGTGCATCTTCAGTGGAAAAGTCCTTTAGCTGCAGCAGAAAAGACACTCCCCTTGAGCTTTCAGCTTGATATAAATCTAGCAGAGCAATGAATGGGGAGATCTCTGGATCCATGTGAGGTACAGGGCCGGTTCTGTCTTCGTTAGAAAGAGGTTGTACTATATGATGTCCGATTTTCATTTTTTACATTCTTCATGGGATAACCCCTTTAAGTAGCTCTAATTCAATTCTATAGCAGCATAGAACAGCCCTCTTGACACTTTCCATAGCTTTAGCCATCCTGGTTACTGAATAGGATGGGTATTCTGATCTCAGCTGTGTATGACTGAGCTGGGAATGTCCTTCAAGTGACTTTTACAAGGGCCGATTATTGTCCAAGAGATCATTCGTAGTAAACTTTGTTCCTAATAATGTAATAAACCCTGTGACCAGTCAACAAAAGAGCAGATGCTCGTTCCTCAGATGATCACCTCTTTTGTGCAGCAGTTGAAATGCTTGTAAGCAGAATTTCTTTATGTAAACAGGACAAGTGCTGCCGACAATAATGAAAATGAATGGCCGCACAAACCTTCATAAATTATGAACGATCATTCATGGGGGCTTTCACTCCCAACCTTCAGGTGCCTATCAACTAGCTATATCATCAATCGATTGACAACTGGGCATTACTATTCCACTCAAGGCCTAGCTAGGGGCTTGTTACGGGCAATTACCTGTAAGAGGACCCTTAGTCATGGTTGATACCAGACAGCAACTTCTCTGCAGGTACATGAAAGCAGTTGTCCATCCAGGAGGTATGCTCAAGGCATTGTGATAGAGTGGTGCCCATATATTAAAAATGAATCCAACATACACATGACATACAGTATACAACGAACAGCGGGGATTTCCTTTGTATTCGCTGCTTCATATATTTCATTTTCCTAAGGATTAGCAGCTCTGACTGACTTTCCGTAGGTATTCATTAAACATGTACCTACTACTAAGGCTTAAAAAACACTAACTAATCTCATTTGAGGAAAGAGGCTACAAAATATGTAAATCCACATCTGTTCCTCTTCAAAGAGAGGCCACTTCAGGCTTTACTTTAGGAGAGAGCTTTGCTCACAGGGACTCCCATTTTCATTGCTTGTCCCTTTCCCAGTCTTGAGTCACAATGAAATCACATAATGTAATGCACTGTTAACTTTAAGAAGCAATTAAGTACAAGCCAGAACGCTGTTTGCCGTAGGCTGTCAGTGGGAAGTGGGACTTGCAAAAGAAGCAGAAGCCTCTCTGGAATTGGGAAAATTAGTCAGAACATACGTGTGAGCTGCAGGGAGCTTCCATTTTCTCTTCCTCTATTATATGATCAATGTAATTTTCAGGGTCTACCCTGGAAGACAATGTAAATTTAATGTTCTTCTGTTTAACACTTTTGCTGCTCTGTAGCATCCTTGGAAATGTGTTGTGTGTTGGTCAGTCTAATGTGTTAGGAGTAGAGTCCCAATAAAACGTAGCATTTCCATTCCAGAGGTTAGACTGGGTTTGCCATTGTTTTACTGGGTTTTACCACCTTGGACAGAATAGTCTGGTGTTTGTTTAACCCTTCATGCCCTTTCCAAGCCCCATAAGGCAATGTCCTATTCCTTTTTCATTAACAAAGCAGATTTTATGGAGAGGGAAGTTCTACGCAGGTTCTCACCACCCAATGGCAGATGGGATAGGAGTCATAGGACTAGCCGTAGTAGACAAATGTTCTCCATCTATAGTACATATGCCCTTAGAATTGTGTGAGAAAGGATAGCACTGTGATGTAGTTACTAATGAGTAACTATATGTAAAATAAATCATTTTCTTCTGATGGGTCATAGCTAGGGTTAAGGGGGAAACCGAACTGCAAAGTTTGGGTTCGTACCGAACTTTACGAGTTCGGGTACCCGGACCAAAACCCGGACTTTTTCACTGAAGTTCAGGTTCGGTGTTCAGGTGATTTTATTATTTTCCATTATAACATAGTTATAGTGGAAAATAATAGCATTCTTAAGACAGAATGCTAAATAAAATGGCCATTGAGGGGTTAAAAATAATTTTAAAAAAACTCACCTCATCCACTTGATAGCACAGCCAATATCCTCTTCTTTCTTCTTTCTTCAGGACTTGCAAAAGGACCTGCGATGACATCACCGCGCTCACCACGTGATGAGCGCGATGACATCATCCCAGGTCCTTTTGAAGGTCCTGCAAAAAGAAAAAACTAGAGGGTACTGGCCGCGCAATCAAGTGGATGAGGTGAGTTTTTTTTAAATTATTTTTAACCCCTCAATAGCCATTTTATTTAGCATTCTGTCTTAAGTATTATTTTCCATTATAACCATGTTATAACTGAAAATAATAAAGTGAAATTTGGGTCCGCATTGAATTTAATGGGGTCCGGGTTCGGGGTCAAGTTCGGGTCCAGAACCCGAACTTTGACCTGAAGTTTGGCCGAACCCGGCGAACCCAAACTTCCATGGGTTCACTTATCCCTAGTCATAGCACAACAGGTCTGACACATGAAAACACTGGATTCTTCTGTCACTGTATGCTTCAAGATGACTCATTACTAGAGAAAGAGTAATTCAAGACCTCAGTCTCTATTCATTGGTTCCTTATATATATTCTCCTACCAATTTTCACTACTTGATCTCAACAATAAGAAGGTAGCATCACAAAATCCACTATCACTGTTCGTCTCTCTTTGGTAGTGGCAGTTGAAACAGTCCGCCCCAGAGCAGTGAGCAGGGCTCAAATGAGTTTTCCAGGATTTTCATATTGATGGCTTATCCTCAGGATAAGCCATCAATATGAGATCATCGGGAGTCCACTAATCAGCTGTTTGAAGAGGCTAAGCATTTAGGTCTTATCATAGGCTATGTGATGTCACGTTGATCAGTCAAATGGCCTGGGTGTAGCTCAGTCCTATTCAAATAAATAGGCCTGAGCTGCAATACTAAGCACAGCCGCTATCCAATGGATGGTGCCCTCCTTGGTGAGCTATGAGGAGGCCGCAGCGCTCACAAGAGCTCTGGTGAGGGCAGTGGTTTGCTCAAACAGGCTATCAATATCAAAATCCCAGAAAACCCCTTTAAAAAAGTAACAATTCTCATCAGCTAAGACAGGTTGTGTTGTGCTCTTCTAGCACCATTGTAATACAACATACAAACAGGTACAAATAGAGCCGAGCTAAAATTGACTCTGATAACTCTGATAACATGTCACAGTGTTATCTAATGTCATGTTTTGACATAAGCCATTGACATACATGGAAAGAGTTAACCTTTTTGTGCCATTTTCTACTTAACGCGTTAACCATAAAGTTTAGCTCTGCTGCATCTTTACACAAATGCAGCACACACGAAAGAAGGGGGAATAAGACAGGTGCACAACAATTTTGCAAACCAGTTCCAATTAACAGAAGCCTTAAAGGGGCCACTCTATTCCCTTACAACGTACACTTTTTAGGATTTCAACTTTAGGGGCCTCATAAATAAATATACATATTTGGACACTTTACCATTGTTTTCCACTAGATGATGCTCTAACATAGAAAATGTAGATTGAATTTTGTTAGAATTTTGTAATTGCCTGAAGGCCTAAAATTCCTGAGAACATTTTTGTAGAAGACTAAAGCATCAAAAATTATTGGAATTAGATATTACTTTACAGAATTGTCATATATTGGTATCAACCAGGTTACCTATGGTTACTCTCTGTGTTAGAATTCAGTCATAATCAGTTCTACATGGTCATGGCATCAATGCAGTGTACTGAACCTAAGAAGATCCCTCAAAGTCACTTCTGATTTATATATTTTATTGTTATATAGTTTCCTAATCTCATTGATATTCATAGTAGTTATAGTTATTTATAGTTTTAACAAATTGGTTAACTTTATAATTATATTAAGGAGTACAGTATTTACCGGTCTTAAATATTGGTGACAGCTGTTCAAAGGGTCTATGATGTTCCTACAATACAGTAATATTGATAATGATTATCAGGGCTGTATTTACAACAAGGCACATGGGGGCATGTGCCTAGGGTGCCAATAAGGAGGGGGGGGGGGGCAGCAGCTCACAGAGAAAATTTATGATTTATGTTGATTTTTTCACCTTAGTGCTGCTTTCAGGTGATTGAAGATCCAGCAGCGGCAGGGAAACAGAGGGTAAGGGCCATGCTGTCTGTCACTCATAGAAGTAGAAGTGCAGCACAGCGGCCCTATCTACCGCTACAGGGCGGCTTAGCAAGTGTAGCTTTATACAATGTCCTGATGCTGTCTGGTCCTGATGCAGAATCTGGACTTTAGTGCAGCAGCAGCAGAAGAAGATCACCATGGCCCAGGACACCATCAACATGAAGGAACAGGAGCCAAAAGGATCCCATCCAAATTCAGTCTGTACTCCTGGGCTAATCAACCTATCACACCAGAAGTCAGAAGTTTCCTGCAACACATGCAGGAATTTCAGCAGTGCATATGCCCCATGTGCAGCTTCAATGGAAAAGTTTAGGAAGCAGCAACTGCTCAGATTTTTCTTTGTTCCACATTCCTCAGAGAGTCTGGGCATCAATATATAAAGTGAGTCTTTGAACATTTTTGATTTTTTAGCTTATTTTAGTCCTACCAGTGTCTGGGAAAGTTGGGTGGCTAGGAATACAGACAATGTTAGAGCACCCATATAGGTTGCCATGCAGCTTTCCTGGATACCTGAATTAAAAAGAGCTTCCCGGTTTTGTTAAGTACCATATAATACAGTATAATACATTCCTTTTGCTGTACCTACGCATAACAAGACAGGCCTCATTTAGGTGTCTGGGGAAGCTGGGTGGCAAAGAATATAGACACTATTACTGCACCCACATAGGTTACCCCCTAGAGCCCTGCCTATTTAGGGCACTTTCACACTAGCGTTAAAGTTTTCCAGTATTGAGTTCCATCCTAGGGTCTTAATACCGGAAAAAGTATTCCGTTTTGTTCTAATGCATTCTGAATGGAAAGCATTCTATTCAGTATGCATCAGGATGTCATCAGTTCAGTCACTTTTACGGTATTTGGCCAGATCCGGCATTAATTTCCATTGAAATGTATTAATTTTGTATCCGGTACCAAGTGTTCCCGGAAAGATGGAATCACTTTATCACGAAGCACATTTCTTTGTAAGTAACGGGCGCAATGATGGAGAATGGCGATTGCACCGCATCACTGATCCCCTCAGATGCCGTGTTCATTGCTGATCGCCGCATCTGAGATGAAAAATAGTGGCTTTCAGGGGTTATTTCGTTTTAAAAAAAATAATACTCACCTTATCCAATTGAGTGCGAAGAGGACCCCGCGGCATCTTGATTGAAGATCTCGCACAAAATCTTGCGTGGTGCATGATGAAATCATCACTCTGGCCAGCATGGTGATGTCATACATCACCGCCCTCGGGATCTTCAATCAAAATGCCCGCAGCAACATCTTTGCGCTCAAATGGATGAGGTTAGTAGGATTTTTCTGAGAAAATTGATTCATTAACACGAAGTATGAGGAAATGTAGCTTCGCAGTGAACCAAATTTTCCCTAAAATTTGGATTAAAGTCCACTTCGGATACTTTGTTTCGCTCAACACTAACTACAGTACTCCTGATGCATAATAGTTGGTCTCCCTAATGAGAAAAAGCACACCCAAGAGCACCCCTAAGGCCACTCAGCTAACTCGGGAAATTTTCTCTTGAGACACTCAGGGCTCAGTCGTGCCAAAGCTGGAGATCTTGCCGCTGGAGCACAGACAGGTAGGTTTGTGACACACGCGTTGGCCTCTCTCTCTTTTGTCTTCTTATATTTTTTTATGGCAGTTTAGGGGTAGTAGTAGTAGTAGTAGTAGTAGTAGTAGTAGTAGTAGTAATGGCTGTGTAGTGGTAATGGTAGCGGAAGTAGGAGTATTGGAATTGGCAGTAGGGGATTATCAGCAGGGAGCAGCAGCTGTGGTGGCGGCAGCAGCAGAAAACATACAGTATAGAACATGATGGTAGGCAGGAAGGCAGTGGCAATGGCATGATGGCAGCAGCAGCCTTACGGTAAGAAACATGATGGCAGGTGGGCAGATAGTGGCAGTGGCATGATGATAGCAGCAGCCATATGGTACAGAACACAATGGTAGGCAGGCAGACAGTGGCAGTGGCATGATGGGGCTCTGTCATCAAGGGCAGATCTATTAATTGGCAATAGATGGAAGTGTGTGAAAATCCTCACAGATCCATGCCTCGTTCATTTTGACAAAAGTGGTGTTTTGTACACTGGCAGAGGACAACTTTGTCCAGCTGGGTGTCACAATGCCATCTGCTGTGCTGAAAAGCCTCTCTGAAATGACTCTGGAGCTGGAAAAGACAGTGCAGAGAACAAACAAGGCCAGTTCCAGACACTGTTTCAGTTTGCCTATCCAAAAGTCCATGGGGTCAGGGAACAGGTTATGTGCCAGGGAAAGGCCACAGTTATTAAGGCTACATTCGCATGATGTGTGATGGACGTTTTTGTAATTGCAGGCACCTTTCTGTTTAAGGGGGTTATTCACACTGAAGTTTTTTTGACAGTTAGTAAATAAGGCACATTAAAAAAAGATCATGTTCTATCCTGTCCTGACTGACAGCCCCCATACAATTGAAAGGAACTGTAATTTTAACTTCCGTTTCTCAAAAAGGCATTAGTGAAAAAAACAATTTTTAATAGACTTTTTTTTCCCCTGTCGTTTGAATGTAGCATTAGAAAACAAGACAATTTTAAGCAAAAAAAAAAAGGACAACTGAGCAGGAGTATGAATATCATACAGCATAATTACATTTTAGTAAAGACGTGGAACTGCACCACATTTCTATAATAACTAGACAATTTTTACCGACGCCTACCTGCCAAAAAGTCCAACTGATGGCAAATAGAAGAAATTAATGTTAGAAAATAAAATAAAATTTTGGTGAGGGTGTGGAACTGTGCCACTAACAGACACCTGGCCAAAAGTCCAACTGATGGAATATGGTAAAAACTGTGGCTAATGACATATAGAAGAATTGCATTTTAGAAAAAGATTACATTTTGATGAACGCACGGATCTGTGCCACTAGGGACACCTGGTCAAAGGTCAACTGATGGGATATGGCTAGAGATGAGCGAATCGAAGCTGACGAAGTCGAATTCGTTCCGAATTTCAGGAAAAATTTGATTCTGAACGAATGCGATTTTCCTCGTGCTTCTTGGTAACAAATCGCAATTTTTCCTAACATGGCGGCTATGCCATGCATGCAGCCAATCAGCAGCCAGCCCGGTGATGTCATAGCCCTATAAATACGGCTGCCATCTTAGAGTCTGTCATTCACTATCATACTTTGTTCAGGGACAGACGTGTATGCAGGCGCTAGGGAGAGTGAAAGAAAAACGAATAAAATAAAAAAAAGGAAAGAAGCGATTTACTAGTGCAGGGAAAGGATTGTGAGAGGAACCATTTCACAGGCAGGGAGAGACGTGTGCATATGCTAGGGAGAGCCATAGGAATATCCTCATTGTGAAAAAAAAGCGATTTACAAGTGCAGGGAAACATTACTTGGGGATCCAAATAGTCTCATAATACAGCTCTGTCATTCCAGCAATTAGTTATTGGGGTGCAAGTGCTATGTTGAAAAGCCTTTAGTGGCTTTTATCTGTAGAAAAAGTTAAATATATACGCAGGTCACTTTTGCTGTTAAAATTATTTAGTGGCCTATTTCAATACAATACGAGAAATATTCACCCATGTCACATTTGGTGTTATTTGGGCTAAAAGCATTTATTGCCATATTTCTAGGAAAAAGAGAAAAATAGACTTAGTTCATATTTGCTGTGATTTGCGCTAAAAGCGCTTCTTGTCGTATTTCACTCCAGTTTGAGAAAAATAGTCGCAGTTCATATTTGGTGTTATTTGCGCTGAAAGCGTTTATTGCCATATTTCTAGAGAAAAATAGACTTAGTTCATATTCAGTGTTATTTGCGCTAAAAGTATTTCTTGTCATATTTCACTCCAATGCGAGAAAAATAAACGCAGTTCACATTTGGTGTTATTTGCGCTAAAAGAGTTTCTTGTTATATTTCACTACAATACGAGAAAAATAAACACAGTTCACATTTGATGTTATTTGCGCTAAAAGCGTTTATTGCCATATTTCAGTAGAAAAAGAGAAAAATAGACTAAGTTCATATTTGCTGTTATTTGCACTAAAAGTGTTACTTGTCATATTTCACTCCAATGTGAGAAAAATAGACGCAGTTCACATTTGGTGTTATTTGCGCTAAAAGCGTTTCTTGTCATATTTCACTACACTACGAGAAAAATAAACGCAGTTCACATTTGGTGGTATTTGCGCTAAAAGCATTTATTGCCATATTTCTAGAGAAAAATAGACTAAGTTCATATTTGCTGTTATTTGTGCTAAAAGCGCTTCTTGTCATATTTCACTACACTACGAGAAAAATAAATGCAGTTTACATTTGGTGGTATTTGCGCTAAAAGCGTTTATTGCCATATTTCTAGAGAAAAATAGACTAAGTTCATATTTGCTGTTATTTGTGCTAAAAGCGATTCTTGTCATATTTCACTACACTACGAGAAAAATAAATGCAGTTCATATTTGCTGTTATTTGCGCTAAAAGCGCTTCTTGTCATATATCACTACTATACGAGAAAAATAGACCAAGTTCATATTTGCTGTTATTTGTGCTAAAAGCTTTTCTTGTCATATTTTACTACAATACGAGAAAAATAGACACAGCTCACATTCGGTGTTATTTGCGCTAAAACCGTTTCTTGTCATATTTCTAGAGAAAAATAAAACAGTTCATATTTGGTGTTATTTGCGCTAAAAGCATTTCTTGTCATATTTCACTACAATACGAGAAAAATAAACGCAGTTCACATTTGGTATTATTCGAGCTAAAAGCGTTTATTGCCATATTTCTAGAGAAAAAGAGAAAAATAGACTTAGTTCATTTTTGGTGTTATTTGCGCTAAAAGCATTTCTTGTTATATATTTCACTACAATACGAGAAAAATAAACACAGTTCACATTTGGTGTTATTTGCGCTAAAAGTGTTTATTGCCATATTTTAGTCCAATACGATAAATATATACGCAGGTCACGTTTGCGCAGAAATAATTTAGTGGCCTATTTTAGTACAAAAAGAAAAATATATTCGTTGCTTTTAGGGGTGTTTTAATTTTCTTTTCATTAGTTTAGTTCAGCTACAAGTATGTCAGTCAGAGAAGTGCCAGGCCATGCACAGAGGAGTGGCAGAGGCATGAATGTTTCTGGCGCAAGCAGAGGTCACAGCAGAGTAAGGGGTCGTGGCAGCAGTAGTCGCAGCGAGAGGCCTGAGCTCCCGGTGTCATCTACCAGTCGTGTCTTGACCAGCAACCCAGCGGTTCTTGATTGGTTAACTCGGTCATCCACGTCATCCTAAGTAACATCAGACACCCCCAGCCAACAGTCGGTGGGTTCGTCAGACACATCCCTTAGTTGGCATGGCCCGGGAGCAGGCCCTGTGTCCTCACCTGTCCTCAACCTGCCTCTGTCCTTTTCTGTTCCCTTACCACGAGAAGTAGTATATAATATAGGCTCTGCTCCACTTTTCAGCAAGGATGAGCTAATAGAGGACAGTCAGCAGCTACTGCCCAGCCAAGATCTGGAGGAGACATCCACCGCTTCCTCCGCTAGTCAGGCAAGTAGTGATGAGAAGAGTGGCATGGAAGCTTGTGCTGCGAGTGGTCAGGCTCCTGACCCATAGGCCGTTGAGGACATAAGTGATTTGCAGACACTAATCGATGATGATGAAGCCAATCGCACTTGGGGGCTGGGTGCAGAAGGGGCTTCATCATCATAAGGAGAAGAGGGTGGCAGCTTACCCGTGAGGCAGCAGCGGAGCCAGCAAGGTGGTAGCATGGCGGGGAGTCAGCAGGGTAGCAGCAGTGGGAGGTCGGGAGCCAAACGTGCTCGGGGTAGGCCACCTGCTTCGCAGCAGCCTACCTGCCCAGGAAGTAGTGGTGCAGGGGTTCATGGAGGCAGCAGTGGTAGCAATCAGTCAGTGCGGACTGTTGGGGGGAAAATCACCTACTCGGCGGTGTGGCAGTTTTTTTTCAAAGCACCAGAGGCCATATGTCACCACAGGCCATATGTCGCATCTGTGGGCCGAAGGATGTTGGCACTACGGCCCTGTATCAACATAAGCAGCGTTGCCATACAGTGGCCTGGGAGAACCGTGGCTCCGATGTGGTGGTCCAACGTGCCCCAGCAACCGCTACATCACCTAGTGGCACGCACCCAGTTTCAGCCAGTCAATGCTCCAGCACCTCAGCCAAAGGAAGCTGTCAGTCAATCCCATCTTCTGCTGGTCCAGATGCTCCTGCTCCTACTCCTCGTCAGTCATTCCGTCAGCAATCGAGCACCAAAGCGATTGCCAAAAGACAACAGTATGCGTGCACGCATTTTAACGGCGCAGAAGCTGAACGTACTCCTGTCCAAATTGCTGGTGCCTCAGTCCCTCCCTTTCCAAGTGGTGGACTCTCCACCTTTCAGAGAACTGATAGTTTGTGCCGAGCCGAGGCGGAGAGTCCCAAGCCGTCATTTCTTTGCGAAAAAGGCAGTACTATTCCTGCACATACATGTAGAACAGAAGGTGGGCCAGTCCTTGAGCCTGTCGGTGTCTGCCAAAGTGCACGGCAGCGCCAACGTGTGGTGCTGTAACTACCGTCAGGGACAATACATGTCCTTTAGGCCCCACTGGGTGAATGTGGTTCCTGCACAGCCACACCAGCAACTTGGCCAGGTCACGCTGCTTCCTCCTCCATTTTGTCACACCGTTGGTCCGGCGACAATGTCCGCCTCCACTGCAGGGACAAGTCACAGTGCCCCTCCAGCATACCATGCGCCCTGCATGGCACATGTGTTCAATCTGGTTGCCCAGCTGTTCCTGAAGTCTTCCACCCATCTGCAAGACATCCTAAAAATGGCTAGGAAACTTTGCATTTACTTCAGCCACTCGTATACCTCAAAGCACACACTCCTTGAGTTGCAGCGGCAGAACGGCATCCCCCAACATAGGCTGATCTGCGACATTTCCACCTGTTGGAATTCCACTCTCCATATGTTGGACCGACTATACAAACAGAGAAAGGCCATCAACGATTTCTTGATGATGCAAGCGGATAGGAGTACTCCCTTCTGTAACTTCGATGTCAGCCACTGGCAGCTCATGCGTGACACCTGCCGTTTGCTCAGGCCCTTTGAGGATGCCACGTTATTTGTCAGTCACCAGGACTACAGGATGAATGTCAGGGGACAGGAGACGTGGCGTCTGAATCTCACGGCCACATGAGCCTTGTGGGGGCTGAACTGGAAGAGGAGGGGGAGGAGGACATTGGAGCACAGGCAATGTGTAGCCAAATGGGTGGTTTTTCTACTCAGCTGAGAGAACAGGAGGAGCAGGAGCAGCCAGTGGAGCCACAGGACAATGAGGAAGATGAGACAGAGGACCCAGACACACCGTGGCAGTATGCGGTGGAGATTGAGACAGGGAGTCCCTCTGAGTCACTTGCACAAATGGCCCACTGCATGCTCACTTGCTTGCGTAGTGACAGACAAATTGTCACCATTCAGCAGAGAAATGACTTCTGGCTCTCCACCTTGTTGGACCCTCACTACCGGTCCCGAATGGGGGCCTTTTTTACACCCACCAAGAGGGAGGACAAACTAAACTACTACAGAGACATCCTATGTAGTCAGTTGGCGCTGCCTATCGGCCCCATCATCCATCCTCTCGCAGGTCTGACTAGGGGGCCCTCTGCGCTCACGTTCCACTGCCATGGCTGCTGGGGAGGGGTGGGGTGGCTGGAGCAGTACCAGCTCCATCAGCAGTAGCCTGAGTCTGGAGTCGCTGATGAGTAGCTTTATTCACCTGCATAGTGAAGAAACTACTCACCAGCAGCAGCAGCAGCTAGACCTGGGGCAGGACCTGAACCAGCAGGTGGTGGCATACTTGGACAGCACCCTGCCACCCCACATTGAAGATCCGCTGGACTACTGGGTAGCCAAACTGGATTTGTGGCCGCAACTAGCAGAGTTTGCCCTGGAAAATCTGTCCTTCCCGGCCAGTAGTGTGGTATCAGAGCGGGTGTTTAGTGCGGCGGGGGCCAGAGTTACCCCAAGGAGAACTCACCTTTCCACCCAAAGTGTGGAGAGACTGACCTTTGTCAAGATGAATCAGGCATGGATCAGCCAGGATTTCCAACCTCCAATTCCTGATGCATCAGACTAGATCATCCAATGTGCCACAACAACACTTTGATACAAGAGACCGTTTTCTTCTGACTACCTGCCTCAGCTACTGCTTTGATGCTGCAACCCGCCTGATGCCACACATCTGATGCCAAGAGCTTCTTATTTCACCCACCTTCGTCAGCGGGTACTGGTATTGCCACCCACTTCCCCACTCTGTTACTGGGTCAATTTCAGGTCTCCTGATGCATCTGCTGCTGCCATCTCCAAACTATGTCACCTTGCCATTCTGTGGTCACCTCCTGCTGCTGCCATCTCCACACTATGTCACCTTGCCAGTCTATGGTATCCTCCTGATGCTGCTGCTGCCATCTCCACACTATGCCAACTTGCCACTCTGTGGTCTCCTCATTCTGCTGTTGCCATCTACACACTATGTCACCTTGCCACTCTGTGGTCTCCTTCTGCTGCTGCCATCTCCACACTATGTCACTTTGCCACTCTGTGGGATACTGCTGCTGCCATCTTAACACTATGTCACCTTGCCACTCTATGGTATCCTCCTGACGCTGCTGCTGCTAGTGCCATCTCCACACTATGGCACCTTGCCACTCTGTGGGATCCTCCTGCTGCTGCCATCACCACACTATGTCACCTTGCCACTCTGTAGTCTCCTCATGCTGCTGCCATGTCCACACTATGTCACCTTGCCACTCTGTGGGATTCTGCTGCTGCTATCTTCACACTATGTCACCTTGCCACTCTATGGTATCCTCCTGACACTGCTGCTGCTACTGCCATCTCCACACTATGTCACCTTGCCACTCTGTGGAATCCTGCTGCTGCCAACTGCACAATACGTCACCTTGCCACTCTGTAGTCTCCTTATGCTGCTGTCATATCCACACTATGTCACCTTGCCACTCGCTGGCCTCATCATACTGCTGCCATCTACAGATTCTTGTGGTAGAGGGAATAAAAAAGGAAGGGGGGTTAATCTCTATTCTTCCAGGGAAGAAGTTCGAGAGTACCTAGCAGGGCGCCAAAGGAAGGACCTGTGAAAGTATTAAAAAAGGGGGCAGTTGATTGCGTTTATTTTGTGTGAGAGGGATATTAGGCTGCCAGGGGCAAACAACCATCAAGGAGGTTCCTTAATGGGTGAAGTCAAGGCAGAAAAAACAGAGCAGAAAATGTTTTTTACCCCTTTAAATGGCGCCACAATCCCTCGGATGGAGATATGTACTGTGTAGATCCACTGGTTGGAACGTAACACTCAGTAGATTGAAGTCTCCAAAGTATTTAAAAACTCATTTAAAAACTCAGCCAGATGGGAGTTTAGCTTGCACTCAAGCTTATTGCTGGTTGAGAATAGTTTTCTCATGGCCACACATTCCATTATGGATGTCTCACAGAGAAGTGGAGGACAAGGAAGAGTTTGAGCAGGAGAAAAAGCAGCTAATGATGATGATAAGGACATCATACTGCTTGGTAAAGCAGGCTAGCTGCCACAAAGAGGACCGGGAGAAGGAAAACAGACTTGTTCTGATTGGGAATGCTTTCCATTTCTATTTTTCCACTGGATCAGGTCATGCTACATCATGTGTTGCAATACAGGTGAAACTCGAAAAATTGTAATATCGTGCAAAAGTCTATTTATTTCAGTAATGCAAATGAAAAGGAATTGCATTAATGCAGTTTAAGATTAGAATTTTACAAAAAGGTTCAATATTCTAGGCTCAAAGTGTCACACTCTAGTCAGCTAATTAATCCATACCCCCTGAGCAAAGGGGACCTCAAAATTGTGACTTTAGGGTTTCATAAACTGTGAGCCATAATCATCCAAATTATAACAAATAAAGACTTGAAATATCTCGCTTTGCATGTAATGAAATAAATTAACTTTGCATGATATTCAAATTTTTCGAGCTTCACCTGTAGAACCATGGCACCTATGTTTGTGTTTAAACGCCCACGGCTTATTTTAATCCTGAAGATCTTGTATGTGGCTGTGGTTTTGTGGGCCAGCCTTGTGGAAAGAAACTGCAATACAGGAGTTGCATGCACAGGGCAAGAGGCAGCCAAACTTGGCATATCATTTTGTGCCTGCGCCCATAGTATCAGTGGCATCACTAGATCCGGATCTGGCCACAATAGAAGCAAATCTCGCCCTGGCAGTTTTTTTGGGAGGTTTTGGACAGATGTTGCTGTCACGAGGGTGTCAAGAGCCACGTCTGACTCCGTTATACCCGGGGTCAGGAAGTCGCAGCGGGTGGCTGCGCGCTCTATGTCTAAAGATAGTGCTGTTACTTAATGCTAGCTTTCTTGGTTTGCTTTGCAACCCTTTTTGGCTCACTCAGGGATCCGTAGCTTCTTCTCCTCAGCTGTTTCTTGTCCAGCACTCCCAACCTCCTTATATTCCCCTCTCCCACTTCTCTGGTTGCCAGATATAGAGCTTCCTGCCTGGACTTCTATACTGACCCACTGGAGCTGAGTTGCTGCTATCCCTGGTTGTCGTTCCAGAGCGTTACCCTCCGGATCCCTGTTGGTTGTTTGTTGTCGCCCACCTGGGACTATATGTTTGTCTGTATTGTCTGTCTTCTCCCTAGTGTTTCCCTTTAGTGTTAGTGGTGCGGACTAGTGTTCCCACCGCCCTATTCACTACGTAGGGCTCATCTTAGGGAAAGCCAGGGTTTAGGAACGTGAGCCGCGTACGGGTGAGAAACCCGTCTAGGGACGTCAGGGCAGTCAGGTGCCAGCCTCAAGGTGAGTCAGGGGTCACCATCTTTCCCTCTCCCTTGGACAGGGCCTTCCTTTTCCCTCCCTTTGTGTCACGTATGTGATCGGCACGCCGGTCGTGATAGTTGCATCCTCCTCAGCACTTCAACCTGGCTCCCAGGTCCTGTCTAACACACAATCCTCATCATTGCCCTTGCCCTCCCACCACTTTTATCAGACTGTGTTATGTCATTATGAGCTTACTGCTCTGAATTCCCTGAATTGTATTTGCCCAGAGTGCTACTGTCATTATGAATCAGTTCCATAATCCTTAAAGGGGTTGTGCCACATCAGCAAGTTGCATTCATCATGTATAGAAAGTTAATACAAGGCACATACTAATGTATTGTTATTATCCATATTGCTTCCTTTGCTGGCTTGATTAATTTTTCCATTGTGTTATACACTTCTCGTTTCCAGGCTTACAACCAGGTGGTCGTAACCATGGAAATGAGCAGTGTCTAATGTGATGGAAAAATGAATCCAGCCAGCGAAGGAAGCAATATGGACAATCACATAACATTAATAAGTGGCTTGTATTCACTTCCTTTACATAATTAATGCTGTTTGCTGAAGTGAGACAACCCCTTTAACAGAAAATCTGATATTTGATACGGTGCCCATGATTTCAGTCTACACCCTTATTAGCACACAGTTTGGTAGCATAGAAAATGTTTGGGGGTGCATTATACATTTTTATCACATTTGTGGAAGCAGGCTTAATATTGCATGACATTATTGAAAGCACAAGCTCTTGTTGATGTAGACCCTTGTGTTATATATGAATTTCTCACACCTTGACTTATCATTATTTTTACATTGATCATGTGTAAGCCATTTCTTCAATTTGATCTCAATACCGGAAAACTAAACCGCTACTGTGAAAGTAGCCTTAGATTATGTTTTTGTCCTATGTTTAATACGCTGGTGAAAAAAACTGATGCAAAAGCGCAGTACACTACACTTTTCCATCCTGCAGAGTCAATTAAAAAAAGTCTACATTAACATAAGTTTTTTTTTACAATGAAACTCTACATTGGCAGATGCATCTGTTTAACATATGCGTTTTCGTATACGTTAAATGTAAGACAAAAACGTGATGTGAATCCAACTCATGTCCCTTTTTTAACCCCTCAAGGACTTATGACGTACCAGTACGGCATGTTTCCCGAGTCCTTAAGGACCCATGACGTACCAGTACATCATATCTTTAAAACTAGACTGCGGCGGGGGTTAAAAGGAACAGGATGTCTGCTGAAATCATTCAGCGGGCATCCTGTCACAATGCCGGGGGGGCCCCCCCGTGTCGGCGATCGCCGCAAACCGCAGGTCAATTCAGACCTGCAGGTTGCGGTTTTACCTTATCCGGCGGGCGGCGGTGCCATCGGGTCCCCATGCGGCTGTAGGGGGCACCCGATGGCATGGAAGGCAGCGCGATGCCTTCCGGTGACGAGCCTGTGAGATCCAGCCCCCCTGGATCTCACAGGCCGGAAGCTGTATGAGTAATACACACAGTATTACTCATCCAGCCAATGCATTCCAATACAGAAGTATTGGAATGCATTGTAAAGGATTAGACCCCCAAAAGTTCAAGTCCCAAAGTGGGACAAAAAAAAAGTTGAAAAAAAGTTGAAAAAATAAAGTTTTCCCCCCCAAAAATTTTAAGTTTCAAGTAAAAATAAACAAAAACGTCATTTTCCCCAAATAAAGTTTAAAAAAATTGGTAAAAATAGGGAAAAAAAAAAGTACACATATTAGGTATCGCCGCGTCCGTATCGACCGACACTATAAAAATATCACATGACCTAACCCCTCAGATGAACACCGTAAAAAATAAAAACTGTGCTAAATAAACCATTTTTTGTCACCTTACATCACAAAAATTGTAATAGCAAGCGATCAAAAAGTCATATACACCCCAAAATAGTTCCAATCAAACCGACATCTCATCCCGCAAAAAATGAGACCCTACCTAAGATAATCGCCCAAAAACTGAAAAACTATGGCTCTCAGAATATGGAGACACTAAAACATGATTTTTTTTTGTTTCAAAAATGATATTATTGTGTAAAACTTACATAAATAAATAAAAAGTATACATATTAGGTATTGCCGCGTCCGTATTGACCGGCTCTATAAAAATATCACATGACCTAACCCCTCAGATGAACACCGTAAAAAAAAATTTAAATAAAAACTGTGCTAAATAAACCATTTTTTGTCACCTTACATCACAAAAAGTGTAATAGCAAGCGATCAAAAGGTCAAACGCCCCCCAAAATAGTGCCAATAAAACCGTCATCTCATCCCGCAAAAATCATACCCTACCCAAAGTTATCGCCCAAAAACTGAAAAAATTATGTCTCTCAGACTATGAAAACACTAAAACATGATTTTTTTTGCTTCAAAAAAAGAAATCACATGGTTATAAGGTAAAATAATAGCATTCTGAATACAAAATGCATAGTAAAACATCGCTGGAGGGGTTAAAAAAAATAATAATAATTTAACTCACCTTAATCCACTTGATCACGTAGCCCGGCATCTCCTTCTGTCTTCATCTGATCTCTGTGCAGCAATAGGACCTGTGGTGACGTCACTTTGGTCATCACATGATCTTTTACCATGGTGGTGGATCATGTGATGACCGGAATGACGTCACCACAGGTCCTGTTGCTGTACAGAGATCAGATGAAGACAGAAGGAGATGCCGGGCTACGCGATCAAGTGGACTAAGGTGAGTTAAAAAAAAATTAATTTTTAATTTTTTTTTAACCCCTCCAGCGATGTTTTACTATGCATTCTGTATTCAGAATGCTATTATTTTCCCTTATAACCATGTTATAAGGGAAAATAATTCAATCTACAGAACACCGATCACAAACCCGAACTTCTGTGAAGAAGTTCGGGTTTGGGTACCAAACATGCGCGATTTTTCTCACGCGAGTGCAAAACGCATTACAATGTTTTGCACTCGCGCGGAAAAATCGCGGATGTTCCTGCAACGCACCCGCACATTTTCCCGCAACGCCCATCTGAAAGAGGCCTTAGTCTTGTATGTGTCCAAGGGGCTGTACGAACCTTCCTGGAGCCCAGCCACGCCCGCCTGTGAAGGAGCCCAGCACCGCCTATGTCCTCTGAATCTCCTCCTTTCATCATCGATAGATTGCTGTAATCTCGCGATGCACGAGCTCGCGCATGCGCAGTTCTTTCCCTGAGGCTGATGCCAGCACAGGGAAGGAACACTATACCGGCACTGCGCATGCGCGAGCTCGCGCATCGCGAGATTACGGCAATCTCTCGTTGATGAAAGGAGGAGATTCGGAGGACATAGGCGGTGCTGGGCTCCTTCACAGGCAGGCGTGGCTGGTCTCCAGAAAGGTTAGTACAGCCCCTTGGACACATACAAGACTAATTTACATATCTCTAAAATCTTTTTTTAAAGAAAATAAAAGCACACAGCCCTGTAGGACAGGTATATTGCGGACATCCTAGCGGCGATCTAGCCATGCATGTCCGCAGCTCTATAGCCCAAAACTTGGTGACAGAATCCCTTTAAGTTGTTTCTGTTTCCTTAATGTCCTTCTAAGGGTACTTTCACACTAGCGTTATTCTTTTCTGGCATTGAGTTCCGTCCTAGGGGCTTAATACCGGAAAAGAACTGATCAGTTTTATCCTAATGCATTCTGAATGGAGAGCAATCCGTTCAGGACGCATCAGGATGTCTTCAGTTCAGTCATTTTGCCTTTTCAGGACAGAGATAATACCGCAGCATGCTGCAGTTTTATCTCCGTCCAAAATTCCGGAACACTTTTTTTTCCCATTGCAATGCATTAATCTGGCCCCGTCAAAAGGGATCAGCCATTGTGGTCTGCGCATGCTCAGACCGCAAAAATTGTGAAAAAAATGAATGTTGGATCCGTTTTTTCCAGATGACACCGGAGAGACGGATCCGGCATTTCAATGCATTTGTCATACGGATCAGGATCCTGAACAGTCTGACAAATGCCATCTGTTTGCGTCCGTATTGCCGGAATCCTCTGCCGCAAGTGTGAAAGTACCCTAAAAAAAATATTTTGGATATTTTGACACTTTGATACCATATTGCATGTGTCGATAAAATTCTGAGTGGCATTTTAAGAATGTGCTAAGTTTTTACTTTCAGAAAATATGTGGGAATGGGAGTTTACTTTGTTTTTTATTTTAGAATTTAGTTTTTTTTTGTACATGTCAAAAGTGTGAAAATTATTCTGACTACCACAGGTGAAAAAAGATCCAAAACCCTGGCAGCAAAAAAGATAAACTTTGTAGATGCAGCGATTATGCAGGTCAGCTTCTTCTCAGTGCACACCAGTATGTGCAAACAGAAAAAACAATATACGTAACATAAACTCAAAACTTTATTTATAAGACTGTGAGAGGCAGATGGCCATATCTTTTTATGTTGAATTTTTAAATGTATGCTTAATACTTTTGAAAACGCTGAAATGCTCAGTTTTTATCAAAAAGCAGAAAGGTGACAGGTACTTTTTAGAGATATGATCATCATATGAAGAAAGACTTTTTAAAGAAATTGCATTGGTTTTTTTTAGTATGTGATAAAACATTGATTACATTAATCCTTTATTTGTCAATTACCTAATGAGCATATTCGATTTGTGGCTTTCAGTTATTTCCATAGTGTCTGTTAACAGCAAACTACATTTACATTAATCTAGATATAACATCTAAATTTAAATATGGTGCTTCACTCATACCTATGGAATATGTCAGCTTCTCACAAATAAATTGGAATAATATAGGACTGCAGCTAGTTTTGAATCTCTTGGCATGTGATTATTGTTAATGGGGAAGGAGGGCTTGAATGGAACCTCACTATGTGTCCAGGCTATCATTGTCTGTGTATTCCACCCTTGTACATTGACATTCAGCCTTCTGTTCTTCCATAGAGATGGTTTCCAAGCTGCCTGCAGGCACTGCCAAAGGCTGGAAATACTCAATTCAGCTTCATTAGCTACCAGCTCCCACATTGATTATATACCGCATCGTGGCAGTAACTTGCCTCTGCAGTGGAGATTTTCATGACTAAGGCTTATCATGTCCAGTTAATCAATGGGCTAAGCATCTTAGCTTTGTCCAAACTTTTTTTCATAGTTTAAGCTATGGGGTCTCTATACTACTAGGTCCATGTGAATCCCAGTTATCTGGTTTACAGTCACATTTTATATAGTTACATACTTGTTTAGGTTAAAAAAAAAGACAATCCTTCATAGGGTCCAACCTACAACCCTACTGTGTGGATCAAGAGGAAGACAAAATCCCTTATGAGGTGGATGCCAATTGACCAATATGAGTAAAAATTCCTTCCTAATCTCAAATATAGAAATAAATTACTGGATCATCAGTCCAGCTTGACCATTTTAAGTTATCAACCATAACAACAATTAATGTTCCATAGTGTTACTGCTCTTACAGTTGTTTCAAAGCAGATGCTGATCTGCTGTGCCTGCTGTACAGATTTTACTTGGGGATGCTAAGGGCCACCCCAGGTCTTCCCCCTTTAACCCCTATAGAGGGATCTGGACTCTGTTGCAGGGAAACCACTAGGCTGCTACCAGTACCTCCTGAAGTAGTTTCTGATCAGTGGATTGCTGACCCACAAGGATTTAGAGACACACACTGGTGCTGTCACAGGGCGCCAAGGAGGCGCTCCTTCTCCTCATCGTGTCCGGCGCCCTGCAGTGAGATCGGAGCGAGGAGATGCGCTGCGTCCTCATCTACAGAGTAACAAGGGGTGGGGAGGACCCGGCCGTGCACGTCTCTCCAGCGTGGCTGGCGTCCTCCGCTTCCTTAGTAACAGGGCTGAGTCTAAGCACTAGGCTGAGCACTCGGTGCTCAGCCTAGTTCGCCATTAATAACTGTGTGAACTCTTCCACTGGAGTATCTCTGTTTTTCTGTAACTTAGGTTTCCATCCTCGATTTAATTCTTGTTCTTCTATTTCCTCTCTTAACCTTGATGCTGATAGTGTTACTTCAGAGCTGTGCACAGTCTAGGCTCAGGTTCAATCGAATCTGGAAAAAGCCCAGGTTCAGAAAATTAAGGCTAATAGGAAGCATTCTAAGGGGGTGGATTTTAAAGTTAGCGAAAAGGTTTGGTTGTCCACCAAAAATCGTTAAAGGTGTCGTTAAAGGTGTCTTCTAGGAAGTTTGCGCCACGATTTGTTGGACCATGTGAAAGTGTCGACATTATTAATCCCGTATTATTTAGGTTGAAGCTGCCGAACTCAATTCGTATTCACAACGTATTCCATAAATCCTTGCTTAAGAAATATATTTCGCCCGTAGTTCCTTCACAGGGATTCCCTTCTCCTGTAGAGGTAGACGGACAAAATACATTTATCATATGTAAGATCTTGGATGTCAGGAAAATATGAAATTCAATTCAATATCTTGTCCATTGGAAGGGTTATGGACCAGAGGAGAGGTCTTGCTCATCCGGAAAAATCATCTCAGGTGACTTTGGGTCCGGTGGCCCCTTGTAGAAGGGGGGGTACTGTCACAGGGCGCCGATGAGGCGCTCCTTCTCCTCAGTGTCGCCGGTGCCCTGCAGTGAGATTGGAGTGAGGACACCCGCTGCGTCCTCATCTATAGAGTAAAAAGGGGTGCGGAGGACCCGGCCACGCACGTCTCTCCAGCGTGGCTGGTGTCCTCCACTTCCATAGTAACAGAGCTGAGTCTAAGCACCGAGCTGAGCACTCGGCGCTCAGCTGGATGCAGGAGAGCGAGTCATGTGATGCTGGCCACGTCACATGACTCCTACTCCTCACTATTTAACAGGCAGCCTGCTGGCCACAGGTTGCCTGTGAATAAGGTTCTTTACCTAGTGTATATTTCTGCGTAATTTCCTCTGGTTTAGGTATTGACTCCCGGCTCATGTATTGACTCGTCCTCGTCACCGCAGCTTGACCCCACTTTTTTTGTGCGTACGCTGACATTGGCCACTGTTAGCGCATCGCACACCCAACCGCTGATCAACTTCGGACGGTTGATCAGCGATTTAGAATTTTTTATTTTTTTCACATTTTTTTTTACCTTTTTTAAGTTTTTTTAAAAGTTTTTTTTAAGTCTTTTTTTTTGTTGGTCTGTTAGGTTTTGGGTGAGTTTGCGAACACCTGTGCCCCCACACACACGCACACCAAATAAAGATTTACACGCACGCACATACACACGCAGACACACACTCCCCTATGGCCCGCCAGACGTTCTTGGCCGAGGAGGCATGCGCCCTGCTTGCCTACGACTCCGAGAGTCCCAGTGAGGACGAGGATGGCCCCACTTTCCTTTTGTCATCTGCGTCCTCCTCATCATCTAGTGATGATGATGAGCCCCCAAGGCTAGGGACCCTGTGGCCTACCCTAGTACGAGCAGCTCTGGGGCTCGTACTAGTTTTCAGGCCAACCAGTTAAATCCACTGGATTCCCCTGCCGGTGAACTTGTCTGGTATACCCCAGAGCGTTATGAGCCCGTAATTCCTGATTTTGAAGGCCAACCAGGATTTCCACAGTGGGCTTCACTGAATACGACTTTTCTAGTCTTTTTTTCAGTGACCACTTTGTAAATCTGATGGTGGAGCAGTCGAACCTGTACGCCAAACAGTTTGTTGCTCAACACCCGGGCTTCTTTTTGGCTAGGCCCGGTGGCTGGACCCCGGTCAGTGCAGCCGAGATGAGGAAGTTTTGGGACCTCGTGCTGCACATGGGCCTAGTCAAGAAACCTAGTGTCAGGCATTACTGGAGTGGGGACGCCCACCTTACAGTACGGCCATGACACGCTCCCGGTTTGAGGCCATCCGGAAATGCCTGCATTATTCAGATAATGCAGCATGTCCCCCCCCAAGGTGATCCTGCCTATGACCGCCTGTACAAAATCAGGCCGGTCATCGATAACTTTGGGGCGGGAGGGAAGAGAGGTCGCGGTTGATGAGTCTCTCATTGCGTTCAAGGGGAGACTCCTTTTCCGCCAGTATGCTCCCTCTAAGCGGGCGAAGTATGGCGTGAAGCTGTACAAACTTTGTGAGAGTACTTCAGGGTACACTTACAAGTTTGGTGTGTACAAGGGGCGAGATTCCCGTATTCAACCCCCAGAATGTCCCCCTACTCTGGGTGTTAGCGGGAAACTTGTGTGGGACCTTATGCACCCAGTGCAAGATAAGGGTTACCACGTGTACGTGGATAACTTTTATACTAGTATCCCCTTGTTCCAGTCCCTCGCCGCCAGATCCACGTCCGCTTATAAAAAGATAGTATAGTGTAAAACATAAAAAAAATTTAAAAAGTAGACATATTAGGTATCGTCAAAAAAATTTTGGGCAAATTTTCCATTTTAATCTGTTTATTTCCAATAACAAAGCAAGGATTAACAGCCAAACAAAACTTAATATTTGTTACCCTCATACTGCAGTTTACAGAAACACCCCATACGTGGTCGTAAACTGCTGTATGACCAAACGGCAGGGTGCAGAAGGAAAGGAACTCCGTATCGTTTCTGGAAGGCAGATTTTGATGGCCTTTTTTCTTTTGCACCATGTCCCATTTGAAGGCCCCCTGATGCACCCCTAGAGTAAAAACTCCATAAAAGTGACCCCATCTAAGAAACTACAACCCTCAAGGTATCCAAAACTGATTTTACAATCAACGTTCACCGTTTAGGTGTTCCTCAAGAGTTATTGGCAAATGGAGATTAAATTTCAGAATTTCTATTTCTGGTAACCTTGCCTCACAAAAATGCAATATAGATAAACCAAAAATCATATGTACCCTAAAAATAGTCCCAACAAAACTGCCACCTTATCCTGTAGTTTCCAAAATGGGGTCACTTTTATGGAGTTTCTACTCTAGGGGTGCATCAGGGGGGCTTCAAAATTAGCTGTAGGCGTTTAAACACAAACATACCGTAGGTACCAAGGCTCTATTGTAGCACATAAGGTGGCATCACCAGATCCTGTGGGAAATTAGTACTGGCCAGCAATCAAAACAAGAACTGTTCTTCTTTTACTGGTCTTCTTTGTGGCAGCCAACCCACTTCCCCAAGCAGTACAGTGTTCTTGTCATCATTATCAGCTACTTTTGCTCCTGCTCAGAATCCTCCTCCTCCTTATCCTCCGTTCCAGTGTGAGACATCCATAATGGAATGTGTGGCCATGTGAAAACTATTCCTGCAATTAACTTGTGTACAAGCTGAACCCTCACCCGGCCAAGTTGCTGGCAGTACTGTTGCTGCTGTACTACTTAGTTCTGGTAAATATAGTGAAGTTCCTTACCTTTACCAAAAAAATGTCACTTTCTCTGGCACATATCTTGTTTCCTGACCCTATGGACTTCTGGGGAGGCAAAATGGGACAGTGGCAGGAAATGTCCCAGTTTGGTATCTCTTTACTGTCTTGTTCACCCTCCACAAGGCTCCAAACTTGTCCTGCACCAGTGCAAAAACATCACTTTTGTCAAAATCAATGAGGCATGGATCCAAAAAGGATTTTCACAGACCCCCAGCTGAGGCTGATGAACAGATCTGCTATTTCTGACGGTGGCTATTTATAGCCGACTCGCTCGTGGCACTACCATTGTCGGCCTGCCTACCATCATTTTACGTACTGAATGACTGCTGCCACTACCAGAGCTGCTACTTCCCCTATTGCCACTACCATTACCCCTATGCAGCCTCCACTACCATTACTACTACCTCTAAACAGCTACACACATGTATTGCCTTGTCAGTTCCATGCTGCACTGCTACTGTTGCTGTTATTATTGCTACCACTTTTACCTCTACACACCTTACCCTTTTTACATCCACACTGTACTACTGCTGCTCCTAAATTAAAAATATTATTTTTCCAGGCTTGTTCAGAACAAGTCACTGTTTCTTTTGATATGTGTGTATAAATAGAAGCAGGCATCTACCTCCATTAAGGCATAATTTTTGGATGAGGGTATAGAACAAGTGACTGCTTATTTTGACACTACCTTATGTGTATAAACACCGGCAAGCATGTGCTCTCATTAACCCCTTAGTTACCACCTTTATGCCTTTTTATGTTGGTCACTAAGGATCCTTAGGCTTGGCTGCAGACTTTTCTTGGCGGCCCAGGCTAAGCACTCCACTGAATTCCTGTGCAGCAGAGAACATGGGCTTGGCTCTTACATGAGAGCTGCACTCCTGCTCTAACAGACTGGACTAGCAGGAGCGTCTATTTCGGCAATGGTGCCTGCTGTATTTAAGCAGTTACAGAAGGAGCATACTCTCTCTGTATCCCATCGGCACCACGCAAATTTGATTGCCGGGTGCCGATGCCAGTAAAGGCTGGTCAGGGCCTATTGTAGGCCTCAGACCTGTTTCCAGAATTTCTTAGCAGGCTGTGCCTCTCTGGCGCAGCCTGCTGGTCAATGTCAGCACTAACAAAATCCACTGCACTATAGAAATAGTGCAATATATTCTAGAAGCAATCAAAAGATTGCCTATTCTATTTTTCTTGTGGGACTATTAAGTGGTTAAAAAAGTAAAAAAAATCTATTAAAAGCCTACAGTATGCAAATATCATGCAATTATCCCATGCGGTGAACGTCACAAAAGAAAACATAACAATGCCAGAATTGCTGCTTTTTGCTTTTTCGCTACCAAAAAAAAAAAAAAAAAGACAATCAATAAGTGTTATGTACCCCAAAATTATATTAATGAAAACTACATATCATCCCGCAAAAATCAAGCCCTCAAACATCTCCATGGAAAGAAAAATAAAAAAGTAATGGGATAAGGCGATCTTTCAAAACAAAAGGGGTTTTATTACGCAATAGTAGTAAAATGTAAAAAAAAAATGACATGTATTTAGTATCATTATTAGATTTTTGTATCTGTAATTAGGGATGAGCGAACCCGAACTGTATAGTTCGGGTTCGTACCGAATTTTGGGGTGTCCGTGACACGGACCCGAACCCGAACATTTTCGTAAAAGTCTGAGTTCGGGTTCGGTGTTCGGCGCTTTCTTGGCGCTTTTTGAAAGGCTGCAAAGCAGCCAATCAACAAGCATCATACTACTTGCCCCAAGAGGCCATCACAGCCTTGCCTACTATTGGCATGGCTGTGATTGGCCAGTGCAGCATGTGATCCAGCCTCTATATAAGCTTGGGTCACGTAGCGCTGCACGTCACTCTGCTGATTCAAGCATAGGGAGAGGTTGCTGCTGCGACGTTAGGGCGAGATTAGGCAGATTAACTCCTCCAAAAGACTTCATTCTGTGATCGATCTGCAGCTGTGGATCATTGAAGTGCTAATATCGACTTGCTCACTTTTTTGAGGCTGCCCAGAGCGTTTTTAGATCACTTTTTTCTGGGGTGATCGGCGGCCATTTTGTGGCTTGTGGTGCGCCAGCACAAGCTATCACCAAGTGTATTTAACCATCAATAGTGTGGTTATTTTTTGCTATATCCTACATCAGGTGCAGGCTGAGCTTGTGTCACCGAAGTGCATTTACCATCAACAGTCTGGTTATTTTTTGGCCATATACTACATCAGCTGCAGGCTGAGCCTGTGTCACCAAAGTGCATTTAACCATCAACAGTCTGGTTATTTTTTGGCCATATACTACATCTGGTGCAGGCTGAGCCTGTGTCACCCAAGTGCATTTAACCATCAATAGTGTGGTTATTTTTTGGCCATATACTACATCAGGGGCAAGTTGAGCCTGTCACCCAGCGCCTAAAAAATAGACCTGACATTTCTATTCAACCAAATTTGTACTGTTTTAGCTGGTCAAGTTATTTGTAGTGACTGTAAAAGCTGTCACGGAACCATGAACCAGACGTACAACAAGAGATAAGTGAAAATAAGAAGGCTTTATTGAAGATAAAGCTGTAAAGCAAAAGTCCAAACGGATGGTGAAACCGAGCAGAGTCTTTGCGAAGCCAGAGGTCAGGAACCAGAAGGGTAGTCAGACGAAGCCAGGATCAGGAACCAGCAGGGTAGTCAGACGAAGCCAGGATCAGGAACCAGCAGGGTAGTCAGACGAAGCCAGGATCAGGAACCAGCAGGGTAGTCAGACGAAGCCAGGATCAGGAACCAGAAGCAGCAGCAGTCTTAGAAGCATGTGAACACAAGAGGACCAAGCAAGGAACTGAAGCCACAGACCTCCTATATATATGAGCTAGGCATCCAGCTCCTCCCAGTGGGAAGGAGGAGCCGCAGGGTGGAAGGCTACAAGAAACCCAGAAACCAAGATGGCCGCCAGCACATGTCAAACGAAGGAGAACAGCAAGAAGGTAAGACCATGACAGTACCTCCCCCTCAAGGGCCCCTCCTCCGCGGAGCACAAAACGGTTTCTGAGGGAAGCGTGCGTGGAAGGCTCGGAGCAAGGCAGGAGCATGGACATCTGCGGAGGGAACCCAGGAACGCTCCTCTGGACCATAACCACGCCAATGGACCAAAAACTGCAACCGACCGCGGACCAGGCGTGAGTCCAGGATATTGCTCACCTCATATTCCTCACGATTGCCCACTTGGACCGGACGAGGCCGAGGAACCGAGGAAGTGAAACGATTACACACCAGTGGCTTCAACAGGGAGACATGAAACACGTTGGAGATCCGCATGCCAGGAGGAAGCGCAAGGGCATAGGCTACCGGGTTTACCCTGCGAAGCACTCGGAAGGGACCAACAAAGCGAGGCGCCAGCTTGGGAGTGGGCACTCGAAGGTTGAGGTTGCGGGTGGACAACCATACACGGTCTCCGACCTGGTAGGAAGGAGCAGGCGCTCGTCTGCGATCAGCCTGGAGTCTCTGGCGCTGCGCAGAGACCTCAAGGGACTTCTGGATCTGTACCCAAGAAGCACGTAGGACGGAAAGGTGATCCTCCACAGCCGGAATATCCTGGGGAGAGAATACCTCCGGTAACACGGCAGGTTGGAACCCATAATTGGCCATGAAGGGAGACGTCCCAGAGGAAGAGTTCACCGCCGTGTTCCTGGCAAACTCAGCCCAAGGCAGGAGGTCAACCCAATTGTCTTGGTGATCGGAGACATAGCAACGAAGGAATTGCTCCAAGGCCTGATTGGATCGTTCTGCGGCCCCATTGGACTGAGGGTGGTAGGCCGAGGAGAAGGAGAGATGAATCCCCAACTGGGAGCAAAAGGCGCGCCAGAACCTGGACACAAACTGACTCCCCCGATCCGACACAATCTCCTTGGGCAAACCGTGCAACCGGAAGACCTCCCTGGCAAAAATCGTGGCCAACTCTTGTGCAGAGGGTAACTTCTTGAGAGGAACACAGTGGCACTGTCACGGCTGAGGATGGGGGAAATCCTCAGCCGTGTGAAGCCCGGTGATGTTACGGCTGCTTGGCCATGAAGACAGGATTAGGGAGCAGGTCACCTCCTAAACGCATCCCTAACCTGACCCTGGCTCCTAGCTACATGAGCCAACCTTGATGGTAGGAGGGCCCATGCTCCGGAACCTAAAAGTCCCTGCTAGCCCTCAAGATGACCCTCACCTAGGAGCTGAGTAAGACAAGCCCACTCCTCCTAGACACGGAGGAGCAGGAGTCTCAACGGCCAAGCTGCAGGAAAAGGGGAGACATAAACAGCTCTATGGATATGGCAGGTGAACAAAGAGTTCCACCTACCTGCCACAGCCTTGCTGACTGGATCCCTGTGTTAGCAGGGTGCAGAACACAAACGCATCCCCACACAGGGACCCAGATCCATAGCTGCACAAAATCACATATAAAACATCACACGGACATCACACATAACTAGAAATAACTTAAAGCGACATTATGGTTATGACCACAGGGGTGGCTCTTACTGGCAGGTAATAAAGACATGAGGCTGCTCTCAGCTAAGCATGGCTGAAGCAACCTGCAGGCCTGCAAAAGCAGTGAGGCTTTATAGGCCAAGAAGCCACACCCCACAGTCGGACACACCCAGTGCACACACACACTAGGAAGGAGATTAACCCTTCCAACACCAGGGAAGGGAAAACACCACTTAAAGGAGACGTGCACACAATAACATAAAAAGGAAGTGCACACATACACACATAACTCAAAACCGCATGCACAACGTAGCGAGCTGCAATGGCACAGCTCAGCCTGCTACGCTGCCACATACACACTGTTGCCAGCGGCAACCACAGGTGAGGCAAATACCACAGCCCTCACCTGTGATTGAACACCAAAGAAAACCGCTGACAACCGCATGCGGTTCAGGAGTCACGGTCATAGCCATGGCCGTGACAGGCACATTTTGGAAAACCGATCCACAATCATGAGAATGACCGTATGGCCTCGGGATGCAGGGAGGTCCACAATGAAATCCATCCCCAGGTGTGACCATGGGCGCTCCCCGGTGGCTATGGGTTGCAGAAGGCCCAACGAAAGGTGCCGAGGGGACTTACTCTGGGCACAAACGGAGCATGCCGCTACATATGCGGCGATGTCGGAACGTAGGGAAGGCCACCAGAACAGACGTGAAACAGCCCAGGACAGCTGATTCTTTCCAGGATGCCCCGCGGTCTTGGCGTTATGGTAGGTTCGCAACAACCGAGTGCGCAACTCCTCAGGCACAAAACATCTGCCGTTGGGTCTCCCAGAGGGAGCACCAGATTGAGCCGCCAAAATCTGCTCACCCAGGGGAGAGGTTAGGCTGGTGCGAATGGCGGCCAGGATCTGATTCGGAGGTATGACCGAAGTCGGAATAGACTCCTCCCTGGACAGCTCGGAGTACTGCCGTGATAAGGCATCCGCCCTGATGTTCTTGGAACCGGGTAGGTAGGAGACCACGTAATTAAAACGTGACAAGAACAGAGCCCATCTGGCCTGACGTGGTGTCAATCTCTTGGCCTCAGAAAGGTAGGTCAGATTCTTGTGGTCCGTCAGGATGAGAACCGGAACCACCGAACCCTCGAGCAAGTGCCTCCATTCTTTAAGGGCCTGCACGATGGCCAATAACTCCCTGTCACCAATCTGATAGTTGCACTCCGCGGAAGACAGTTTCCGGGAGTAAAACCCACAAGGAAGCAGAGGACCCTCTGGTGTTCTACGCTGAGACAGAAGGGCGCCTACTCCCGTCTCAGACGCGTCCACCTCGAGGACAAAGGGCAACCCAGGGTTGGGATGCGACAGAATCGGAGCCGACACAAAGGCGGACTTTAGGGCCTCAAAAGCTCGGATGGCCTCGAGCGGCCAGACCTGGGAATTACTGCCCTTCCTGGTCAGATCCGTGAGAGGCTTGGCCAGCATGGAAAAGTCCCTGATGAACTTCCGATAGTAATTGGCGAAGCCCAAAAAGCGCTGCAGGGAACGAAGACCACTGGGCTGGGGCCACTGTAAGACAGCCGAAACCTTCTCAGGATCCATGGAGAACCCCTCAGCGGAAATGATGTAACCTAAGAAGGTTACCTGGGATCGGTGAAATTCGCATTTCTCAAGCTTACCGAACAGCTTGTTCTCTCGTAACCGTTGCAACACTCGTCTGACATCCAGAATGTGGGCCTCCATGGATTCAGAATATACCAAGATGTCATCCAAATAGACTACCACACACTGCTGCAACAGGTCACGGAAAACATCGTTGATGAATTCCTGAAAGACTGCGGGCGCATTGCACAACCCAAAGGGCATAACCAAGGATTCGTAATGAGCGGTCCTGGTGTTAAACGCGGTCTTCCACTCATCGCCCGCCTTGATCCTTACCAGGTTATATGCCGCCCTCAGGTCGAGTTTGGTAAAGACCGTGGCCCCTTTAAGGCGATCGAACAGCTCGGAAATCAAGGGTATCGGGTAATCGTTCTTGATCGTGATGCGATTGAGACCCCTGTAATCGATGCAAGGCCTCAACTCACCGCCCTTCTTTTTCACAAAGAAAAATCCAGCCCCTGCCGGGGACGAAGATTTGCGAATGTGTCCGCGTGAAAGCGCCTCCCTCACGTACTCCTCCATGGCCTCATTCTCCGCTACCGACAGTGGATAGACTTTGCCACGAGGAGGAACGGCACCAGATTGTAACTCTATGGCACAATTGTATGGGCGGTGCGGAGGTAGGGCAACCGCGCGCACCTTATCGAATACATCCCGGTACTCCTCGTATTCAGGAGGCAACAGAGAGTCCGAGGAAGTACACAGCAACTTGACAGACCCATGGATGCAACTAGCCCCACACTGCGGTGACCACGAGAGGATCTCGACCGATCTCCAATCGAAAGTCGGATTATGCTTCTGGAGCCAGGGGTACCCCAAGACCACCGAGTAGTGTGGAGACTAAATAACCTGGAGGCAGACCGACTCTCTGTGAACGGCACCAATGGCTATCCCCACTGGAAGGGTCTCATGAGTCACGTGTGGCGGCAGAAGGGGTCTGCCGTCTATCGCCTCAAGAGCCAGTGGGGAACCTCGAGCCTGCAGAGGAATGGAATTGGCGGCAGTGAACACACTATCAATGAACAAACCACCAGCACCAGAGTCCACCAACGCCTGGGTCGTCACCGAGCCCCCGACCCAGGAGAGGACAACAGTGATCAGTGGTTTGTCAACACGGGAAACCGGGGACGAGGAGACTCCACCCAAGATCTGCCCCCGACAGGATCTCAGGTACGAGCGTTTTCCCGGACGGTTCGGACATGCCAACCGAAAATGCCCACCGAGACCACAGTACATGCATCGGCCCTCGCGTCTCCGGAGTACCCTCTCCCCCTCGGACAGGCGAGCAAACCCCAGCTGCATGGGTTCACCCCCAGACAAGTCATCCCCAGGAGGCGTGGGAGGAGAGGGAGGCACGGGTGGGACAGCAAACGTAGGCACCAATCTGTTAGAAGACCTCCGCAGGTTCTCCTTAAAGGAAGGTCTCTCCCTGAGTCTGGTATCAATCAAAATCAGGAAAGAAATAAGAGACTCGAGCTCAACTGGTAGGTCCTTAGCTGCAACCTCATCCTTCAAGGCATCCGAGAGACCATGAGAGAAAGCAGCGACCAGAGCCTCATTATTCCAGCCGACCTCTGCTGCCAGGGTACGAAGCTCAATGGCGTATTCAGCTACGGATCGTGAACCCTGTCTGATGGACATAAGGAGCTTCGCAGCAGAGGCAGCACGAGCCGGCACATCGAATACCTTCCGAAGAGAAGCAACAAAACCGGAAAACTCGGCAACCACCGGATTGTTGTTCTCCCATAAAGGGCTGGCCCAGGCCAAGGCCTTGTCCGAGAGCAGCGAGATCAAGAAGCCCACCTTTGATCTCTCAGTGGGAAAGGCATGTGGCAGCAACTCGAAATAAATGCCCACCTGGTTAAGGAAACCTCGGCACTGAGTTGGCTCTCCCCCAAAGCGCTGTGGAAGAGGGGCAGAACCGGTCATACAACGAAACACCGCAGGCGCAACAACAGGTGTCGGGGTAGACTCTGGCGCAACAACCGGAGCGGCAGTAGGAGCGAGCCCAGGAGCGACAACCGACCCATCGGCAACGGGAGCGAAATGAGCCGTGCGTTCAAGCAGGGTTTGCAACGCCACAGCGAACCGACCCAACAGGTGATCCTGCTGATCAAGTCTGGCAACCAGCGTGGGTAGCGAGGATGGCCCTGTACCGTCAGAATTCATGGCTTGGTCCTAATGTCACGGAACCATGAACCAGACGTACAACAAGAGATAAGTGAAAATAAGAAGGCTTTATTGAAGATAAAGCTGTAAAGCAAAAGTCCAAACGGATGGTGAAACCGAGCAGAGTCTTTGCGAAGCCAGAGGTCAGGAACCAGAAGGGTAGTCAGACGAAGCCAGGATCAGGAACCAGCAGGGTAGTCAGACGAAGCCAGGATCAGGAACCAGCAGGGTAGTCAGACGAAGCCAGGATCAGGAACCAGCAGGGTAGTCAGATGAAGCCAGGATCAGGAACCAGAAGCAGCAGCAGTCTTAGAAGCATGTGAACACAAGAGGACCAAGCAAGGAACTGAAGCCACAGACCTCCTATATATATGAGCTAGGCATCCACCTCCTCCCAGTGGGAAGGAGGAGCCGCAGGGTGGAAGGCTACAAGAAACCCAGAAACCAAGATGGCCGCCAGCACATGTCAAACGAAGGAGAACAGCAAGAAGGTAAGACCATGACAAAAGCACACTTTTTGTTCTGGGTTGAAAAACTATTCCCAAATTTGCCATTCTCAAAATAACTAGTTTCTGCTATATGAGGCCTACTTGAAATCTATCCCAAAAAGGATATCTTACATTGAAGGTGCTGATAGTGTCATTCAGAAAAACTTAACACACACGCTACCGTGCAGATACAAGTCTAATTCTGTGATTAAAACTATACCTGTCACACAGCGCAAAAAAAAACAGGCCTCACATTTCTATTCAACCAAATCTGTACTGTTTTAGCTGGTCAAGTTATTTGTAGTGACCGTAAAAGCACATTTTTTGTTCTGGGTTGAAAAACTATTCCCAAATTTGCCATTCTCAAAATAACTAGTTTCTGCTATATGAGGCCTACTTGAAATCTATCCCAAAAAGGATATCTTACATTGAAGGTGCTGATAGTGTCATTCAGAAAAATTTAACACACACGCTACCGTGCAGATACAAGTCTAATTCTGTGATTAAACCTCTACCTCTCACACAGCGCAAAAAAAAACAGGCCTCACATTTCTATTCAACCAAATCTGTACTGTTTTAGCTGGTCAAGTTATTTGTAGTGACCGTAAAAGCAAATTTTTTGTTCTGGGTTGAAAAACTATTCCCAAATTTGCCATTCTCAAAATAACTAGTTTCTGCTATATGAGGCCTACTTGAAATCTATCCCAAAAAGGATATCTTACATTGAAGGTGCTGATAGTGTCATTCAGAAAAATTTAACACACACGCTACCGTGCAGATACAAGTCTAATTCTGTGATTAAACCTATACCTGTCACACAGCGCAAAAAAAAAACAGGCCTCACATTTCTATTCAACCAAATCTGTACTGTTTTAGCTGGTCAAGTTATTTGTAGTGACCGTAAAAGCACATTTTTTGTTCTGGGTTGAAAAACTATTCCCAAATTTGCCATTCTCAAAATTGTGGTGAACGGGAACAATGAGGAAAACATCTAATAAGGGACGCGGACGTGGACATGGTCGTGGTGGTGTTAGTGGACCCTCTGGTGCTGGGAGAGGACGTGGCCGTTCTGCCACAGCCACACGTCCTAGTGCACCAACTACCTCAGGTCCCAGTAGCCAGCAGAATTTACAGCGATATTTGGTGGGGCCCAATGCCGTTCTAAGGATGGTAAGGCCTGAGCAGGTACAGGCATTAGTCAATTGGGTGGCCGACAGTGCATCCAGCACGTTCACATTATCTCCCACCCAGTCTTCTGCAGAAAGCGCACAGATGGCGCATGAAAACCAAGCCCATCGGTCTGTCACATCACCCCCATGCATATCAGGGAAACTGTCTGAGCCTCAAGCTATGCAGCAGTCTCTTATGCTGTTTGAAGACTCTGCTGCCAGGGTTTCCCAAGGGCATCCACCTAGCCCTTCCCCAGGGGTGGAAGAGATAGAATGCACTAACGCACAACCACTTATTTTTCCTGATGATGAGGACATGGGAATACCACCTCAGCACGTCTCTGATGATGACGAAACACAGGTGCCAACTGCTGCGTCTTTCTGCAGTGTGCAGACTGAACAGGAGGTCAGGGATCAAGACTGGGTGGAAGACGATGCAGGGGACGATGAGGTCCTAGACCCCACATGGAATGAAGGTCGTGCCACTGACTTTCAGAGTTTGGAGGAAGAGGCAATGGTGAGACCGAGCCAACAGCGTAGCAAAAAAAGGGAGCAGTGGGCAAAATCAGAACACCCGCCGACAAGAGACTCCGCCTGCTACTGACCGCCGCCATCTGGGACCGAGCACCCCAAAGGCAGCTTCAAGGAGTTCCCTGGCATGGCACTTCTTCAAACAATGTGCTGACGACAAGACCCGAGTGGTTTGCACGCTGTGCCATCAGAGCCTGAAGCGAGGCATTAGTGTTCTGAACCTTAGCACAACCTGCATGACCAGGCACCTGCATGCAAAGCATGAACTGTAGTGGAGTAAACACCTTAAAAACAAGGAACTCACTCAGGCTCCCCCTGCTACCTCTTCTGCTGCTGCCGCCGCCTCGGCCTCTTCTGCTGCTGCCGCCGCCTCGGCCTCTTCCTCCGCCTCTGGAGGAACGTTGGCACCTGCCACCCAGCAAACATGGGATGTACCACCAACACCACCACCTGCGTCACCAAGCATCTCAACCATGTCACACGGCAGCGTTCAGCTCTCCATCTCACAAACATTTGAGAGAAAGCGTAAATTCCCACCTAGCCACCCTCGATCCCTAGCCCTAAATGCCAGCATTTCTAAACTACTGGCCTATGAAATGCTGTCATTTAGGCTGGTGGACACAGACAGCTTCAAACAGCTCATGTCGCTTGCTGTCCCACAGTATGTTGTTCCCAGCCGGCACTACTTCTCCAAGAGAGCCGTGCCTTCCCTGCACAACCAAGTGTCCGATAAAATCAAGTGTGCACTGCGCAACGCCATCTGTGGCAAGGTCCACCTAACCACAGATACGTGGACCAGTAAGCACGGCCAGAAACGCTATATCTCCCTAACTGCACACTGGGTAAATGTAGTGGCGGCTGGGCCCCAGGCGGAGAGCTGTTTGGCGCACGTCCTTCCGCCGCCAAGGATCGCAGGGCATTATTCTTTGCCTCCTGTCTCCTCCTCCTCCTCCTACTCAGCTTCCTCCTCCTCTTCTTCCACCTGCTCATCCAGTCAGCCACACACCTTCACCACCAACTTCAGCACAGCCCGGGGTAAACGTCAGCAGGCCGTTCTGAAACTCATATGTTTGGGGGACAGGCCCCACACCGCACAGGAGTTGTGGCGGGGTATAGAACAACAGACCGACGAGTGGTTGCTGCCGGTGAGCCTCAAGCCCGGCCTGGTGGTGTGCGATAATGGGCGAAATCTCGTTGCAGCTCTGGGACTAGCGGGTTTGACGCACATCCCTTGCCTGGCGCATGTGCTGAATTTGGTGGTGCAGAAGTTCATTCGCAACTACCCCGACATGTCAGAGCTGCTGCATAAAGTGCGGGCCGTCTGTACGCGCTTCCGGCATTCACACCCTGCCGCTGCTCGCCTGTCTGCGCTACAGCGTAACTTCGGCCTTCCCGCTCACCGCCTCATATGCGACGTGCCCACCAGGTGGAACTCCACCTTGCATATGCTGGACAGACTGTGCGAGCAGCAGCAGGCCATAGTGGAGTTTCAGCTGCAGCACTCACGGGTCAGTCGCACTGCGGATCAGACCCACTTCACCACCAATGACTGGGCCTCCATGCGAGACCTGTGTGCCCTGTTGCGCTGTTTCGAGTACTCCACCAACATGGCCAGTGGTCATGACGCCGTTATCAGCGTTACAATACCACTTCTATGTCTCCTTGAGAAAACACTTAGGGCGATGATGGAAGAGGAGGTGGCCCAGGAGGAAGAGGAGGAAGAGGGGTCATTTTTAGCACTTTCAGGCCAGTCTCTTCGAAGTGACTCAGAGGGAGGTTTTTTGCAACAGCAGAGGCCAGGTACAAATGTGGCCAGACAGGGCCCACTACTGGAGGACGAGGAGGACGAGGATGAGGAGGAGGTGGAGGAGGATGAGGATGAAGCATGTTCACAGCGGGGTGGCACCCAAAGCAGCTCGGGCCCATCACTGGTGCGTGGCTGGGGGGAAACACAGGACGATGACGATACGCCTCCCACAGAGGACAGCTTGTCCTTACCTCTGGGCAGCCTGGCACACATGAGCGACTACATGCTGCAGTGCCTGCGCAACGACAGCAGAGTTGCCCACATTTTAACGTGTGCGGACTACTGGGTTGCCACCCTGCTGGATCCCCAGTACAAAGACAATGTGCCAACCTTACTTCCTACACTGGAGCGTGATAGGAAGATGCGCGAGTACAAGCGCACGTTGGTAGACGCGCTACTGAGAGCATTCCCAAATGTCACAGGGGAACCAGTGGAAGCCCAAGGCGAAGGCAGAGGAGGAGCAAGAGGTCGCCAACGCAGCTGTGTCACGGCCAGCTCCTCTGAGGGCAGGGTTAGCATGGCAGAGATATGGAAAAGTTTTGTCACCACGCCACAGCTAACTGCACCACCACCTGATACGGAACGTGTTAGCAGGAGTCAACATTTCACTAACATGGTGGAACAGTACCTGTGCACACCCCTCCACGTACTGACTGATGGTTCGGCCCCATTCAACTTCTGGGTCTCCAAATTGTCCACGTGGCCAGAGCTAGCCTTTTATGCCTTGGAGGTGCTGGCCTGCCCGGCGGCCAGCGTTTTGTCTGAACGTGAATTCAGCAAGGCAGGGGGCGTCATTACAGACAAACGCAGCCGCCTGTCTACAGCCAATGTGGACAAGCTGACGTTCATAAAATTGAACCAGGCATGGATCCCACAGGACCTGTCCATCCCTTGTGCAGATTAGATATTAACTACCTCCCCTTAACAATATATTATTCTACTCCAGGGCACTTCCTCATTCAATACTATTTTTATTTTCATTTTACCATTATATTGAGGGGCAACCCAAAGTTGAATGAACCTCTCCTCTGTCTGGGTGCCGGGGCCTAAATGTGTGACAGTGGCCTGTTCCAGTGGTGGGTGACGTGAAGCCTGATTCTCTGCTATGACATGAAGACAGATTCTGTGCTGACATAAGGCCAGATTCTCTGTTACGGGACCTCTCTCCTCTGCCTGGGCCTAAATATGTGACAGTGGCCTGTTCCAGTGGTGGGTGACGTGAAGTCTGATTTTCTGCTATGACATGAAGACTGATTCTGTGCTGACATAAGGCCAGATTCTCTGTTACGGGACCTCTCTCCTCTGCCTGGGTGCCTGGGCCTAAATATGTGACAGTGGCCTGTTCCAGTGGTGGGTGACATGAAGCCTGATTCTCTGCTATGACATGAAGACAGATTCTGTGCTGACATAAGGCCAGATTCTCTGTTACGGGACCTCTCTCCTCTGTCTGGGTGCCGGGGCCTAAATATGTGACAGTGGCCTGTTCCAGTGGTGGGTGACGTGAAGCCTGATTCTCTGCTATGACATGAAGACAGATTCTGTGCTGACATAAGGCCAGATTCTCTGTTACGGGACCTCTCTCCTCTGCCTGGGCCTAAATATGTGACAGTGGCCTGTTCCAGTGGTGGGTGACGTGAAGCCTGATTCTCTGCTATGACATGAAGACAGATTCTGTGCTGACATAAGGCCAGATTCTCTGTTACGGGACCTCTCTCCTCTGCCTGGGTGCCTGGGCCTAAATATGTGACAGTGGCCTGTTCCAGTGGTGGCTGACGTGAAGCCTGATTCTCTGCTATGACATGAAGACAGATTCTGTGCTGACATAAGGCCAGATTCTCTGTTACGGGACCTCTCTCCTCTGCCTGGGTGCCTGGGCCTAAATATGTGACAGTGGCCTGTTCCAGTGGTGGGTGACGTGAAGCCTGATTCTCTGCTATGACATGAAGACTGATTCTGCGCTGACATAAGGCCAGATTCTCTGTTACGGGACCTCTCTCCTCTGTCTGGGTGCCGGGGCCTAAATATGTGACAGTGGCCTGTTCCAGTGGTGGATGACGTAAAGCCTGATTCTCTGCTATGACATGAAGACAGATTCTGTGCTGACATAAGGCCAGATTCTCTGTTACGGGACCTCTCTCCTCTGCCTGGGTGCCTGGGCCTAAATATGTGACAGTGGCCTGTTCCAGTGGTGGGTGACGTGAAGCCTGATTCTCTGCTATGACATGAAGACTGATTCTGCGCTGACATAAGGCCAGATTCTCTGTTACGGGACCTCTCTCCTCTGTCTGGGTGCCGGGGCCTAAATATGTGACAGTGGCCTGTTCCAGTGGTGGGTGACGAGAAGCCTGATTCTCTGCTATGACATGAAGACTGATTCTGCGCTGACATGAAGCCAGATTCTCTGCTATGGCATGAAGAGACTGATTCTCTGCTGACATGAAGCCAGATTCTTTGCTATGGCATGAAGAGACTGATTCTCTGCTGACGTGAAGCCAGATTCTCTGCTATGGGACCTCTGTCCAATTGATATTGGTTAATTTTAATTTTTTTAATTTTTATTTTAATTCATTTCCCTATCCACATTTGTTTGCAGGGGATTTACCTACATGTTGCTGCCTTTTGCAGCCCTCTAGCTCTTTCCTGGGCTGTTTTACAGCCTTTTTAGTGCTGAAAAGTTCGGGTCCCCATTGACTTCAATGGGGTTCGGGTTCGGGACGAAGTTCGGGTCGGGTTCGGATCCCGAACCCGAACATTTCCGGGAAGTTCGGCCGAACTTCTCGAACCCGAACATCCAGGTGTTCGCTCAACTCTATCTGTAATCATAAAGTCGTCATGATATTTATGCCGAAAAATGATGAACACCATAAAATTCATAAAATAAAAACTCATTGGCAGTATAGCTGTTTTTTCCCTTCCCCCTCCCAGAAAGAGTTAATAAATGTTAATCAGTAAGTTATGTGTGCTGAAAAATGGCACAATTAAAAACTACAAATTGTCCCACACAAAACAAGCCCCCATACAGTTATATAGATGGTAAAAAAAAAAGTTATAGTTCTTGGAAGACGACAATGAAAAAAAAACACTTGGTCAGTAAGGCCCAAAACAGGCTAGTCATTAAGAAGTTAAAGCATCAATTTTGAAACGCTTGCTAAGAACAAGACATTGTTTTTTTCCCATTAAACCGTGTGTTTTTAACACTATCTTCCCTCAATAAGGCTCAATTTTTTGAATTTTTGTAATATTAAAAAGCATAACAAATATGATGGTGCGTTGTGTTTTTAACCCCTTCCTGACATGATGATTTTCCATAACTTTTAATTTTTCTGTTCACATAGCTGTATGAGGGCCTGTTTTTTTCTGAAAAATTGCATTTTCTAATGCCATAATATTGTGTTGGAATTGTAAATAAAATGCAATTTCATCACAGTTTTGTGGGTTTTGTTTTTATAACATACACTATGCGGTAAGTATGATTATAGCGATACCACATTTATATAGTTTTTCTTGTGTTTTAAATAAAATTCAAAACTTAAAAAAATAAATAAAAATCTTTTCATCTCCATCTGACCCTCATAACTTTTTTAGAGTTATGTCTGTGGATCTGTATGAGGGCTCATCTTTTGCGGAATGATCTGTTTTTTTATACCATATTGGGGTCTGTATGAATTTTTGATAACTTTTTATTAAATTGGGTGGAGAAACATTGAAATGGCCACTTTGATTTTTTTCTGTTACGCCATTCACCGTATGGGATGCATTAAAAAAAAATTTTTAATAGTGCATGCATTTTTGGACATGGATGATGAGTATTGATTCTTGTTTATTTATTATTATTTTAATTTGGGTTGAATTGGATAATTGGAATTTTATATTTTTTTAAACTTTTTTTTCCATTTTTTTTTGCCCCTTCAAGTGGACACCATGAGATTGCAATTTATATAAAGTAATGGAATTTTATCCATTACAATATACAAAGATCGATATATTTCAATACAGTGCTACCATTTGCAGGCCTGAATTGGAAAATATTAGTAATAGGCCTAGATGCTTAGCACAGGCTCTGGCTTATTTCTGCATGCACCATCTTTAAATACCTGACATCTACCATGCACGGTGGATGCCAGGAAGGGGTTGAAACATGCTGGTTCTTAACACTACCCATAGCTATATGTGTCATTGTCACTCTGACATTATTTACTTTCACTATCATGTAGGCTCCAGACCAGCCTTGAGTAATTTCCAGCAGGCTGCGCCTCTCTGGTCAATGTCAGAATAGCACTGGGATTAAAATGCAATGCACTATAGGGATAGTGCATTGCATTTTAAAATCAATCAAAAATCTTTCTGTTATAGTCCCCTTGTGGGACTATTAAGTGGTAAAAAAAAAAAAGAAAAAAACCAAAACATTTATTCAATAAAAAAATCCCATAAAAGAGAATTGCTAATTTATTCTTAGTTGCCACCGAAAAAACGTAATAACAAGGGATCAAAAAGCGCCATTTACTCCAAAATGATACCAATGAAAAATACAAGTCGCCTCGCAAAAAATCAAGCCCTCACACAACTACATAGAAAGGAAAATAAAAAAGTTATGGGTCATGGGAAGCGTCAATGCAAAAACATTTTTTTCTTTTAAAAAAAAGGGGTTTTATTGCAAAAAAATTGTAAAACGTAAAATAAACTATGTATTTGGTATCGCTGTACCCAGAGAGTAAAGATATTATGTTACTTATAATAAAAATGAACGCCGTAAAATTTATAACGTACGCAGTGGCAGTATTGCTGTTTTTCCCATCTCGCTCCCATAAAGAGTTAATAAAAGTTAATCAGAAAGTTATGTGTACCCAAAAATTGCGCCATTAAAAATTACAACTTCTCCCGCAAAAACAAGCCCTCATAAAGCTATATAGACGGAAAAAGAAAAAAGTTATAGCTCTTGGAACGTGATGATGAAAAAAGGAAGGAAACGCTTGGTCAGTAACGCCCAAAACAGGCTGGTCACTAAGGGGTTAATGATCTTAAAAGGTGGGGTAAACACAGAATAAAAATGTCAACATTTTTTTTAAAGTAAGTCAAGAGAGAAAAAAATATTAGTCCTAGTAGACATCAGAGTTTCATATAACAATGTTCAGGAAAAATCTGAGCACTATTGATTTGTGTAGAATCAATTTGAACCCAAATCAAAAATTTTTGACTGATTCAGTAAATCAGACACAAAACAAATTTTAAAAAGTTCACTCATCTCTACGTTAGATTTATAAGCAGCTCTATTCCTATACAGTGATGGTCAGTTCACAGTGTTCGCCCGCGAACACATGCGGGCTGCCATCTTGACTGACAAGTCCAGCGATGCACAGGTAAGCCCTTACCCGTGCCTGTGCCGGGAGCCTGTCTGAAACAAATGCGGTCACCGGGAGCAGGCAGTTCAGAGAACAGTCCAATGAAGGCCCCGGCGGCTGTTCTCGGAACTGCCTGCTCCCGGTGACCGCATTTGATTTCATACCGGCTCCCGGCACAGGCACAGGTAAGGGCTTACCTGTGCATCGCCGGACTTGTGAGTCAAGATGGCAGCCTGCATGTGTTCGCGGGTGAACACTGTGAACTGGCCATCACTGTTCCTATATAAATGTAAGCCTATGATGAATTGTAAACAGCAGTTCCAGCACTATTGAAGATTATGTTGCTTTGTCTTTATTTTCGGTAACAAATTACTAGTGTTGAGCGCGAATATTCGAATCGCGAATTTTAATTGCGAATATCGCCACTTCGAGAATTCGCGAATATTTAGAATATAGTGCTATATATTCGTATTCGTTAATAGTGTTAAATATTCTAATCGCGAATTTATCGCAAATATATTACATTGCCAATTTTTCACAATCAAGTAAACAATGACTGGAGATCACGAATTCTCGAATTTGCAAATTTATGGCAAATATTCGGCCAAAAATTTGCTAATTCGAATATTGCCTATGCCGCTCATCACTACAAAATACATCATGTGGACACCATTTCACACCCCCGCACATTGACGCGTTTCAAACTATACCATTCTTAGTCGCAAAAATTGTATAGTTCGAAACGCGTCAATCTGCGGGGGGGGGGGTGAGATGGTGTCCACATGATGTAATTTGTTACTGAAAATAAAGACAAAGCAACAGAATCTTCAATAACGCTGGAACTTTTTTCTGCTGTTTATATCTTGAGAACTTACCTGGTTCGTTCCGTGCACGGAGGATAAAGGATACATGGTGAGCTGGACATTTTGTGTATTAACTTTATAATGAATTGTGAGATATCTCCATTCAGTGTGCATGTTTAATATAACAAGCTTACGGGATCATTCTATCATGTATCTTTTCATTTCTACAGAATTTACATTTTTTATTCTGAGTGCTTAACTAGAAAAAAATATCACACGCTCAGATGCTGGCACATCTTAAAGTAAGCATGTTCCCAGCTGAGATTTCAGCCTGTAGCAGATATGATTACGAGGTAATGGTGTTAAGAGGCTTCTCTGTATCTGCTGGAACCCACCATGATAACCTCAGGGTTAGGCTGTGTGTCTGACAAATAGGAGTCTATTGTGCCTTGTGCCTTATAGCAATTTAGCAGATGTATTCATCACTATAGAAGAGACTACTGTCATGGATTTCACTCGTTTGCCCTTTGCCAGTCCGTTGTACTTATAAATGTATCTGTTCAAGTCCAGCCTGTAACAAAACATTTAATCTTTAAACTGCTGGTATCATTTACCCTAGGGCGACTGAGCCCAATTTTGATAAGGTAGTGTCAGAAGAAAAGGTATAAAAAGGGTTTTCGCTTTGAACTGTCCCTTCTATTGTTTAACTTCAAAGGCGAAAATCCTGAGAAATTATACAGATTCTACAACATTTCAAGTGCAGTTTTTGCTTTTGGAAGAAGACGAGTTAGAATCTTTGCTTTTGCTTTTGGCTTATTTTTATATCATTTTGGATTAGATGAGTAAATTTCTTGAAATTCAATTTGAATTCGAGATTCAATTTGGAGCTGAATAAATTCTACTTGAATTTGAAAGTGCTCCGATTGCCCTGAAAAATTGTGGATGACATTCTGTGGTCTCCGAGGACTTCAGACAACTCATTTCAAGTGGTTTAATGCCAAGATGGTATTACCATAGTAATATTTAAGAGACAGTGACTCATGTGGCTATGGGTAAATGCATGGCTGCTGTTCGTATCAAATAGACTCTAGCTGCTGCAAGCTCATGGTGCCTAATAACTGCTTGAAAAAGGGACACTCATAACAGGGCCCGGAATGTTGCAAAATCTGCACCTAGAAAAAGATATGCACTTCACAAGCAAAAGAATTTCTGCACCTTTTTGTGGCTGACTGATTACAAGAATCTAAAACCAAGTTTGGTGTGCTGTCAAAAAGTCATTAACTGCCCGATATTCTGTTAAGAGCTGAGAGTTACAGAGAGAGAACTGCAGCACAAAGGACATGACTAGAGTTGAGCGAACTCGAACATTTTTGTAAAAGTTCGGGTTTGCTGTTCGGCGATCTCTTGGCGCTTTTTGAAAGGCTGCAGGGCAGCCAATCAACAAGCGTTTAACTACTTTGCCCTAAGAGGCCATCAAAGCCATGCCTACTAATGGCATGGCTGTGATTGGCCAAGTGCAGCATGTAACCCAGGCTCTATATAAACTGGAGTCACATAGCGCAGCACGTCACTCTGCTCTTGTCAGTGTAGGTAAAGCTGCTGCTGCTGTGAGGGACAGATTAGGGCAGAATTCTGGTGTTGTACAATCTGACAACTACAGTGATAATTGACGGTGCTATGCTACAATATTGTACCCAGCCCTGAGCCCAGTGATACTCCAAAATAATTTTTAATCCATCTGTTAGTGAGGTCGGCGTTGGCAGCCATTTTATTAAATGCAGTCACCTTGAAACTGCATGTTAACTGCCTGTGTGCCATTAGTCTACTTCTGTTCTGGTAGCTCAGGTCAAGTACTACTACAGCCGGCAGTGCATACCTGGCATTGAAAATTATTCAATTACATTAGTCTGACAGACTGTCACACATTTTTGTGACCTAAAGAGAATTTTTTTATCTGTCTGCCACAGGCACTGCATATCTGACAGTCCAATAAAACCGTTAAATAGTGCCGTTACCTTGCTGCTGTAAAAAAGCAAAATTTTTGTGCTAGATAGCACTTTTGCGTACAGCGCAGTATTACCTATTTTATAATTAAGCAGTGAAATATTGCATTTCTAGAGTTGTTTGCCCAAAAAACTGTTCTAGTGCCACAGTGCACATTTGCGTACAGCGCAGTATTACCTATTTCATAATTAAGCAGTGAAATACTGCATTTCTATAGTTGGTTGCCAATAAAACTGTTCTAGTGCCGCAGAGCACATTTGCGTACACCTCAGTATTAATACCAATTTTATAAATAAGCAGTGAAATACTGCATTTCTATAGTTGGTTGCCAAAAAAAGTGTTTTAGTGCCTGTAACGGAACGCCTAGCACCCCGACCAGGTACCTCCTTCGATAGATGCTCCTAGTGCTTCCAGAGGACTCCAAGCACTCCACTTGACACCGTCAGCACTGCAGACCCCACGAACCGCCGAAGCTTGGTGGAGGTCTCGCCGTCTCCTACCCACCCTGGACCTACGACAAGGCTCCAGGCTCCAGTGGGTGAACCTCTCCTAAATCCAGAGACAGGAACCAGGAGCAAGCTCTTACAAGAGCTTATACTCAGGGGTGTATTGTGATATAGCAATCCCCAAGAGTGTAGTTATTCCATGAGCCAAGACTTCATGAAGGTATAAAACAGGAACACTTTATTGAGGGCTACCCGCCGTATTTATGCAGGTCCCCATCTGGTGGACACGCCCCTAGGGGACCAGAAGGAAGACTGTGACACAGGACAGATACGTAGCACTCAGGATACACAGACACAACACATCCCCACAATGCATCATGGTTTCCTCCTCTCTGCCCTGGAGACACCCGAGGAGCAATTCAATTATCTCTCAGGACAAAGGGAAATCGCCAATACACATGTGGAGACACAGGACAGAAATCACCACCCAAACACACAATGTCACACCCCCACAGCAAACACAGACATTTAACATAGCCCCAGATAGCTCAAGTCTGAGTGCATATCATTAGGTGAATGGCACTCAGAATACACGAATACAATAAAATTAGCTATCTGGGTACCCTCACATAACAAAATACAATTCCAAAGACAGATTTAAGCTGTGCGGCCGGTCTGTCTTCTCCTTTAAAGTTAGTATGGGCCATAATCCTGAGGCAAGAGGCTGGTAAACAGGCCTCTCCAAAACCCAGTGGCGAGGTTGGTTTCGCCACACATCTCCCCCTCCCAGGGAAGACTAACCAGATACCTGACCTCATGCCAGTCGGTATCTGAGTTAGTCTGGCAGTCCACCCGCAACCCAATACTGGACCTGTTGGATTTTGGGGCCTGGCTCTGTTCTGTATGTCCCCAGCTGTTGAGGGGGCATCTGCTACTCCTTGCTTCCTTGTTGCTCTCTAGCTTGGAGCTGTAGGTACTTGGTGGGCAGAGGCCGACTGCGCTCTGCCCAGATGCCAGCTCTTATGCTGGGGTAGCCTGTGGGAAGTCCGGCTCTGGAGAAGAGGATAGGGGAGGGCAGAGGCCGACTGCGCTCTGCCCAGATGCCAGCGCTTCCACTGGGGTAGCCTGTGGAAAGTCAGCCTCTGGAGAAGAGGATAGAGGAGGGCAGAGGCCAACTGCGCTCTGCCCAGATGCTGTCACGGCTGTATGTGGGCAACAATAGTAATACACAGTACAGAGCTACTGACTGGACCCAGAACTAGGGAGGATAACGGGTGACCCCTGTCCGACCCTCAACGCTCTCCCTATTCTGCTAAAGCACATGCCCGGATCCAAATGGCGGAAAGAGGCATGCCCACGTGCCTAAGACTAATGACCACTGTAACCCCTACAATAGTGGAAGGGGCACGGCCACCAGTGCCCTACTCAGTATATGGAGGGAACCGTGGCCACCTCAGATCCAGTCAGAAAATAAACAGGAACACAACAATGTCTGCACACTTAGCTGACGGTGTTGCAGCCGCAGAGAAGATGGATCCAAGGACAGGCTGGCAATATCCGGAGTGCTAGCTGCAGCAGAACACAGGTCCAGTGAACTGATAGCTACAAGTGAAGAAACTAAAGCCAGAGCTACAACTGAAGTGAGAACTATAATCCACATCCTATCATAGGAGGAGGGGTGATATAAAGAGAGGAAAATCAAACACATGAAGGACAGCTGTGGTGAAAGAAACCAAAAGTAAACAGAGTAGTGAGAACTCCTCCCAGCTCTAGTAGTGACATCATCACAGGGGTGGAGAAACAGAGCTGTGAGAACGTCCCAAAGCTCTGGTAGTGACAGTACCCCCCCCTCTACGGGTGGACTCCGGACACCCAGGACCCACCTTCTCAGGATGAGCCCTATGAAATGCCCTGATGAGGCGAGTGGCTTTAATGTCCGACACCGGAACCCACATCCTCTCCTCAGGACCATAACCCTTCCAATGAACGAGGTACTGAAGAGAACCGCGGACCATGCGAGAGTCCACAATTCTGGAAACCTCAAACTCCAGATTGCCATCAACCAAAATCGGAGGAGGAGGCAAAGAGGAGGGTACCGTGGGCTGGACATATGGTTTTAAGAGAGATCTGTGAAATACATTATGTATCTTCCAAACCCGTGGAAGATCAAGACGGAAGGCAACAGGATTGATGACTGACAAGATTTTATAAGGCCCAATAAACTTGGGACCCAATTTCCAGGAGGGAACCTTCAACTTAATGTTTCTAGTAGACAACCACACCAGATCACCCACATTCAGGTCCGGACCAGGCACACGTCTCTTATCAGCCACACGCTTATACCTCTCACTCATCTTTTTAAGATTACCCTGAATCTTTTGCCAAATGGTAGACAAAGACGAGGAAAATCTCTCCTCCTCAGGTAAACCAGAAAGAGCCCCTCCCGAGAATGTCCCAAACTGTGGATGGAACCCATATGCACCAAAGAATGGTGACTTATCAGAAGATTCCTGACGACGGTTGTTCAGAGCAAACTCAGCAAGAGGGAGAAATGAACACCAATCCTCCTGGTTCTCTGAAACAAAACAGCGCAAATATGTCTCCAGATTCTGATTGAGGCGCTCAGTCTGACCATTCGACTGCGGATGAAAAGCAGAAGAGAAGGACAGCCGAACCCCCAGGCGAGAACAGAAAGCCTTCCAGAACCTGGACACAAACTGCGTGCCTCTATCGGAAACAATATCAGAGGGAATGCCGTGCAATTTAACAATATGGTCGACAAAAGCTTGCGCCAACGTTTTAGCATTAGGTAAACCAGGGAAAGGTACGAAATGAGCCATCTTGCTAAAACGGTCCACCACCACCAGGATCACCGACTTCCCCGAGGAACGAGGAAGATCCGTGATAAAGTCCATGGACAGGTGTGTCCAAGGACGGGAAGGAATGGGTAACGGGAGAAGGGAACCTGAAGGCCGTGAACGAGGGACCTTAGCGCGAGCGCACGTCTCACAAGCAGCCACAAAACCCTCCACCGACTTACGAAGAGCCGGCCACCAAAATCTCCGAGCAATGAGATCCACCGTGGCTCTACTCCCGGGGTGACCAGCAAGAACCGTATCATGATGCTCCTTAAAGAGTTTGTGACGTAGCTCAGGAGGCACGAACAACTTCCCAGAAGGACAACGGGCAGGTGTCTCAGTCTGGGCAGCCTGGACCTCGGCCTCCAAATCGGAATATAGAGCAGAAACAACTACCCCCTCCGCCAAAATGGGACCCGGGTCCTCGGAGTTTCCTCCTCCCGGAAAACAGCGAGAGAGAGCATCAGCCTTCACATTTTTTATCCCAGGTCGGAATGTAACAACAAAATTGAATCTGGAGAAGAACAGAGACCATCTGGCCTGTCTCGGATTCATACGCCTGGCCGACTCCAAGTATGCCAGATTCTTATGGTCGGTAAAAACGGTGATAGGGTGCCTGGCCCCCTCCAACCAATGGCGCCATTCCTCGAAAGCCAACTTGATGGCCAACAACTCCCTATCGCCCACATCATAGTTTCTCTCTGCCGGGGAGAGTTTTTTAGAGAAAAAGGCACAGGGTCGCCACTTGGCAGGGGAAGGGCCCTGGGACAAAACCGCACCCACACCCACCTCGGAAGCATCCACCTCAACAATAAAAGGTAAGGAAACATCGGGATGCACCAAGACGGGAGCAGACGCAAAATTCTCTTTAATCTTAGAAAAGGCTGCAAGCGCCTCCTCCGACCAAGAGGAAAAATCCGCCCCCTTTTTTGTCATGTCAGTGAGGGGTTTGACAACAGAGGAATAATTCAAAATGAACTTTCTGTAATAGTTCGCAAAACCCAGAAAGCGCATCAATGCCTTCTGATTCTCAGGAAGCTCCCACTCAAGTACAGCACGGACCTTCTCGGGATCCATGCGAAAACCAGAAGCAGAGAGGAGAAAACCCAGAAATTGAATCTCCGATACCATAAAAAGACATTTCTCCAGCTTGGCGTACAATTTATTTTCCCGCAGAATCTGCAGAACCTGAAAAAGATGATCCTGATGGGTCTGAACATCAGGGGAAAAAATCAAAATATCATCAAGATACACCAATACAAATTTCCCCATTAAATGATAGAAAATACTATTAACAAAATGCTGAAAGACGGCCGGAGCATTCATCAGGCCGAAAGGCATAACGAGATTCTCGAAATGCCCGTCAGGGGTATTAAAGGCCGTTTTCCATTCATCCCCCTCTCTGACCCTGACCAGGTTGTACGCGCCTCTCAAATCCAATTTGGAAAACACCTTGGCCCCAACAATTTGATTGAAGAGGTCCGGGATCAGAGGAAGGGGATAGGGATCGCGAATCGTGATACGGTTCAGCTCCCTAAAATCTAGGCAAGGTCTCAGAGAGCCATCTTTCTTTTTAACAAAAAAAAAACCCGCGGCCACAGGTGACTTTGAGGGACGAATATGCCCCTTTTCGAGACTCTCGGAGATGTAAGTTCGCATAGCGATTCTTTCCGGTTGTGAGAGATTGTAGAGGCGTGCTTTTGGCAGCTTGGCGCCGGGAATGAGGTTAATGGGACAGTCAAACTCCCGGTGAGGAGGTAGCTCCTGAACACCGCTCTCGGAAAACACGTCCGAGAAATCAGAGAGAAATGATGGCACCGTTTTAGTAGACACCTCTGCAAAAGTCGCTGTGAGACAATTCTCTCTACAAAAGTCACTCCACTCATTTATTTGCCTTCCTTGCCAATCAATAGTGGGGTTATGTCTAGTGAGCCAGGGTAACCCCAAAACTAGAGGAGACGGCAATCCGTTAAGGACAAAACAAGATATATCCTCCACATGAGTGTCACCTACAGCTAGCCGGATATTGTGAACAATGCCTTTCAGAGATCTCTGTGAGAGTGGAGCAGAGTCAATAGCAAAAACAGGTATATCTTTATCTAATGTGCAAACCTGAAAACCATGCATGGCTACAAATTGAGTGTCAATAAGATTGACGGCCGCTCCACTATCGACAAAAATCTCACAAGAAATGACTTTGCTCTCTAGCGCCACCCTGGCAGACAGGAGAAAACGGGAACTGCAGGTCAGAGGAAAAGCATCAAATCCTACATCAACTTTGCCCAAAGTAGCAGATGAAGCAGAACTTGATGATTTACCTTTTGAGATTTTTCTCTTATTATCGCTCTTAGTACGGTTCAAGAATCTCCTAGATGGACAAACATTTGCCAAATGACCTATGCCCCCACAACAAAAACAGACCATACTCTGAGGACTAAATCCTCTTTTATCAGGGGCAAGTCGAGCTAGCTGCATGGGTTCCTCCTCAGAGGGGAGCGAGACAGGATGAGGCCCCTGCACACTGAATGAGTCCGCACCACTTCCCCTAGACTGACAATGGCTGGACAGAGAGGTCTCGTTTCTTTCTCTTAGACGCCTGTCAAGGCGTACCGCCAATGACATGGCAGACTCTAAGGACGTTGGTCTCTCATGGAAAGCAAACGCATCTTTTAATCTCTCCGAGAGACCATGACAGAACTGACTCCGGAGTGCAGCATCATTCCAACCCGAATCAGCTGCCCATCTCCGAAATTCAGAACAATAAAGCTCCGCAGACCGTTTGTTCTGGCATAAAACACGTAGGTTAGATTCGGCCAGAGCAACACGATCCGGGTCATCATAAATCTGCCCCAGGGCCACAAAAAATCCCTCCACGGATCGAAGGGAGGGATCCCCTGATGGCAGCGAAAAAGCCCAAGTCTGAGCATTACCCCTGAGCAGGGAGATGACAATCCTCACCCTCTGCTCTTGATTACCAGAAGAGTGAGGACACAAGCAAAAATGGAGTTTGCATGCCTCTCTGAAACGAACAAAATTCTCACTGCCCCCGGAGAACGTCTCCGGAAGTGAGACCTTTGGCTCGCAACAGACTCCATGAGCCGGAGCAGGGCCCAATGCTTGAAGCTGAGTCATAGTTTGACGGAGATCCGCTACTTCCAAAGAAAGACCCTGCATGCGGTCAACCAGGCCAGAAAGCGGATCCATGTCAAAAAAGGACGGTTTTGGTGGATTATAATGTCACGGCTGTATGTGGGCAACAATAGTAATACACAGTACAGAGCTACTGACTGGACCCAGAACTAGGGAGGATAACGGGTGACCCCTGTCCGACCCTCAACGCTCTCCCTATTCTGCTAAAGCACATGCCCGGATCCAAATGGCGGAAAGAGGCATGCCCACGTGCCTAAGACTAATGACCACTGTAACCCCTACAATAGTGGAAGGGGCACGGCCACCAGTGCCCTACTCAGTATATGGAGGGAACCGTGGCCACCTCAGATCCAGTCAGAAAATAAACAGGAACACAACAATGTCTGCACACTTAGCTGACGGTGTTGCAGCCGCAGAGAAGATGGATCCAAGGACAGGCTGGCAATATCCGGAGTGCTAGCTGCAGCAGAACACAGGTCCAGTGAACTGATAGCTACAAGTGAAGAAACTAAAGCCAGAGCTACAACTGAAGTGAGAACTATAATCCACATCCTATCATAGGAGGAGGGGTGATATAAAGAGAGGAAAATCAAACACATGAAGGACAGCTGTGGTGAAAGAAACCAAAAGTAAACAGAGTAGTGAGAACTCCTCCCAGCTCTAGTAGTGACATCATCACAGGGGTGGAGAAACAGAGCTGTGAGAACGTCCCAAAGCTCTGGTAGTGACAGATGCCAGCTCTTCCGCTGGGGTAGCCTGTGGAAAGTCAGCCTCTGGAGAAGAGGATAAAGGAGGGCAGAGGCCAACTGCGCTCTGCCCAGATGCCAGCTCTTCCGCTGGGGTAGCCTGTGGGATGTCCGGCTCTGGAGAAGAGGATAGGGGAGGCCAGAGGCCGACTGCGCTCTGCCCAGATGCCAGCTCTTCCGCTGGGATGTGGTCAGGGAATCCTATCCCCAGGACCTTGTTGCAGATCGGCTGTGGAGAAGAGGATAGGGGAGGGCAGAGGCTGACTGCGCTCTGCCCAGATGCCAGCTCTTCTGCTGGGGTAGCCTGTGGGGAGTCAGGCTCTGGAGAAGAGGATAGGGGAGGCCAGAGGCCGACTGCGCTCTGCCCAGATGCCAACTCTTCCGCTGGGATGTGGTCAGGGAATCCTATCCCCAGGACCTTGTTGCAGATCGGCTGTAGAGAGGAGAAATCGCTTACCTCCTCCTCCTGGCATTCCTGCAGGGTTGGTGGGGGATCTGAACCGGCCGTCCAGCATCCTGGTAGGCCTGGTGCAGAGACCGCGGTCCCATCTGCACCATCGGAGTTAGGGGTGCTGTCCCCCTGTGGTTGGGGAGAGAGATCAGTGGGTATCGCAGGCTCATCCCCTGCCCCCAGAACTCGGTTGGGAAGTAGCTGGGAAGGGGAGGGCTTGCTTACCTCCTCCTCCTGGTATCCCTGCGGAGATGGCTGGGGATCTGGACCGACCGTCCAGCATCCCTGTAGGACTGGTAGAGAGACCTCGGTCCCATCTCCACCTGCCATCTGTGGGTCCTCCCAGGACCAGTCTGTGAGGTCCCTCAACATTTGCGAGTAAGGACCACCTGCGTCCACACCTGGCAACTCCGGCTGCTGTTGAGGGTCTGGGCCAGCTGCCCAGCATCCCGGTGGAGAGACCTCGGTCCCGTCTTCACCTGCCTGTTGTGGTTCCTCACAGGACCAGTCTATGAAGACCCCTACTTCGGGTTCCTCTGGCCGCCTCAGGGGGAGACTGCTAACCTCCTCGGATGCAGCCTCTGCTCGGCTTCTGTAACACTCCTTCCGCTGGGCAATTTCTCTCTCTTTCGCCGGAATTCTCGTTCCATCCTTGCGTGTCGCTTGGCTGTGACCTGGTTCCAGATGGCCTGGTATATATCCATGGACACATTATCTCCATACTGGGCCACTCGCTGCCTCACCTCGGCCAGCCAGTCATCTTCAGAGCCTTCCATACTTGTCTGCTCCAAGTCGCTGGATACCTCTGCTCCCAGGGGCGCTGCACGAGTGCTAGTGTTGCCCTCAATTTGTAACTCCACACGTTACCAGTGTCTCTGAGCTGCTTCTCCTCGCACTAGGACGCCATCCCACTGCTTGCCACCAATGTAACGGCACCCCGACCGGGTACCTCCGTCGATAGATGCTCCTAGTGCTTCCAGAGGACTCCAAGCACTCCACTTGACACCATCAGCACTGCAGACCCCACGAACCGCCGAAGCTTGATGGAGGTCTCGCCGTCTCCTACCCACCCTGGACCTACGACAAGGCTCCAGTGGGTGAACCACTCCTAAATCCAGAGACAGAAATCAGGAGCAAGCTCTTACAAGAGCTTATATTCAGGGGAGTATTGTGATATAGCAATCCCCAAGAGTGTAGTTATTCCATCCCCCAAACATGAGCCAAGACTTCATGAAGGTATAAAACAGGAACACTTTATTGAGGGCTACCCGCCCGTATTTATGCAGGTCCCCATCTGGTGTACATGCCCCTAGGGGACCAGAAGGAAGACTGTGACACAGGACAGATACGTAGCACTCAGGATACACAGACACAACACATCCCCACAATGCATCATGGTTTCCTCCTCTCTGCCCTGGAGACACCCGAGGAGCAATTCAATTATCTCTCAGGACAAAGGTAAATCGCCAATACACATGTGGAGACACAGGACAGAAATCACCACCCAAACACACAATGTCACACCCCCACAGCAAACACAGACATTTAACATAGCCCCAGATAGCTCAAGTCTGAGTGCATATCATTAGGTGAATGGAACTCAGAATACACGAATACAATAAAATTAGCTATCTGGGTACCCTCACATAACAAAATACAATTCCAAAGACAGATTTAAGCTGTGCGGCCGGTCTGTCTTCTCCTTTAAAGTTAGGGCCATAATCCTGAGGCAAGAGGCTGGTAAACAGGCCTCTCCAAAACCCAGTGGCGAGGTTGGTTTCGCCACAGTGCCCCAGAGCACTTTTGCGTACAACGCAGTATTACCTATTTGATAATTAAAGGGAACCTGTCACCAGGATTTTGGGTATAGAGCTGAGGACATGGGTTGCTAGATGGCCGCTAGCACATCCGCAATACCCAGCACCTATAGCTCTGTGTGCTTTTATTGTGTATAATTTGTACCGATTTGATAGATATGCAAATTAACCTGAGATGAGTCAGAGCTTGAAAATATGACTCTTCTCTGGTCACACAAGTAAGATATGACTCTTTTATGTTAATTTGCATATGTATCAAATAGTTTTTTTTACACAATAAAAGCACACAGAGCTATATGGACTGGGTATTGTGGATGTGCTAGCGGCCATCTAGCAACCCATGTCCTCAGCTCTATACACAAAATCCTGGTGACAGGTTCCCTTTAAGCACTGAAAAACTGAATTTCTACAGTTGTTTGCAATAAACACTGGTTTTGGCATATATAGCTGATCTGAGGCCTACCCTGTATTTCTTTCATGTGAAGTAACCAGTGGAACTCCGCATTTACACAGTTGGTTGCCAAAAAAACTGTACTATTGCCCCAGAGCACTTTTGCGTACAACGCATTATTACCTATTTTATAATTAAGCAGTGAAATACTGCATTTCTAGAGCTGTTTGCAATAAACACTGGTTTTGTGGTAGATTGTACATTTGCGGTGTACGCTCCGTTTCTGACAGTCAAAATTAAACCGTTATCTTCTGCAATTAAATTGTTGGTTTGAAAATTCAAACCTTTGGTGATAGTGAAGTAATTGTATTCAATTGCTGTTACACTGTTGTGTGACCTAAATAAATGTATTCTGTTTATGACACGGGCATTGCCTTACTGTTAGTGAACTTAATTGTTGACTATTGGCAGTTTAATTGACACCTAGTGGGTGAACGCAAATAATGAGGAGAACATCAAATTAGGGACGTGGCCCTGGTCGTGGTGGTGTTGGTGGAGCTCCTGTTGCAGGGAGAGGATGTGGCCGTTCTGCGCCAGCTACACGTCCAAGTGAAACACCTTCCTCAGGTACGAGTAGGCGCCAACACCTGCAGCGTTATTTGGTAGGCCCCAATGCCACTCTACGGATGGTGAGGCCAGACCAAGTACAGGCGCTAGTAGATTGGGTGGCTGACAGTGGATCAAGTTCCTTCACGTTATCTTCCACCCAGTCCTCTGCAGAAAGCTCAGAGTTGGCACCTGTAGCCCATGCCCATCTGTCTTTCACCTCACCCCCTTGCATATCAGCCAAGCAGTCTGAGCCCCAAGTCATGCAGCAGTCGCTTATGCTTTTTGATGACTCTGCTGGCAGGGTTTCCCAGGGCCATCCACATAGCCCTGCACCAGAAGTGGAAGACATTGAATGCACTGATGCCCAACCACTTATGTTTCAGAATGAGGACATGGGAATACCACCGCAGCACGTCTCTGATAAGGACGAAACACAGGTGCCAACTGCTGCGGCTTTCTGCAGTGTGCAGACCGACAAGGAGGACAGGGGGGAAAACTAGGTGGAAGATGATGTAGAGGATGTACATGGAATGAAGGTCATGCCAGTGACTTTCATAGTTCGGAGGAAAAGGCGGTGGTCACACCAAGCCAACAGCACAGCAAAAGAGGGAGCAGGGTGCAAAAGCAAAGCGTCGAAGACGCCTGCTACTGCCCACCACACCCAGGGACCGAGCACACCAAAGCCAGCTCCAAGGAGTTCCCTGGCATGGCAGTTCTTCACACAATGTGCTGACGACAAGACCCGAGTGGTTTGCACACTGTGCCATCAAAGCTTGAAGCGAGGCATTAACATTCTGAGCCTATGGAAAAGGATGTGGCACAGGAGGAGGAGGAAGAGGGGTCATTTCAAAGGGTTTCAGGCCAGTCATTTAGAAGTGGCTCAGAGGGTGGGTTCCTGCACCAGCAGAGGCCAGGTACACATTTGGCCAGTCAGGCCACAGTTCTGGAGGATGAGGAGGAACCATGTTCACAGCAGGGTGGCACCCAACGCAGCTCGTGGCCATCACTGGAGCGTGCCTGGGGGGATACGGAGGACACAGACGATACACCTCCCACAGAGGACAGCTTGTCCTTACCTCTGGGCAGCCTGTCACACATGAGCGACTACATGCTGCAGTGCCTGCGCAACGACCGCAGAGTTGCTCACATTTTAACGTGTGCTGACTACTGGGTGGCCACCCTGTTGGATCCCCGTTACAAAGACAACGTGCCGTCCTTAATTCCCTCACTGGAGCGTGATTGGAAGATGCACGACTACAGGCACACGCTGGTAGAGGCGTTCCTAAGAGCATTCCCAACTGACACCGGGGGACAAGTGGAAGCACAAGGCGAAGGCAGAGGAGGAGGAGGAGGAAGAGGTCGCCAACGTAGCTGGGTCACCGCCTGTCACTTCTGTGACAGGTCCCAGAAGGTCTGAAAGATTATCTATGCATTAGTAATCTGACAGCCTCTTTTGGTTTCACTTTGTCTGTGTGTTGCTGGTATGTCCACACCTCCTGTTTAGGTGTGGATCATGTGACCTCTAGCACACCCTATTTAGTCTGACTTTTCCCATCACTCCTTGCTTGGGATAGCTTCATTTGGTCCTGGAAGAGCTGGAGTGTGGTTCGTGTTGAAGTCCTGTTCCTCCTTCATCCTCTGAAGTTAAGTGTTCCGCTTGTCGTGTTTTGTATCCCCCCCCCCCCCCCAGTTGTTTACTAGGCCTCAGTGAGATGCTAGTTCCTTCACCAGGGAAGGAACAGGTGGTCTCTGCCCAGTCATTATCTTTAGGGCATCTGAGGGTCACCAGGGTTATCTAGGTTCCCGTGTATGGGTATCTCTACCATTGAGAGGTGCCCATACGGATAGGAGTTAGGGCCAGGAGCAGGGTTTTATAGGTGGTGACCCTTTTCCTTCCCTAGCGGTGAGGCCTTGTGTCTTTCCCCCTCCTTCTTGATTGTCTTTTGGTGTTCTCCCCTACTTCATCCGTGACACCGCCAGCACCTCAGAAGGCAGGGTTAGCATGGCCGACATGTGGAAAAGCTTTGTCACCTCGCCACAACACCCGGCACCACCAGCTGATTTGGAACGTCTTAGCAGGAGGCAGCATTTGAACAACATGGTGGAACAGTACCTGTGCACACGCCTACATGTACTGACTGATGGTTCCGCCCCATTCAACTTTTGGGTCTCCAGATTGTCCACATGGCCTGAGCTTGCCCGTTATCCCTGGTTCATTAAAATGAACCAGGCTTGGATCCCACAAGACTTGTCTGTACCTTGTGCAGAATAGACATTTATACCGCCATCAAACATACATTCTTGTACTCAAGTCAAGTGCAATGATTCTTTGTTTTCTTTTTTCTAAACAAAAAAAAAACAACATTGTTGGCTTCCTCCTCCTCCTCCATCGCTGCCTCCACCTACAACATCACGTTCACCGGCTCCTCAACCTCCGACTCCATATCCACCTCCATATAATTTGTAATTTTAAGTTATTTTATTTTAAGTTATTTCCCTATCCACATTTGTTTGCAGAGCAGTTGCCATGTTCTTAAGCACATTTTACTGTCTTTTACATCCCTCTAGCCTTTTCAAGGACTATTTTTGAGCCATTTTAATGCAAAAAAGTGCCCATTTTAGTGCCCTAAATTTAAAAAAATTCTCATTTTCAATTGTCCGGTGACATTTTACCATTTTTGCTGGGTATAAAACCCTGCTCTGCATAGGTGACAGGGACCTAAATTTAAAAAATTCTTATTTTCAATTGTCGGGTGACATTTTACCATTTTTGGCGTATACAAACCCCTGCTGTTCCTGGGTGACATGCTGGGTGACATGAAGCTAGTTTTGCCGTGAATAAACCCCTGCTGTGCCTGGGTGACAGGTGCCTAAATCTCTCAAAATCCTCTCTTCTATTGCTGGGTGACAAGAACCCACTTTTGCCGTGAATGAACCCCTGCTGTGCCTGGGTGACATGGGCCTCATTCTCTCAAAATCCTCTGTTCTATTGCTGGGTGACATGAACCCCCTTTTGCCATGAATGAAACTCTGCTCTGCATTGCTGACAGGGAACTAAATTTTGTGAAAACATCTGTTACTGATCGGAAGATGCGCGACTACAAGCGCACGCTAGCAGACGCACCGCTGATGGCATTCCCACCTGACAGCGGGGGCTCAGTGGAAGCACAAGGCGAAGGCAGAGGAGGAGGAAGAGGTCGCCAACGCATCTGGGGCACTGCCAGCACCTGAGAAGGCAGGGTTAGCATGGCCAAAATGTGGAAAAGCTTTGTCAGCCTTAGAGGTGCTGACCTGCCCTGCAGCCAGTGTATAGTGTGAACGTGTGTTTAGCACAGCAGGGAGCATTATCACAGGCCGCAGCCAATGTGGACAAGCTTACGTTTATTAAAATGAACCAGGCATGGATCCCACAGGACTTGTCCGTACCTTGTGCAGAATAGACATTTATACCAGCCTTAACCATCCATTCTTGTACTCAAGTGCACTTATTCTTTGTTTTATTTTGTTATACAGTATGTCCCAATATTTTGGGGGATACCCCAATTTAAAAATAAAAAATAACACAAATCAGTGTTGGCTACCTATTCCTCCTTCACCGCCGCTTCCACCTACACCGCCACGTCAACCTACACCGCCACATCCACTCATCCACCGCCTCCTCAACCTCCTACTCCTTTATTCCAGATTGTTATTTTGAATTTTTCTGTATTTTATGTTATTTTAAGTCATTTTCCTATCCACATTTGTTTACAGAACAGTTGTCATGCTCTTAAGCACATTTTGCTGGCTTTTGCAGCCCTCTAGCCCTTTCCAGGAATATTTTAGAGGCATTTTAGTGCCCAAAAGTTCGGTTCCCCATTGACTTCAATGGGGTTCGGGTTCAAGTTTTGGTCAAGTTCGGGTCCCGGACCCGAACTTTTTTTTCAATTTCGGCCCAACTCGTCGAACCCGAACATCCAGGTGTCCGCTCAACTCTAGACATGACTCCTTAGAAAGCAAACACCCCCTGAGATTTGATAGGGAGAGAGCTGCAACAGAAAAAGACACACCTCCTGAGAAAGGACACTTCCCTTTGAGCTGACAACCTCAATAAATCTAGCAGAGCAATTGGACCAGTGTATGGGGGGGATCTCAGGATCCATGTAAGGTACAGGGCTGGTTCAAGCTTTCTTAGAAAGAGATTGTCATGTACTATATGATGTCTGAATTTATTTTTTTATATTACTCATAACCCTTTAAGGACCAGCTATAATTACAGAAAAACTAGGCAGCAAGTATTAACTCCTCCTACCACCATGGACCAAATGCATTACATGACGCTCATTGGAATCAAAAGTCAGCTTGATATCTGTGAAAATTATGTGTAACTGATGATGATTGTTTTTCTGCTAATTATTGCTACGATAGGATTGCTATATTGTAGATATTAAACTAATCTTATGATGAATTGAAAAAGCTAGAACTATTGGCAATAATTAGACCTTTTCAAACGCCATGAGATTCATTCAGAATGACCAGCTCCCTCAATTGTTTAAAGAGTCTCTCTCATCGTTACTTAGATTTATATTGTATTGGCCAGGAAACATCAAAGCCATAATGTCTTCACATATTCTATCTGAGCAAGGAGGAAAGAGATGCTCTAACACTCTGGCTTTATTAAAGTTCCTAATGTTGATTCTTATAATGAAAAATGCACAAAAGTAATATGTTTGATGAATAGCTAATAACACTTCAGTGCAGAGAAGAAGCATTAATTTTGCTTTAGTATCATGGAAAGCTAATGCATTCAACAGCTGTGTCTGAATAAGTTAGTTTAACAGACTTAATAGAGATTCATGGGGCTTAGGAATAATATATCTTACATCTGCAGGGCCACATTGTATTTGGAAGAAGCGAGTCACCAACGTTAGCTCAAAAATGAAGGATAAGACAATTGCATAGATTTATATTTATGAACGCAACATATTGCAGAAATTCAGATTTTATTTGGTCTTACATTTGATTTTGGAAAGAACAGTGAATGTTTGTTCATATTATTTAGCCATTCTAAGCAACAAGCATGCTTTAGGATAGATTAGAAATTTCCACAATTTGTTATAGAAATTTTTACAACATTCCCATTTATCTAAATGGGGCTTGAAGAAATCCATGTGATTGCTGCCTAAACAACCACCCCATTCAGATAAATGGAACTTTTGGTTTCGAGAAATTTTTGCCACAAATCTTCTACCCTGGGAATTAATTACATACTCTGTATTATAGAATTTATGCAAGTGAGATCTCTACCCACTGGAATGAACCTGCGTCTTGCTAAGTTGACCATGCTCCTACTATATTTTTGTACATAGGTATTTGTGCCCTTTACTTACCGCAGCATTTCTTGGTAGAAGCACACATTTTGTTCACTTATACTGCATCAGTGATCAGTATGTTATGGACATGTTGCCGAGCATTCTATTGTTCAACCAGACAAGAGTAGTCTAATAAAATAAAATAAAAGGTACAAAGGCAATAACCACAAAAATACAAAGAGGCAAAATGGGAAACATTCCTTTGTTCTTTAAGACCATGATTTGCCTGGTCCTCAAAGCATCTTAACAGAAATCTTATGGAAAAGCAACAGCATAGGAGACAACTACCTTCCTGAATTCCTGAGTGCTCTGACAACTCTTCCTATGCTAGAGAAATCCATGCACTGACTGCAATGGTGTCAAAGCGAAAGTTTACATCCGACAAGCCAAATAAAGAAGCCGAGGCAGGGAAGAGAAGGAGCAGGGAGTCAGCTCCAGAAAACAGGCAAGAATGCTTCCCTTTGCAGTTCTGCCAATAAGAGGTGGTTGCCAACCCCCTCCTCCCAAACATGCGCAACCCCTTTAAAGAGGATCTGTCAGTCCCCTAGACCTTTCATTTTAGTAAATACTTCTATCCCCCATGAAATAACTCTTGATTTAAAAGGTACCGTATTTAAAAAATGACCACTAGGTACTTAATTTACCCTTTTCAAAGAGGTGTATGTCTTAATAGTTTGACACTGTCAACATGATTGGGCATCCTACTGACAAGAGGAACACCCAGTTGTTAATTCATACATTTCCAGGATGAATGACAAACTAATGGCGCAAAACAGAATGTACAAAAAGGATGCTTCCGAAATTGTATTTCTATTTAAAGACAAGTCTTTATTAAAACAGGCATATCAGAAGAGCTGAGAGGTCCTTTTCAAGTCTTGCTCTAGCCAAATGCCTTTACATGGGTTTGACTAGTAGAGTGGTACCGCACTCCTTTAATTCGAAGGTACTCGCAGAAGGACACTTCAGTCCAAATATGATGTCATAAAATTTACGGCAGAGGATTTTTTTTTTGTTCAACATTCATCCAAAAAATCCTGGCAACAACATCGGATAAGCAAATCATACTTCTCAGCATGAAGACAAAAGGTATCTCCAGATTCAATTAAGCAACGTTTCAGTCTACTTTGAGACTTTATCAAGTCAAATCTATGCAAGAAAGCATTTTACGTGTGTCACAATGATATTATAAGTTTATAATAGTCCTATGACCATAGCAGAAGCCAATATGTTACAAAACCAAGATAAAAACTACAATGCCCATGTGCAATAATAGCATTGAGTGTGCTAATGAATGTGTGAAGTCCCTAGTCAAGTCTGTATCAGTGTTAAATATTTCCAGCTCAAGTTCATATTAATGGGAAAAATTGCATAAGAAATGTAAATAGGTGACCCTAACCTTACAAGGACAAAGAATGCTATAAAACAGAAAAAGGTAAGGGGCTTTCTGACAAACTAAGGGTGGGTTCACACTAGCGTTATGGAGTCCGTTATGGCTTTCCGTTATAACAGGGTTATAACGGAAGATAACGGAATCCATAAGACGGAAGGCCCGATCCGTTTTGCTACCCATAGACCTGCATTATGACCACAATGCAAAACGGATACCATTCCGTTTGCTCTCCGTCTTAATAGAAGTCTATGGGAATCAAAACGGATCCGTCTGGTTCCGGTTATGCAAGACGGAAAACAAAGTCCTGTTGACAGGACTTTGTTTTCCGTCTTGCATAACGGGAACCAGACGGATCCGTTATGTTTTCCCATAGACTTCTATTAGGATGGAGCAAAACGGAAAGCCTCTTAAAGGCTTCCGTTTTGCATTCCATCCTATAGATTCCGTTATGTTCCGTTATAACCCTGTTATAATGGAAAGCCATAACGGACTCCATAACGCTAGTGTGAACCCACCCTAAGGCTAATTTCACACTCGCGTTTGGTGCGGATCCGTCATTGATCTGCACAGACGGATCCGTTCAGATAATACAAACGTCTGCATCCATTCAGAACGGATCCGTTTGTATTATCTTTAACATAGCCAAGACGGATCCATCTTGAACACCATTAAAAGTCAATGGAGGAAGGATATGTTTTCTATTGTGCCAGATTGTGTCAGTGATCCGTTTGGCTCAGTTTTGTAAGATGGACACAAAAACGCTGCAAGCAGCGTTTTGGTGTCCGCCTCCAGAGAAGAATGGAGACAGAGCGGATCCTTTTCAATTCAGAATGCATTAGGGAAAAACTGATCAGTTTTGGGCCGCTTCTGAGAGCCCTGAACGGATCTCACAAACGGAAAGCCAAAACGCCAGTGTGAAAGTAGCCTAACCAGGTGCAAGATATGAGGGATACAGGTACAGCAGAGCTGGCCACTTTAGGCGCACTGAAGGGATGGCACATTACTAGATGGAAACCAAGTGTAGGGACTCCATTGTTACTAAAAATGAACAGGATCATCACCACAACCCAATTCTCACGGCACACTGGCTGTGCAGTGCAAAATCATCTTTTGTCCTTTTATTCTTTGGATTGTTAAGCATCCTAAAGATCAAGCCCCAAATAATTGTAAAGTATGGCATATGTGTGAAACTCAAGGCCTGCAGGCCAAATCCGTCCCGCCACGTCACTCAATGTGGCTCACGTAATGTCTAAACCCCCAAAAAACCTAGACATTCTATGTTCACTGCAAGATGTCTTCCTTGCACACTAAAGAGTGGACAATCTAGCAAGAACTCACCTGTAAAGTTCTCCATAACAGTAAGAAATACTCCTGCCATCGTGCCTATGAGAGTCTTGACTATCCTAGACATGATGGCAAGAGCATCTCTTAGGCTACTTTCACACTCGCGTTTGGTGCGGATCCGTCATGGATCTGCACAGACGGATCCGTTCAGATAATACAACCGTCTGAATCAGTTCAGAACGGATCCGTTTGTATTATCTTTAACATAGCCGAAACGGATCCGTCTTGAACACCATTGAAAGTCAATAGGGGACGGATCCGTTTTCTATTGTGCCATATTGTGTCAGTGAAAACGGATCCGTCCTCATTGACTTACATTGTGTGTCAGGACGGATCAGTTTGGCTCAGTTTCATCAGACGGACACCAAAACGCTGCAAGCAGCATTTTGGTGTCCGCCTCCAAAGCGGAATAGAGACGGAACGGAGGCAAACTGATGCATTCTGATCGGATCCTTAACCATTCAGAATGCATTAACTGATCCGTTTTGGACCGCTTGTGAGAGCCCTGAACGGATCTCACAAACGGAAAGCCAAAACGCTAGTGTGAAAGTAGCCTAAATGTTGGGGAGAAACTCGAAGCGGCCATGTCTGAAGAGTGAGCTTCAGAGAGGGCTTATGACTAAAGGAGTATAAAAAGTGAGCCACCGGCATAAAGTCTCTAGGAGGCTGATTTGTATAGGGCAGGTTCTGGCAATAAAGTTCTGACAATAAATGGCCCTTTGAAGGCAACTATAATGATGAAGTGGTCCTTGGTGAAATGAGTTTGACACCTCTGATGTATGTATAACATATCCTAGTGACATGTAATTATATTATATTAAAGGGATCCTGTCAACACCTTTATGCTGTCCATACTAACGGCGGTATAAAGTAGAGACAGGCGAGTTGATTTCAGCGGTCTGTCATTTATAAGTTAAAAGTAAATGGTTGACAAGAACCAACATCACAATCATTGCAGACTGGGCCTTGAAAAGAGTCACGGCCTACTGGGAAGAGTCCTGGGTATTCATGAATTCCTGCTCTCCTGCCCACCTGCTGATGACTGACCGTCTTCTACCTAGTTTTCTCCCTTTCTCTCTAGGAGAGAACTGCCAATCATCAGCAGATGGACAGGAGAGCAGGAGATTAGGAATAACCAGGACTCTTCTCAGGTAGATTGGACTCTTTTCCAGGCCTGGGCTGCAATAATTATGATGCTGGTTCTCGGCAACCACTTACTTTTAGCTCATGAATGACACAGCACTGACATCAGCATTTCTGTCACTATTCTATGCTGCCCTCATTGAGATCAGCATAAAGTTGATGACAGGATCCCTTTAAGCCTTTCAAGACAGAGGCATTTTTCATCTTTTTGGAAATCGGACATCTGTCACTTAATGTGGTAATCACTTTGGAATTTCTTTTTTATACAAGCAATTCTGAGACTGTTTTCTCATGACACATCATACTTAATGTTAGTGGTATCATCTGAGTTGATAAGTTTAAAAAAAAAAAAAAAAAAATCACAAATTTACCAAAAATTTGGGAAAATGAGCAATTTTCAAAATTTTTAAGTCTCTGCTTTTAAGATGGATAGTTATACCTCATAAAATAGTCATTATGTAACATTCCCCTTACTTTATGTTGGTATCATTTTGTAAATGTCATTTAATTTTTTTTAGAACGTTAGAATTAGCAGTTTAGAAGCAAATTTAGCATTTTTAAAGAAAATTTCTAAAACCCATTTTTTAAAGGACCAAGTCAGTTCTGAAGTCACTTTGTAGGGATCACATAATAGAAACCACCCATAAATGACCTAATAATTTTAGAAATGCGAAAAATAGAGGAGACATTTCAAAATGTTACACTTTTTTTTTTTAAATGTTATATTTCAAACCAATTTTCATGTAAAACAGCAAGGTTTTGCAACCAAACTTCAATATTTATTACTCTGATTCTGTAGTTTACAGAAACACCCCATATGTGGGGTAAACTCCTGTATGGCCACACTGCAGGGCTCAGAAGGGAAAGGAGCACCATGTGGTTTTGGAGGGCAGATTTTGCTGGAATAATATTCTGGGCCCATGTTGCATGTGATGCACCACTACAGTGGAAACCCCCCAAAACTGACCCCATGTTTAAAACTACACCCTCTAAGGAATATTTCAAAGGGGTAGTGAGCACTTTGTTTCATATAAGAAAGAAACACTTGGTCCTTAAAATGAAAAAGTACATATTTTGCAAGAAAATGTCACTTTAGGCTCAAATATTTCATTTTAATAAGGGGTAACAGGAGAAAATGCACCCCACTATTTGTTATCCATTTTCTCCTGAATATAGCAGCACCCCATATGTGGTCATAAACTGCCCCATGGGAACCCCGCGGAGCCCAGAAGGCAAGGAACACCATATGGTTTTTGGAGGGCAGATTTTGCTGGGATGGTTTTTGGATGCCATGTCATGTTTGAAGAGATGCCGAGGTACTCCTAGAAACGAAACCACCAAAACGTGAGACCCCATTTTGGGAGCTACACCCCTCAAGGCATTCATTGAGGGGTGTGGTGAGTATATTTACCCAATAAGCATTTCATAGAATATAGAAACAGTTGGCTGTCAAAATGAAAACTTTAATTTTTTCCAGTAAAATGTTGCTTTAACCCCACATTTTTCATTTTCACAAGGGGTAACAGGGGAATATGCACCCCACAACTTGTTATGATTTTTTTCCTGAATACAGAAACACCCCATTTGTGATCGTAAACTGCCGTTTGGGGACATGGCAGAGTTCAGAAGGGAAGGAGCAACATATGGATTTTCTAACATTGAATTTGCCTAAATTATTTTTAGGGGTCATAACTAGGGATGAGCGAACCCGAACTGTATAGTTCGGGTTCGTACCGAATTTTGGGGTGTCCGTGACACGGACCCGAACCCGAACATTTTCGTAAAAGTTCGAGTTCGGTGTTCGGCGCTTTCTTGGCGCTTTGTGAAAGGCTGCAAAGCAGCCAATCAACAAGCATCATACTGCTTGCCCCAAGAGGCCATCACAGCCATGCCTACTATTGGCATTGCTGTGATTGGCCAGTGCAGCATGTGACCCAGCCTCTATATAAGATTGGGTCAAGTAGCGCTGCACGTCACTCTGCTGATACAAGCGTAGGGAGAGGTTGCAGCTGCGACGTTAGGGCGAGATTAGGCAGTGATTAACTCCTCCAAAAGACTTCATTCAGTGATCGATCTACAGTTGTGGATCATTGAACTGCTGCTATTCAATTGCTCACTGTTTTTAGGCTGCCCAGAGAGTTTTTCAGTCACTTTTTTCTGGGGTGATCGGCGGCCATTTTGTGGCTTGTGGTGCGCCAGCACAAGCTACCACCAAGTCCATTTAACCATCAATAGTGTGGTTATTTTTTGCCATATCCTACATCAGGGTCAAGCTGTCATCAAGTGCATTTAACCATCAATAGTGTGGTTATTTTTTGGCCATATACTACATCAGGGGCAAGCTGAGCCTGTCACCCAAGTGCATTTAACCATCAATAGTGTGGTTATTTTTTGCTATATCCTACATCAGGGTCAAGCTGTCATCAAGTGCATTTAACTATCAATAGTGTGGTTATTTTTTGGCCATATACTACATCAGGGGCAAGCTGAGCCTGTCACCCAGCGCCTAAAAAATAGGCCTCACATTTATATTCATCCAAATCTGTCATTACTGTTTTAGCTGGTCAAGTTATTTAGTGTCCGTCAAAGCACAGTTTTTGTTCTGGGTTGAAATACAATTTCCAATTTTGCAATTCTCAAAATTAGTGGTTTCTCCTGTATCAGGCCTACTTTAAATCTATCCCTAAAAGGGTATATTAGATTCAAGGTGCTGATAGGGTAATTCTCAATAACTTCACACACACGCTACAGTGCAGATCCAAGTCTAATTCTGTCCATAAACGTATACCTGTCACCCAGCGCCTAAATAATAGGCCTCAAATTTATATTCAGCTAAATCTGTCATTACTGCTGTGCCTGTATTAGTGTAATACGGTACCTAAATAGATAGCCAGATAGTGTTAGGTGTCTGTAAAAAAAGGCCTGAATTTGAATTCAATACATTGGCCCGAATAATATTTTTCTTATTGTGGTGAACGGTAACAATGAGGAAAACATCTAGTAAGGGACGCGGACATGGTCGTGGTGGTGTTAGTGGACCCTCTGGTGCTGGGAGAGGACGTGGCCGTTCTGCCACAGCCACACGTCCTAGTGTACCAACTACCTCAGGTCCCAGTAGCCGCCAGAATTTACAGCCATATTTGGTGGGGCCCAATGCCGTTCTAAGGATGGTAAGGCCTGAGCAGGTACAGGCATTAGTCAATTGGGTGGCCGACAGTGCATCCAGCACGTTCACATTATCTCCCACCCAGTCTTCTGCAGAAAGCGCACAGATGGCGCATGAAAACCAAGCCCATCAGTCTGTCACATCACCCCCATGCATATCAGGGAAACTGTCTGAGCCTCAAGTTATGCAGCAGTCTCTTATGCTGTTTGAAGACTCTGCTGGCAGGGTTTCCCAAGGGCATCCACCTAGCCCTTCCCCAGGGGTGGAAGAGATAGAATGCACTAACGCACAACCACTTATGTTTCCTGATGATGAGGACATGGGAATACCACCTCAGCACGTCTCTGATGATGACGAAACACAGGTGCCAACTGCTGCGTCTTTCTGCAGTGTGCAGACTGAACAGGAGGTCAGGGATCAAGACTGGGTGGAAGACGATGCAGGGGACGATGAGGTCCTAGACCCCACATGGAATGAAGGTCGTGCCACTGACTTTCACAGTTCGGAGGAAGAGGCAGTGGTGAGACCGAGCCAACAGCGTAGCAAAAGACAAAGAGGGAGCAGTGGGCAAAAGCAGAACACCCGCCGCCAAGAGACTCCGCCTGCTACTGACCGCCGCCATCTGGGACCGAGCACCCCAAAGGCAGCTTCAAGGAGTTCCCTGGCATGGCACTTCTTCAAACAATGTGCTGACGACAAGACCCGAGTGGTTTGCACGCTGTGCCATCAGAGCCTGAAGCGAGGCATTAACGTTCTGAACCTTAGCACAACCTGCATGACCAGGCACCTGCATGCAAAGCATGAACTGCAGTGGAGTAAACACCTTAAAAACAAGGAAGTCACTCAGGCTCCCCCTGCTACCTCTTCTGCTGCTGCCGCCTCGGCCTCTTCTGATGCTGCCGCCGCCTCGGCCTCTTCCTCCGCCTCTGGAGGAACGTTGGCACCTGCCGCCCAGCAAACATGGGATGTACCACCAACACCACCACCTGCGTCACCAAGCATCTCAACCATGTCACACGGCAGCGTTCAGCTCTCCATCTCACAAACATTTGAGAGAAAGCGTAAATTCCCACCTAGCCACCCTCGATCCCTGGCCCTGAATGCCAGCATTTCTAAACTACTGGCCTATGAAATGCTGTCATTTAGGCTGGTGGACACAGACAGCTTCAAACAGCTCATGTCGCTTGCTGTCCCACAGTATGTTGTTCCCAGCCGGCACTACTTCTCCAAGAGAGCTGTGCCTTCCCTGCACAACCAAGTATCCGATAAAATCAAGTGTGCACTGCGCAACGCCATCTGTGGCAAGGTCCACCTAACCACAGATACGTGGACCAGTAAGCACGGCCAGGGACGCTATATCTCCCTAACTGCACACTGGGTAAATGTAGTGGCGGCTGGGCCCCAGGCGGAGAGCTGTTTGGCGCACGTCCTTCCGCCGCCAAGGATCGCAGGGCAACATTCTTTGCCTCCTGTCTCCTCCTCCTCCTACTCAGCTTCCTCCTCCTCTTCTTCCACCTGCTCATCCAGTCAGCCACACACCTTCACCACCAACTTCAGCACAGCCCGGGGTAAACGTCAGCAGGCCGTTCTGAAACTCATATGTTTGGGGGACAGGCCCCACACCGCACAGGAGTTGTGGGGGGGTATAGAACAACCGACCGACGAGTGGTTGCTGCCGGTGAGCCTCAAGCCCGGCCTGGTGGTGTGCGATAATGGGCGAAATCTCGTTGCAGCTCTGGGACTAGCCGGTTTGACGCACATCCCTTGCCTGGCGCATGTGCTGAATTTGGTGGTGCAGAAGTTCATTCACAACTACCCCGACATGTCAGAGCTGCTGCATAAAGTGCGGGCCGTCTGTTCGCGCTTCCGGCGTTCACATCCTGCCGCTGCTCGCCTGTCTGCGCTACAGCGTAACTTTGGCCTTCCCGCTCACCGCCTCATATGCGACGTGCCCACCAGGTGGAACTCCACCTTGCACATGCTGGACAGACTGTGCGAGCAGCAGCAGGCCATAGTGGAGTTTCAGCTGCAGCACGCACGGGTCAGTCGCACTGCGGAACAGCACCACTTCACCACCAATGACTGGGCCTCCATGCGAGACCTGTGTGCCCTGTTGCACTGTTTCGAGTACTCCACCAACATGGCCAGTGGTGATGACGCCGTTATCAGCGTTACAATACCACTTCTATGTCTCCTTGAGAAAACACTTAGGGCGATGATGGAAGAGGAGGTGGCCCAGGAGGAGGAGGAGGAAGAGGGGTCATTTTTAGCACTTTCAGGCCAGTCTCTTCGAAGTGACTCAGAGGGAGGTTTTTTGCAACAGCAGAGGCCAGGTACAAATGTGGCCAGACAGGGCCCACTACTGGAGGACGATGAGGACGAGGATGAGGAGAAGGTGGAGGAGGATGAGGATGAAGCAGGTTCACAGCGGGCTGGCACCCAACGCAGCTCGGGCCCATCACTGGTGCGTGGCTGGGGGGAAACGCAGGACGATGACGATACGCCTCCCACAGAGGACAGCTTGTCCTTACCTCTGGGCAGCCTGGCACACATGAGCGACTACATGCTGCAGTGCCTGCGCAACGACAGCAGAGTTGCCCACATTTTAACGTGTGCGGACTACTGGGTTGCCACCCTGCTGGATCCACGGTACAAAGACAATGTGCCCACCTTACTTCATGCACTGGAGCGTGATAGTAAGATGCGCGAGTACAAGCGCACGTTGGTAGACGCGCTACTGAGAGCATTCCCAAATGTCACAGGGGAACAAGTGGAAGCCCAAGGCGAAGGCAGAGGAGGAGCAAGAGGTCGCCAACGCAGCTGTGTCACGGCCAGCTCCTCTGAGGGCAGGGTTAGCATGGCAGAGATGTGGAAAAGTTTTGTCACCACGCCACAGCTAACTGCACCACCACCTGATACGGAACGTGTTAGCAGGAGGCAACATTTCAATAACATGGTGGAACAGTACCTGTGCACACCCCTCCACGTACTGACTGATGGTTCGGCCCCATTCAACTTCTGGGTCTCCAAATTGTCCACGTGGCCAGAGCTAGCCTTTTATGCCTTGGAGGTGCTGGCCTGCCCGGCGGCCAGCGTTTTGTCTGAACGTGTATTCAGCACGGCAGGGGGCGTCATTACAGACAAACGCAGCCGCCTGTCTACAGCCAATGTGGACAAGCTGACGTTCATAAAAATGAACCAGGCATGGATCCCACAGGACCTGTCCATCCCTTAACCATATATTATTGTACTCCAGGGCACTTCCTCATTCAATCCTATTTTTATTTTCATTTTACCATTATATTGCGGGGCAACCCAAAGTTGAATAAACCTCTCCTCTGTCTGGGTGCCGGTGCCTAAAAATATCTGACAGTGGCCTGTTCCAGTGGTGGGTGACATGAAGCCTGATTCTCTGCTATGATATGAAGACTGATTCTCTGCTGACATGAAGCCTGAATCTCTGTTATGGGACCTCTCGCCTCTGTCTGGGTGCCGGGGCCTAAAAATATCTGACAGTGGCTTGTTCCAGTGGTGGATGACGTGAAGCATGATTCTCTGCTATGACATGAAGACAGATTCTGTGCTGACATAAGGCCAGATTCTCTGTTACGGGACCTCTCTCCTCTGCCTGGGCCTAAATATGTGACAGTGGCCTGTTCCAGTGGTGGGTGACGTGAAGCCTGATTCTCTGCTATGACATGAAGACTGATTCTCTGCTGACATGAAGCCAGATTCTCTGTTACGGGACCTCTCTCCTCTGCCTGGGTGCCTGGGCCTAAATATCTGACAATGGACTGTTCCAGTGTTGGGTGACGTGAAGCCTGATTCTCTGCTATGACATGAAGACTGATTCTCTGCTGACATGAAGCCTGAATCTCTGTTAGGGGACCTCTCTCCTCTGTCTGGGTGCCGGGGCCTAAAAATATCTGACAGTGGCCTGTTCCAGTGGTGGGTGACATGAAGCCTGATTCTCTGCTATGATATGAAGACTGATTCTCTGCTGACATGAAGCCTGAATCTCTGTTATGGGACCTCTCTCCTCTGCCTCGGTGCCTGGGCCTAAATATAAGACAATGGACTGTTACAGTGGTGGGTGACGTGAAGCCTGATTCTCTGCTATGACATGAAGACTGATTCTCTGCTGACATGAAGCCAGATTCTCTGTTACGGGACCTCTCTCCTCTGCCTGGGTGCCTGGGCCTAAATATATGACAATGGACTTTTACAGTGGTGGCTGACGTGAAGCCTGATTCTCTGCTATGACATGCAGACTGATTCTCTGCTGACATGAAGCCAGATTCTCTGTTATGGGACCTCTCTCCTCTGCCTGGGTGCCTGGGCCTAAATATCTGACAATGGACTGTTCCAGTGTTGGGTGACGTGAAGTCTGATTCTCTGCTATGACATGCAGACTGATTCCCTGCTGACATGAAGCCAGATTCTCTGTTACGGGACCTCTCTCCTCTGCCTGGGTGCCTGGGCCTAAATATCTGACAATGGACTGTTCCAGTGTTGGGTGACGTAAAGCATGATTCTCTGCTATGACATGAAGACTGATTCTCTGCTGACATGAAGCCAGATTCTCTGTTACGGGACCTCTCTCCTCTGCCTGGGTGCCTGGGCCTAAATATATGACAATGGACTTTTACAGTGGTGGCTGACGTGAAGCCTGATTCTCTGCTATGACATGCAGACTGATTCTCTGCTGACATGAAGCCAGATTCTCTGTTATGGGACCTCTCTCCTCTGCCTGGGTGCCTGGGCCTAAATATCTGACAATGGACTGTTCCAGTGTTGGGTGACGTGAAGTCTGATTCTCTGCTATGACATGCAGACTGATTCTCTGCTGACATGAAGCCAGATTCTCTGTTACGGGACCTCTCTCCGCTGCCTGGGTGCCTGGGCCTAAATATCTGACAATGGACTGTTCCAGTGTTGGGTGACGTAAAGCATGATTCTCTGCTATGACATGAAGACTGATTCTCTGCTGACGTGAAGCCAGATTCTCTGCTATGGGACCTCTCTCCAATTGATATTGGTTAATTTTTTTTTATTTTTTTTTTATTTTAATTCATTTCCCTATCCACATTTGTTTGCAGGGGATTTACCTACATGTTGCTGCCTTTTGCAGCCCTCTAGCTCTTTCCTGGGCTGTTTTACAGCCTTTTTAGTGCCGAAAAGTTCGGGTCCCCATTGACTTCAATGGGGTTCGGGTTCGGGACGAAGTTCGGGTCGGGTTCGGATCCCGAACCCGAACATTTCCGGGAGGTTCGGCCGAACTTCTCGAACCCGAACATCCAGGTGTTCGCTGAACTCTAGTCATAACGTCTTATTTATTTTTTTTGTTAAATTCCAAATCAGACAGCTCACGACCTTAGTATCAATGTCTGCGTGCAGTTGAGGAAGGCTGGACAAGCCGAAACGCGTTCTGTGAACCTTTAATAAAGCATACCATTAAGAGTAAGTACGTCTACTGGGATTATCTTCAAATTTTTTCTTTTGTTGAGGGCTTGTGTTTTGTGGGACAAGCTGTAGTTTTTTATACCATTTTTTTTGGGAGGTGGGCAAAAATTGCATTTTTGTCTGAATTTTTATTTTTTATCGGGTTTTCTCCATTCGTTATATAATATGTGATAATGCTGTGGGTCGATGGTGACACCACATTTATACAGTTTTTTATGTTTTACAAATTTCAAGTTTCTCTTCTTCCAAAGTAATGGGAGAGCGATTTTCTACCTCCTCTCCATCGCTACACATGAATGTACCCTAACACAAAGCAAGCATTGATTGACCTGGCACTTGGTACAGTTCCAGCTTATTAAATAAAGATGCTTCTGTAACACATCAGGATGTATTTTTCTGCTCATAGTGTCTTGCTGTGTGAAGGTGGTTACCCATTATGTCTTGATTTTGGTTTTTGCTGTTATTGAAGACATCATAAAAGGACTCATATCGTGCCAGTAAAATGTTAATTTTAAGTCTTGCAGGGTCAGCCTCATTTAGGTTGCAATTCTCTGAGAATATCCATCCAACAAATGTATCTGCTAAAATTTTATTGAATTTGAAGTTATGTGTTGTCCACCTTCAAAATCACTTTTTTTTTTTTTATATATCTAAAGTGTAAAATGAAGAATCACTGAAATATGCCTTGATTAAAAAATTATTCTACAGATACTACAACTTCTATAAAACTTCAATACAGACCTATGTGTCTCCATAGTATCCGACAAGAAACAGACCTTATGCCCTTTAAGGGCTCATTTACACAAACGTAAGCCATCCGTGCCCGTGCTGCGGACTGCAAATTGCAGTCTGTAATGCACGGGCACCAGTCATGCAAATCCCCCATTGCAGAGCAGACCCATTAACTTGTATGGGTCTGCGATCCGCGATATACGTCAATAGATAGGACATGTCCTATCTTTAGAGGTGCAGAGCTCCGAGCCGTATCTCCACTCAAGTCAATCCATGATACAGAATTCACACGACCGGAGCCTGTATACTGCGGACCTGCTGTTTGCGGTCTGCAACACAGGCACAGACGGCTTCCGGTTGTGTGAATGGGCTCTAAATTCTAATGCCATGCTCCCTTCTATCTGTCCTACTGTTCTGACTAACTTCTGCAATGTACGTATGAGATATTTGAAGACAGATGAAAGGAGATACTGTATATCTACAGGATCACACTACACAGAGTTCATTTGTTGTCTGCTACCATACAGACACAAGGTCTGCTTAGCAGCTGCATAAACAAAACAAATTTATATAAACACTAATCACAAAAAGTTAAGATATTTGGCTTTCAGGTGAAATTTATGGAAAATGTAAAAGGTTAATGCTACAGTGATATTATATCATGAAAGTAGGACATTTAAGTAGAAGCAGCAATGTTGATTTCCTCATCTCAAACTGTTTATTGAAACAAAAGCCAACACCAGTGGTGGGTATACAGCCACAAAAATGTCAATGTCTCAATAACTTGTCATGTGGCCTTGAGCATCAATTACAGCTTGAAAACGACATCTCATGCTGTTCACAAGTCGACTTATTGTCTACTGAGGCATGGCATTCCACTGAAGATTGGCCCTCAGGTCATTGAGGTTCTGGGGTGCAGAGTTACGAGCCTCTACATGGCGACTCAGCTGATCCTATAGGTTTTCAATGGGATTCGGGCTGGAGAAAGTGCAAGCCACTCCATTTGAGGTACCCTAGTCTCCAGCAGCTGTTCCCTAATGATGAGAACTTGATGAGCTGGCACAATGGCTGGATTAATGGTGTTATTCATGTAGTATGGGCTTGTCACTGTACCATTTACAAAGTGTAGGGCAGTTCTGTATTGACTAGACACACTTACCCACACTGTAACAACACCACCACCTAAGGCTTGTCTGGTGACAACAGTGGTTGATGCATAGTGCTCTCCTGGACGTCTGCAACATTGTTGGTGGCTATCATTTCTACTCAGCATGAGTCGACTTTCATCAGTGAAGGCTGACTGGTCCCTCATTCAGCATAGATGCTCCCTGGCCCATGCAAGACAATGATGCCTGTGCCTGGAGGTGTGGTCAGGTACCCTTGCAGGTCGTCTAGCACGCAGACCATGCTGATTTAAACAGTTTTCAATGGTCTGATGTGAGACTTGGGTTCCTCTCACCTCCCTTAAAAGTGCCTGGAGTTGTGTGGCATTCATCATCCGGTTCCGCAGAGTATTGTTCACAATGAAGCGGTCACCAGTGTGGGATGTGGCCAAAAGACATCCACTTCTATGCGTTTCTGTGACTCTTTCTGCCTCTCTGTATCTCTGTTACAACCTGTTGATGACACTATCTGATGCTCTAAGCTCAGTGGCCACTTCTGTCTGGATACATCCTGCTTGAAGCCTCGCAATGGCTAAGTACTGTTGATTAATTGTTAGGTGTCATCTTTGTCTCAAAATGTGAACAGCATGATGAGGAGGACTGTGTAAATACAAATTCTAATTGAACTAGGAAATTTATTGGGTGATTTATGGATCAAACGCCTGTTGTGAATTTTGCCATTAAGCTCCTTGCTAGAGAACAGCGAGTTGTGCAAAAAGTACTGAAACATTAAACAGTTGGACATGTGCATTAAAAGGTGTAGAGAAGGTCACATTCAGTTCACCTGTAAAGGTTACAGTGCATCTTAGGTTCATCCTGAAATTTCACCCACAAGCCAAATATCCCTAACTTTTTGTGAGTAGTGTATGTATTTTTTTAATTAAGACAATGCAAGGTTGCTTACATTTTCATTTTAGATACATAGGGGTATTGTGATTAGTGATGAATGAAGCAAAGCATTCAAAGTGGAATTCGGTCCGAATTTTAGGAAAGATTCTATTGTAAATGAAGCATTTTTCCTAAAATGGAATTGTTTTAAAAAGAACGAAAAAAAACAATAAAATATACCTCATCCACTTGCTTGCCCAGAGGCAGTCCACTCCTCATTTGATTGAAAAAGACCTGCTGAAGGACCTGTGCTGAGCGTGAAGACTTCGCCGCGTGCTCCCAATGTGATCAGGTGGTGATGTCATATTGCACTAGCGTATTACCATTTTTAACAGCACTTCTGTCTAAGTGGCTGTTAAAAATGTTCCCATTGATTTATACGCTGAATGGGGTTATAACATAACATAACATCCATGACAAATTAATTTGTAACTAATCAAGTTTTTTTTGTCAAACTTCGGCGAAGTTGCTGAATTGAATTTTTCAAAACTTCGCTCATCTCTAGTTGTAGTGGTAGAGTTGGCAGTTTAGGTAAAGGGTTATTTATTTAAATATTTGTTTATTTTACTCACATAACGACACATCCCATGACACTTTACAGACATCATCACTTGAAGTTCCTAATGCTCTTACGCAAATACAGGGAGAACATACAAACTCCATACAGATAGGATTTGAACCTAGGACCCCAGTGCAGCAAGGCACCAGTGCTAACCACTGACCCACCATGTTGTCAAAGGGAGCACTCTTGGTTGTTTCCAGAAGTGCAATGGAGAGCACAGCATGCATGCAAGGCAATATCTCTATTCACCACTATGGGGCTGACGGAAATAGCCAAGCCAGTGCTCATCTATTTTTAGAACTTCCATAGTGGTGAACAGAGGGTAGCCGTATTTGCGTATTGCGCTCACCTTCACTTTGGAGGCTCGTTTGGAGATAGGAGTGGGTTCCAAAGGTGACATCCATACCTATCTTAATTTGTTGGCATATCCTAGCAATATGCTATCATTGTCTGAGATGGGAATGCCCCTTTAAGAAATGGAGTGGAAGAAATAAAGTTCCTACAACCAATGTGTTACATTTCCCTCTATGTTTCAAAATATGAAATAGTGAAGTTGAAAGACAGAAGTTCAAACTTTCATAAATTCTTCATGACTACATCACCAGGGAAATAGCTGCCAGTTAGCATATAGATTAATTGACCAGATCAGTCGCACTACTGAGTAATATACTAGTCATAACTATCAATTCCTTTTTTTCAAAATTTATCAAGGGCATTAAATCAATATTTAAATGCATCCAACAAATTAGTCAAATTTGCCACACTTTAAATTGGGAATCCTCAAATGATGAAATTGGAATAGACAGTGCTTCCAAAAGGTCAGGCAACCAGAAACCTATCTAGTGATTTTGGAACTCTTTTGTAGTCTACAACAGAGTCCAATCAAAGTTCAGCAAATTGTTAAAGGGGATGTGGCATCTTCTGCCCTAAGGGTTGTAAAATATATGTTTAAAAAAAAAATCCTGTACATTCTAATTACCTGAAAATTATGCTAATCATTTCCTTAATCACATGACAACATCCAACCATCCATCATACACAATTGTTTGCACACGTGCTGATGAAGCTCCCTATACGCCATCATTACAAATCGATTGCAAAAGAGCTAACAATCACGATTAAAATCATTAAATTGGTGTATACGCTTCAGAGACCACGGAGAAAATTAACTTCCCACCAACCTAATTTTTTTTTTCTTTTCTGAACATGAAATAATGATTTTCTGCCAGTATAATTACAAAGCCAACATCTGATCAAGGCAGCATCCAGAGAGGATTATCAAATGCTTGCGTATTAGACCTCATTACCAGCTTGAGTGCAAAATTATTACATCTTGTAATTGGATGGTGAGATTTATATACAGATCAGAGCCATTTCTGTAAGACTGTAATTACAAGCTTCGTTGGTTAGCTACTTATCACTCAGCGCAGAAGAGAGCAAAATAATCAACAGAAAAATACATTTCATTACCCCGTAACCCTATCACAAGGAGAACCACTGTAACATCCATGTCTGCATTAGAGAGAACAGCTAAATTCTAAGATGAAACTATTTATTATGATCCCTTTAAGTGGAAGCGTTTTTTTTTGTTTTTTTTTGCTTAACCCCTAATGCACTATTTGTTCATGCTGCATAAGCAAATCATTCATTTTCTAGGCAATTAGGCTCAAGCTAGTAATTATATGAGTAACTGAGTGAAATAAATATGCTACTTTAACAACGTCCCGGCCATTAAAGACACACTACATGTGCATATACCTAAAGTGCCTAGGCAAAGCAGAAAGCAGTAAAGCCGAGAGGATGGTGTTTGGTATCTTGAGATGCTTGACTTAAGCTTCAAATTGTGATGGAGAGTCATTTCACCTGTATTGTTATCTCTCTTCCTTGTTTTTATAACTGTGAAAAATGCAAAAGACGTAAGAGATTTCAGGAGAAGGAAAATCTTGATGGCATATGGAAAAAAATATGCTTTTTTTGGAAAATCGTTAAACTATAAATAATCGATTACGCATTTCCACTGCTATGAGTGATCTTAGCTAGAGATGAGCGAATTTCATATTTTGAAATTCGTTCACATTTCGTTTACTGGTAAAAAGTGAATTGCGTTATGGATTCCGTTACCACGGACCAAAACGCAATTCTATGACAGAGTACTTTCCTGCATAACGGAAACGGGACGGATCCGTTTTGCAGCCCATAGACTTCTATTATGACGGAATGAATAACGGAATGCCTCTAAAGGCATTCCATTATGCATTCCGTCATAAAATTGCGTTATGGTCCGTGGTAACGGAATCCATAACGCAATTCACCTTTTACCAGTAAACGAAACATGAACAAATTTCATAACCTGAAATTTGCTCATTTCTAGTCTTAGCTATAGCTTGCTATAACATGGCACCCTTTCCTTCGAATTAAAAAGGTTTTCCAGGATTTTGATATTTTGATAGCCTATCCTCAGGATAAATCATCAATATCTAATCGATGTGAGTCCGTCTCTCTGCACCAATCAGCTGTTTTAAAAGACTGTGGCACTCCAGTGAGTACTGCGGCTTCCTCACAGCTTACTAATCACAACGCCGTACATTGTATAGTGGCTGTGCTTGGTATTGCAGCTCAGGCCCAGTAACTTGAATGAGACTGAGTTGCCTGACGAACTGCCCCCAGGGGCGATCAACTCCCAGTGTTTAGGAATGTTGAGTGGTATGTTGGGTCCCTAATATGTTTGTGTCACGGTGCTCCTACCTGTATACTGTCACTCCCCAGAGTTAGGCTCCGTTGCCATAAAGGAGTTGTAGTTGGTGGAATAAGGAGAGTCCAGACTTGGTTAAGTTTAACGGTTTTACTTGAACAACCTTGCAATAAACTTGTGTCATTCAAACAATACTTGATCTTTCTCTTGGCCCCCAGCAGGCTAAGTGTAAACTGGCAGGTAAACTTGAATTCTTTGCTTTCCCTCTTTGCTGCTGTGCTAATCTCTGGCTTCAGTTTGGTTCCTATCAGCTTAATTTACTGTTTCTTATGAGAGTGAGGTATCTTGTGACCCGTTTTGCTGAGTAGGGTGTCTTTGGCTTCGTTTTGCCTCTCAGAGGTACCATGTCCTTTTATATATCAGGACATGGGCTGCTCTCTAAGGTACTTTCCCAAAGATCTCGCAGCAATGATCCCTTACCACACCATGCTGCTTCACTCTCTAGCTCCAAATCGTAACTCCACTCTCAACTAACTAACTTCCTGCAACCCTTCCCTTGGTAGGAAGCATGACTAACCCACTTCTGCACAAAGATGGAATAGTAAGTTCCATTCTGACTAAAGGTACTCTCTGCCAGATACCCTGCCACCTGCTGGACAGCCAGGCGCCATGTAATAACAGTTGCATAACAATATTATTAAGGCACGGTATCAGAGGACCTGGAAGTAAATACACAGATGACATTCTCTGCTAGCCATTAAAATACAGTAGCTAGGTGGGTTTAGGAATGGTAGTGCCCCCTCTGGGGTACTACACATATGAGCATCATTTTTATATTACATATTTTTATGATGTGCTTTAATTCTCTATTTGCTTCTATTAAGTGTATGTTTTTTAAATTGCTCAGTTGATATGTATACTGTACTGTTTTTATGATGTATATCATTTTCAACAAGTGTCCTCCATACAGCATTCAAATGTATGGGCTCTGGCAAGGGAAATTTGCTATTGAGTAATTTTGGGATTGGATTTTTGAACTTGAAAACCACTTTAAAACTTAGATCTGAAGTCGACTTTGGTACAGAGGTACCATCTGGTACCGATTTCAACTCGACAGAGCCTATACATTTTAATGCTGTTTAATGAGATAGGTCTCTGTACAGCATTAAATCGAAGTTTTGAGTGAATCGGATTCAGATCTTGGATATGAAGGTCGATTCGCTTAACACTAATGAGTATATATGAATGTAGAAGTTATTATATCTATAGTACAAACTTGCTAACTGTCCTGGAATATCCAGTAGGCTTTCAGAGAAAGGGGAGACCTTGTGAACTCCCAGCGGAGTTGGTAAATGCCCCCGCACGGCACATGGAGGACCCATAATGAATGGGGTGGAGGGGTATACATGAAAAAAGATTAAGTCTCAGGAGAAGAGGGGCACGCAAGCCAACTTGTTATTGTTGGCAAATAAGCTACAGTATGGTGCACGCTGCACTAAAAAAAGGCTGCATGCTTTAATCCAAAGCAGTGAGAAAGTCTTATTAAGCCTTGTCCAATATGTGGTAGAAGAGGGCTTCGCATTAGTTGGGGGGCCACCAATGAATGAAGCTGATTTTTTCCACTCGGATTTTGACCTACGGTGCAGATTTTTAAATCCGCAGCATGTGAATTTATTTCATGTTTCCGGTCCGGATTTTCTCCATTTACTTCAATAGGGACAGTAAAATCTGCATGTGGAAAATCCACACCAAATACGCATGCAATCGGCACCAATTGATGCGGATTGACCACACAGATTTCCTTGCGAACACCTGCGGATTTCAGTGCGGATTGTCCGCAAATAAATCCCCTTTAATCTGGCACTGTATTCCATATTATGGAGGTATTCTTTCTTCTAGAGGGCACATGTTGTGCTAGCTGACCTAAATTTCCACAAAATTTTGTTATGGGCCATTGTTTTATACAAATTTTTTATATAAAACAAAACCCCTTAACAGATGTTATGCTATCTTAGACACGTCTTTCAGTTAAACATCGACTGATATGACCAACAAGAAATTACCTATACAATCCCATGTAGAAGCCGCTCGAATCAGTGCGAAAAAATCTACACTATTGCAAATTTTTGAATAATTTGTCCCTTGGGACAAACATCAGACATATTATATAAAATATATAATTTGCTTCAAATACAAGAAATGTCACATCCACAGTGAGCAAACATCTGAATCATATGTTAATCTTTTAAACAGGATTTCTTAATGCACATCAAATATTAAAAGTGACACAGCTCAACCATCATTAAATATTTAGTTTACTTACCGCTAATTGATCTTGCTTGTATTGGCTTCGGTTTGTATGTTAATTGAGCAAAATGCCACACTAGAGTGTCCTTTAAAATGTATTCATTTGCCTCTGGGCAGTTTTACTATCTCCACCCTTTCTTCATTAAACACTCTTTATGTGGAAGCATTTTTTTTTATCCTTAAAGGGGTTTTCCAGGAGAGAAATTTGTTTTTAAAAAGGGCAAAAATGGGTAAAAATAAAAAAGGCAGTGTTCTGCAATTCTGACGCTGCTCTGTTCCTCATTGTTCTCCACATCGTGGTCCCGGCTTGACACAAGGGAAATATAGACAATTAGAGATGAGCGAATCGAAGTTGACGAAGTGGAATTCGATCCGAATATCAGGAAAAATGTGATTCACACCGAATCCAAATTTCCTCACGCTTCATAGTAACAAATCACATTTTTTCCTAAAATGGCTGCTGCACGTGTGAGGACATGGAGCAAGGAACTCTGGGAAGGCGAGATCACCCATAATACCATGCATGCATCCAATCAGCAGCCAGCCAGCCCTGTGATGTCACAGCCCTATAAATAGCCTCAGCCATCTTGGATTCTGCCATTTTCCAGTGTACTTAGTGCAGAGAGAGACGTGACAGGAGCTAGGGACAGTGTTAGGAAAGACTTTATTCAGCAAAAAAAAAAAAAAGATTTAGAAGTTCAGGGAAAGATTATTCAAGATGTAAGGAAAGGATAGGGAGGAATAAGTCCACAGCATTTATGTTGAACAGGGTTCAGCAGGGGAGGTTACAGCCTGGGTAATAGGAACAATCCTATCACACCTTGCAGCACAGACTGGGCACCCAAATTGCCAATATACAGCTCTGTAATTCCAGAAAACTGTTCTTGTTATTGGAGTGTTACAGCCATTAACAGGGTTTATTACAAGGAAATATTGCTACATCTTATTTGCCCTTATGCGGTGCAGTTATATGTTGTAAAGCATTTTTTGACTTGTATTAGTGGGAAAAAGGGCTTATTAGTGAAGTGCTAGAATTACAGCCCTTTTTGTCGTTTATTAGTGGCAAAAGAAAAATATATTTGCCGTCCAGCGGTGCAGTTATATGTTCTAAAGCCTTTTGTGGCATGTATTAGTGGCAAAAGAAAATATATTTGCCGATCAGCGATGCAGTTATATGTTCTAAAGCTTTTTGTGGCGTGTTTTAGTGGCAAAAGTGACAATCAATTTTTACATGCTGTTGTGCAAGTGGGATAGACAACAGGTGGAAATTATAGGCAATTAGCAAGACACCCCCAATAAAGGAGTGGTTCTGCAGGTGGTGACCACAGACCACTTCTCAGTTCCTATGCTTCCTGGCTGATGTTTTGGTCACTTTTGAATGCTGGCGGTGCTTTCACTCTAGTGGTTGCATGAGACGGAGTCTTCAACCCACACAAGTGGCTCAGGTAGTGCAGCTTATCCAGGATGGCACATCAATGCGAGCTGTGGCAAGAAGGTTTGCTGTGTCTGTCAGCGTAGTGTCCAGAGCATGGAGGCGCTACCAGGAGACAGGCCAGTACATCAGGAGACGTGGAGGAGGCCGTAGGAGGGCAACAACCCAGCAGCAGGACCGCTACCTCTGCCTTTGTACAAGGAGGAACAAGAGGAGCACTGCCAGAGTCCTGCAAAATGACCTCCAGCAGGCCACAAATGTGCATGTGTCTGCTCAAACGGTCAGAAACAGACTCCATGAGGGTGATATGAGGGCCCGACGTCCACAGGTGGGGGTTGTGCTTACAGCCCAACATCGTGCAGGACGTTTGGCATTTGCCAGAGAACACCAATATTGGCAAATTCGCCACTGGCGCCCTGTGCTCTTCACAGATGAAAGCAGGTTCACACTGAGCACATGTGACAGACGTGACAGAGTCTGGAGACGCCGTGGAGAACGTTCTGCTGCCTGCAACATCCTCCAGCATGACCTGTTTGGCATTAGGTCAGTAATGGTGTGGGGTGGCATTTCTTTGGAGGGCCGCACAGCCCTCCATGTGCTCGCCAGAGGTAGCCTGACTACCATTAGGTACCGAGATGAGATCCTCAGACCCCTTGTGAGACCATATGCTGGTGCGGTTGGCCCTGGGTTCCTTCTAATGCAAGACAATGCTAGACCTCATGTGGCTGGAGTGTGTCAGCAGTTCCTGCAAGATGAAGGCATTGATGCTATGGACTGGCCCGCCCGTTCCCCAGACCTGAATCCAATTGAGCACATCTGGGAGATCATGTCTCGCTCTATCCACCAACGTCACGTTGCCCCACAGACTGTCCAGGAGTTGGCAGATGCTTTAGTCCAGGTTTGCGAGGAGATCCCTCAGGAGACCATCCGCCACCTCATCAGGAGCATGCACAGGCATTGTAGGGAGGTCATACAGGCACGTGGAGGCCACACACACTACTGAGCCTCATTTTGACTTGTTTTAAGGACATTACATCAAAGTTGGATCAGCCTGTAGTGTGTTTTTCCACTTTAATTTTGAGTGTGACTCCAAATCCAGACCTCCATGGGTTGAAAAATTTGATTTCCATTTTTTTATTTTTGTGTGATTTTGTTGTCAGCACATTCAACTATGTAAAGAACAAAGTATTTCAGAAGAATATTTAATTAATTCAGATCTAGGATGTGTTATTTTTGTGTTCCCTTTATTTTTTTGAGCAGTGTATGTTCTAAAGCCTTTTGTTGTGTGTTTTAGTGGCAAAAGTAAAATATATTTGTCGTTCAGCGGTGCAGTTATATGTTCTAAAGCCCTTTTTGTCGTGCATTAGTAGCAAAAGTAAAATATATTTGCCGTTCAGTGGTGCAGTTATATGTTCTAAAGCCCTTTTTGTCGTGTATTAGTAGCAAAAGTAAAATATATTTGCCGTTCAGAGGTGCAGTTATATGTTCTAAAGCCTTTTGTGGTGTGTATTAGTGGCAAAAGGAAAATATATTTGGCATTCAGCGGTGCAGTTATATGTTCTAAAGCCCTTTTTGTCGTGCATTAGTAGCAAAAGTAAAATATATTTGCCGTTCAGTGGTGCAGTTATATGTTCTAAAGCCCTTTTTGTCGTGTATTAGTAGCAAAAGTAAAATATATTTGCCGTTCAGAGGTGCAGTTATATGTTCTAAAGCCTTTTGTGGTGTGTATTAGTGGCAAAAGTAAAATATATTTGCCATTCAGCGGTGCAGTTATATGTTCTAAAGCTTTTTGTGCGTGTTTTAGTGGCAAAATTAAAATATATTTGCCGTTCAGCGGTGCAGTTATATGTTCAAAAGCTTTTTGTGGCGTGTTTTAGTGGCAAAAGTAAAATATATTTGTCATTCAGCGGTGCAGTTATATGTTCTAAAGCCCTTTTTGCCGTGTATTAGTGGCAAAATAAAAATATATTTGTCGTTCAGCGGTGCAGTTATATGTTCTAAAGCCCTTTTTGTCGTGTATTAGTAGCAAAAGTAAAATATATTTGCCGTTCAGTGGTGCAGTTATATGTTCTAAAGCCCTTTTTGTCGTGTATTAGTAGCAAAAGTAAAATATATTTGCCGTTCAGAGGTGCAGTTATATGTTCTAAAGCCCTTTTTGTCGTGTATTAGTAGCAAAAGTAAAATATATTTGCCGTTCAGAGGTGCAGTTATATGTTCTAAAGCCTTTTGTGGTGTGTATTAGTGGCAAAAGTAAAATATATTTGCCATTCAGCGGTGCAGTTATATGTTCTAAAGCTTTTTGTGCGTGTTTTAGTGGCAAAATTAAAATATATTTGCCGTTCAGCGGTGCAGTTATATGTTCAAAAGCTTTTTGTGGCGTGTTTTAGTGGCAAAAGTAAAATATATTTGTCATTCAGCGGTGCAGTTATATGTTCTAAAGCCCTTTTTGCCGTGTATTAGTGGCAAAATAAAAATATATTTGTCGTTCAGCGGTGCAGTTATATGTTCTAAAGCCCTTTTTGTCGTGTATTAGTAGCAAAAGTAAAATATATTTGCCGTTCAGTGGTGCAGTTATATGTTCTAAAGCCTTTTGTGGTGTGTATTAGTGGCAAAAGTAAAATATATTTGCCATTCAGCGGTGCAGTTATATGTTCTAAAGCTTTTTGTGGCATGTTTTAGTGGCAAAAGTAAAATATATTTGTCGTTCAGCGGTGCAGTTATATGTTCTAAAGCCATTTTTGCTGTGTATTAGTGACAAAATAAAAATATATTTGTCGTTCAGCGGTGCAGTAAGATGTTCTAAAGCCCTTTTTGTTGTGTATTAGTAGCAAAAGTAAAATATATTTGCCATTCAGCGGTGCAGTTATATGTTCTATAGCCTTTTGTGGTGTGTATTAGTGGCAAAAGTAAAATATATTTGCCGTTCAGCGGTGCAGTTATATGTTATAAAGCTTTTTGTGGCGTGTTTTAGTGGCAAAAGTAAAATATATTTGTCGTTCAGCGGTGCAGTTATATGTTCTAAAGGCCTTTTTGCCGTGTATTAGTGGCAAAATAAAGATATATTTGTCGTTTAGCGGTGCAGTTATATGTTTTAAAGCCCTTTTTGTTGTGTATTAGTAGCAAAATTAAATATATTTGCCGTTCAGCGGTGCAGTTATATGTTCTATAGCATTTTGTGGTGTGTATTAGTGGCAAAAGTAAAATATATTTGCCATTCAGCAGTGCAGTTGTATGTTCTAAAGCCCTTTTTGTCATGTATAAGTGGAAATAAATAAGGGCCTATTTGCTGTTCAGCGGTACAGTTATATGTTCTAAAGCCCCTTTTGTTGTGTATTACTGGCAAAAAATATATATATTTGCCGTTTAGCATGCAGTTATATGTTCTAAAGCTCCTTTTGCCGTGTATTAGTGGCAAAAGAAAAATATATTTGCCGTTCAGTGGTGCAGTTATATATTCTAAAGCCTTCTGTGGCATGTATAAGTGGGAAAAAAAGGGCACATTTGCCGTTCAGCGGTGCAGTTATATATTCTAAAGCCTGTTTTTGCGTGTATTAGTGGCACAAAAAAAGTATTTGCCGTTGTGTGGTGAAGTGAGAAAATGACAGCCCTTTTTGGCGTGTATTAGTGGGGGGAAAAAGGGGTTATTAGCCGTTGTGTGGTGAAGTGAGAAAATTACAGACTTTTTTGGGGTGTTTTAATTTCCTTTTTATTTATTTATCTGATCTAACAGTATGTCAGACAGAGAGGTGCCAGGCCCTGCACAGGGGAGTGGCAGAGGCCTAAATGTTTCTGGCGCAGGCAGAGGTCACAGAAGAGTAAGGGGGCGTGGCAGCAGGAGTCGCAGCGAGAGGCCTGAGCTCCCGGTGTCATCTTGCGGTCGTGTCTTGACCAGCTTGACCATCTCTGTTTTGGATCCACTCCTGTTTTTTTGGGCATTAGCAATACTGATGGATTACTGACCAAATGCTGATCAAATGAATGCAGATGCTCAACAGAAAGGATCTGTTTTTTGATGGTTATTGTTCTGATGGATCAGAGGAAGGGCAAAATAATCAGTGACGTCAACACAAACTTACTGCTGACACCCTCTCCACTCTGTCGGGGGGCTCTACTTATATAAGCGTTTAATAGAACAGGTTCTGTAGACATCTATGTGGAATCAGGTGACGACGGTGTAAAAGGAGTGCGCTTCTTCTTGGCGCTAACATTGACGAAACGAACATACTGATGCGGACAGCATATCGTTTGCTGTCCGCATCAGTATGTCCGTTTTGTAGCCCCACAAAAAAAATAGAACATGTTCTGTTCTTGTCCATTTTAGGCATTGTTACAATGGATCCGCAAAAAAAAACGGATGGCATACCGATGCCTTCCTTTTTTTTTGCGAATCCGCAATTTGCCGACCGCAAAACACATATGTTCGTGTGGATGTAGCCTATTTGGGCAGTTATGGAGTCAAAACTGACCAAATAACTCAATCTAATCTGCCATACTGGGAACAACTAATGCCTACCAATTCTTCACTCTTCATTATATGTCCTAATAGGATATATGAAAAAGGGTCGTTTTAGGAGAAACCCATTTAATGACTAAATTGTAAAATTTCTATTCTAAAACTTTAAAATAAAGTTTATAGTATACTTATCCTATGTGGTAATGTAAACAGAAGAATATATGGTAAAGTCCTGGAAGGGGTGTATATCTCACCCAAGTTATTCAACTGGGTGAGGTAAGTAAGATCCAGGATGGTGCTGGCTTCAGCAAACATAGTTGCTGAAGCTATTTTCTTTAGTAATTCATGGGCTGGATTTTATTTGACTGGGGAGGGTAGACTTGGTAGTGAAACTCCCCAGTCCACCCCATTCCAGGGCCTGTTTTCCCCTAAGCCTGAGGGATCTCCAGGTGTGTCATCTGGGATCGTTAAGGGGAAATAAAAACCTGTCCCAGGCTGTCAGTCTGAGGGAAGTGATGTCTGGAAATAAGACCAGGAGGCTGGCTGCCGTCCTGACTAAAGAAAAGCCTGATGCCCTGTGTGGCCTGGGTTTAATAGGTGAGCCAGATACTGACTTGTATTAGTTAGTGCTCAGATGAGCAGGATTTGTTTTACGTTTTTTCCGAAAGTGTATTTTGCGGTTTGTACCACAATAAAGTGGAACCTTATTTGAACTTTATCCTGTTGTCTGCACACGAATCTGTCACCGCCGCCCTGCTTGAGAGAGCAATCCCTGACACCTAACATTCCTTGCTATTTCTGTGACAGCAGTCTGCTGAGGGTGTCATCAAATAGGCATGTGCCTAGACAGCAGCATGAGAATAAGCTGACTGGTGGGGGATAATTATTGAGGTATGTGTAGCATGCCAGACCTGGGGGTACTACAAATTGTTTACTGTTTTATATACAATGTATATGTCATGTAATGTAATGCATCTTGTTCACCAGCAGACTGGGTACAGTTGGTAAAGTTTGGTAACAAAAATGGAACTTGCCATTCCATTCCTCCCCTCTTGGTAGGAGTGAGCTATTCCGACTTCCTGCTAAGAATGGGGCTGAGCTAAGGAAAGTCAGTCTAACAATGAACAGTGAGGAGTGAGGGAGAATGTAATTCATCTGTAATATGTAGAAGACAAAAACTTGCGGCTTACACCCAAAAGTGGCAGCAGTGTCGACACTTGGATTGCTCTCTTTATATATATATATATATATATATATATACAGGGAGTGCAGAATTATTAGGCAAGTTGTATTTTTGAGGATTAATTTTATTATTGAACAACAACCATGTTCTCAATGAACCCAAAAAACTCATTAATATCAAAGCTGAATATTTTTGGAAGTAGTTTTTAGTTTGTTTTTAGTTTTAGCTATTTTAGGGGGATATCTGTGTGTGCAGGTGACTATTACTGTGCATAATTATTAGGCAACTTAACAAAAAAAATATATATACCCATTTCAATTATTTATTTTTACCAGTGAAACCAATATAACATCTCAACATTCACAAATATACATTTCTGACATTCAAAAACAAAACAAAAACAAATCAGTGACCAATATAGCCACCTTTCTTTGCAAGGACACTCAAAAGCCTGCCATCCATGGATTCTGTCAGTGTTTTGATCTGTTCACCATCAACATTGCGTGCAGCAGCAACCACAGCCTCCCAGACACTGTTCAGAGAGGTGTACTGTTTTCCCTCCTTGTAAATCTCACATTTCTCAATGGGGTTCAGATCAGGTGAACAAGGAGGCCATGTCATTAGATTTTCTTCTTTTATACCCTTTCTTGCCAGCCACGCTGTGGAGTACTTGGACGCGTGTGATGGAGCATTGTCCTGCATGAAAATCATGTTTTTCTTGAAGGATGCAGACTTCTTCCTGTACCACTGCTTGAAGAAGGTGTCTTCCAGAAACTGGCAGTAGGACTGGGAGTTGAGCTTGACTCCATCCTCAACCCGAAAAGGCCCCACAAGCTTATCTTTGATGATACCAGCCCAAACCAGTACTCCACCTCCACCTTGCTGGCGTCTGAGTCGGACTGGAGCTCTCTGTCCTTTACCAATCCAGCCATGGGCCCATCCATCTGGCCCATCAAGACTCACTCTCATTTCATCAGTCCATAAAACCTTAGAAAAATCAGTCTTGAGATATTTCTTGGCCCAGTCTTGACGTTTCAGCTTGTGTGTCTTGTTCAGTGGTGGTCGTCTTTCAGCCTTTCTTACCTTGGCCATGTCTCTGAGTATTGCACACCTTGTGCTTTTGGGCACTCCAGTGATGTTGCAGCTCTGAAATATGGCCAAACTGGTGGCAAGTGGCATCTTGGCAGCTGCACGCTTGACTTTTCTCAGTTCATGGGCAGTTATTTTGCGCCTTGGTTTTTCCACACGCTTCTTGCGACCCTGTTGACTATCTTGAATGAAACGCTTGATTGTTCGATGATCACGCTTCAGAAGCTTTGCAATTTTAAGAGTGCTGCATCCCTCTGCAAGATATCTCACTATTTTTGACTTTTCTGAGCCTGTCAAGTCCTTCTTTTGACCCATTTTGCCAAAGGAAAGGAAGTTGCCTAATAAGTATGCACACCTAATATAGGGTGTTGATGTCATTAGACCACACCCCTTCTCATTACAGAGATGCACATCACCTAATATGCTTAATTGGTAGTAGGCTTTCGAGCCTATACAGCTTGGAGTAAGACAACATGCATAAAGAGGATGATGTGGTCAAAATACTCATTTGCCTAATAATTCTGCACGCAGTGTATATATATATATATATATATATATATATACAGAATGTAATTCATCTCTCGCTCCTCCTTGTCATGTGGACCACAGAGGCAGCTTATCTGTGAGGACCACTACTCTAGAGAGCCTTCAAGGTCCTAGGCCACACAAGATTTGCAATCTATGGTGTATTAGTCAGAAGAGTGAGCAAGTAACCAAGCTATCAAGACTCCGCTGCAAAGTGGTGGGTAACACACTCAGACACAATTACGAGAGTTCAGGATAGGCATAGCTAGAAGCCTATATCATACAGTAGAGAGAGACAGTGTCAGCTAGCAAATATATGAGTGTCATCTTTGCCACAATGCCAGTTATTATACCTCATAATCTGGGAAATTAGAAATTGTACTTTGCAAGAACTGTTGATGAATGTTCTGCTATCAGTTTTTGCACTCAGCAAAAGAAGATGTTATTTGTTTAACAATCTCTGCCTGTTTCCTTTCACTATTACCTTTTTCACTGGAAAGGACCCCAGGGAGCGACGGCTTGAGGTAGGAGACTGTGACACTATGACCACAATACATCACAGCCACTACCACTCCCATCCTCTACATTGGTTCCCACATAGGCTCACTGCATTTGCTGAGAACTTTTCATGGATAAAAGGTGGACCAGTACTTCTAGAAACCTATGAAACTTAGGGGGTCATTTATGAAATCAGATATGTCAGTTAAAAAAGTTGCAAGTCATGGCAACTGTGATATTTCCATCGCAACTGCAACATTTTTGTGACATTTAGTGATCCTCACCACTTTCCACAGTGGTCTATGTTTAAGAGCTAAAAGTGAGATTAGACCTGGATTATGGCTCATTTACTATGTGCGACTTTTGCAAAAGTCGAAAAAAATTCACAACCCATGACAGGCAACCCCCTGGTGTACTTTTACACCAAAAGGTGTAAACCACATTACACTCATGCCACATATATTATTATAGTGCACCAGTTCATACATTTGATACAGACACACAAAGCGAAGCCAGACTTAAAACTGACATAAAAACAACCTCAAATGATAAATGACCCCCTTAATCTTTATTAGTCTTCATTAAAAGCATGGAAATACAGCCTTCACAAGGAACCCACAGATGTATGCTCCACCACCACTTATGAATATCTGGTACTAAAATCATAAAGGTTTTTTTTAGGACCACCTTAATTATACAGAACGTGCCTGTGGGAAAAGTTTGCAATATAATTATTGTTCTGAAGTTGCATGGATGAGTTGCATGTGAACCTGTTTACATGCTAATCTTTTTCTGAAAATCCGGCTTTCACTGACATTAAGTTCTTTACCAGGTTTCTGGCTTGGGCTATGAAGGTCATCTCTTCTACTGTGGATGGGGCCAGAGCTATTTCTTTCCCTAGTGCACGTTCAAACTCCTGAATCAATGTCATCTTTGCATAGTCCATGGGACATTATAGGGGGCACTGTAGAGGACATTATTACTGCTGTAGGCACTATAGAAGCATTATTATAGAAGGAAACTTTTTTGGGGGTATTAACATTACTGGTGTGGCAGGAGCAGTACTATGAAGTGCCTTTTGCGCTGTGGCATTAGAAGAATTTTGATATCTCAGACTTTTTAGTCTAACTAGACTGTCTATTACTCTGTAATTCCTCTAGCGCCATTCTATGGAAGCAGTAGGTTTAAAGAGCACACCAAATGCTTGAAATAACTTCTTTATTAACTTCAACTTTTCTTCATATATAACACTGCCGCCTCCGCAGCAGATAGTCCATGTACAAAACACGTGTTAAATAAAGTATCATAAAATGGCGGTAAGAGGGTGGTTCAACTGTTCAATCTTGTCATTCAACATAAAATGGTGGATATATTTCTCTCTTCAGTATCTGTTCTCTCACTTTAAGTTATTTAAGCACTTTATGATCTCTCTGAGAGGTATATCTGAGGTTAACCAATAGTTCACTTGCTCTACTTGGTTTGCAGTTTGCTCTATACAATTGCTTATGATCTGGTATGAGCAGTTCGCATTTGTATGCAATTTGTTTGGATTGTATGATTGCATGGCTCAGTAGTTTGTTTGTATGGTATTTGCAATTGGTGGAACTGTAAGTAAACACATATATAACTAGTTCAGTATACAGTTCTAATCACTATATTAACAGTAGGTTTTAAATGCCTATTTTGGCCTCTTGCTTCCATAAAATACAGCTCTTAGTGGAGTGTGTGGAGTGTGTGTCTGTTCACAGGCTGTGTGTGAGGCTGGCTGTGATTGGTCAAGACTCCTGCCCAGCAACAACAGTTTAACTCTATGTTGTTTCTGCTATTTCATTGAACTTACTTCACATTCATGTAATGAATCTTAAAGGCATATTATCTTTTCTGCTTCTGTGAAAACAATACAGTATATAACAGTTATATGACATCCAAACATGAAGTCACTGTAAATAACTCTGCCCTTGTCTTTAACCACAAAAATAGGAGCTGTATTAAGGTTATTGGCAGGTTTAGCTGTATAAACATGTAAGCTATGTTAGCAACCTAGGACAGGTCTTAGCTGGCCAGTTACAATTGGAGCATTATTTTTTCAGCAGTATAGCATTTACAGTCATTAAGGAACATATGACATAGTTGGGGCACCAAGATAGGGGGTTTGTGAGGAATCAGATGTTTATGTGGCAAACTCTGAAAAAACAATATGTGGCTGAAAGAATTTGTCATGGTGGTCTGGGCTGAACAGAAAAGAAACAGAAATATAATGTCTCTCTAGATGAGACGTCACTGCATGTAGGTATGTAGTGCTGTATTCTCCTCTATGTTTGGTAGTGCTGACAGGCAGTATGCTGTTGTTAGAACTGACTTGCTGCTGTGACCCATGTCTCACCTGCTCAACCCTCTCCTCCTGATCGTAATTAGAGAGAACTGGTAAAGGAAGAGGAGGAGAAGGGCAGAACTTGGCAGCTGGCACTGGCTACCACAGAGGGAAAGCTTCTGTGGAGGTATTTTGTGTTGCTGGGGCAGAAGTATATTGTGCTGCATTGTGGTATTTGGTTCTGCTGAGGCCATATTCTGTCCTTCACAGTGCTATATGGCTCTGCATCAGAACCAAATATCAAAGTGCAGCACAATATACTACCTCAGCAGAACCAAACACCACAATGCAGCACAATATACTGTCCCAGCAGAACCAAACACCGCAGTGCAGAACAAAGTACTACCTCAGCAGAACCAAATACCAAAATTCAACAAGATGTTCTGCTGGAGCAGTATATTGTGTTACACTATGGTATTTTGTTATACTGGAACAGTATTTTGTACTGGACTGTGCTATTTGGTACTGCAGGGTTAGTATATTGTGCTGCGCTATGGTATTTGGTATTGCTGCAGAACAAAATATCAAAGTGCAGCACAATATACTGGTTCCACCATCTGTCAATATGAGCCAGCCTACAAATTGAGGCCACTTTAAATATCCAGTCCGCCCTTCTGCCCGCCCCTCTCTTCCCCTCCCCTCATCCTGGCCCTGATAGAAAGTATTCAGACTTGGTAGAAATAGTTATAAATACAGCCCTGGCCCCATCCACAGCAGAAGTGATGTCCTTGCCATAGTCCAAGCTGGAGACTGTTTTTTCAGAAGAGGTCTGCCAAGTGACTGGTTTCCCAGGAGTCAGATCCATGCAATTTCTGAACAGTAAGTATATTACAAACTTTCTCCCACAGGTGTTTTCTGTGGTCCCAGAAAACCCCTTTTAATAGAGATAAGTAAATCTATTTTACCTATATGAGATTGTTCAAAATTAGCCCCTGGAGCACCAATGGGATGGCCCCACAACTCAAAAGACCCCCCTCCCCCTTGATTGACAGGGCCAGCCAAATATTTTGACATGTCAACCTTGCACCTGCCCTGTTGCACCAAGTATTGGCACAAGAGCAGATGAGCTGTAAGCAGCGCACATACTGACTGTGCATACACCGCTGACGTCTAGGTACACCTGTCGTTCAATGGGAAAGGGTGGTCTCTTGAGTGTGGGTCCGGCCCATTGGTATCCTAGGAGGTTGATTTTGAACTAATTCAATTAGGTAAAATAGATTTGCTCATCTCTACACTTTAATCAGAATGGACTTATTATCCACTACAAACCAATTAAATAGCTGTGCACTCCCCTTCAACAAATGCATAATTGATTGCAATAGTGACATGATAAAGCCAGTAAATAACATTTGAAGCTGCAAATGAATAAAACATACTAAATATAAAAACACAAACATACTCCAAATTTTAATAATTTAGGCTCGAAGCAGTTCTACAATTTAGTCAATTGGGCAAAGTGCTATTTAGCATTCAAATCCAGAATTTCTCCATGTTTAGTAAAACCCTACACCAATACCCACCACAGGGGGGGGGGTCTACAGACCCTTTTTCAATGCTTTTAATGAAGACTAATAAAGTTTTATGGAGTGTCCAAAGTTCTGGTCCACCTTTTGTTTGTGAATTGACCATACAGAAATGAGAGATGGCCTTTTACCGAAGAACTTTAGATGCAGCAAGCTGACCATTTGCGTCTATGTCATTAAAAGGGTCTGCAGACCTACCAGGGCGAGGATTGGTGGTGGGCCTTGCTGAACAAGGAGGGACTCAGGATTTTAATGCTTTCCCTTTCCCCAATTGTAGAATTAATCTGAGCCTAAATGATTAAGATCTGGAGTATGTTTGTGTTTTTATACAGTCACGCTGGGGATAGTGCCCCCCCCTACCCCCCCCCCCCCCCCCCCGCTGTTCTATAAAAAGCCTCTAAGATGCTACTTTTGGGCAGTATAGATATGGATATAGATTGTTGACTGCTAGATATGCTTCTGCAATGCACTTGAAGACATTTTGTACAGTTGACAGACTTTGAAAGAGCTTGCATCATTGAACTGAGAGATACAAGAAGGGCAATTCGACAAACTGCCCACAATCTAGGGTGTTCTGACCGAGCTGTTAGGAAGTGTCAGGATTAGGTGCCATCTTCATTACATACCCCTATCTCTGCCTGGACCATTTTGAGGCCTGTAGCAGAAGGAAATTTGGTGTCCAGCTCCCATTATGTGTCCTACCATTGACAGCCAACCATCATTGCCTTCATTTGCAGTGATGTCGTGAACAAGAAACCTGTACTTTTACTGACTGGAACCCTATTGTGTTGCTTTGTTTAGGATCCCACGATGGTTGGGTTTGAATATGGAGGTCTCATTGGGATCGTTCAATCCCGCCATTACTGTGAAGAGACACACTGCCCCATCTGCTGGTGTCATGATTTGAGGAGCCATTGCGTATGGCAGTCGGTCTCCCCCTAGTAGTGATACGAGGGACACTAACAGCTCAGTGATATGTGCAGGACATCCTGTGGCCACATGTGTTGTCTCTCATGGCAGGGCTTCCAACTGGCGTTTTCAGCAGGATAATGTTCATCCACACACAGCAAGGGTTTCCCAGGAATGCCCCTGACAGAATGCAACATTTCATTGGCCTGCCTGGTCACTAGATTTGTTGCCATTTATGGGACCAGCTGGGAAGTCAGCTACAACCTATGATTGTACAGACCCAGCTGCAAGATCTTTGGGCAAATGTACTGCAGGATACCATAGGGAACCCGTATGCCTCCTTCCATGCCTAACCATATTTCATCTTGCCCCCAGGTCACAGATGCCTCAACAGGGTCCGAGAGCCTCCTTTTAATTGTACAGTTTTACCCAATAAACCATATATTTTCGCTCTAATATTTTAATCATCATCATTTCACACAGAGAAAGTTTAATTCCTTTCCAACAACCCTTCTTGCGCCATTATTCTTTTTTGTCAATGAGTATATAATGCAAAATGTAAATGTATTAAATGCATATTTAACCCCTTCCGGACCTCTGACGTACAGTGTCACTGTCATTGCTGGGGCTAATGTCTGCAATCAGTAGTAATGCCAATCCCAGCCATTTAACCCCTCAGATGCCATGCTCAAATATGACCACGGCATCTCGGAAAACTAAAACTGAGACCTGCACGCTTCCCGGACCGCCTTTCCCAGGGAAGGCATCTCATACTAGTAATAGTCCTGAGCCTGTACAAGGCTTCCAGGCCGATTACTAGTATATACCAATGCTGGCCTGCAGGTGGCAGCACTGCATGGAAATCGGCTTAATTCAGTATTCTGTAATGCATATAAATCAATTACAGAATACAAATTAAAATTTTAAAAGGTTATGGTGGTCAGAATATGGTGATATTCCCTGTATTAAAACCTCAAAAACTATATAAATGTGGAATCATTGTAATCCTACTGACCCAGAGAATAAAGGGCAGTTTTAATGCATAGTGAATGCTGTAAATACAAAACTGCATTTATTTTTTCATATTCCACTCCATTTGGATTTTTATTCCAGCTTCCTACTATAGTAAATGGTGCTATTAGAAAGAAGAACTTGCCTCACAAAAAAACAAGTCCACTGAAGATAATGTAAACTGAAAAATAAAAAAGTTATGGCTCTGGTAAGGTAGGGAGTAAAAAGCGAATATGCAAAAACGAAAAATCTAAATTTCTAAACTTCCTTTAAAAGTAGCTTTTAACCACTTTCAATACAAAGATATAAAAGCATTATAAAAGAATAAGCAGCAGGTTAGTGTTTACAGCAAACATACATCACAAGCTAAGGGATTTGCATTGATATTATATGGTACGCAGTGTTTGCACATTTTTACAAATGGAAATGACGGAAGAATCATCTTTTGATAATATTGCTAAATAGGATAATAATTAATCCCTGCATGCAGTAATTTAGAACAGTTATTTTGTGATATCTTAACTGACAGCATATTTAGAGAAATATTCATACCAAGTGGCGGATAGGAAAAGCTCCCTTTGTAATATTTCCGATTGTGAAGACTTTCATAAGGGTGCATCCCAACTAATGAGTGTGCACAGTTCATAAATTCAATGCCATTTTTATCATTTAATAAAACTGGAAGTCCTTATCTATTTTATGAAACAAAAAAAAAAAAACATCTAGCCTTGGTGAAATTCATTAAATAAGCATAAAAAATTCATTAAACAAGAGAATTGCATTCATGGATGCTTTGATGCAAATGCCCTTTAAGCAAAGTAAAAAAAAAAAAACTTCATTTTGAGTTAACCTTTTGTTTTCTAATACAGTATTTTAGGATAGACAGCGGAAATGAAAATTTACTTAACAAACTCTGGTATTCAAATTGAGATATATTGTAATGCTGGTTGACAACTGTATTTCAAATGTTTAAGGCTAAAGATAAAGCTGTGCAATACTCACAAGGTATGCTCAAAAACAATAATCTTGATATTACCAGCTTCTGAAATATTCACCAGCTTACAGGCCTTTTCAGCCGTTTCAATAATTATTTTTTTAAATGCTCACAATAGTATAAAGTAGAGATGAGCAAACCTTTTTGAGATTCAGTTCAGTTAAGGTTCGCTGAATTTCTAAAAAAAAGTTCAGTTCAGACCTGAATTGATTCTACCCGAACAAAAGTTGCTCTAATTGCAGTGGAAATTGGTATATAACACCCTCTAGTCTCCTAGACTCATACTTTCTAGGAAAAGATGTTATCTCTTTTTGTTAATTTTATGAATTTTTGCTTTTTCTCTCCCGATTCCCCCTCCCTAAGCTCTTGAACGCAATGACAGCAATAGTAAATCCTGTTGGAGTGACACTGACATACATAGCTATGGGTGAATGCATGTTTGACGACGTTAATGAAGAGTATGTTTTAAAACACACTGTTCCAGCACATGTTTTATGCTCTTTCATATTCCAAAGCTTCCAAAAATTGTCCTTTATGAGGAGCAGATGGTATTTAAACACACGCGGTGATATGGGAAAAAAACTGTGGCTTGTTGGGAATCTAACGTCCAAAAATGATGAAAATAACACAATGCAACAGCACCTGCAAACACCAAAAAAGTACAATAATGCCATAGTTAAAGAAAATATTCTGGTGTTAAAGCTATGCTTATTTTTGGAGATGGGACGGGGGATTCGTCGAATCCACGAATCCATCGAATCTTGCTGGATTTGTGGGATTCGTGGACTCGATTCCCGACGTCATTTCCGTAATTCGAATCCGACGAATCCAGCCGAGTAAGGCTGAAACGATTATTCGAATAACTCGATTAAATCGAGTCAAAAAATTCATCGATGCAGTTTCCCTGCCAATAAGGAAATCGTTACATCACATGATCACGGAGCGGGAGGGAAATTTAGCGTCTCACTCACCGCTTCCATGTCCTCCGGAGGCCAGAGTGGCAGGACTTTGCGTAATGCGCAGTTGCCCTCATACATCGTCATCACGCCGGCTAACGATGTGTGTCTGACGTCATGTAAGGTCCCAGTGCATGCTGGGATGAAGACGGTCTCGGACCCCATGTGTCTGCGGCTGCGCCCTCCTCACTAGTGCCAGTGCCATTAGGTAATTTAAGTTAACAGCACTTGAGGCACGCCAGGGGGGAATCGGGGGCACTGAGTCACTGTAAATTGATATTGAAATGAAAGGCAGATGGAGAGAGAGTGGTTAATGGAGGCTGCAGGCACCACCTTGGCATGTATAAAGTTATTGGTTTAGAGAGGGGTTAATGAACGCACCTCCAAGGTGCTTTCATTAACCCCTACAAACCAATAACTTTATACATGCCTAATGCCAAGGTGCTTCCATTAACCCCTTCAAACCCAATGGGCATGTATAAAGTTATTGGTTTGGAGGGGTTAATGGAAGCACCCTGGCATTAGGCTGGCATGTATAAAGTTATTGGTTTGGAGAGGGGTTAATGGAAGAACCTTGGCAATGGGCATGTATAAAGTTATTGGTTTGGAGGGGTTAATGGAAACACTTTGGCATTAGGCATGTATAAAGTTATTGGCTAGAGGGGTTAATGGAAGCACCTTGGCAATGGGCATGTATAAAGTTATTAACCCGTTCAAACCAATAACTTTATACATGCCTAATGCCAAGGTGTTTCCATTAACACCTCCAAACCCAATGGGCATGTATAAAGTTATTGGTTTGGAGGGGTTAATGGAAGCACCTTGGCATTAGGATGGCATGTATAAAGTTATTGGTTTGGAGAGGGGTTAATGGAAGAACCTTGGCAATGGGCATGTATAAAGTTATTGGTTTGGAGTGGTTAATGGAAACACCTTGGCATTAGGCATGTATAAAGTTATTGGTTGGAGGGGTTAATGGAAGCACCTTGGCAATGGGCATGTATAAAGTTATTAACCCCTTCAAACCAATAACTTTATACATGCCTAATGCCAAGGTGTTTCTATTAATCCCTCCAAACCAATAACTTTATACATGCCTAATGCCAAGGTAGGATTCGTAGGATTCGAGATTCGAAAGAATCGAGAACCTTTTCGGATTCGGATTTGAAAAAAATTAGATTCGTCCCACCTCTACTTATTTTATAAATTTGAGATTTTTTGCAAATATATTTTGTACAAAATTATTTGTGCCCGTCTGCCAACGTCAAGACGGTCTCTATAACATGGGAACCTAACACTAACTATTACCTGTTATAGTGCCATACTGGCCACCATAAAATACAGGGAATGCAGGTTCCACATGCATGCTGGGTCCACTCTGCCTTTTAACACTTTTGGGGTGGACCCAGCATATATGTGAAACAACCGGTATTCCAGTCTCGTCCATGAATGGCTATAATATCCCTTTACGAATATGCAATGATGCGCAATAGTGCACATGAGTAGAAGGAATAAAGTTGTATGTGTAGTGTCTTGGAGCAGGATTACTTGGACTATGGACATTTGTGGACATTGCCACTATGCAAAGCCATCAACTTACTACTATATTGCACTTTGAAGGGTTAACTTTCACAGTGATTTATGCTGTTGTGTGCATTATAATGTTTCATATTGTTGAACATCATTTTATATGTTTATTGCACTATTACACTATAGCTGCACTGCACTTTTGAAACGGTTAATGCACAACAAGCTTATACTGAGAGACTTTATTATTTTCTATCCATGTAAAGTTTTGGAGGTGAAAAACAGACGCAATGACCTTCTAACTGTCTGGTTTAGGTCTGTTTGCAGGAAAAGCTGCTTATTCATTCCGATAACCTTGCATTAAAGCTCTCTTCAAGTTTATGACAGATTAAAATTGCAACATTGTTTCTGTTTAGGCTGTGCTTCTCCACTCCCCCTCCCATGGAAGATAGCTAGCAACTATATATAAGGAGAGCAGTCAGAGCCCCAAGTTGTCTTCAGATAGGAACCAGTTCTTAGTAAGAGAGACTACAGATATCCAGAAGTGACCAGAAGAAGACACTGAGACAAGGATACTCTGCCACAGATCCTGGGTCTCCAGCCTTTTGGCCAGGGAGCCAGTCGGATGACTGAGGCACAGATCAGCACCTCCAGCTTTTGGCCAGGGAGCCCGCCTTCTGAGAGAGAGAGGGACAGTTAGTTCAGGCACAAACACTTTTACTTACCTCCGCTGCGATGCAGGCCTCTTCTGACCTGTGTCCCGCGCTGTACGCGCCGCCTGCACCGGCCTCTGATAGGCTGTGGGCCTTGTGCCGGCAGCCTATCAGAGGAACAGGGAAAGGAAACGCCTCTCCCTCCCCTGTCGCGGCAGCGAAGCGCTCATCTTCTAGAGTGCCATGCCCCCGCCACCACCAGTCTGGGCACCACCGGGATTCATTGGATTCGTATCCGGTAAATTACGTCGGGATTCGAGTCCACGAATCCTACGAATCCAGCAAGTTTCGAGGGATTCGTGGATTCGACGAATCCCCCATCCCATCTCTAAATAAAACACTTGAATAATAATGGCAGTTGAATAATATGGCAGTATCTGTTTTATGTGGCAGTATTCCAGATAGAAAATATTATAAATAATGGTACAAATAATCGCAATATAGCACTTGAGAGGTCACTTGAAGATTCTTGGCAAAGTGCTTTAAATATCAATTCGGAAGAGAATAACATATGGTGGAGGATGTAACATAAGTTTGTCTCTACTTACAGGAGACTTAGTTGGATACGGTTGTGATCGGGGGCGTCCCACCCGTTCCTCAGCCACTCACCCGTCCTGTTGCGTGTATGCTCTTCCTGTGCTTGTGCCGATGAGAGTTTCGTGTAGCCGGCCTCGCTACACTTTCGGCTTGTCACGTTATTGTGGGTCGTGCACGTGATTGCCCGGCTTGTCACGTGTTTATTCAAATGTATGCGATTATGTAGTAAATCTTCGTAAGGTTCCGAATATTTAGAAATGAGACTTTCGATATTCCTTCATTAAAGTCTTTAAGCTTTAAGGATGAGTTGAGCTGAATTTTCTTGTAGCATTGATGAATCGATTCTCGTTGCAACGAAAAAAAGTTTTTTCAGATTATTCATATACTCCCGAATTCACTGTATATTATAATGCTGCTGTGCTGAATTCGCGGTAATCCAAATGACGCTAGACACGTTTCGAGGTGTACTACCTCTTCCTCAGTGGCCATGAATGGGACTGCAATCGATCATGCTTTTATATACCTTTGATAAGGGTTGTTTATAAGATGTGGAATGGAATATGGTATGAAGTAGTGAAAAATATAGAAATTTATATATTATAAATAAATAAAAAGTACCGTAGATAAATAGGTATCGATAAATACAGATAAAACCGGCTTATGTAAAAAACAGCATGCATTTTTAAAGCATTTTCGATGCGATTTTTTGTGTTGATGCGTTTTATTCACTAATGTTTGCTCCATATTGCAATAAATATACTTGATAGAGAGAAAGTTGATAGTACATATCCTTCATTAATTGATCTCGATTTCTTACTTTCTGTGTTGTTTGGGGTATTCGTGTGTAATTTGTCTATATACAGTATTCTTCATATACACTGCTCAAAAAAATAAAGGGAACACAAAAATAACACATCCTAGATCTGAATTAATTAAATATTCTTCTAAAATACTTTGTTCTTTACATAGTTGAATGTGCTGACAACAAAATCACACAAAAATAAAAAAATGGAAATCAAATTTTTCAACCCATGGAGGTCTGGATTTGGAGTCACCCTCAAAATCAAAGTGGAAAAACACACTACAGGCAGATCCAACTTTGATGTAATGTCCTTAAAACAAGTCAAAATAAGGCTCAGTAGTGTGTGTGGCCTCCACGTGCCTGTATGACCTCCCTACAACGCCTGTGCATGCTCCTGATGAGGTGGCGGACGGTCTCCTGAGGGATCTCTTTCCAGACCTGGACTAAAGCATCTGCCAACTCCTGGACAGTCTGTGGTGCAACGTGACGTTGGTGGATAGTGCGAGACATGATGTCCCAGATGTGCTCAATTGGATTCAGGTCTGGGGACCGGGCGGGCCAGTCCATAGCATCAATGCCTTCGTCTTGCAGGAACTGCTGACACACTCCCGCCACATGAGGTCTAGCATTGTCTTGCATTAGGAGGAACCCAGGGCCAACCGCACCATCATATGGTCTCACAAGGGGTCTGAGGATCTCATCTCGGTACCTAATGGCAGTCAGGCTACCTCTGGCGAGCACATGGAGGGCTGTGCGGCCCTCCAAAGAAATGCCACCCCACACCATTACTAACCCAATGCCAAACCGGTCATGCTGGAGGATAATGCAGGCAGCAGAACGTTCTCCAAGACTCTGTCACGTCTGTCACATGTGCTCAGTGTGAACCTGCTTTCATCTGTGAAGAGCACAGGGCGCCAGTGGCGAATTTGCCAATATTGGTGTTCTCTGGCAAATGCCAAACGTCCTGCACGGTGTTGGGCTGTAAGCACAACCCCCACCTGTGGATGTCGGGCCCTCATATCACCCTCATGGAGTCTGTTTCTGACCATTTGAGCAGAAACATGCACATTTGTGGCCTGCTGGAGGTCATTTTGCAGGGCTCTGGCAGTGCTCCTCCTGTTCCTCCTTGCACAAAGGCGGAGGTAGCGGTCCTGCTGCTGGGTTGTTGCCCTCCTACGGCCTCCTCCACGTCTCCTGATGTACTGGCCTGTCTCCTGGTAGCGCCTCCATGCTCTGGACACTACGCTGACAGACACAGCAAACCTTCTTGCCACAGCTCGCATTGATGTGCCATCCTGGATAAGCTGCACTACCTGAGCCACTTGTGTGGGTTGTAGACTCCGTCTCATGCTACTACTAGAGTGAAAGCACCGCCAGCATTCAAAAGTGACCAAAACATCAGCCTGGAAGCATAGGAACTGAGAAGTGGTCTGTGGTCACCACCTGCAGAACCACTCCTTTATTGGGGGTGTCTTGCTAATTGCCTATAATTTCCACCTGTTGTCTATCCCATTTTCACAACAGCATGTGAAATTGATTGTCACTCAGTGTTGCTTCCTAAGTTTACAGTTTGATTTCACAGAAGTGTGATTGACTTGGAGTTACATTGTGTTGTTTAAGTGTTCCCTTCATTTTTTTGAGCAGTGTACTTTTCATGTAAAATTTTCCATGCAAAATTACATATAAAATTTCACATAAAATCTTCACATGTTATTTTCACATAAAACTTTCTTCTAAAATCTTTTTCTTATAAATTTTGCATAAACTTTTTTATATGGAATCTTTCTCATATAAAAACCCCGTTTATCATGTAGTATGGGGCCACGGGTTTTACCTAACTTTGCACTTTATTTTTCGCGCACTACATTTTTGGTGCACTTTTTCTGCAGATTGCACAATATTAAAAGAATATCAAATGATGAAGAGACATACATTTTTGCACCGTACCAAGGACTTAAGAGACTTCAACTTCTATTTTTCTATTTTTACTATTTTTTACTACTACTCTATTTTTACTACAACTCTATTTATACTACTACTCTTTTATTACTTTTCTACCACATCTCTATGAATTATATGTATTATTGATATTTATTATTGATTTTTATTATTGATATCTATTATTCAATTTTGATATTATCTATTTCCCCACAAACTGACACTTGACATTTTATCCTACTACTTTATTCAGTTTTAACCAATTATATTTTAATCATTAAAAACATCAATTTTTTAACATTGTTCTCAGATGGTGAGTGCCTGTATTGCCTTTTTCCTTGATCTTTTACATATTTTGTGACGAGGTGAGTCACACAACACAGAGCACCTTCACCAACTCTGATAAGGAGGGAGAGCCACCACAAATAGTATTTTGTACAGCCAGATCTTACAATATTGGAAACCTTCATCTGGTCCCAGTTATTTTCCGGTTTCAGGTGTAATTAAACTTATTCATTTAGCTGATAACATTTATTTCAAAGTAAGGATGTTGTTATATATCATACTAATACATAACAGGCAAACCATGCTGCCAATGACTCCTTTCTTCTCTGATTGGATACAGTGGTCACATGGCGTAACCACTTCATCTAATCAGCAGCAGGTTGAAGCAGTCATACATAGTTCTGAGTGTAACAGCTAAAGCATGGCTTTTCAGCCTGCCTCTCATCTCCCTGCATGGACTATTCTGTTAAATCTGCTGTTTTACATGTAAATAGAGTTGAGCGAACACCTGGATGTTCGGGTTCGAGAAGTTCGGCCGAACTTCCCGGAAATGTTCGGGTTCGGGATCCGAACCCGACCCGAACTTCGTCCCGAACCCGAACCCCATTGAAGTCAATGGGGACCCGAACTTTTGGGCACTAAAAAGGCTGTAAAACAGCCCAGGAAAGAGCTAGAGGGCTGCAAAAGGCAGCAACATGTAGGTAAATCCCCTGCAAACAAATGTGGATAGGGAAATGAATTAAAATTAAAAAAATAAAAATGAACCAATATCAATTGGACAGAGGTCCCATAGCAGAGAATCTGGCTTCACATCAGCAGAGAATCAGTCTCTTCATGCCATAGCAAAGAATCTGGCTTCATGTCAGCAGAGAATCAGTCTCTTCATGCCATAGCAGAGAATCTGGCTTCATGTCAGCGCAGAATCAGTCTTCATGTCATAGCAGAGAATCAGGCTTCACGTCACCCACCACTGGAACAGGCCACTGTCACACATTTAGGCCCCAGCACCCAGACAGAGGAGAGCGGTCCCGTAACAGAGAATCTGGCCTTATGTCAGCACAGAATCTGTCTTCATGTCATAGCAGAGAATCAAGCTTCACGTCACCCACCACTGGAACAGGCCACTGTCACACATTTAGGCCCAGGCACCCAGACAGAGGAGAGAGGTCCTGTAACAGAGAATCTGGCCTTATGTCAGCACAGAATCTGTCTTCATGTCATAGCAGAGAATCAGGCATCACGTCACCCACCACTGGAACAGGCCACTGTCACACATTTAGGCCCAGGCACCCAGGCAGAGGAGAGAGGTCCCGTAACAGAAAATCTGGTCTTATGTCAGCACAGAATCTGTCTTAATGTCATAGCAGAGAATCAGGCTTCACGTCACCCACCACTGGAACAGGCCACTGTCACACATTTAGGCCCAGGCACCCAGGCAGAGGAGAGAGGTCCCGTAACAGAGAATCTGGCCTTATGTCAGCGCAGAATCTGTCTTCATGTCATAGCAGAGAATCAAGCTTCACGTCACCCACCACTGGAATAGGCCACTGTCACACATTTAGGCCCCGGCACCCAGACAGAGGAGAGAGGTCCTGTAACAGAGAATCTGGCCTTATGTCAGCACAGAATCTGTCTTCATGTCATAGCAGAGAATCAGGCATCACGTCACCCACCACTGGAACAGGCCACTGTCACACATTTAGGCCCAGGCACCCAGGCAGAGGAGAGAGGTCCCGTAACAGAGAATCTGGCCTTATGTCAGCACAGAATCTGTCTTAATGTCATAGCAGAGAATCAGGCTTCACGTCACCCACCACTGGAACAGGCCACTGTCACACATTTAGGCCCAGGCACCCAGGCAGAGGAGAGAGGTCCCGTAACAGAGAATCTGGCCTTATGTCAGCGCAGAATCTGTATTCATGTCATAGCAGAGAATCAAGCTTCACGTCACCCACCACTGGAACAGGCCACTGTCACACATTTAGGCCCCGGCACCCAGACAGAGGAGAGAGGTCCTGTAACAGAGAATCTGGCCTTATGTCAGCCCAGAATCTGTCTTCATGTCATAGCAGAGAATCAGGCATCACGTCACCCACCACTGGAACAGGCCACTGTCACACATTTAGGCCCAGGCACCCAGGCAGAGGAGAGAGGTCCCGTAACAGAGAATCTGGCCTTATGTCAGCACAGAATCTGTCTTAATGTCATAGCAGAGAATCAGGCTTCACGTCACCCACCACTGGAACAGGCCACTGTCACACATTTAGGCCCAGGCACCCAGGCAGAGGAGAGAGGTCCCGTAACAGAGAATCTGGCCTTATGTCAGCGCAGAATCTGTATTCATGTCAAAGCAGAGAATCAGGCTTCACGTCACCCACCACTGGAACAGGCCACTGTCACACATTTAGGCCCCGGCACCCAGACAGAGGAGAGGTTCATTCAACTTTGGGTTGCCCCACAATATAATGGTAAAATGAAATTAAAAATAGTATTGAATGAGGAAGTGCCCTGGAGTAGAATAATATATTGTTAAGGGGAGGTAGTTAATATCTAATCTGCACAAGGGATGGACAGGTCCCGTGGGATCCATGCCTGGTTCATTTTTATGAACGTCAGCTTGTCCACATTGGCTGTAGACAGGCGGCTGCGTTTGTCTGTAATGACGCCCCCTGCCGTGCTGAATACACGTTCAGACAAAACGCTGGCCGCCGTGCAGGCCAGCACCTCCAAGGCATAAAAGGCTAGCTCTGGCCACGTGGACAATTTGGAGACCCAGAAGTTGAATGGGGCCGAACCATCAGTCACTACGTGGAGGGGTGTGCACAGGTACTGTTCCACCATTTTAGTGAAATGTTGCCTCCTGCTAACACGTTCCGTATCAGGAGGTGGTGCAGTTAGCTGTGGCGTGGTGACAAAACTTTTCCACATCTCTGCCATGCTAACCCTGCCCTCAGAGGAGCTGGCCGTGACACAGCTGCGTTGGCGACCTCTTGCTCCTCCTCTGCCTTCGCCTTGGGCTTCCACTGGTTCCCCTGTGACATTTGGGAATGCTCTCAGTAGCTTGTCTACTGAGAGCTTGTCTACCAACGTGCGCTTGTACTCGCGCATCTTACTATCACACTCCAGTGTAGGAAGTAAGGTGGGCACATTGTCTTTGTACCGGGGATCCAGCAGGGTGGCAACCCAGTAGTCTGCACACGTTAAAATGTGGGCAACTCTGCTGTCGTTGCGCAGGCACTGCAGCATGTAGTCGCTCATGTGTGCCAGGCTGCCCAGAGGTAAGGACAAGCTGTCCTCTGTGGGAGGCGTATCGTCATCGTCCTGTGTTTCCCCCCAGCCACGCACCAGTGATGGGCCCGAGCTGCTTTGGGTGCCACCCCGCTGTGAACATGCTTCATCCTCATCCTCCTCCACCTCCTCCTCATCCTCGTCCTCCTCGTCCTCCAGTAGTGGGCTCTGTCTGGCCACATTTGTACCTGGCCTCTGGTGTTGCAAAAAACCTCCCTCTGAGTCACTTTGAAGAGACTGGCCTGAAAGTGCTAAAAATGACCCCTCTTCCTCCTCTTCCTCCTTACTGGTCCACGTATCTGTGGTTAGGTGGACCTTGCCACAGATGGCGTTGCGCAGTGCACACTTGATTTTATCGGACACTTGTTTGTGCAGGGAAGGCACGGCTCTCTTAGAGAAGTAGTGGCGGCTGGGAACAACATACTGTGGGACAGCAAGTGACATGAGCTGTTTGAAGCTGTGTGTGTCCACCAGCCTAAATGACAGCATTTCATAGGCCAGTAGTTTAGAAATGCTGGCATTCAGGGCCAGGGATCGAGGGTGGCTAGGTGAGAATTTACGCTTTCTCTCAAATGTTTGTGAGATGGAGAGCTGAACGCTGCCGTGTGACATGGTTGAGATGCTTGGTGACGCAGGTGGTGGTGTTGGTGGTACATCCCATGTTTGCTGGGCGGCAGGTGCCAACGTTCCTCCAGAGGCGGAGGAAGAGGCCGAGGCGGCGGCAGCAGCAGCAGAAGAGGCCGAGGCGGCAGCAGCAGAAGATGTAGCAGGGGGAGCCTGAGTGAGTTCCTTGTTTTTAAGGTGTTTACTCCACTGCAGTTCATGCTTTGCATGCAGGTGCCTGGTCATGCAGGTTGTGCTAAGGTTCAGAACGTTAATGCCTCGCTTCAGGCTCTGATGGCACAGCGTGCAAACCACTCGGGTCTTGTCGTCAGCACATTGTTTGAAGAAGTGCCATGCCAGGGAACTCCTTGAAGCTGCCTTTGGGGTGCTCGGTCCCAGATGGCGGCGGTCAGTAGCAGGCGGAGTCTCTTGGCGGCGGGTGTTCTGATTTTTCCCACTGCTCCCTCTTTTGCTACGCTGTTGGCTCGGTCTCACCACTGCCTCTTCCTCCGAACTGTGAAAGTCAGTGGCACGACCTTCATTCCATGTGGGGTCTAGGACCTCATCGTCCCCTGCATCGTCTTCCACCCAGTCTTGATCCCTGACCTCCTGTTCAGTCTGCACACTGCAGAAAGACGCAGCAGTTGGCACCTGTGTTTCGTCATCATCAGAGACGTGTTGAGGTGGTATTCCCATGTCCTCATCATCAGGAAAAATAAGTGGTTGTGCGTTAGTGCATTCTATCTCTTCCACCCCTGGGGAAGGGCTAGGTGGATGCCCTTGGGAAACCCTAGCAGCAGAGTCTTCAAACAGCATAAGAGACTGCTGCATAACTTGAGGCTCAGACAGTTTCCCTGATATGCATGGGGGTGATGTGACAGACCGATGGGCTTGGTTTTCATGCGCCATCTGTGCGCTTTCTGCAGAAGACTGGGTGGGAGATAATGTGAACGTGCTGGATCCACTGTCGGCCACCCAATTGACTAATGCCTGTACCTGCTCAGGCCTTACCATCCTTAGAACGGCATTGGGCCCCACCAAATATCGCTGTAAATTCTGCTGGCTACTGGGACCTGAGGTAGTTGGTTCACTAGGACGTGTGGCTGTGGCAGAACGGCCACATCCTCTCCCAGCACCAGAGGGTTCACTAACACCACCACGACCATGTCCACGTCCGCGTCCGCGTCCCTTATTAGATGTTTTCCTCATTGTTCCCGTTCACCACAATTTTGAGAATGGCAAATTTGGGAATGCTTTTTCAACCCAGAACAAAAAGTCTGCTTTTACGGTCACTACAAATAACTTGACCAGCTAAAACTGTGCAAATTTGGTTGAATAGAGATGTGAGACCTGTTTTTTTTTTTGCGCTGTGTGACAGTTATAGGTTTAATCACAGAATGACACTTCTATCAGCACGCTAGCGTGTGTCTTAGGTTTTTCTGAATGATACTATCAATAACTTCAATGTAAGATTTTCTTTTTGGGATAGATTTCAAGTAGGCCTGAAATACCACAAACTAGTTATTTTCAGAATGGCAAATTTGGGAATGCTTTTTCAACCCAGAACAAAAAGTCTGCTTTGACAGTCACTACAAATAACTTGACCAGTTAAAACTGTGCAGATTTGGTTGAATAGAGATGTGAGACCTGTTTTTTTTTGCGCTGTGTGACAGTTATAGGTTTAATCACAGAATGACACTTCTATCAGCACGCTAGCGTGTGTCTTAGGTTTTTCTGAATGATACTATCAATAACTTCAATGTAAGATTTTCTTTTTGGGATAGATTTCAAGTAGGCCTGAAATACCACAAACTAGTTATTTTCAGAATGGCAAATTTGGGAATGCTTTTTCAACCCAGAACAAAAAGTCTGCTTTGACGGTCACTACAAATAACTTGACCAGCTAAAACTGTGCAGATTTGGTTGAATAGAGATGTGAGACCTGTTTTTTTTTGCGCTGTGTGACAGTTATAGGTTTAATCACAGAATGACACTTCTATCAGCACGCTAGCGTGTGTCTTAGGTTTTTCTGAATGATACTATCAATAACTTCAATGTAAGATTTTCTTTTTGGGATAGATTTCAAGTAGGCCTGAAATACCACAAACTAGTTATTTTCAGAATGGCAAATTTGGGAATGCTTTTTCAACCCAGAACAAAAAGTCTGCTTTGACGGTCACTACAAATAACTTGACCAGCTAAAACTGTGCAGATTTGGTTGAATAGAGATGTGAGACCTGTTTTTTTTTTTGCGCTGTGTGACAATTATAGGTTTAATCACAGAATGACACTTCTATCAGCACGCTAGCGTGTGTCTTAGGTTTTTCTGAATGATACTATCAATAACTTCAATGTAAGATTTTCTTTTTAGGATAGATTTCAAGTAGGCCTGAAATACCACAAACTAGTTATTTTCAGAATGGCAAATTTGGGAATGCTTTTTCAACCCAGAACAAAAAGTCTGCTTTGACGGTCACTACAAATAACTTGACCAGCTAAAACTGTGCAGATTTGGTTGAATAGAGATGTGAGACCTGTTTTTTTTTGCGCTGTGTGACAGTTATAGGTTTAATCACAGAATGACACTTCTATCAGCACGCTAGCGTGTGTCTTAGGTTTTTCTGAATGATACTATCAATAACTTCAATGTAAGATTTTCTTTTTGGGATAGATTTCAAGTAGGCCTGAAATACCACAAACTAGTTATTTTCAGAATGGCAAATTTGGGAATGCTTTTTCAACCCAGAACAAAAAGTCTGCTTTGACGGTCACTACAAATAACTTGACCAGCTAAAACTGTGCAGATTTGGTTGAATAGAGATGTGAGACCTGTTTTTTTTTTGCGCTGTGTGACAATTATAGGTTTAATCACAGAATGACACTTCTATCAGCACGCTAGCGTGTGTCTTAGGTTTTTCTGAATGATACTATCAATAACTTCAATGTAAGATTTTCTTTTTAGGATAGATTTCAAGTAGGCCTGAAATACCACAAACTAGTTATTTTCAGAATGGCAAATTTGGGAATGCTTTTTCAACCCAGAACAAAAAGTCTGCTTTGACGGTCACTACAAATAACTTGACCAGCTAAAACTGTGCAGATTTGGTTGAATAGAGATGTGAGACCTGTTTTTTTTTGCGCTGTGTGACAGTTATAGGTTTAATCACAGAATGACACTTCTATCAGCACGCTAGCGTGTGTCTTAGGTTTTTCTGAATGATACTATCAATAACTTCAATGTAAGATTTTCTTTTTGGGATAGATTTCAAGTAGGCCTGAAATACCACAAACTAGTTATTTTCAGAATGGCAAATTTGGGAATGCTTTTGCAACCCAGAACAAAAAGTCTGCTTTGACGGTCACTACAAATAACTTGACCAGCTAAAACTGTGCAGATTTGGTTGAATAGAAATGTCAGGTCTATTTTTTAGGCGCTGGGTAACAGGCTCAACTTGCCCCTGATGTAATATATGGCCAAAAAATAACCAGACTGTTGATGGTTAAATGCACTTCGGTGACACAGGCTCAGCCTGCAGCTGATGTAGTATATGGCCAAAAAATAATCAGACTGTTGATGGTTAAATGCACTTGGGTGAAACAGGCTCAGCCTGCAGCTGATGTAGTATATGGCCAAAAAATAACCAGACTGTTGATGGTTAAATGCACTTCGGTGACACAGGCTCAGCCTGCAGCTGATGTAGGATATAGCACAAAATAACCACACTATCGATGGTTAAATACACTTGGTGATAGCTCGTGCTGGCGCACCACAAGTCACTAAAAATGGCCGCCGATCACCCCAGAAAAAAAGTGATCTAAAAACGCTCTGGGCAGCCTCAAAAAAGTGAGCAAGTCAATAATAGCACTTCAATGATCCACAGCTGAAGATCGATCACAGAATGAAGTCTTTTGGAGGAGTTAATCTGCCTAATCTCGCCCTAACGTCGCAGCTGCAACCTCTCCCTATACTGATCATAGCAGAGTGACGTGCGGCGCTACGTGACTCCAGCTTAAATAGAGGCTGGGTCACATGGTGCACTGGCCAATCACAGCCATGCCAATAGTAGGCATGGCTGTGATGGCCTCTTGGGCCAAGTAGTATGACGCTTGTTGATTGGCTGCTTTGCAGCCTTTCAAAAAGCGCCAAGAAAGCGCCGAACACCGAACCCAAACCCGGACTTTTACGAAAATGTTCGGGTTCGGGTCCGTGTCACGGACACCCCAAAATTCGGTACGAACCCGAACTATACAGTTCGGGTTCGCTCATCCCTACATGTAAACTGTTTTTAGTGAACTACATTTATAAAAAAAACTGTCTAAAATAAAAACAGTTTGTAGCCCATTTCAACCAATCACAGCACAGCTTTAACTTTATTAGAGAGGTTTCAGAAATTAAAGCTGTGTTCTGACTGATGGCTATGGGCATCAGGAGTACACTACTCAATACAACACTCCCCCCTCTACTCCTCCACTACAGGAAGAGGCATATTGAATAGTGAACCCTGCAAGCAGGGGTGTAGAGTAGTGGATGCAACTTGCCTTGAGCCACCTTCTTTAAGAGGTGGGTCATGAGTGGGGGGTCAATGTTTATCTGGAGGTCAGTGTGTGTATACAATCAATATAATAGATATGGACGGAGCAGAAAAATTTGTAAAATAAATTATATAATATACCGTATTTTTCACTTTATAAGACGCACCTGATGATAAGACGCACCCCAGATTTTAGAGTAGGAAAATAAGAAAAAAAATATTTTTCATCAGACCTCATATCAGCCCACTCAGAGCCTTATCAGGCCTCAGATTAGCCCATCAGACCTCAGATTAGCCACATGACTGCGTGTACGGGGTCAGGACAGTGCAGCACAGGCAGGGAAGATGGTAGCGCGACAGCTGAAGAGGAGCCGCGGCGCAGACCAGGGAGGGTAAGTATTACCTGCGCTTGTGACGCTTCGCTCACCGTTCCTAATACATACTAGTGAGTGCTTCCATAATGTAAGTGCTCACTAGTATTCGTTTTATGAGAAATACGGACATTTCCCCCCCCCACTTTTTTGGGGGGGAGTGCGTCTCATAAAGCAAAAAATACGGTAATATATGCAATTATATATAATTAATATATAAAAGCAAATATATATTGTGGGGATTCGCTCTGGTAGGCAGGGTGAGAGGACGCAGAACAGAGGCACAAACAGTTCTTAATCAGACTCCCGTGTATCATTCAAACAAGCAGGTTTAACAGCTCAGCAAACAACTTCACCTTAGTTGAAAGTCCTGTTTAGTTCACAGGTCCCGCATTAAGAGTCCAAGTCCAGGTGTGTGTTCACACTTTGCAAACAGGTCCACACTAAAGTTTAAGTACAGGATTTATTCGACCTGTTCTCCCCAGACAGGTCGCAACCATTCATCCAGGCGCGATTGACCCCCCGCCATGCTTCACAGTTGGCAAGGTGTTCTTTTCTTCATAGGCCTTGTTCTTCCTCCTCCAAACATAGCGTTGATCCATGGGCCCAAACAGTTCTAATTTTGTTTCATCAGTCCACAGAACACTATCCCAAAACTTTTGTGGTTTGTCCACATGACTTTTGGCATACTGCAGTCGACTCTTCTTTGGAGACAGCAAGGGGGTGCGCCTGGGAGTTCTGGCATGGAGGCCTTCATTACGCAGTGTGCGCCTTATTGTCTGAGCTGAAACTTAAGTACCCACATCTGACAAATCTTTTTTCAGTTCCTCAGCAGTCACATGGGGACTTTTCTCCACTTTGCGCTTCAGGTAGCACACAGCAGTCGAAGTCAGCATCTTCTTTCTGCCACGACCAGGTAGCGTTTCAACAGTGCCCTTTGCCTTGAATTTGCGAATGATGCTTCCTATGGTGTCTATTGGTATGTTTAACATCTTTGCAATCTTCTTATAGCCATTGCCCTTCCTGTGAAGAGAAATCACCTCTTCTCTTGTCTTCCTGGACCATTCTCTTGACTTCACCATGTTTGTAAACACACCAGTAAATGTCTAGAAGGAGCTGAGTATCACAGTCCTTTTAAATCTGCCTAATTGGTGCTTATTATGCTTGATTGCTGCTCCTTGACATCCAAAGGTGTTTTCAATACCTGATCGAAAACACTTGAATGAACCTCTGTTCTTAAGAGTGGTAGTCTTTAAGGGGTTGAATAATTGTGTCAATGAAGAAATCACAAAAAAAAACATTTAATACTGTATTACAAAAACAATTGATGTCATTTTAGTTGCATTTGGTTCTTTAAAAAGTCCTTGTAAGATTTCATTCTGAACACAATTACAAATGTACACTAAATTCCCTAAAACCCTTTACAGCATTGGGGGTTGAATAATTTTGAACTCCTTTGAGTCATGCACACCTGGCCAGTCAATCTGTCCTGGAGGCTGGTTTTAAAGTCAGTATAAAACTGAGTCTGCTTATATAGAACCTACCAGTGGCCATTTGGCTCCAGGAGAAGTATATAGTGGGCTCAGCATGCATGTTGGTACTTGCATCCTTGGATCCGATGAAAGCTGTAATGGCACCGGACGGGGTTAAAAGCAGAGTGTGCTTGGCGTGCACGCTGACCTGCATTCCCTGGATTTTGTGTGGCTGTCATGGCCCATGAACAGGTGGGAACTAGTGTTAGGGACCACTCAAATGGAGGCAACCTTGACGCGGTGAGTGGCTTATTACGCTTTGGCCAAAATGTACACCAATGTCTCATCCAGCATGGAGGCAGGGCAGAATGCTGGATATAGAGTGCGATCACATTTGTATTCTCCCCATATATATATATATATATATATATATATTGTAAGGGGTAGCTGTCTTTCAGGGGGTCACACTCACAGATGTCTTCACAGACACCAGGATTTAAGGGCCAAAACTGTGTTTTATTGCGGAACGTCCTCGTAAACATAAACAGTTATACAAAATAAACTCCTGCACGTCTGGGCTCTACCTAAACACATAGGTTTCCCTGACTCACCTCTAAGTACCGCTTAGTGTCAGGGTCTTAGGCTCCAAGCCTTATCAAATCTTATCAAATCTTTCACAATTTGAGCCCGATGAATACTGGCATTGTCATCTTGGAATATGCCCGTGCCATTAGGGAAGAACAAATCCATTGGATAACCTGGTCATTCAGTAAGTTCAGGTAGTCAGCTGACCTAATTCTTGGAGCACATACTGTTGCTGAACCTAGACCTGAACAACTGCAGCAACCCCAGATCATAGCTCTGCCCCCACAGGCTTGTACAGTAGGCACTAGGCATGATGGGTGCATCACTTCATCTGCCTCTCTTCTTACCCTGATGCGCCCATCACTCTGGAACAGGGTAAATCTGGACTCATCAGACCACATGACCTTCTTCCATTGCTCCAGAGCCCAATCTTTATGCTCCCTAGCAAATTGAAGCCTTTTTTTCTGGTTTGCCTCACTGATTAGTGGTTTTCTTACGGCTACACAGCTGTTCAGTCCCAATCCCTTGAGTTCCCTTCGCATTGTGCGTGTGGAAATGCTCTTACTTTCACTATTAAACATAGCCCTGAGTTCTACTGTTGTTTTTCTTCGATTTGATTTCACCAAACGTTTAAGTGATCGCCGATCACGATCATTCAGGATTTTTTTCCCGCCACATTTCTTCCTCGAATACGAAGGGTCCTCACTATCCTTCCAGTTTTTAATAATGCGTTGGACAGTTCTTAACCCAATTTTAGTAGTTTCTGCAATCTCCTTAGATGTTTTCTCTGCTTGATGCATGCCAATGATTTGACTCTTCTCAAACAGACTAACATATTTTCCACGACCACGAGATGTGTCTTTCGACATGGTTGTTTAAAAAATGAGACGCAACTCATTGCACCAGTTGGGGTTAAATAACTTATTGCCAGCTGAAAGATAATCGCCCATGCAGAAATTATCCAATAGGAGGCTCATAACTATTTGCTTAGTTAAATCCAGGTGGCAACTTTTTTTTGGGACAGGCAGTGTGTATATATATATATATATATATATACACTCACCTAAAGAATTATTAGGAACACCTGTTCTATTTCTCATTAATGCAATTATCTAGTCAACCAATCACATGGCAGTTGCTTCAATGCATTTAGGTGGTGGTCCTGGTCAAGACAATCTCCTGAACTCCAAACTGAATGTCAGAATGGGAAAGAAAGGTGATTTAAGCAATTTTGAGCGTGGCATGGTTGTTGGTGCCAGACGGGCCGGTCTGAGTATTTCACAATCTGCTCAGTTACTGGGATTTTCACGCACAACCATTTCTAGGGTTTACAAAGAATGGTGTGAAAAGGGAAAAACATCCAGTATGCGGCAGTCCTGTGGGCGAAAATGCCTTGTGGATGCTAGAGGTCAGAGGAGAATGGGCCGACTGATTCAAGCTGATAGAAGAGCAACGTTGACTGAAATAACCACTCGTTACAACCGAGGTATGCAGCAAAGCATTTGTGAAGCCACAACACGCACAACCTTGAGGCGGATGGGCTACAACAGCAGAAGACCCCACCGGGTACCACTCATGTCCACTACAAATAGGAAAAAGAGGCTACAATTTGCACAAGCTCACCAAAATTGGACTGTTGAAGACTGGAAAAATGTTGCCTGGTCTGATGAGTCTCGATTTCTGTTGAGACATTCAAATGGTAGATTCCGAATTTGGCGTAAACAGAATGAGAACATGTATCCATCCTCTGATGGCTAATTCCAGCAGGATAATGCACCATGTCACAAAGCTCGAATCATTTCAAATTGGTTTCTTGAACATGACAATGAGTTCACTGTACTAAAATGGCCCCCACAGTCACCAGATCTCAACCCAATAGAGCATCTTTGGGATGTGGTGGAACGGGAGCTTCGTGCCCTGGATGTGCATCCCTCAAATCTCCATCAACTGCAAGATGCTATCCTATCAATATGGGTCAACATTTCTAAAGAATGCTATCAGCACCTTGTTGAATCAATGCCACGAAGAATTAAGGCAGTTCTGAAGGCAAAAGGGGGTCCAACACCGTATTAGTATGGTGTTCCTAATAATTCTTTAGGTGAGTGTATACACATATATATAATACAGTGCTCCAGACTAAAAAAAATAATAAAGCAGCCATTGGCTCCTAACCTAAAAAATTTAGAAGTCAAATTAAATTTTTAGTCCCCAAATTTAAAGTACATATAATATAGCTGGGATGCTTAGGAGCATGGGGTTTTCTAAGCTACATCCCACGCAGTTAAAGGGGTTGTGCACTAATTTCCATGACCTGTCAGTCTAGCCAGATTTGCGTTGGTAATCCCTAGGTGCTGGGTCCTGGCTCGTTCGCTTCCAGGCCTCCACTGCTTGTCTGCTTTTCAGAGAATCTTATCCAAACAAAAACTTTCCTTGACAGAGTAAGGGCTCATGCACATGAACGTATTTTCTTTCTGAGTATGTTCCGGTTTTTTTTTGTGGACCGTATGAGGAACCATTCCGTGTGCATTTTGTTTCCGTATGTCTGTATTTCCGTTCCGCCAAAAAATAGAACATGTCTTATTATTGTCCTCATTACAGACAAGGATAGTACTGTTCTATTAGGGGCCAGCTGTTCCGTTACGTAAAATACGGAATGCACACGGATGTCAGCCATATTTATTGCGGACCACAAAATACATACGGTCATGTCCATGAGCCCTAAAGCACATAATTTAGATTTGGATGCTATGTTCTCCTCTCCAACCTTTTAGCCACTAAGAGGCACTGGGGTACAACCCCTCTTACCTTCACCAGGAGTACAGCACCAAGCTATTCTGACACATTGTAACAAACCCACAGCTCTGTCACCAGGATGGGTTTTCAGCCTCTTTACATATGCATTTATTCACTGTGTGTTACTACCTCACTATTTTTAACCTCTCTGCTTTCAGTCAGCCACTGGGACACTAAAAACTACCTTAACCTTCTACTTATTACAGCTGAGGTTCCGTTACAATGTATCAGTGTAGATAAAGCATGGTGTTTACCACTGGATTGCAGGTTTTGGATGTAAGCATGAGCGTCTGCATTCACCGACAGCAAGTAGACATCTTCAATTTGATGCAGTGTGGCAAGAGGAGTTTAAAAGGGAGTTCCATTTTGAACATAAAGGTTTGTCTGGACTGGTCAGCGTCAGTATACAGCGTGTAGGCCACTACAAGCACGTCCCTTCACAAGAACATGTAACTTTATTTGCAATGTTGTCACACAGCAAACACTCACCCAGCACATAACATGGCCAGTTCCCTTCTCAGGATCTATGTGCATGCCAGCCGGGACAACACACAGGCGACGCTTGTTCCGCCCACCACACTCAAAAGCCAATCAGCGAGCAGGACACAGGAGGAGACTCACAACCGTCCAATAGAAACGAGCATTGTTCGTGCAGTAGCGAATACACATGAAAGGGCGGTGACCGCGCGAGGGATGGACAGGAAGCGGGAAATTGCTGGAAGCTGGAGCACAAGATGCGGGAACCCAAGCCCTGCCCACCCTCTATGACTGGTAGAGTGAGGGGCGGGCGGATCTTCACCCAGCAGACGTCTGCAGCGTGTGTCTGCTGGATGAAATTTCTTAAAGAGGCATAGGAGAGGAGGGTCTAGGCACAAATGGCGACAAGACTACAAAGTCTTGTCAACGTTTTGCAATTCTAAGTCGCATTGGCGACCATTTTGGTCACCATCTGGAGCGCTGCTATACATATGTAGTAGCATGCAAACGTTTGGACTTCCCTGGTCAAAATTACTGTTACTATGAACAGTTAAGCAAGATGAAGATGAAATGAGCTCCAAAAGGGATAAAGTTAAATATGACACATCCTTTTTGTATTTTAAGCAAAAACAATGTTTTATTTTAATATTTAACATTTTCAAAATAACAACAAGTGATTAGGGCCCGAAGCAAAATTTTGGGATCCCTATATAGTTAGTACCTAGTAGAGCAAGTATCACAGCCTGTAAACACTTTTTGTAGCCAGCCTAGAGTCTTTCAATTCTTGTTTGAGGGACTTTCATTCATTCTTCCTTGCAAAAGTCTTCCAGCCCAGGCATCTTCTGTGAGATACTTTGGCGTCTTCCATGTACTGCTGTTTTGAGGTCTATCCAGAGATTTTCAATGATGTTCAGATCAGGGGACTGTAAGGGCTATGGTTAAACCTTCAGCTTGCGCATTTTGTGGTAGTCTATTGTGGATTTTGAGGTGTGTTTAGGATCATTATCCATTAGTAGAAGCCATCATCTTTTCAACTTCAGAAATATTTCCCGCGCCATTAGCTCCAACACATTCTCAAAGAATGATTGATCCAACCCCAAGCTTAAAGGGGTTGTCCTCCTTTTTCTTATCGATGATCTATCATCTATCATCATGGGGCTGAGCTAGATACATACTGTTTGTATATATTGTATATATATATACTGTATATATATATATATATGCATATATATACAGGGAGTGCAGAATTATTAGGCAAGTTGTATTTTTGAGGATTAATTTTATTATTGAACAACAACCATGTTCTCAATGAACCCAAAAAACTCATTAATATCAAAGCTGAATATTTTTGGAAGTAGTTTTTAGTTTGTTCTTAGTTTTAGCTATTTTAGGGGGATATCTGTGTGTGCAGGTGACTATTACTGTGCATAATTATTAGGCAACTTAACAAAAAACAAATATATACCCATTTCAATTATTTATTCTTACCAGTGAAACCAATATAACATCTCAACATTTACAAATATACATTTCTGACATTCAAAAACAAAACAAAAACAAATCAGTGACCAATATAGCCACCTTTCTTTGCAAGGACACTCAAAAGCCTGCCATCCATGGATTCTGTCAGTGTTTTGATCTGTTCACCATCAACATTGCGTGCAGCAGCAACCACAGCCTCCCAGACACTGTTCAGAGAGGTGTACTGTTTTCCCTCCTTGTAAATCTCACATTTGATAATGGACCACAGGTTCTCAATGGGGTTCAGATCAGGTGAACAAGGAGGCCATGTCATTAGATTTTCTTCTTTTATACCCTTTCTTGCCAGCCACGCTGTGGAGTACTTGGACGCGTGTGATGGAGCATTGTCCTGCATGAAAATCATGTTTTTCTTGAAGGATGCAGACTTCTTCCTGTACCACTGCTTGAAGAAGGTGTCTTCCAGAAACTGGCAGTAGGACTGGGAGTTGAGCTTGACTCCATCCTCAACCCGAAAAGGCCCCACAAGCTCATCTTTGATGATACCAGCCCAAACCAGTACTCCACCTCCACCTTGCTGGCGTCTGAGTCGGACTGGAGCTCTCTGCCCTTTACCAATCCAGCCACGGGCCAATCCATCTGGCCCATCAAGACTCACTCTCATTTCATCAGTCCATAAAACCTTAGAAAAATCAGTCTTGAGATATTTCTTGGCCCAGTCTTGACGTTTCAGCTTGTGTGTCTTGTTCAGTGGTGGTCGTCTTTCAGCCTTTCTTACCTTGGCCATGTCTCTGAGTATTGCACACCTTGTGCTTTTGGGCACTCCAGTGATGTTGCAGCTCTGAAATATGGCCAAACTGGTGGCAAGTGGCATCTTGGCAGCTGCACGCTTGACTTTTCTCAGTTCATGGGCAGTTATTTTGCGCCTTGGCTTTTCCACACGCTTCTTGCGACCCTGTTGACTATTTTGAATGAAACGCTTGACTGTTCGATGATCACGCTTCAGAAGCTTTGCAATTTTAAGAGTGCTGCCTCCCTCTGCAAGATATCTCACTATTTTAGACTTTTCTGAGCCTGTCAAGTCCTTCTTTTGACCCATTTTGCCAAAGGAAAGGTTGCCTAATAATTATGCACACCTAATATAGGGTGTTGATGTCATTAGACCACACCCCTTCTCATTACAGAGATGCACATCACCTAATATGCTTAATTGGTAGTAGGCTTTCGAGCCTATACAGCTTGGAGTAAGACAACATGCATAAAGAGGATGATGTGGTCAAAATACTCATTTGCCTAATAATTCTGCACGCAGTGTATATATATATATATATATATATATATATATATATATATATTAGCTATGAAGCAACACAAAGGAGGAGATCTATGTCACCTGCCCTGGAAGGATCATCATTAGTGTTGAGTGAGTCAAAGTTCACAAAGTGGACTTACTTCACTCTGAATTTCAGGAAAAATTTAATTCACTGTGAAGCCGAATTTCCTCATGCTTCATGGTAACTAATTGATTTTCCCTGCAATGGTGGTAATAATTTTTAAAAAATCATACTTCCCTCCTCCATTTGAGCGCGAAGAGGACACCGCGATCTTGCTTGAAGATCCTGCACAAAATCCAGCCAGCGTGATGACGTCATCACACACCATGCGAAAGTTTGCACTGGTTCCTCAAGCAAGATGGCCACCGTGGCCTCTTTGCGATCAAATAGATGAGGTAAGTGTGATTTAATATCTTTTATTATTTGCAAACAGTAAAATGCTTTAATATAAATCTCAGATGCCGCGATCAGCGATGAAAGCGGCATATGAGGGGTTCAATGACGGAGGGTGGGGCAGGCGAAATCACCGTTCCCTGTCATTGCACCAGCTATTTACAAAGTAATACACATCGTGACCCCAAGTTTAGACAGCAGAAAATTAGAAAAGAATATGTTCTACTTATTAAACATTCCCTGGTGATGTAATGAAGTGAAGGGGTTAAGATCAGTAACTTACACACTGATGCATATACACTGACAAAAACAGCACTACACACAGATGACATGCACAGACACAGCACAGCTGCATACAGCCCATAACACACGCACAACACTGCTATATGCACCTAAAAAACACAGCCTTGCTACATATAGATTGTAGTGTTGAGCGAACAGTTCGAGCATAGTTCGGGTCCGTACCGAATTTTGGGGTGTTCGTGACACGGACCCGAACCCGAACTTTTTCGTAAAAGTTCGGGTTCGGGTTCGTCGTTCGGCATGTATTTTGGCGCATTTTGAAAGGCTGCAAAGCAGCCAATCAACATGCATCATACTACTTGCCCTAAGATGCCATCGCAGCCATGCCTACTATTGGCAAGGCTGTGATTGGCCAAGTGCAGCATGTGACTCAGCCTCTTTATAAGCTTGTGCGCACGTCGGGACGTGCTCACTCCCGATGTGAATAGAACAGGGATAGACGCAGCTGATGCTAGGGCGAGAATAGGCAGGGATAATTGAATAACTGGAAGCAAATTTCTCTCCTCCACCTGTGATTCATCTGAACAACTGCAGCTGAGCTGCTTTTTTGATAGGGATTGGCTATTTTTAGAGTGGCCAGAGTGATTTTTCCATCCACATGTACCTGGGCTGACCGCCGGCCGCCATTTTGCGACTTGTAGTGCTGCAGCAGAAGCTGCCACAGTGTGCATTCCAAAGCTCCAAACAAGTCAGACATCTACACCTGGGATTCAGACCAATAGCGATTTAGCAGCACAGTCCAAGGCTATTTTTTTTAAAGGTTGTGCAGACCATTTTGTGGCACATGTTACTGGGCTGATAGGCGGCCATCTTGGGACTAGTGCTGCAGCACAATCTCTCCCAACGTCCATTAATCACTTGTAATAGTGGTCTGTGCCATAGAAATCCTACATCAGGGACTTGGGTGTGCTTGTGTCACCCCTACTAATACCAGTCCACCTGTAATCCATACAGTGAAAAGCCATAAAGTATTCCAGTGAGGGAATTTTTATTTTATTTAAAAAAGGCCAAGTTAGTTTATCTGGCGTTCAATATACTAGATACAGTTAGGCCTGCGTTTCATACATCTGGAATTAGCAAACTAATGTGCTGGGGTTGGGAAAACATATATGTACCCATACTAGAATCTGTCAAAGAAAGCGGTACTCACATATAACAGTCATTCCATCTGTAATCCATACAGTCAAAAGACTGAAAGTATTCCAGTGAGGGAATTTTTTTTATTTAAAAAAGGCCAAGTTAGTTTATCTGGCGTTCAATATACTAGATACAGTTAGGCCTGCGTTTCATACATCTGGAATTAGCAAACTAATGTGCTGGGGTTGGGAAAACATATATGTACCCATACTAGAATCTGTCAAAGAAAGCGGTACTCACATATAACAGTCATTCCATCTGTAATCCATACAGTCAAAAGACTGAAAGTATTCCAGTGAGGGGATTTTTATTTTATTTAAAAAAGGCCAAGTTAGTTTATCTGGCGTTCAATATACTAGATACAGTTAGGCCTGCGTTTCATACATCTGGAATTAGCAAACTAATGTGCTGGGGTTGGGAAAACATATATGTACCCATACTAGAATCTGTCAAAGAAAGCGGTACTCACATATAACAGTCATTCCATCTGTAATCCATACAGTCAAAAGACTGAAAGTATTCCAGTGAGGGAATTTTTATTTTATTTAAAAAAGGCCAAGTTAGTTTATCTGGCGTTCAATATACTAGATACAGTTAGGCCTGCGTTTCATACATCTGGAATTAGCAAACTAATGTGCTGGGGTTGGGAAAACATATATGTACCCATACTAGAATCTGTCAAAGAAAGCGGTACTCACATATAACAGTCATTCCATCTGTAATCCATACAGTCAAAAGACTGAAAGTATTCCAGTGAGGGAATTTTTATTTTATTTAAAAAAGGCCAAGTTAGTTTATCTGGCGTTCAATATACTAGATACAGTTAGGCCTGCGTTTCATACATCTGGAATTAGCAAACTAATGTGCTGGGGTTGGGAAAACATATATGTACCCATACTAGAATCTGTCAAAGAAAGCGGTACTCACATATAACAGTCATTCCATCTGTAATCCATACAGTCAAAAGACTGAAAGTATTCCAGTGAGGGAATTTTTTTTTTATTTAAAAAAGGCCAAGTTAGTTTATCTGGCGTTCAATATACTAGATACAGTTAGGCCTGCGTTTCATACATCTGGAATTAGCAAACTAATGTGCTGGGGTTGGGAAAACATATATGTACCCATACTAGAATCTGTCAAAGAAAGCGGTACTCACATATAACAGTCATTCCATCTGTAATCCATACAGTCAAAAGACTGAAAGTATTCCAGTGAGGGGATTTTGCTTATAAAAAATAATATATTTCATTGTGGTGCGAGTTGAATCGCAACAATGAAGAAAAATACTATTAAGGGACGAGGACGCGGTCGTGGTGGTGTCCGTGGAGCCTCTGTTGCTGGTAGAGGACGTGGCCGTTCGGCCCCAGGCGCACACAGTAGGGAACGAACTCCCTCAACTAGCCGGCAGAATGTACCGCAATATCTCGTGGGGCCCAATGCCGCTCTTAGGATGGTAAGGCCTGAGCAGGTACAGGCATTAATCGATTGGGTGGCCGACAGTGCTTCCAGCACGTTCACCACATGGTCTTTCACCCAGTCTTCTGCGGAAAGCGCACAGGTGGCACCTGAAAACCAAGCCCATCAGTCTGTCACATCACCCCCAAGCATATCAGGGAAACGGTCTGAGCCACAAGTTATGCAGCAGTCTCTTCTTCTGTTTGAAGACTCTGCTTCCAGGGTTTCCCAGGGGCGTCCACCTAGCCCTTCCCCAGTGGAGGAAGACATACCATGCACTGACGCACAACCACTTATGTCTCCAGATGAAGAGGACATGGGAATACCACCACAGCAGAGTCACCGACTCTCTGATGATGACGAAACACAGGTGCCCACTGCCGCGTCTTTTTGCAGTGTGCAGACTGAACAGGAGGAGGTCAGGGAGGGAGACTGGGTGGAAGACGATGCAGAGGACGATGAGGTCTTAGACCCCACATGGACTGAAGGTCGTGGCGATGACTTTCACAGTTCAGAGGAAGAGGTAGTGGTGAGACCGAGACAACAGCGAAGCCAAAGAGGGAGCAGGGGGCCAAAGCAGACGAGCCGCCGCCCCCAGAGTTCGCCTGCTACTGGACATCGCCAACAGGGACCCAGCCCCACAAAGGCAGCTTCAAAGAGTTCCCTGGCATGGCACTTCTTTAAACAATGTCCTACCGACAAGACCCGAGTGACTTGCACGCTCTGCCATCAGAGCCTGAGGCGAGGCATTAACGTTCTGAACCTCAGCACAACCTGCATGACCAGGCATCTACATGCAAAGCATGAACTGCAGTGGGGTACACACCTTAAAAACCAGGCACTCGCTGAGGCTCCCCCTGCTCCCTCTACCGCTGCTGCCTCGGCTTCCGCCTCGAGAGGAATGTTGCCACCTGCCGAGCAGCAAACAGAGGATGTGCCACCGACACCACCACCACCGCCACCGTCAACTAGCGTCTCCACTATATCACACAGCAGCGTTCAGCTCTCAATATCTCAAACCTTAGAGAGGAAGCGCAAATTCCCCCCGAGTCACCCTCGAGCCCTTGGCCTGAACGCCAGCATTTCTAAACTGCTGGCCTTTGAAATGCTGTCATTCCGGCTGGTGGACACAGACAGCTTCAAACAGCTGATGGCCATGGCTGTCCCGCAGTATGTGGTTCCCAGCCGCCACTACTTCTCCAAGACAGCCGTGCCTTCCCTGCACATGCAAGTGTCCGATAAAATCAAGTGTGCACTGCGCAACGCCATTTGTGGCAAGGTCCACCTAACCACAGATACGTGGACCAGTAAGCACGGCCAGGGACGCTATATCTCACTAACTGCACACTGGATGAATGTAGTGGCGGCTGGGCCCCCGGCGGACAGTTCCTTGGCGCACGTCCTTCCGCCCCCTAGGATCGCAGGGCATCATTCTCTGCCTCCTGTAGCCTCCTCCTCCTACTCGGCTTCCTCCTCCACTGCTTCCACCAGCTCATCCGGTCAGCCACACACCTTCACCACCAACTTCAGCACAGCCCGGGGTAAACGTCAGCAGGCCATTCTGAAACTCATATGTTTGGGGGACAGGCCCCACAGCGCAAAGGAGTTGTGGCGGGGTATTGAACAACAGACCGACGAGTGGTTTCTGCCGGTGGGCCTCAAGCCAGGCCTGGTGGTATGCGATAATGGGCGAAATCTCGTGGCAGCTCTGGGACTAGCCGGTTTGACGCACATCCCTTGCCTGGCGCATGTGCTGAACTTGGTGGTGCAGAGGTTCATTCACCACTACCCCAACATGTCAGAGCTGCTGCATAAAGTGCGGGCCGTCTGTGCGCGCTTCCGCCGTTCACATCCTGCCGCTGCTCGCCTGTCTGTGCTACAGCGGAACTTCGGCCTTCCCGCTCACCGCCTCATATGCGACGTGCCCACCCGGTGGAACTCCACCTTGCACATGCTGGAGAGACTGTGCGAGCATCAGCAGGCCATAGTGGAGTTTCAGCTGCAGCACGCTCGCGTCAGTCGTACTGCCGAACAGCACCACTTCACCACCAATGATTGGGCCTCCATGCGAGACCTGTGTGCCCTGCTGCGCTGTTTCGAGTACTCCACCAACATGGCCAGTGGCGATGACACTGTTATCAGCGTTACAATACCACTTCTATGTCTCCTTGAGAAAACACTTAGGGCAATGATGTTAGAGGAGGTGGCCCAGGTGGAGGAGGAGGAGGAGGATGAGGGCTCGTTTCTAACACTTTCGGGCCAGTCTGTTCGAAGTGGCTCAGAGGGAGGTTTGTTTAAGCAGCAGAGGACAGGTTCACAAGTCGCCAGCCAAGGCACTGTACTGGAGGACGAGGAGGATGAGGAGGAGGAGGTGGAGGGGGACGAGGATGACGCAAGTTCACAGCGGGGTGGCAGCCCAGGCCCATCACTGGTGCGTGGCTGGGGGGATACGGTGGATGATGACGATACGCCTCCCACAGAGGACAGCCTGGCCCACATGAGCGAATATATGCTCCAATGCCTGCGCAACGACAGCAGAGTTGCCCACGTTTTAACGTGTGCAGACTACTGGGTGGCCACCCTGCTGGATCCCCGGTATAAAGACAATGTGCCCACTTTAATTTCTGAACTGGAGCGCGACCGTAAGATGCGCGAGTACAAGCGCACGCTGATAGAGGCGCTCTTGAGAGCATTCCCACATGTCACAGGGGAACAGGTGGAAGGTGAAGGCAGAGGAGTGGCAAGAGGTCGCCAACGCAGCTGTGTCACGGCCAGCTCATCTGAGGGCAGGGTTAGCATGGCAGAAATGTGGAAAAGTTTTGTCTCCACGCCACAGCTATCTGCACCGACACCTGATACGGAACGTGTTAGCAGGAGGCAGCATTTCACTAACATGGTTGAACAGTATGTCTGCACACCCCTCCACATCCTGACGGATGGTTCGGCCCCATTCAACTACTGGGTTTCGAAATTGTCCACGTGGCCAGAGTTAGCATGTTATGCCTTGGAGGTGCTTTCCTGCCCGGCGGCCAGCGTTTTATCTGAACGCGTATTCAGCACGGCAGGGGGCGTCATTACTGACAAGCGCAGCCGCCTGTCCACAGCCAATGTGGACAAGCTGACCTTCATAAAGATGAACCAGGCATGGATCCCACAGGACCTGTCCCTCCCTTGTGCAGAGTAGTCCTTATTAACTGCCTAAAACATGTCTTGTTGTGCTACGGGCCACTTCTTTATTTGATACAAATTTTATGAAACCCACAGTTGAATGAAACTCTTCTCTGTCTGGGCGCCGGGGCCTAACCAGATGAAAGTGGCCGGTTAAACTAACGGGTGACATGAAGCCATAACCTCTGCCATGCTACCTCTGTCTTCTGTCTGGGTGCTGAGGCCTAAGTCAAATAAAGCGGTCTTCTGCTGTGCTGGGGGATATGAAGCTAATCTCTGACCTCTCTCCTCTGTCTGGGTCCAAAGGCCTAAATCACTGAAAGAGGCCTTCTCCTGTGGTGTGTGATATGATGCCAGAATATGTGCTGTGGGGCCTCTCTCCTCTTCCTGGGTGCAGGGGTCAAATAAACTAAATTGTGGCCTACTCCTGTGGTGGTTGATATGATGCCTGATTCTCTGATGTGGAACCTCTCTCCTCTGTTTGGGTGAAGGGGTCAAAGCAACTAAATGGTGGCTTCTCCTGTGGTGGCTGATATGATGCCAGAATATGTGCTGTGGTGCCTCTCTCCTCTTCCTGGGTGCAGGGGTCAAAGTAACTAAATGGTGGCTTCTCCTGTGGTGGCTGATATGATGCCAGAATATGTGCTGTGGTGCCTCTCTCCTCTTCCTGGGTGCAGGGGTCAAAGTAACTAAATGGTGGCTTCTCCTGTGGTGGCTGATATGATGCCAGAATATGTGCTGTGGGGCCTCTCTCCTCTTCCTGGGTGCAGGGGTCAAAGTAACTCAATGGTGGCATCTCCTGTGGTGGCTGATATGATGCCAGAATATGTGCTGTGGTGCCTCTCTCCTCTGTCTGGGTCCAAAGGCCTAAATCACTGAAAGAGGCCTTCTCCTGTGGTGTGTGATATGATGCCTGAATATGTGCTGTGGTGCCTCTCTCCTCTTCCTGGGTGCGGGGGTCAAAGTAACTCAATGGTGGCTTCTCCTGTGGTGGCTGATATGATGCCAGAATATGTGCTGTGGTGCCTCTCTCCTCTTCCTGGGTGCGGGGGTCAAAGTAACTCAATGGTGGCTTCTCCTGTGGTGGCTGATATGATGCCAGAATATGTGCTGTGGGGCCTCTCTCCTCTTCCTGGGTGCAGGGGTCAAAGTAACTCAATGGTGGCTTCTCCTGTGGTGGTTAGTATGATGCCAGAATATGTGCTGTGGGGCCTCTCTCCTCTTCCTGGGTGCAGGGGTCAAAGTAACTCAATGGTGGCTTCTCCTGTGGTGGCTGATATGATGCCAGAATATGTGCTGTGGTGCCTCTCTCCTCTTCCTGGGTGCGGGGGTCAAAGTAACTCAATGGTGGCTTCTCCTGTGGTGGCTGATATGATGCCAGAATATGTGCTGTGGGGCCTCTCTCCTCTTCCTGGGTGCAGGGGTCAAAGTAACTCAATGGTGGCTTCTCCTGTGGTGGTTAGTATGATGCCAGAATATGTGCTGTGGGGCCTCTCTCCTCTTCCTGGGTGCAGGGGTCAAAGTAACTCAATGGTGGCTTCTCCTGTGGTGGCTGATATGATGCCAGAATATGTGCTGTGGTGCCTCTCTCCTCTTCCTGGGTGCGGGGGTCAAAGTAACTCAATGGTGGCTTCTCCTGTGGTGGCTGATATGATGCCAGAATATGTGCTGTGGGGCCTCTCTCCTCTTCCTGGGTGCAGGGGTCAAAGTAACTCAATGGTGGCTTCTCCTGTGCTGATTGATATAAAGCTGATGGTTGTGCCATCTGACATGGTTGCCAGGGTCTGATTCAATGGGGGCCTACTCCTGTGGTGGGTGATCTAAATGCCTGATTCTCTGCTGTGAAACCTCTCTCCTCCGTCTGGGTGTAGGGGTCAAAGTCTTTCAAAGTCGCCTTCTCCTGTGCTGATTGATATGAAGCTGATGGTTGTGCCATCTGACATGGTTGCCGGGGTCCCATTAAATTGTGGCCTACTCCTGTGGTGGTTGATATGATGCCTGATTCTCTGATGTGGAACCTCTCTCCTCTGTTTGGGTGAAGGGGTCAAAGTAACTAAATGGTGGCTTCTCCTGTGGTGGCTGATATGATGCCAGAATATGTGCTGTGGGGCCTCTCTCCTCTTCCTGGGTGCAGGGGTCAAAGTAACTCAATGGTGGCTTCTCCTGTGGTGGCTGATATGATGCCAGAATATGTGCTGTGGTGCCTCTCTCCTCTTCCTGGGTGCGGGGGTCAAAGTAACTCAATGGTGGCTTCTCCTGTGGTGGCTAATATGATGCCAGAATATGTGCTGTGGTGCCTCTCTCCTCTTCCTGGGTGCGGGGGTCAAAGTAACTCAATGGTGGCTTCTCCTGTGGTGGCTGATATGATGCCAGAATATGTGCTGTGGTGCCTCTCTCCTCTTCCTGGGTGCAGGGGTCAAAGTAACTAAATGGTGGCTTCTCCTGTGGTGGTTGATATGATGCCTGATTCTCTGCTGTGAAACCTCTCTCCTCCATCTGGGTGTAGGGGTCAAAGTCTTTCAAAGTCGCCTTCTCCTGTGCTGATTGATATAAAGCTGATGGTTGTGCCATCTGACATGGTTGCCAGGGTCTGATTCAATGGGGGCCTACTCCTGTGGTGGGTGATCTAAATGCCTGATTCTCTGCTGTGAAACCTCTCTCCTCCGTCTGGGTGTAGGGGTCAAAGTCTTTCAAAGTCGCCTTCTCCTGTGCTGATTGATATGAAGCTGATGGTTGTGCCATCTGACATGGTTGCCGGGGTCCCATTAAATTGGGGCCTACTCCTGTGGTGGGTGATCTAAATGCCTGATTCTCTGCTTTGAAACCTCTCTCCTCCGTCCGGGTGTAGGGGTCAAAGTCTGTCAAAGTCGCCTTCTCCTGTGCTGATTGATATAAAGCTTATGCTTGTGCCATCTGACATGGTTGCCGGGGTCTGATTCAATGGTGACCTACTCCTGTGGTGGGTGATCTAAATGCCTGATTCTCTGCTGTGTAACCTCTCTCCTCCGTCTGGGTGTAGGGGTCAAAGTAACTAAATGGTGGCCTACTCCTGTGGTGGGTGATATGATGCCTGGTTCTCTGCTGTGGGACCTCTCTCCTTTGTCTGGGTGCTGTGGTCAAAATAATAGTAAGTGACCTTCTCCATTGGTGGGTGACTTGAAGCCTGATTCTGTGCTATGGGACCTCACTCCAATTAATATTGTTTAATTTTTATTTATTTTATGTTAACTCATCATTTCCCTATCTACATTTGTTTGCAGGGGATTTAACTACATTTTGCTGCCTTTTGCAGCCCTCTAGCCCTTTCCGGGTGTGTTTTACAGCCTTTTTAGTGCCCAAAAGTTCGGGTCCCCATTGACTTCTATGGGGTTCGGGTTCGGGATGAAGTTCGGGTCGAGTTCGGATCCCGAACCCGAACATTTTTCGAAAGTTCGGCCGAACTCGTCGAACCCGAACATCCAGGTGTTCGCTCAACTCTCTTACACACACATTTCTCTACACTTACAACACAGTATTTTCATCCTGGTTCCTGTCCCTCCCACTTGTGACATCATCAAAGGTCCTTTAGCGTCCAGTTGTCGAAGTCTTCATCTCCTTTCACTGTACCTTAGGACATTTCAGCATGGAGATGGCTGTGTTCCTCCTCAAGACCGCGCACATGATAGCCGGGCTCCTGCTCTAAAGGCATGGTGTCACGGCTGAGGAAAAGGAATACCCTCAGCCGTGCGATGCCCGGTGATGTTATGGCTGCTCGGCCAGGACAACAGGATTAGGGAGCAGGTCACCTCCTACAGCGTCCCTAACCTGACCCTAACTCCTAGCTGCACGGGCCGACCTTTAAGGTAGGAGGACCCGTGCGCAGGAACCTCGGATCCCTGTCTTACCCTCCGGCAGGTCCCTGGACTAGGAGTCAAAATAAGACAACCTGTTCCTTCTGAATACGGAGGAACAGGAGTCTCAATGGCCAAGCTGCAAGGAACAAGGGAACTAAAACAGACTTACGGATATGGCAGGCAAACTAAATAGTTCCACCTACCTGCCACAGCCTTGCTGACTGGATCCCTGTGCACACAGGAATCCAGATCCATAAGCTGCACAAAACAACATAGGAAAGTCCCAACAAAACATCACATAGACATCACACATAAACTTGACATAAACTTAAATGTGACATAATGTTTATGACCACAAGGGTGGCTCTCACTGGCAGGTAGAATACAACAGGAGGCTGCTCCAGCTAAGCATGGCTGAAGCAACCTCCAGACCTGAGATAACAGTGAGGCTATATAGGCCAAGAAGCCACACCCAACAGTCGGACACACCCAGTGACTCACAGACACACTGGGAAGGGAGTTAACCCTTCCAGCACCAGGGAAGGGAAACATAAGTTAAAAGGGAAAGTGTCCAACTCAGTAACACACTGTGGCTGTTGCCGCAGGCAACGACATGGGTGGCAACCATGTCCTGGGAGTCAGCCCGAAGGCCGGGACACTGCCACCACATGTACACAATGCAACCAAACGTTGCCACGGGCAACCACAGTGAAGGGAAGATGTCAGTGCACACCAAACATAAAACAGAGTGCACACAGACATACAAAAGTGCATACATACACGCACACAACTCCAAGGAAACCGCACATAAAGCTGTTGTCCGCGGCAACCGCACTTGAGGCAAACAACATTATGCCTCCAGCTGCGGTTGACACTACAACCCAAACCGCGGGCAACTGTATGCGGCTCCCAAGGAGTCACGGCCATAAACATGGTCGTGACACATGGATTGGCAGGATTGTCAATCAGGGCTATTTAACCCCTTCAATGCTGCGGTAAATGCCAATCATGGCATCTAAATGGTTTGGAAGGAGCTCCCACTGTCCCTGCAAGTGAGACTGCAGTGTGCCAAAATGTTTGCATGGCAGCCGGGGAGCTAATAGAGGCCCCCAGGTATGCTTGCAGTGTATGCCTGTCAGGCAGTGCCAGAGTATAGTACTGACAGTATAATACACTGTAATGCATACAGTGTAATATAAAAAACAATCAAAGGATCACAAGTCAAAGTTCCCTTGTAGGACTAGTAAATAGTAAAAGGCTGTGTTCATACTTCAGTTATTTGGTCAGTTATTTCAATCAGTTATTGTGAGCCAAAACCAGGTGTGGGTCAAAAACACAGAAGAGGTACAAATCAAATTATTACACCTGATCTCTTAGTAGGCTTCACTACTGGTTAAAAGCCAAGTTATAAAAAAAAAAATACACCTTTTTTAAATAAAAAAAATGGAATTGCAATAATAAAATTCCCTCCGCATATTTGCTATCACTGCTTCTATAATAATCATCACCTAATATATTCCGCACAGTGAACGCTGAGGGAAAAAAAACAAAATTTTTTATTTAAGCCAAAATGGTACCACTGAAAACTGCATGTCTCTTGCAAAACCAAGCCCCCACACAGCTCTGTAAAATGAAAAAGTTTAAAGAGCTTCTGTCACCCCCAAAACACTTTCTTTTTTTTGGACTTGTTAAAATCCTTATTTAACTACTATTCCCTTCTCTTCCTTAAAAAACGATCTTTTAAAATATGCAAATCACTTCACTACCACTTGCCGATAGCCGTTGCAGAAAACCGCCCCCTCCTCCTGTTGATTGACAGGGCCAGCGAGCACTCTCCTCCTCCGGCTGGCCCTGTCATCATTTCAAATCCCGTGCCTGTTATGGCTCTTGGAATGCGGCGATGAAAGAACTTTTTCTTTTTTTGTAAAGGGTTTTATAGTGCAAAAGTAGTAAAACTTAAAAAAGAAGTATGGGGTCATTTACTATAAGATATACCCCAGTTTTCTGGCATATATCTGGCTCAGATTGCGGTGCAAAGATTATCTATGCTGCAATCTGCGACTTTTCCCTGCTCACGCCAGGTCTAAACATGGGGGCGTAGCTTAGGAGTGGAGGTGAAAGGCTGCCAGGCCCATCTCATTTATAATTTTCAACAATTTTTTTTCCCGTAGAAAATTGTCTAAATTTAAGCTAACAAGGAACCTGCCTTACATTTAGACCAGCGATGGATGAACCTCCAACCAGGGGCATAGCTGTAGTGGAGCAGAGGTAGCAGTCGCTACCGGGCCCTGGAGCCTGAGGGGACCCGAAGACTCTTGTGCCACATAAGAAGACACCAGTATTATAGAAAGTCCATGCTGGTCAAGTTACACCTCTGGCTTTAAGGAAGGGGTTAGGTCAAGAATTTGAGGGGGGGGGGGGCGCGTTTCAATTTTTGCCTCAGGCAGCATGAAGGCTATGTGCTTCCCTGCCCCAGCCACAAGCTGAACTCTTGCACCAGGGTCCATGAGCCTTTAGCTAGGCCTGCAACGCAGGGGTTATTAAGACTGGCATCTAAAACGCCGGTCTTAAGAAATGACCCCCAATATGTACAGTATGTGGTATCGCTGTAATCATACAGACCCAGACAATAAAATTATCATGTTATTTATGCCACAAAGTGAATGCCCAAAAATATATAATCTAAAAACTCAGTGGTGGTATTGCTGTTTCTTTCCCATCCCCCCTCCCCCCCCCCCCCCACCAAAACAATGGGCACAATGTTGCTTGCCAGTGTCATGCAGGATATTCACGAGCTCTGCAGGGATGAAGAATGAAGGTGGCACTGTTCATGCACCACAGAATTTAGGAGGTGGAGTTAGTTACCCAGTTAGTGATGTCAGAGTGTTGGGCATGTGACTTTGGTTGCAGAACTAGTCATACTGCACAGCAGATTGCAGGGCACCACTGCCGAGCCAGGAGCAGACCAGGTGAGGCCATGTAAGGACAAGCTGCAAATTAGAGTGACAGTACATTGCCATGTATCACAGTGAGGCCTAGACTTGCCTTCCTGGGCAAAGTGGCCAGTAAGGCTGGACTGGAAAGTGGCCTAAAGAGACTAACAGAGACTACATGTTTGTTGATATGGCTGCAGAGCAGACTAGAGGGCGGAGATAGTGAAGGAAGTGATAGAAGGAACCTTCCGGCGAGTCAGTGAAGTGTAAAGAAAGTCAGGGAGACAATCAGGACCAACAGTCAAGTATTGTAACTACAGAGTGTGCCTTGTTTTTGAAACAGCCAAGTGTTAGTGCCTGTACTGAGAAACAGCCAAGCATCTGTGCCTATGTCAGGATGGGGAACAATCCTGTTGTGTCTGTTATTGATATTTATATCTAATGCTGCTTTTTGCAGTTTGTTATGTGTATTGCACTTGTAACGGGAAGAGGGTTATGCAGTCATCTTCTTAGTTGGTAGGGAGCATGAATGTCATATTTCTAAAGGGGCGGCGAAGGCTTACCAGCTTGGTAACGTCTGTTACAGTGATGACGTGAACCAACTGGGTGGAGCCAAGAGGTCAGGCGCTAGTATTTAGCGCCCTATTTTGCCATTGGAGGAGTTGTTTAATGTAATTGCTGGAGGCAATTATATAGACATTAAAATTCCTGAAATACAACATATGAAAAAATGTGGAAATTTTTAACACCAGAAGCAAAGGGAGTACAACAGATATCCTTAAGGCTAGGGCTACACAACAATCTTGGCTGTGAGACCCATCAAGCGACCAAGGATCCCTTTATAGCAGTGAGGCAATGAAACTGAATATGGTCGCGGTGATCATGAACCCAGAATCGCAAAAATTCTGGCAGTGTTGGATTTTTTTTCTTTTTTGCAATTCCGGGGTTGCAGTCATGGCAACTTGTGATTTACGCTGTGCCCTTATTTAGTTCAATAGCAGCACTTCTACACAGGGATTAATGGTATCCTGATGGGTGTTGCAGCTAAAAATGTGCATCTGAGAGGACTTTCCCTGGGAGCACTGAGATCCAGGAAGCTGGTCAGTTGCTATGGCAGCCTTTGGCAGCACTCCCTAGTGAATCTCCTATAGGCTGCAATCATTAAGCGATCCCAATGTTAAAGACCCCTAGGGGGACTTAAAATAAGTGAACAAAATTGTTTCCACAGAAAAACTGCTAAAAATTCCAGATAGAAGTCATATATGTACACAGATTATTCTGAAACTGCAGTTATACTTTAAGTCCTGTAAGAATTCGGGCCTCCATGGATTGGACTTGTTTTTTGGTACACTTGATCAGATTGAGATCTAAGGAATTTGAAGGCCAAGCCAACATCCTAAAATCTTTGTCACGTTCCTCATACTATTCCTCAACAACTTTTGCAGTGTGACGGGGAGCTTTAACCTGCTAAAAGAGGTCACTGCCATTGAGTAACAATGTTGTCATGAAGCAATTTACTTGGTCTGCACAGTGTTTAGGTAGGTGGTATAAGTCACATCCACCTGAATGCCAGCACCCAAGGTCTTCTAGCAGAACTTAGTCAGCATAAGCAATCTGACCAGTCTGTGACTACATAGCCCCATATGCAGCAAGCTGCAATGTTTCATGTGTACTAATACCTTTCTATCATAGCCAGCAGTAATTTTTACAGTAATTTGGGCTACAGTAGCTCTTCTGTGGGATCACAACAGAGCCTAGCCTTTGATCTTCACTTACATTAATGTCTCCAGTTCACCTGGGTCTCCTTCTTTGAAGCTCTTTTCTCAGATAATAACCACTGCATACCAGGTACACCCACAGGTCCTACCATTTTAAAGATGCTCTGACCAAGTCATCTAGACATCACAGTTAGACCCTTGTCAAAGTCACTCAGATCCTTATACTTGCCTAAAGTATTTAATGACAAAACTTGACTTTAAATAGCAAGCTTATACTTACTGCCCCTTGTCTAGCTTGGTTATCAAGGCCAGTTGCATTCATATCCTGGAGACTGATTTATTTTTACTTAACTTGGTAGGTTTGAAAGGGGGTCGGACCTTACAGGATCTTTTTGGTCGGTGTGGCTCCCCTCTCAAGGATGGTGGAAGGCACATGAGGACACAGATATAGCATAGACCAGCGAGCTTTACTGTACTGGTATGAGGCAAAAAGCTTGATGGTTACAAACAGGCTAACCGGAGGCGATGCACTTAATGGTTACAGTCTCGTGGAGCAACAATCTTATGGTTATGAAAGTCTCTCAGATAGGCTACAGGCTTAGAGGCAACAGGTTTAACAAGGGTATAGCTACTGAGGCTAGATTCTCCTCTGGATTGGCAGTAAAGCTGTTCATATACATGAGATATCTGATCAGTAGGTACCCGACTCCTGGCACTCCTAAAGATCAACTGTTTGAAGAGACTGTCGTGCTTTGGAATTCAGACCCCAAACAATCAGATATTGATAACCTATCCTGAGGACAAACCATCTGTATCTGGAAAAACCCTTTAAAGGGACTCTGTCACCACTTTCTAACCCCCCCCCTTTTAAAACTATTGTTCTCTCCATGGCGCCCTTGTGATTACAAAGGTGTTGTTATAACATAAATTCGCCGTCTCGTTTTGATAAAAATACCTTTTATCTAACCTGTCAATCTTGTGGATAAGGTGCCCAGGGCGTTTCTGAAGGTCTGAAGCTGCCGCCCGCCGCCGCCGCCGTTGGTGCCCAGCTCCTCCCCTGATCCTTTCAGCGCCGCCTGAATGTAAAGAAATCCGCCTCCGGCTCTCGCTCAGTGCCCCCTCCTCCTTTTCAAAGATCGTGCGCACAGGCCTGTGCCTGATGCGCCCGTGTGGACATTTAGAATCAGCCTCATTGAGCGAAGTGCGCATGCGCGCACTTCGCTCAACCTCCTCATAAGACGAGCACTGCAGCCAGCCACTCAGAGCCTGCCAAGCGCTGTATGGAGCCGCAGGCTCTGAGTGGCTGGCTGCAGTGCTCGTCTTATGAGGAGGTTGAGCGAAGTGCGCGCGGGATCTTTGAAAAGGAGGAGGGGACACTGAGCGAGAGCCGGAGGCGGATTTCTTTACATTCAGGCGGCGCTGAAAGGATCAGGGGAGGAGCTGGGCACCAACGGCGGCGGCGGCGGGCGGCAGCTTCAGACCTTCAGAAACGCCCTGGGCACCTTATCCACAAGATTGACAGGTTAGATAAAAGGTATTTTTATCAAAACGAGACGGCGAATTTATGTTATAACAACACCTTTGTAATCACAAGGGCGCCATGGAGAGAACAATAGTTTTAAAAGTGGGGGTTAGAAAGTGGTGACAGAGTCCCTTTAACCTCTTCAGGACACATGACGTACCGGTACGGCATGTTGTCCCGGTACTTAAGAACACATGGAGAACCGGTACATCATGTGTATTTCCGATCACCGTCGCCCGGCGGGCGGTGATCGTAACAAGGTGCCTGCTCAAATCATTGAGCAGGCACCTTGACTCAATGCCCAGGGGGGTCCTGTGACCCCCCCCGTGTCGGTGATCGCCGCAAACCGCAGGTCAATTCAGACCTGCGGTTTGCGGCTTTTTATGTTGCGGCGGTGCCATCGGGTCCCCGTGGGGCTGTAGGGGGGACCCGATGGCATGGAAGGCAGCGTGATGCCTAAGGAAGACATCGCGCTGCCTTCCGGTGACGAGCCTGTGAGATCCAGCCCCCTGGATCTCACAGGCAGGAAGCTGTATGAGTAATACACACTGTATTACTCATACAGCCAATGCATTCCAATACAGAAGTATTTGAATGCATTGTAAAGGATTAGACCCCCAAAAGTTGAAGCCCCAAAGTAGGACAAAAAATAAAGTGAAAAAAAAGTTGAAAAAATAAAGTTTTCCCCCCAAAAAATTAAAAGTTTCAAGTAAAAATAAACAAAAGCGGCACTTTCCCCAAATAAAGTTAATTTTTTTTTAGAAAAAATAGGAAAAAAAAAAGTAGACAAATTAGGTATCGCCGCGTCCGTATCGACCGGCTCTATAAACATATCACATGACCTAACCCCTCAGATGAACACCGTAAGAGTATGCCCACTAAAATAGTACCAATCTAACCGTCACCTCATCCCGCAAAAAATGAGCCCCTACCTGAGACCAAAAAATAAAAAAAACTATGGCTCAGAATATGGAGACACTAAAACATCATTTTTTTTGTTTAAAAAAAGCTGTTATTGTGTAAAACTTACATAAATAAAAAAAAAGTATACATATTAGGTATCGCCGCGTCCGTATCGACCGGCTCTATAAAAATATTACATGACCCAACCCCTCAGATGAACACCGTAAAAAATAAAAAATAAAAACTGTGCTAAATAAACAATTTTTTGTCACCTTACATTACAAAAAGTGTAATAGCAAGCGATCAAAAATTCATATGCACCCCAAAATAGTGCCAATCAAACCGTCATCTTATCCTGCAAAAATCATAATCTACCCAATATAATCGCCCAAAAACTGAAAAAACTATGGCTCTCAGAATATGGAAACACTAAAACATGATTATTATTTTTTTCCAAAAATTAAATCATTGTGTAAAACTTACATAAATAAAAAAAAAGTATACATATTAGGTATCGCCGCGTCTGTATCGTCCGGCTCTATAAAAATATCACATGACCTAACCCCTCAGGTGAATACCATAAAAAATCTAAATAAAAACGGTGTAAAAAAAGCCATTTTTTGTCACCTTACATCACAAAAAGTGTAATAGCAAGCGATCAAAAACTCACACGCACCCCAAAATAGTGCCAATCAAACCATCATCTCATCCCGCAAAAATTATATCCTACCCAAGATAATCTCCCAAAAACGAAAAAAACTATGGCTCTCAGACTATGGAAACACTAAAACGTGATTTTTTTTGTTTCAAAAATGAAATCATTGTGTAAAACTTACATAAATAAATTAAAAAGTATACATATGATGCTGTAAACAGATGAATATTGTAAATAACAAAAAATATAAACGGTGCCAAAACAGTTATTTCTTGTTACCTTGCCTCACAAAAAGTGTAATATAGAGCAACCAAAAATCATATGTACCCTAAACTAGTAACAACAATACTGCCACCCTATCCCGTAGTTTCTAAAATGGGGTCACTTTTTTGGAGTTTCTACTCTAGGGGTGAACTCTAGGTTTTGTTTGGCTGTTAACCCTTGCTTTGTAACTGGAAAAAATTGATTAAAATTGAAAATTTGCCAAAAAATTTAAATTCAGAAATGTCATCTCTATTTGCCAATAACTCTTGTGGAACACCTTAAGGGTTAACAATGTTTTTAAAATCAGTTTTGAATACCTTTAGGGGTGTAGTTTCTTAGATGGGGTCACTTTTATGGAGTTTCTACTCTAGGGGTGCATCAGGGAGGCTTCAAATGGGACATGGTGTCAAAAAAAACAGTCCAGCAAAATCTGCCTTCCAAAAACCGTATGGCATTCCTTTCCTTCTGCGCCCTGCCGTGTGCCCGTACAGCAGTTTACGACCACATATGGGGTGTTTCTGTAAACTACAGAATCTAGGCCATAAATTTTAAATTTTATTTGGCGGTTAACCCTTGCTTTGTAACTGGAAAAAAAAATATTAAAATAGAAAATCTGCCAAAAAAGTGAAATTTTGAAATTGTATCTCTATTTTTCATTATTTCTTGTAGAACACCTAAAGGGTTAACGACATTTGTAAAATCAGTTTTGAATACCTTAAGGGGTGTAGTTTCTAGAATGGGGTCATTTTTGGGTGGTTTCTATTATGTATCCCAAAGTGACTTCAGACCTGAACTGTCCCTTAAAAAGTTGGTTTTTGAAAATTTCAGAGAAATTTCAAGATTTGCTTCTAAACTTCTAAGCCTTTTAACGTCCCCCAAAAATAAAATGTCATTCCCAAAATGATCATAACATGAAGTAGACATATGGGGAATGTAAAGTAATAACTATTTTTGTAGGTATTACTATGTATTATAGAAGTAGAGAAATTGAAACTTGGAGATTTGCTAACTTTTAAAACATTTTGGCAGATTTGGTATTTTTTTATAAAGAAAAAAGATTTATTTTTTTTACTTCATTTTACCAGTGTCATGAATTACAATATGTGACTAAAAAACAATCTCACAATGGCCTGGATAAGTCAAAGTGTTTAAAAGTTATCACCACTTAAAGTGACACTGGTCAGATTTGCAAAAAATGGCCTGGTCCTTAAGGTGAAATAAGGCTGTGTCCTTAAGGAGTTAATTTAACATTTGCTGCATCACAGTATGAAGCATACTACATGGCAAGTTAAAGTTTGCCACAACTGTATATGTTTAAACCAAACATGCTATTTCCACAATATCATACCCGTGCTTTAGAGAGCAATATCTGATAAATAGCTGTAAGAGATTGAACTCTCAGTCTAGCATAGGTTTAACATGAGCAGCATCATTTCAAGAAGATCCACTGTAGTCATTGGAGACCTCTGAAGCCAAAACGATTACTTCAAGTCATTTAACATCTCCATTGCTGGTTTTTAGCTTTCCCCAGACGCTCCTGTTGAAGGAAGTGTTATATTTAAATATATATGTATATATGCCCTGACATATATACATGTATATTGGCCCTTGACTGTGGGCCCGTCCAGGTGGGACCAGGGGATATACATGGAAATGTATGTAGGCCTCCTTGACAGGCATACATCTCTATGTATATATGTATATATATATGTATGGATGGGCTTATTGTCACGTGTGGGTGTATGCATATTTGTGGATGTGCCCCAAACATCCATGATTGTGCATATACTTATAATATAACTGTATATATGTATATATATGTGTATGGATGTGCCCCAAGCATCCATACACATATAGTATAGGAACCAGACGTGCCGCCCCCCCCCTCATGCATCCCTGCAGGGGATGAGAAGGTCTCCAGATGGCTGGACAATTATGTCCAGCCTCTGGTGACCTCAAAAGGCATGGGATCAATAGAGATCCGATGCCTTTTGGTATTTAACTATCCCCAACCGTTGGGGATAGTTAACATAACAGAGAGAGGAACAAACGTCCCTCCCTCTGTTATCTGCACACCTCCGGCGCGATAATTATCGCACCGCATGGTATGCAGATGCGCTACAGGCGGAGGATCAAAGGAACCCTCCGCCTGGAAGCGCGCTCCGGGATGCGCGGGCCGGCGCGGTGACGTCATATCACCGCGCCGGCCCACGTGTTCTGGCCGGCGGCGCGCACGTGCACGTCCGGACGTGCTGCCTCGGGAGCGAGCGCCGCCAAACTTAAATAGTCAGGCGGCGCTACGCTGAGGCACTTCTGTACAGAGCCCCAGCCAGAGAGGATCATCCCTGGACGAACGAGCAACCCCTGGACAACGAGCATTATACCTAAGTACCCCTCTGATACCCCCCTATTACTATATACCCCATTACTCTCACTCCCTATATACCCCACTACGCTCACCCTCACTGTATACCCCATTACTCTCACTCCCTATATACCCCACTATATACCCCACTACTCTCACTCCCTATATACCCCACTACTCTATATACCCCACTACTCTCACTCCCTATATACCCCACTATATACCCCCCTACTCACTATAAACCCTACCCTATATACCCCTGGTATATACCCCTGGTAACCTTACCCTATATACCCCTGGTAACCCTAACCCTACCCTATATACCCCTGGTACCCTACCCTATATACCCCTGGTAACCCTAACCTATATACCCCTGGTACCCTACCCCTTATTACCCCTGATAATCCAACACCCCTAGTAATCCCTTCCCTGATTTACCCTAATCACCTCCCGCGGTATATTTATGCTTTATGGTTGGCTTACACTCTAGTAAGACCACCGTCAACCTTCGTCTACCCCATAGGGATAGTTTATAGTACTAGGTGGGTGGGCTGTTAATATTGAATGTGTGTATCGTATAGTTAGTTTGTGGGTGGAATTGGGACTGTGTAGTGTAGTTGAGTACTGTATATCTAGTGCTGTATTGTAAATGTATTGCGTAGTGTATTGTTAATAAATACTGTTATATTTGTATCCGTCGGTAACGTGTAGTTATTGGCGATAGTTAGTTAGTAAGGCGCATGCAGTTAGTGTAGCGATCAGTGTAAGGCATAGTGAAGGTATTGTTATTATTATATAAAGGTATAAATAGGCGGAGTTATCAATAGACGGCTCCTCCTATTTATGAATATTAAGTATCAATATTTGCATAAATATTGGTGAGTAATATTCCCCCTTTACATTGGCGAGCCAGGCCCACTGCTAAGAATTTGTTTTCTGTGTTTGGTTTTGGCGAAAAGAATCGCTTACGCTGTGAACTAGTCAGGCGGGAGGGACGCGGTCAGTGGATTCTGAGCGTCCATTGCCTGATAGTTCGTATAGGTAAAGCGGTTTGTTCAATCAGAACCAGACACAGAGCAATCTCTACAGCAGAGAATCTAAAATCTTTTCTGATTTTTCTGTATTAATATTTTCTGATTCCCTTACACGCCCACTGGAGAGAAGTCATCACCTACACCACTGAAGAGAGAACCGTCGTCATTGAAGTCGAACATAAGTCGTCTGGCTGGTCGGGAGAAGGCGTTCCGAATATTGAAGGACCTCCTCCACGCAGCAACACAGCACAACAAACGACACCAATGAAGATGGCCTCTCGTCAAAAAGTAAGTATGAACTTCGCCACACTGCAACACCTCAGCAAACATAGCACATACAACCCCATCATTCCCACCACCTACAAATCCACTGAGCTGCTATGGTCCACTTTATTGGACCAGGCATACGCTCATGACAAACTCTGCATTAATCGCAGCATGTTTAAAAAAACCAAAAAACGGCTCCAAATGTTAGCCAAATTGGTTCACACCTTTGAGGATATCATTTGGAAGCCGGAACATCTGGAAACACTTAACAGCACGGCAAAGGCAGAGGAAGTTTCCAACACTGCAAACTTCCACTGCAATTGTTGTGTTGAGAACATTAAACAGTTACACACATTACAAACACAACTACAAGAGAAATCCCAGTGTACGGTCGAGAGGGGCAGGGAAATTTGCGTGTTAGAGTCTAGACTCTCGGACAAGGAGAGTTTCTACTCTGACATGGATAAGGAACTGCTCAGACTGTACACTGAGATAAACCAGTTCAGGAACAATACGGTATCTATGGATAACATGATTGTTCAACTTCGAGAGGACCTGGCTGCAAAAACGCAAACCATTGCGGATTTGCAGCAGGTCATCTCGAATCTGTCACGGCCTGGTGCTAACAGTATGGTGCCCACGAAACAGGTTTGTGTTTCGGAAACGGCACAGGGGGAGATAGCGGCGACAGCGCCAAGATCTTCCACGGATCAAACATCCGATACAGTAGACACTAGGGGACAGGTGGAACGGACGCTACAATTCACCCACACACCCAGGGAGAATAGTAGCAACCGATCCCAGGAACAGGGCAACGATTGGAGAGAGGAAAGTGGTTGGCCATTTACCACTTCCAATCCGCCAACGCGTCCGGAAAGACAGGAAGATTTTTATCCTAACCATTCCAGTATGGAAAGGATAAACTTCCTGTTACGGATCTGCAAGGAGATCCCAAAATACGATCCCAGTGTAGATCCGTTTACTTCATGTGATATCTTCGAGGGTCACTGTAACAAGTATTCAGTGGCTCACGAATATCGCATGGAGTTATTCAAGTTATGGTTACCTACACACCTAAACCAAAGGTATGAGGTAACGGGGAGGACGCAACCCATGAATGGACAGTTTTATGACAAGGAGGAACGTCTCTCCATACTCATGAGACTGGCAACGGGCCATTGGGACGTCACTCCGGATATCCTGTCCAAGTTCAAACCCACTATACATGACGAACCTCTGTCTATGTGTAGTCGGTTTGAAGCAATGTACAGAAGGGTTACGAAAGATCACGGTATTGGAATTCCACAGGGTATGATACGTATGTTTGTGGAAAAATTTCCATACCTTGACACTGCAATCCGGTTGAGTGCAGCTAGGGAGCCATCCCTCACGGATGCTGCTATGATTATTGAGCAGTGCAGACAGGATACACTGCTCAATAAGAAATCCGTCAAAGTGACGGAGCGTGCGCCTGTACACGATACATCTCAAGATGAACGGGTACAGCACACAAAAGGGAACTCGGCTATTCGCCCCACAGCCCCGCCATTGGAAAGGATGGGAGGCATTCGATGCTTCCTATGTTTACAATACGGGCACATAAAGAGGAATTGTCCACAATGGTCACGTAACAACCGGACAAATCCTGAGAGAACAGGCAATAATAACGGTTTCAAGATGAAACCTAATTATGCCAAACCAGTGGGGGAATATCTGGGACATTCACAGGTCCAGACACCAAAACGTGTGGCTGTTGTGAATGACCCAGCGCGTTCGGTAATGAGTGTGGAATCCCTGGAATCCACACGAAGGGTTCATAGCAAGAACCCACAAGTGGCAGTATGTACCTCACAGGTACCTACTGGGAGTCTGGTAGAAATTGATTGAAGATCAGGGATCCCTAAAGATCTGGCGCCAGTATGTCCCATCATACTGGATTCTTCAGGGAGACCCCACATAAAGGCCAAAATCAAAAATCAGGACGCCGAAATCATGCTTGACACTGGTGCGGAAATTTCCATTACCAATGTCAAACATGATTTACATCCCAACAGCCCTCAGTGTGTGGTGATCGGATTTGATCACCAACAAGGGGGGGTGAGGGCCCACAGAATAGAAGAAGTAATTGTCCAGATTACCAGTCACACGACCCTTAGGATCCCCATGTGGTATTACCCCGGTTCTGACAACATTATTGGAACCGACGTAATGACACAAAATGGGTGGATCTTAGATCTGGCAAATAGTATTGTATGGAAGGGTCCCAGACAATCCAAGGTGTTTGTCATCCAACGCCAGTTTCTGGGACCACCATTGCCAACAATAGATGACTCTACTGAAGTACTTGAACACAAATGGCCTGATATCTCACATAATCCAGACCTTGAGGCTATTGTGTATGAGTACCCCGATCTGTGGGCCCAGGGAAAAAACGATTGTGGCAGACTGATTGGTGTTCAGGTGGACATACAGGGTCCCGACCCTCCACCTCAACGCCAATACCGCTTTCCGCCAGAAGCCACCCATTCAATTTTGGACACCGTCCAAGAATTAAAAACTAGGGGGGTGGTCATAGAGGGCAATTCTAAATGCAACAATGCCCTCTGGCCAGTAAAGAAAAAGGACACCAATGCATGGAGGCTCACCATAGACCTCCGGGTCCTCAACAAATACACCCCAATGTCCGCTCCAGTGGTGGCACAGACTCCTGACATCATGGCCAGAATAAGCGGCAAAAGTCGCATATTCTCAACCATAGATGTTGCCAATGGGTTCTTCTCAATTGAACTCACTGAAAACTGTAGGTACAAATTTGCCTTTACAGTAGGGGACAAACAGTACATGTTCGGTGTACTCCCCCAGGGGTTCCACAGTAGTCCCACGTATTTCCACCAGGCATTGGCGGCCGTTCTGAGTGTATTCTCACGGCCGGAATGCCTTCTGCAATACGTGGATGACCTGCTCTTACACACAGAAACCATAGAAGAACACTTGGTTCTGTTAAAAGAACTATTGGGACTCCTGGCCAAGTCAGGACTCAAGCTGAGTCCCCACAAGGCAAATTTGGCCAGAACAGAGGTAACTTTCCTTGGAGTCCAAATTTCTTTTGGAGCCAAAGGAATCGTGGCAGCCAGAGTGGAAGCCATGGTAAAGTTACCTAGACCGGGCACTCTACAAGATTTGAGAAAATTCCTGGGAGTTGCTAATTTTATGAGGGAGTTCATAGAGGATTTTGCTGCCAAAGCAAAACCCCTCTATGAACTCCTCAGAGGAGAAGACCCCTCAATCAAAGGTTGGTCTGATGCACAGGAAGGGGCCTTTTCTACTTTGAAAAGGGACCTCTCCTCTGCCCCTGTATTGGCCACTCCCCATCCTGAAGGGGAAATAGCCATACAGGCGCATGCAGGGACGGAGTCTATCTCAGCGGTCCTCCTACAGCAGATAGGGTATGACACTAGACCGCTGGGATACTTCTCCAGGTTACTTTCGCCTGTTGAACGAGGGTTCGATGAGTGTGCCAAACAACTGGCAGCCATACACTATGCCGTCAAAACCACTGAGCATATTGTAGGCTTCAGGCCCCTCACTTTACAGACTCCACACTCTCCATTGGCCCTCTTGCTCCGTGATACACTCCCTGGAGTCTCCCAACAGAGATTCGGGAGGTGGATTATGGATCTCAGTGGCCGGAGTCTGCAGGTGAACCACAAAGCCAAGTATGTTCTGTCCCAGTTATTGAACCTAACTGGCACCGAACATGACTGTGGCCAACCAGCGCATATCAACGCGCCACAAATTTTCAGGACCGATAAACATCCAGAAGACAGAGTCATCTTTGTGGATGGCTCTCGATTTTTCATGGATGGGACCTATGTCACAGGTTTTGCTGTGCTGGATGAGACCACAGGTACCCAGAATCTGGTCAAGTTACCAGGTCACATGTCGGCACAGCGGGCGGAACTGGAGGCGGTCAAGGAAGCCTTGCTTCTTCAACCCCCAGGGAAACGAACTATATATAGCGACAGTTCATATGTAGTTCGTTCTCTCACCCTGCACCTGGACACATGGAAAAGACGAGGATTTGTGGATAGCCAAAACAAACCTCTGGCTCATTTGTCGGTCCTGAAAGAACTTTGGGAATGGGGCATGGCACACACGGCGGAAGCAGCCATCATAAAAATCCCTGCGCATCAGAAAGGGGATGAGCCTTTGACGTTGGGTAACAACAAGGCGGATGAATTGGCCAAACTAGCGGCAGTGTCTGGGATCCTTCAGGAAACAGACACTGAGCCGTTACCAGCCTACCAGATTGCAGTTCGTACCAACCTGAGTAAAGGCCCGGTGTCATTTGAGGAGGAACAAGCAAAAGATCCTCTTCTAATGACACACCTCACATCTCCACAGCATCCCTGGTCAATACAGCAGGGGATCCTGTGTCACGATACCGGTACACAGCAACTTCCTCTTCCCGTGGTTCCACAGCATCTGCAAGCAGAGCTAACCAGATTGAACCACCAACTGTTTGGACACCTGGGCCGGGATAAACTCTTGTCTCTCCTGAGAGACAAATTATACTGGCCGGGAATGTCCAACACAGTAGAGGAAGTAACACAACAGTGCCTGGTTTGTGCTCAGGTTAACCCAAGGGCGTCAGCCCTAAAGCCGGTGTTGCAGCGAGTTCCTCCTGCAGATGGTCCATGGTCCGCACTACAAATAGATTTTATAGGACCTTTACCAACAGGAAGTCGTAACTATCGTTACGCACTGGTGGTAGTGGATGTCTTCTCTAAGTGGGTAGAAGCCATCCCCACGGTTAATGATTCGGCTACAACCACTGCCCGTGTTCTCTGGGAACAGGTTCTGTCACGATGGGGTATCCCCAGATTGATAGAGTCGGACAGAGGGACCCATTTCACGGGTAAGGTAATGAAAGCACTTTGTGGTCTTTTAGATATAAAGCAAAGGTTTCACGTGCCTTACCACCCTCAGTCTGCGGGCATCGTGGAGCGGATGAACCGGACCATAAAAACACGACTTTCTAAAGCACTACTGGAGAAAGGTTCCTCATGGGTAACCTCTCTGCCAGCCGTGCTAATGGGAATCCGAGCTACCGAGGCTACTAGTACCGGTATCACCCCATTTGAACTAATGACCGGACGCAAAATGCCCCTATGCCTACCCAATGAACCCCTAGTGTCAGAACCAGTGAAGAACGCCATCGCCAGAGACCTGTTTCTCCAACAGGTACAACTAAACCTGAAGGAGTTATTGCCTCATGCAGCGATACGGCTACACAGACCGTATCTACAGGGGGAAACGCCAATGCCCTCTGTAGGAGAGCTAGTGATGGTGAAAATCTTCCGTCGGGCCGGCCCCTGGGATGCAAACTGGGAAGGACCCTATCAGGTCCTTGAAGTAATGGGTGACACCATGCTAAAGGTGCAAAGGCCGATGACGACCAAGAAAAAGTCACGTAGGCGACAGGGAGTTTTATGGATCCATATCGACCAGGCCAAAGCCACCCGAGCCTCCCCAACTCAATAACATGAACCCTCACAGAGTTGGGTGACCGGGGGGAGGGGGGGGTGTTTTGGTGGGGTCGAAGGTGGATCCATGAAGCTAATTACATTCACATTGAATTAACAGATCACGGGAGGGAGACTCACCAAGGTTACGACTAGCCTGAAAAGATATAGAAATCCTCTGAACATGGCATATCCCGAACTTGTGGTACTGGTGGTAAGCATGATGATGGCAGGTTCAACCTCTTTGGGGGAGGGCCTGGGAGTTAATATAGATATGGCTGACATATCTATGAATAAACCCGGCCTTTTAATGGTGGAATGTTTGGAGGGCAAAATCCTGACACCATACGAGAACTTTTCATTTACACCAGGACAGTGGTATCTGTATGGTTTCCAGAGGGAGAGTTTTGCCCAAGGTGTAATTCAACATTATACCCCTGTGGAGAATGTGTCTGCCATACAACATGATTTACATGCACTCTGCCTCAAAGAATTCAGACATTTTCGGGACTCTGACCCTACTCCTATGAGATCCTTAAGATGGGTGTCTAAGGACCCTCACTTAGATCCTTACAAACAAGTGGAAGCCAACACTACCACAGTGTTGTGTACCAAGGAGGGGGTTCTGAGTCCCGAGGATGTCACGGGTGCAGAGTATAGTGGCTGGTATATCCTTAAAGCTACCTTCATAAGGAGGGATAGCCAAGATGGGCTGAGGGTAAGGACATATTTTGACAGACCCATTCCGGTAAAGGGCACCCTAAAAGCTTATTGTATGTTAAGAGATTCCCAGATGATTATCACTAGGGAATCCAGTTATGTTCAAGGACATGTGTCCACAGATTACATACGAACCAGTATAGTGATGCTAAAGTTAAACTGCAGTAACTCTGGCCAGGCCTTATGGAATGACCAGAGTGGTCCGGTAAAACTGGAAGGCTTTTACCGAGCCACCGTTTTAAAAGTACGGACAGATGCCAAGGATCCCAGGTATGCTCAGTTAAAGGGATCTCCATCCATACGGTCCTTTATGATCACCATCATGAGAGACAATTGTGTTCAGGAGGTGACTGGATATTATTTCGTCACCTATGCCCACTGGGAACAAGATACCCAGATGGTAACCTTGGACACTAATCCCTGGAGTTGGGATTTAGTGTGCAATGGGGTGGATACCCCTACAGTGGATGTATGGATGGACGGTACCCCTATGAATGAGGAATACCGGGGTAGGTATGTGTCTTCCGATTGGAAAGACCCCAGTGGCAGGGATATTAACTTTGACATCAATATAGATGGTTCGTTTAGATGGCCTTTTTGCGAGGCAGTAGATGAAGGGTGCTGGACATTTACACAATGGGCCTATCTGTCTAAATCCAAACCCGTAGGAAAACTAGTGCTACAGGTTGGAGAAAATGACCAATGGTATCCGTTCAGAGGTAGAGGGCAAGTTTGTGTAACGGTGGTAAGGATCCCCTATGAAGCGACAGGTCTACAACCTGTAAAAATGCATTTAGACTCTTGCAACGCCCCTATCCATCAATTGGCAGATCCTATAGCTCCTCAACTGTCCTCCCCATGGAAGATCATCACGGGGACAAAATTCGTCCTATTTACTTGGAGAATTTCTGTAGATGACTTCCGAGTCGACCAGTGGGATCACAGATGTGGGGAGTTTGTGAGGAACCAAATTGACATGATAAGAGGTTGGATAGAGGCAGGGCAAGAGGTAAGAAAAGACGATCTCATACATAGAAATCACCGGGGAAGAAGAGATCTGATAGCCATGGGACTAGGCGGAGGTGCATTGGGAGTGGGCGCCCTGAACACTATGGATATGGAAGTCCTGAGAGGTAAACTTGGGGATGTTGCGCGACACGCCGGAGAAGGATTCGAGACCCAGCTTGATGTAAACCACGTCTTAGAGGGTTTGCAGCATTCGCACATAGATGCCACTACCTCCCTATCTTCTGCTTTACGAGAGAAGTTTAGAAGGTTAGTTGTGGGTCTCTTGGAAGAACAGGATAGAGCTCAGCTCGCTCTGGCGTGTACGCAGGTCCAGAGTGAACTCTCAGGCAACCTTAAACATATTGTATCATCATTGTACGGCGGCCACTTCCCATTTAACCTCCGCCAACGGGTAAGTCCTCTTATATCTCCTTTTGCAGCCAATCACACCAACTGGTGGGTAGTCCAGTGGCACGGCTGTAGGAATCTCACTTGCACTGCTTCATCATTGGCTCCTGTATCTGGCCATCTTAGACAGGGTTACAGTGCAATTAACTTAGGGATTGTCATAAATAACCAGACGGTGCTTCATCCACAGCTCCCCCCGGGCGTTCTAACCTATGAAAGAGGCCATCCTTATCTGTTAGACACAGAGGGATGTTGGAAGAAAGAGGATGCTATCCTCTGTCAAGGTAGTCAGGATCGGGTGTTAAGACACCAATGTTGGAGCACCGAGGGGTCCTGTGAGATGAAGGCCAGCCCAATACCCTCCTCCCTTAAATACTTGGGACAGGGGTATTGGTGCTGGTACCAAAGGCAAAACATGTCTTATACAATCTATGGAACTAACTGCACTGAGAGAGGAGAGCTCCTCCCTGGAGCGTATTGCACCCTTAGTCCCGTCCTAGGTTTAGATGTCGCAGAGTTACAAGGAAGGACACCAATCACCCCGGAGAAGAGACTCGACATCCGCCCTGACGTACCCGTGAGACTCCAGAAGATCCCTCTTGGCTTTGGGATAGAACTCAAACATCTCCTGCTAGACTTCAGCCAAGAAGACGAAATAATTAAGAATCTTCGAGAAACAGAGAAACAGGCCACCATCCAACTGATGCACGACAAGAATAAAATAACGGCAATCACAACTGCGTTGGACAAAGACTCCAAGATCTCCTGGTGGGAAAGTCTGTTCGGCTACAGTCCAAAGGCAACATCCTTCTTCAACCTATTGATTCATCCGGTGATAGTTCTTCTGGTTCTGGTAATCATCATGTACACGGGACTGTGTCTAATCTACAGGAGGGTCAAGAGACTTGCGGACCAACTAAACCAGAACCAGACAGAACTTCACGAAGTTAATCGTAGGAGGCTCAGGACTTAGCTCCAACAAAGTCCTGGAGCCAGAGATCGCATGGACATACTGTTTCCTATGAGGGTCGGGATGAAAAATCCAAAAGCCATCCTGTGACCTCATAGTATTGTGTGTGGGGGTGGGTGTATATAAATATTGTGTTGTAGTAGGTTTTTCCTATGAGGGTTCAGGGTGAACATCCAAAGCCATCCTGTGACCTCATAGCATTATGTACATGTATATCACGTATTGTAGTAGATTTTCGTAAGAAGGATAGGGGTATAATCATAGGCCACCCTGTGACCTCATCATATTGTGTATAGATTTACATTGATTATTTGTATATATGTGTCCTCATGTACCCATGGACACTCTAGGTGTAGATGTGCGACAGCCATACTACAATATGGCTGGACGCACACTTGCATCCTATAAGTCGTTTCCCCAAGGACACAAAGGTCTGTTAACTACCAGTGTCTTGGGAGGTATAGAGAGTAGGCCAAGGCATGAGTCTCTATGGGTACTCACTGAATTGAATTGGGCTGTATTGGGAGGGATATGACATGTTCGTGTGAGTGGGGTAGAGTAGATTCCCTAGGGTCAGGCCCCTCATCTACTAAAGTATTTGCCGCTTCAATATCGACAATGGTGACTTTTTGTAGGGGTTGGATTGAATGATGGTAGTGCGGGGTTCTTTCCCGCAGGTAGAATTTAGGTACTATGACATCACCTCCCCCCCCCAGAAAATCTGACCTGCCTTGTAAAAACCTATGTATCTGTCCATGGGAGAACCTCTCTAACAACTCAGTCTTCAATTAAGATGAAAATCATACTGGTGTTAAAAGGTACGGCCGTCCATACCCCATAAGGAGGTGCTACATGAATTACCGGCACTAACATTGGGGGTAACGGACGCCTGAAGAACAACACTGGCCAAGAGAGAGACGGCAAGGGTGAAGCCATTCCGGAGTCAGAAATAGACTACATAGGGAGTGGCTGACACCTGAGGAACATAATGTAAGATGCCGAGGAAGTTATCCAAGGAAAAGACGGTGTATTCGGTGGACGGAGGCGTTGGTGAAGGGCAGGTCGGAGATGTTAGTCATGACAGGTGATGTCTAGGTACCTAAGGGTCATACTACTTCAGTCCTTCCTGAATTGTCACCTAGAGTGCGATTGAGAGGGGGTAAATACCTCCCAACCCTTCCCCCAAAATGTTTATTGTCGTATTCCCGACAACAGGGGGATTGTTGAAGGAAGTGTTATATTTAAATATATATGTATATATGCCCTGACATATATACATGTATATTGGCCCTTGACTGTGGGCCCGTCCAGGTGGGACCAGGGGATATACATGGAAATGTATGTAGGCCTCCTTGACAGGCATACATCTCTATGTATATATGTATATATATATGTATGGATGGGCTTATTGTCACGTGTGGGTGTATGCATATTTGTGGATGTGCCCCAAACATCCATGATTGTGCATATACTTATAATATAACTGTATATATGTATATATATGTGTATGGATGTGCCCCAAGCATCCATACACATATAGTATAGGAACCAGACGTGCCGCCCCCCCCCTCATGCATCCCTGCAGGGGATGAGAAGGTCTCCAGATGGCTGGACAATTATGTCCAGCCTCTGGTGACCTCAAAAGGCATGGGATCAATAGAGATCCGATGCCTTTTGGTATTTAACTATCCCCAACCGTTGGGGATAGTTAACATAACAGAGAGAGGAACAAACGTCCCTCCCTCTGTTATCTGCACACCTCCGGCGCGATAATTATCGCACCGCATGGTATGCAGATGCGCTACAGGCGGAGGATCAAAGGAACCCTCCGCCTGGAAGCGCGCTCCGGGATGCGCGGGCCGGCGCGGTGACGTCATATCACCGCGCCGGCCCACGTGTTCTGGCCGGCGGCGCGCACGTGCACGTCCGGACGTGCTGCCTCGGGAGCGAGCGCCGCCAAACTTAAATAGTCAGGCGGCGCTACGCTGAGGCACTTCTGTACAGAGCCCCAGCCGGAGAGGATCATCCCTGGACGAACGAGCAACCCCTGGACAACGAGCATTATACCTAAGTACCCCTCTGATACCCCCCTATTACTATATACCCCATTACTCTCACTCCCTATATACCCCACTACGCTCACCCTCACTGTATACCCCATTACTCTCACTCCCTATATACCCCACTATATACCCCACTACTCTCACTCCCTATATACCCCACTACTCTATATACCCCACTACTCTCACTCCCTATATACCCCACTATATACCCCCCTACTCACTATAAACCCTACCCTATATACCCCTGGTATATACCCCTGGTAACCTTACCCTATATACCCCTGGTAACCCTAACCCTACCCTATATACCCCTGGTACCCTACCCTATATACCCCTGGTAACCCTAACCTATATACCCCTGGTACCCTACCCCTTATTACCCCTGATAATCCAACACCCCTAGTAATCCCTTCCCTGATTTACCCTAATCACCTCCCGCGGTATATTTATGCTTTATGGTTGGCTTACACTCTAGTAAGACCACCGTCAACCTTCGTCTACCCCATAGGGATAGTTTATAGTACTAGGTGGGTGGGCTGTTAATATTGAATGTGTGTATCGTATAGTTAGTTTGTGGGTGGAATTGGGACTGTGTAGTGTAGTTGAGTACTGTATATCTAGTGCTGTATTGTAAATGTATTGCGTAGTGTATTGTTAATAAATACTGTTATATTTGTATCCGTCGGTAACGTGTAGTTATTGGCGATAGTTAGTTAGTAAGGCGCATGCAGTTAGTGTAGCGATCAGTGTAAGGCATAGTGAAGGTATTGTTATTATTATATAAAGGTATAAATAGGCGGAGTTATCAATAGACGGCTCCTCCTATTTATGAATATTAACCCCTTAAGGACCTAGGACGTACCGGTACGCCCTATTTCCCGAGTCCTTAAGGACCTAGGACGTACCGGTACGCCCTATTTCCCGAGTCCTTAAGGACCGAGGACGTACCGGTACGTCCTGACTTAAAATCGGAACTCCGGCGCCGCAGGGGTTAATCGGAACGGGATTTCGGCTGAAATCATTCAGCCGGCATCCCGTAACAATGCAGGGGGGGGTCATTTGACCCCCCCGTATCGGCGATCGCAGAAAACCGCAGGTCAATTCAGACCTGCGGTTTTCTGCGTTTCCGGTCCATTCGGGTGTCCTGTGACCCGATGAACCGGAAAAAGACTGCGATCGGTGGCGTAATTATACACCACCTATCGCAGTCCGAGGATTTGGAGAGGCGGTGCTGGCCCTGGTGCTGAATGCCGCTGTCCAGGGTGCTGATTGGTGCAGGGGAGAGAGGCGCGAGATTCAAACTTCCTGCGCTCCTCTCTCCCCTCCTCTTCCTGTCCAGCACCCTGACCGTGCAGCACCGTCCAGAACGAGCTCCTGTGTCCCCCTAATCGGCATCCATCACCCTCCTGCACCCATCGCCACCCAGGTAGGTTAGGGTCAGTGAGGGAGAGGCACCGTTAGGCAGGGAAAGAAGGGAAAAGTAAGTTAGAAAAAAAAAAAAAAAAAGTACTTTTATTCCAAACTTCCAAACTTCCATCTAACCCTAACCCAGACCCCTCCTGCCACTTGCCCCCCCACCCACCCCCCACCAGCCACTTCCCCCCCCCCCCCCCTGCCTCCCCCCCCCCACCTCCCCCCCACCAGCACCCCCCACCCCCCACTCACCACCACTTTTTTTTTTCTGCGTGCGCTGACTGGCCGGCACTTTTTAGCGTCCGTCCACTGTTAGCGCATCGCCCGCCCCACCACCCCACCGACCGCTGATCAGCGTTGTACCGCTGATCAGCAAGTTTTAACTTTTTTTTTTTCTAACACTTGCCCATTTTTTTGCCTGGACTTTTTAGTACGCGAACACCCGTTGCCCCCACACACACGCACATATAATAAAGTTTGCCACACACGCACACCTACACGCACACACACCCATGGCCCACCGGATGTTCTCGGCCGAGGAGGCATACGCCCAGATTGCCTCCGACTCTGAGAGCCCCAGTGAGGATGAGGATGACCCCACATTCCTTTTGTCATCCGCATCCTCCTCATCATCATCTGATGACGATGAGCCACCAAGGCGGCGGAGACGCCGCCAGGCGGAGCCAGGGGCCCCACATGCTAGGGATCCTGTGGCCCACCCTAGTACGAGCCGCCCTGGGGTTCGTACTGGTTTCCCGGCCCACCAAATAAGTCCACCGGAGCCCCCTGCCGATGAACTTAGCTGGTGTCCCCCAGTGGACTTTGAGCCTGAGATTCCGGATTTTGCTGGCAATCCTGGAATCCAGATTCCCACAGTGGGGTTTACTGAAATAGACTATTTTAGTTTTTTTTTCAGTAACTCACTGGTGAATTTGATGGTGGAGCAGACGAATCTGTACGCCCAACAGTTCGTCGCTCAAAACCCAGGCTCAGTTTTGGCTAGACCCGGTGGCTGGACGCCGGTCAGTGCAGCCGAAATGAGGACATTTTGGGGCCTCGTGCTGCATATGGGTCTAGTCCAAAAACCCAGTGTCAGGCAATACTGGAGTGGGGACATACTCTACCAGACCCCACTGTACAGTATGGTCATGATACGTCACCGGTTTGAGGCCATCCGGAAATGTCTGCATTATTCCGATAATGCAGCATGTCCCCCCCGAAGTGATCCTGCCTATGACCGGCTGTATAAGATACGGCCGGTCATCGATCACTTTGGGGCCACATTTCAGCAGGCCTACGTACCTGGAAGGGAGGTCGCGGTTGATGAGTCTCTCGTTGCGTTCAAGGGGAGACTCAGTTTCCGCCAATACATTCCCACAAAGCGGGCGAGGTATGGCGTGAAGCTATACAAAATTTGTGAGAGTGCCTCAGGGTACACTTACAAATTTCGTGTGTACGAGGGGCGAGATTCCCGTATTGAACCCCCAGAATGTCCCCCCACTCTGGGTGTTAGCGGGAAACTCGTGTGGGACCTTATGTACCCACTGCTGGATAATGGTTACCACTTGTACGTGGATAACTTTTATACCAGCATTCCCTTGTTCAGGTCCCTTGCCGCCAGATCCACGTTCGCTTGTGGGACCGTGCGGAAAAATCAACGCGGCCTCCCTGCCTACCCCCTCCAGGTACCTATCCCCAGGGGTGAGACCCGTGCCCTTACCAGTGGAAACCTGTTGCTGGTCAGGTATAAGGACAAGAGGGATGTCCTTATGCTGTCCACAATCCACGGTAACGGCACCACCCCTGTCCCTGTGCGAGGTACCGCGGCAACGGTCCTCAAGCCCGATTGTATCGTCGACTACAATCGGTATATGGGAGGAGTTGATCTCTCTGATCAAGTCCTCACGCCATATAACGCCATGCGCAAAACCCGGGCATGGTACAAAAAAGTTGCGGTCTACTTGGTACAGGTTGCCATGTACAACTCTTTTGTACTATCCCGAAGCGCTGGCAGCACAGGGACATTCCTCCAGTTCTATGAGGCAGTCCTCAAAGACCTGATCTTTTCGGACCGGGAAAGAGCAGGCCGGAGTACCTCGGGAATTGGAGGCGCCCGGATCGTCCCTGGCCAACACTTTCCAGGTGTGGTCCCCCATACTGGAAAGAAGGGACGAACCCAAAAAAAGTGCAGAGTGTGTCACAAGAGGGGGATACGGAAGGACACCACTACTCAATGTGACACTTGCCCCGATCATCCGGGCCTCTGCATTATCAATTGCTTCAGGGAGTATCACACTTCCATGGAGTACTAAATTTTTATAATCCTCAACAGTCCACTAGAGAACATAAAACACTATGGCTCTCAGACTTTGGAGACACGGAAACAATTTTTCTTTCCCCAAAAAATATTAGTTTTAGAGCAGGCATCCTCAAACTGCGGCCCTCCAGATGTTGTAAAACTATAACTCCCAGCATGCCCAGACAACCTACAGCCATCAGCAGGGCATGGTGGGAATTGTAGTTTTACAATATCTGGAGGGCCGCAGTTTTAGGATGCCTGCTTAGTGTCTCCAAAGTCTGAGAGCCATACATATTGGGCATCGTCGCGTGCGTAAAAGTCGTCGCTATAAAAATAACTTTTGACCAAACGCCTCGGATGAACGGTGTTAAAAATATAAAATAAAAACTGTGCCAAAACACCAATTTTTGGGCAAAATTTCAATTTGAATCCATTTTGCCGGTAATAAAGCAAGGGTTAACAGCCAAACAAAACTAAATATTTATTGCCCCGATTCTGTAGTTTGCAGAAACACCCCATATGTGGTCGTAAATGGCTATATAGCCGCACGGCAGGGCATAGAACGAAGGGAACTCCATATGGTTTCTGGAAGGCAGATTTTGATGGACAGTTTTTTTTTTGACACCATGTCCCATTAGAAGCCCCCCCTGATGTAGCCTAGACTAGAAACTCCAAAAAAGTGACCCCATCTAAGAAACTACACCCCTCAAGGTATTCAAAAGTTACTTTACAAACTATGTTAACCCTTTAGGTGTTCCACAAAACCAAATAGTGAATGTAGAAACAATTTTAGAATTACATTTTTTTGTTACATTGCCTCAAAAAAGACTAATATAGAGCAACCAAAAATCAAATTTACCCCAAAAATAGTCCCAAAACAACAACCTTATCCCGTAGTTTCCTAGATGGGGTCACTTTTATGGAGTTTCTACTCTAGGGGTGCATCAGGGGGCTTGAAAGGGTACATGGTGTCAATAAACCAGTCCAGCAAAATCTGCCTTCCAAAAATGACGTTCCCCTTCTTCTATGTCCTGCCGTTTAGCCAAATAGTAGTTTACGACCACATATGGGGTGTTTTTGCAAACTACAGAATCAGGGCAACCCATTTTGAGTGTTGTTTGGCAGTTAACCCTTGTTTTACTCCTGGAAAAAATTGATTATATTGGAAAATTTTCCAAAAAATAGAAATTTCAAAATTGTTTCTCCATCTGCCATTAACTCTTGTGGAACACCTAAAGGGTTAACAAAGTTTGTAAACCCAGTTTTGAATACCTTGAGGGGTGTACTTTCTTAGATGGAGTCACTTTTTTGAAATTTCTATTCTAGGGGTGCAACAGGGGGCTTCAAATGGGACATGGTATAAACAAAACCAGTCCTACCAAATCTGCCTTCCAAAACCCATATGGTGTTCCCCTCCTTCTATGTGCTACCGTTCGGCCAAACAGTAGTTTACGACCACATATGGGGTGTTTTTGCAAACTACAGAATCAGGGCAACCCATTTTGAGTGTTGTTTGGCAGTTAACCCTTGTTTTACTCCTGGAAAAAATTGATTATATTGGAAAATTTTCCAAAAAATAGAAATTTCAAAATTGTTTCTCCATCTGCCATTAACTCTTGTGGAACACCTAAAGGGTTAACAAAGTTTGTAAACCCAGTTTTGAATACCTTGAGGGGTGTACTTTCTTAGATGGAGTCACTTTTTTGAAATTTCTATTCTAGGGGTGCAACAGGGGGCTTCAAATGGGACATGGTATAAACAAAACCAGTCCTGCCAAATCTGCCTTCCAAAACCCATATGGTGTTCCCCTCCTTCTATGTGCTACCGTTCGGCCAAACAGTAGTTTACGACCACATATGGGGTGTTTTTGCAAACTACAGAATCAGGGCAACCCATTTTGAGTGTTGTTTGGCAGTTAACCCTTGTTTTACTCCTGGAAAAAATTGATTATATTGGAAAATTTTCCAAAAAATAGAAATTTCAAAATTGTTTCTCCATCTGCCATTAACTCTTGTGGAACACCTAAAGGGTTAACAAAGTTTGTAAACCCAGTTTTGAATACCTTGAGGGGTGTACTTTCTTAGATGGAGTCACTTTTTTGAAATTTCTATTCTAGGGGTGCAACAGGGGGCTTCAAATGGGACATGGTATAAACAAAACCAGTCCTGCCAAATCTGCCTTCCAAAACCCATATGGTGTTCCCCTCCTTCTATGTGCTACCGTTCGGCCAAACAGTAGTTTACGACCACATATGGGGTGTTTTTGCAAACTACAGAATCAGGGCAACCCATTTTGAGTGTTGTTTGGCAGTTAACCCTTGTTTTACTCCTGGAAAAAATTGATTATATTGGAAAATTTTCCAAAAAATAGAAATTTCAAAATTGTTTCTCCATCTGCCATTAACTCTTGTGGAACACCTAAAGGGTTAACAAAGTTTGTAAACCCAGTTTTGAATACCTTGAGGGGTGTACTTTCTTAGATGGAGTCACTTTTTTGAAATTTCTATTCTAGGGGTGCAACAGGGGGCTTCAAATGGGACATGGTATAAACAAAACCAGTCCTGCCAAATCTGCCTTCCAAAACCCATATGGTGTTCCCCTCCTTCTATGTGCTACCGTTCGGCCAAACAGTAGTTTACGACCACATATGGGGTGTTTTTGCAAACTACAGAATCAGGGCAACCCATTTTGAGTGTTGTTTGGCAGTTAACCCTTGTTTTACTCCTGGAAAAAATTGATTATATTGGAAAATTTTCCAAAAAATAGAAATTTCAAAATTGTTTCTCCATCTGCCATTAACTCTTGTGGAACACCTAAAGGGTTAACAAAGTTTGTAAACCCAGTTTTGAATACCTTGAGGGGTGTACTTTCTTAGATGGAGTCACTTTTTTGAAATTTCTATTCTAGGGGTGCAACAGGGGGCTTCAAATGGGACATGGTATAAACAAAACCAGTCCTGCCAAATCTGCCTTCCAAAACCCATATGGTGTTCCCCTCCTTCTATGTGCTACCGTTCGGCCAAACAGTAGTTTACGACCACATATGGGGTGTTTTTGCAAACTACAGAATCAGGGCAACCCATTTTGAGTGTTGTTTGGCAGTTAACCCTTGTTTTACTCCTGGAAAAAATTGATTATATTGGAAAATTTTCCAAAAAATAGAAATTTCAAAATTGTTTCTCCATCTGCCATTAACTCTTGTGGAACACCTAAAGGGTTAACAAAGTTTGTAAACCCAGTTTTGAATACCTTGAGGGGTGTACTTTCTTAGATGGAGTCACTTTTTTGAAATTTCTATTCTAGGGGTGCAACAGGGGGCTTCAAATGGGACATGGTATAAACAAAACCAGTCCTGCCAAATCTGCCTTCCAAAACCCATATGGTGTTCCCCTCCTTCTATGTGCTACCGTTCGGCCAAACAGTAGTTTACGACCACATATGGGGTGTTTTTGCAAACTACAGAATCAGGGCAACCCATTTTGAGTGTTGTTTGGCAGTTAACCCTTGTTTTACTCCTGGAAAAAATTGATTATATTGGAAAATTTTCCAAAAAATATAAATTTCAAAATTGTTTCTCCATCTGCCATTAACTCTTGTGGAACACCTAAAGGGTTAACAAAGTTTGAAAAAACAGTTTTGAATACCTTGAGGGGTGTAGTTTCTAGAATGGGGTCATTTTTGGGAGGTTTCTATTATCTAAGCCTCACAATATGACTTCAAACCTGAACTGGTCCATAAAAAGTGGGATTTTGAAGATTTCTGAAAATTTCAAAATTTGCTTCTAAACTTCTAAGCCTTGTAACATCCCCAAAAAATAAAATATCATTCCCAAAACAATTCAAGCATGAAGTAGACATATGGGGAATGTAAAGTCATCACAATTTTTGGGGGTATTACTATGTATTACAGAGGTAGAGAAACTGAAAATTTGAAATTTGCTAATTTTTCAAAATTTACGGTAAAAATTGTATTTTTTTATGCAAAAAAATTAACTTTTTTGACCCAATTTTAGCAGTGTCATGAAGTACAATATGTGACGAAAAAACAATCTCAGAACGGCCTGGGTAAGTCAAAGCGTTTTAAAGTTATGAGCACTTAAAGTGACACTGGTCAGATTTGCAAAAAATGGCCTGGTCCTTAAGGTGAAAATGAGCCTGGTCCTTAAGGTGAAAATGAGCCCGGTCCTTAAGGGGTTAAGTATCAATATTTGCATAAATATTGGTGAGTAATATTCCCCCTTTACAGCTCCATTCCAGAAATATAGACTTAGAAGATCCATAGGGACGCTATACTGATGGCAAGAGAAAATGCCTCTGTAATAATTAAAATTTTTAAAAATGAGCCTTTCATGAATGTTAATTAAAAACTAAGAATGTATGCTGCAATGTTTTATTGATACTTCTAATTATGCTTTTGATTTTGGCACACAATATAGTATGGATTAAAGTCTAAAGAAATGGTTCTTAATTTCTGATATGTCTTCAGTTTGAATAATGGATCTGCTTTCTTTCCAGAAACAGTTGCACTTTTCTCTATGGACTTTGGTGCACTGCAGGCCATCTCCATTCAAGTGAATGAGATGCAATACTAGACACAAATCATGGACAGTCACAGTTCTGTTTCTGAAAAAAGACCTTTGTTCTATTCCTGGACACCCCTTTAAGACAGCCTGATGCTGGGCTATAACAAGCACCGATCTGCGATAAAACAAGTTCATTTAAAAAGATTCACACAATCTGATGGAAACTAAATAGGGGATGAAGAATTGTTAATAGGATTGTTTGTCCCCATGCAGTTTGATTCACGTAGGACAGCAGATCCTTAAAGGGGTTGTCCCACAAAAAAATGAATCTGAATACTTTTGTAATTGCATGTAATAAAAAAATTTGCATAGCCACTGTGTTATTCCAGAAAATGTATCTGTATAGCGCCACCTGCTGTTTGTTTTTTTCTTATCTCTTTGACCTTACTGAGAAGGCCGCACATGCTCAGTTTCATCCTTCAACTGCCTTCTGAGCTGTGATAGGGAGAGCATGGACACACCTCCTGAGCTGTGATAGGGAGAGCATGGACACACCCCCTGAGCTGCAGCAGAACAGACACTCTCCTTGAGCTTTCAGCTCGATATAAATCTAGCCGAGCAATGAATGGGGAGATACAGGGTTGGTTCTAGCTTTGTTAGGAAGAGACTGTTAAGTACTCTGTGATGTCTTATTATCATTTTTTACATTAGTCATGGGATAACCCCTTTCAATGATTAGAAATGAGTGTTGAGGTAATGAACTATTGTCAGCCTGATCAATGGACTTTAGAGGAGTAGTCCAGTTTTTTTACTTTTTTAAATTTAAACCCAGCCTTATGTACCTGTGCAAAACTTGCCTGTTCCCTGCCACTCCATTCTGGATCGCTTCACCGGTCTTCTGATCCTCTTCGCAAAATTTTTGGATGGATGAGGAAAAGTATGCAGCTGCAGCTGGTGATTGGCCTCAGCAGTGATGAGTTCCCAAGCAGCACATGACCTAGCAGTGACATGCCATTTGGGGACATGTCACTACTGAGACTAGTCATTGGCTGCAGCAGTGCATGTGACCCTGTCCATCTGGATGTTTACAGATGGTGACCAGAAGGGAGCCAGAATGGAGCAGCAAGGGATGTAAAACAGGTTGGGGGTTAAAAAAAAAAAAAAAAAGGGCAACTCCCTTAAAGAAGACCTTTCACCCGAATAAAGTATCTAAACTGACTATATAGACGTGTAGAGCGGCGCCCAGGGATCCCCCTGCACTTACTGTATGTTTGTAGTTAGGCTCCACCCAGGGGAACCTGCCGCGGTCTCCTTCTCCTATGCTGTAGCGCTGGCCAATCGCAGCGCTCAGCTCATAGCCTGGGCAGGAATGCTCAACCTGCGGCCCTCCAGCTGTTGCAAAACTACTACTCCCAGCATGCTCGGACAGCCTACAGCTATCAGCCTACAGCAGGGCATGGTGGGAGTTGTAGTTTTACAACAGCTGGAGGGCCGCAGGTTGAGCATGCCTGACTTAGGGCAATGCTCCATAGTGTTCCTCAGATATTTTACAGAAACCTAATACCTACAGGGTGACCATGAAAAACGAACTGGTCCAATGGGCACTAAAATGGCAGATAAGGTTCAATGTAGAGAAGATTATACATACACACGTATAACCGGAATAACCCTTTAATGTTCAAACCGCAAAGCTATACATGCTCCCACAGGAATTGGTAATGGCTGAAAGTGTACATCGCTTTAAAGGCTATGTACACCTTGGGAGGCAATATTTTTTATTGTTGCATTTTGCTCTTTTTGGACTAAAAATAATTTTTTTCAATTGGTCTTTATTAAAAAAAAATGTAGCTGTTCTGTCACAAAGGGTTAGCTGTTTTTCTAGCTGTGTGAATCATACTTTTTACTTTCACTAGTCATTTACTGCCGGCCATCTAATAACGCTGGGTTCAGACCTGAGCGTACGAAGGAGCGCTCTGTATGCGCGATTATTTTGGGCGTCTCACATACGCGGCTCCGGAAATGCAAACGCCCATTGTCGCGCGTTCCCGAAAGTCTATGTACGGGAACGCGCGACACTACGCCCCAAAGAAGCTCCTGCACTTCTTGGGGCGTAGGGCGTTTTACAGCGCGTTCGTACGCGCTGTAAAGCGCTCAGGTGAGAACCATTCCCATAGGGAATCATTGGTTCTTGCCTGTTGAGCGTTTTACAGCGCGTAGGAACGCGCTGTAAAACGCTCAGGTGTGAACCCAGCCTAACTCTTATTTCTAAATTACTAAAAGGTCACAACGACTTATTTAAGCCATATTCTTATCGGTAAGATAAGAATTGAGCTATAATGAGTGTTTCTAAGGATTTATTAGAGATTAGAGGTAAGGACCTCATCAGGTGAGATGCCCAATGGAACAGAGGGAAAATTCAGATCCTGCAACTGGATAAACTTAAGGCTGCTAAAAGACAGGGGTTAAATTTTTTTAATAAAGGCTAATTGAAAAAAAAAATTTTTGCTCAAAATGAGTACAATGCAATAATATTTTTTTTTTCCCAAATAGATGCCTTCCTTGTAAAACACAATGTACAGGGTTTCTAGTATTAATGTAGGATGCTGGTCTGTGGATCTGTTCCATCTGATTGGTCAGAAAATACTTTTTGACACTTTATGGATAATTGGTTCTCAAGTGTTTCAAGTGTGGTTTTTGCCTGGTTGAACTTGATGCACTTGGGTCTTTTGCCCCCTGAATAGCTACGTAATTATGCTTCTTAGGCCACGTCCACATCTGTGTTTTAGCATTCCAGTACTCTGTTCCAGCAGAGGAGCAAAATATCAGAATTGCCGTGTCCAGCATAACTGGACACCACTGGGGCCCGCTGGATCACTATTCACTATGATGGAATCTGTCTGGCTTCCGGCAAGAATGCCGCCTTTCAGAAAAAAAAATGCTGCATGCAGGGATCCAGGGAGCCCCAGGGGTGTCCAGCCATACTGCAATTCCGATACTATCTCTTCTGCAGGTACAGACTAGTGATGAGCGGCAGGGGCAATATATCAATATATTTGCGAATTCGAGAATTCGCTATTATTTTCTTGATTGCGAAAATCGTCAATGTAATATTCTCGTAAAGCACGCGCAATACAGACGTGGGTCACTTTTGCTACATTTTCCAAGCTGATAGAAGTTCCCTGAGACTGGAGAAAATGGTTGGCACGGCAGAACATTAAAAATGGCTTTATATGCAGAGAGAGGGCTCCAATATATTCGCGATTGTGCCAATCGGCAATTAATGATGCGCATATTTTGGCGTAATACGTGAAACCACATTTTATCAGGTCTGACTACATATTACTGATTGGTGCACTATGTATTGTTGTGACATCACAGCACTATGTCTGTAGCATGTATGTATGGACAGCTACACTATATCACTAACCTACACTGACTATCTACCACTAACTATCTGTATTATATATATATATAAGCTATCTAACTATCTAAAGTAATGAGTGGAAAGCACAGAGCACAGCAATGACACTGCTGTCTCTCTCAGAACTGCAAAAAACTGTAGAACATGGCTGCTGGGGAGGTTCTTATAGAGTACAAAGATTTTTCCCAATTTTAAATAATATAACTTACAGCATTTCTTAAACTGCAGAGGTCTTGTAATATGTGCAAAAATAGAAATGCTACAGGCGCTATGTCTTATAAATTAATGAGCAAAAAGTAAACTTTACATGCACATTCTGTTTTGAAAAACTTACCTGGGGTGCACTAAGTAAATCTCTCCCAAGTCCTCTTAGCTCTTGTCTTTTTTATGACTTCTTCAGAGACAAAATATACGTTACTTATAGTTTTTTAATGTTATTTTCAGTCAATTTTTGGGTTGTTGCTTGATTTTTAACCTATTATGAATGCATCTCATTTTGACTTTGTAGCCTGTTGTCCATTTTTGCCTCCAAGGGGTACAACTGTTTTTATGTTATGTTTTTTTGGTACATAACAATTAGGCTGATTTCACACCTGCATTGATTTTTCAGTTTTTCTGTTCTGTCAGAGGAATAGAAGAACGGAAAAATACTGATCCATTTTAATCCCCGTTTGTTTGAATAGGTCGTTTTTTAAAGATTTTTAACTTAATAAATGATGGGAAGAATGGAAAATGGAAGGTGTTTGGTTTCTATCTGTTATGCAGTACCACGAATGGATCCATTGTTTTCTGTTTCTATGTTCCTCTGATAGAACAGAATAACAGAAACAGAATAACAGAAGAATGTTTTTTATTATTATGATTCCTCTATTGTATTTACTGGCTGTTGTTTTTTTATCTTTCTAAATTATATTTAAATTTTAATAGGTTCTAATATAAAAGGGAAATATCAAATGTAAATAAAATCATTTTTATAACTTTTATTCAGGCCTCATGCACACAACCGTTTTTTCCATGCATATGCTATGCATCAATTTGGACCCATTCTTCTTTATGGGTCTGCAAAAAAATGTAAAAAAATTTACAGCACACAGATGTCATCCATGTGCTGTCCACATCCGTATGTCCATTCCGCAAATTATGCAAAATGTTCAATTCCTGTCCATTTTGCAGACAAAAATAGTTATTTCTAGGGATGGAGGTGAGAAAAATGCAGATTGCACATGGAAGGTATCCGTATTTTGTGGACGCGGTCATGTTCACGAGTCCTTGATAGAAGCAATTCTTATTAACTAAACATTTTTTTACCTAATAGGAAACCTTCATTATTTTTTGATGCATAAGGGGACTGTTTTTACCGCATTGCAAATAAAAAATTCTCTGTTGTTAGAGCTGGATTTTCCATCGATTTATTATTATTTTTTTTTTTCAATTAAAAAAAAAAACAGCCATGTCCAGGCTGGTATCCGAGCTCACAACAGGTGTAACAGGTGAGAGTTGTTTTTTTCTTTTGTATTAATTGTTTCCACAAGGGGACTGTTGAATTAAATTTTTTATTACAACACCTTGGAATACCTATATATTCCAGTGCATTAATGCCTGTGTCAGGGCATTTTCAGCAGGTCATTGAGACTGGAGAGCAGCTCTGAAAGACAAACTCCAACAGCTCTAATAACCCCCTCTCCCCTCCCCATCCCACCCAATATCTGTGAGTTTAAGCTGAGCCATGAATAAAGGAAGACATGGTTGGAGGAACTGCTTATCATGTCCTCTCTCTTACAGATGTAGGAATGGCACAAGTAAAACATTGAAATGTTAACATTTGTATCACTCATTAATCATTTGGACCCCAGACTCAAAAATGTAGTCAGTCTCCAGACCAGACCCCTATATAATTCAGACCAGGCCCCTAAATTAATTCAGACCCTAGACCAGATTTTTTTTTTGATGGGCAGAGTCTAAAGCCTGGTGATTGTTGGGCCAATCATCGCTAACAAGCATTCATGGGAACACTCATTAGCGATGATCTGTCTGCATAATAATGCCGCGGATTACCCGATGAATGACCAAACGATTGCTAATTGGACAATTCCAGTCTTTCAGCAGGTTCAAAAATCATTGCTTGCCAACGGCAGACTGTGCTGTCTAATCATCCTTTGCTACCGGCAAACATTGATTCAGTATGGGAACGAGCGATGGCATTAGTGATCACTCCTGCCAATACTCTGGAGGAGATAGCTACATGTAATAGTAGTGGTCTCCTCCACTGATGAGCAGGCGATTGCCAGGAAGGAATGCTTCTTCCTTCCTGACAATCGTCTGCCTGATTGGGTAATATAATACAGCCCTAAAGCCAGTATTACACTGGCCGATTGTCGGCCAGATCATCGCTAATGAGCGTTCATAGCAACAATTGTTAGTGATGATCTGGCAGTGTAATACTACCGCCGATTAACCGATGAATGAGCACATGCATGCCCAAAAATCATGGTTTGCCGGTGTCAGTTCGTGCTGTCTAATCATGAGCTGCTGCCAGAAAACAATGATTCAGTATGGGGACGAGCAATGGCGTTAGTGACCCATACTGTGGAGGAGATTGCTGCATGCAATAGCAGTGGTCTCCTCCACTGATGAGTAGGCAATTGCCAGGAAGGAACGCTTCCCTCCCGACATTTGCCTGGATGATCGCCTGGTGTAATATTAGCCAAGGCTTCAGACAATCTGTCAACAAGCTTGTGAGATTTATCTCAAGCTGGCCATGAGATAACTGTTGGCCGAATGATAATTCAGCCAATAGCTATTTCTACTGGACGAGCATGCATACATAGTGAATAGGGAAAGACTAAAGAAAGCCACTGCCAGAAACTATCGGCTGAGAATCCGACTTCTGTTGGGAGACCCAATGCACCTTAGATGGTCAGCAGGACCCACCAATGGAACCTACGCATAGATGTAATGTGTATGGCCAGTTTTAGTCTTCTTCTTCTCTTGACATTTTATATTTGATACAACTTTTTGTTTCCAAATTCTAAAATATTCTATGCTTTATTATCTGTTAAGCCTGTATCAATTTAAACCCAAAATGTCTTATTTGTCTACAGTTTAATCAAATAGCCCTCTCCCATGTGATTCAGGTATCTAGTCTGAAATATAGTAATACAGGTGGGACACTTAGGTGGGACATCATACAATACTCAAATATATTATGTTGTAAGGCTGTTACCAGCCTGCATTTGTGGGAGGGGCGTCTGGCTATTTAGTCACCTCCCCTCCGTTCAGCCGGGCGCCCGAGTCTCACGCATCCCGTGGTATCGCGCTCCTTCCTCTCTGCTTCGTGACCTTCTTCCGGTTCCAGCATACAGGCACCGCCGGCGTCCGAATCATCCTCTCCATCGCCCTCCTCTCCAGGTAATCGAGGTGCGGTTCACGTCGCACCAGCTGAGCCTCGCGTCGGGGCTCGCGCCTCCTGGTGGTATTGGTTAAGTGCCGCTCTCCTCCTGCCTAGTTCCGATTCCGGCTGCGCGCCGGCACCCGGCGTCCTGGGTCACTATCTTGCCGGTCACGTGCCGCGCTTCTGGGGGTACCAAGTTGTTTTGTCTTGGGCTGTCAGTTTGTTCCTCTGTTCACCACCCATGCACTCTCCTAAGCACAAGTAATTCGGTTTTTCAGGCTATGTGATGCAGGCAGCTTTTTCATTTTGGGGGGGGGGGGGGGAAGACGCAGTTTTCAACCATATGCCCTCTATTAGGCAGGGCACAAAAAAAAAAAAAAAAAAAGAGAGGGGGAATTTTATTTTATTTTTGCCATAAAATGCCATTTATCAGGGGGGAACGCTTCCCTACAGTCAGTCCATCCTCGTCGCTGCCTCTGCATCACATTGCCAGAAAATTGCGCCGTGAAGTTGGTGGTACATTACTGTCCGATTCTACGGTTCTGCTACGTCACGTTGCTTCCGTCCCTAGATCCTTCCACTTTTGGGGTCCGGTGGATCATCCGGGGTCTTCCCGTGCCTTGCGGTCTTCCCAGGGTGTCACGTCACTGGTTTCGCCCGGTTCGTCAATTGTCTGGTTCGCCCAGGTGGTCACATTCCTGGGTCACCCAGGTTGTCAATGTTCCTGGATCGCCCAGGTTTGTTCAATGTTCCTGGATCGCCCAGGTTGTCAATGTTCCTGGATCGCCCAGGTTATCAATGTTCCTGGATCGCCCACGTTATCAATGTTCCTGGATCGCCCAGGTTGTCAGTGTTCCTGGATCGCCCAGGTCGTCAGTGTTCCTGGATCGCCCAGGTTGTCAGTGTTCCTGGATCGCCCAGGTTGTCAATGTTCCTGGATCGCCCAGGTTGTCAGTGTTCCTGGATCGCCCAGGTTGTCAATGTTCCTGGATCGCCCAGGTTGTCAGTGTTCCTGGATCGCCCAGGTTGTCAATGTTCCTGGATCGCCCAGGTTGTCAATGTTCCTGGATCGCCCAGGTTGTCAATGTTCCTGGATCGCCCAGGTCGTCAGTGTTCCTGGTTCGCCCAGGTTGTCAATGTTCCTGGATCACCCAGGTTGTCAATGTTCCTGGATCGCCCAGGTTGTCAGTGTTCCTGGATCGCCCAGGTTGTCAATGTTCCTGGATCGCCCAGGTTGTCAATGTTCCTGGATCGCCCAGGTTGTCAATGTTCCTGGATCGCCCAGGTTGTCAGTGTTCCTGGATCGCCCAGGTTGTCAGTGTTCCTGGATCGCCCAGGTTGTCAGTGTTCCTGGATCGCCCAGGTTGTCAGTGTTCCTGGATTGCCCAGGTTGTCAGTGTTCCTGGATCGCCCAGGTTGTCAGTGTTCCTGGATCGCCCAGGTTGTCAGTGTTCCTGGATCTCCCAGGTTGTCAGTGTTCCTGGATCACCCAGGTTGTCAGTGTTCCTGGATCGCCCAGGTTGTCAGTGTTCCTGGATCACCCAGGTTGTCAATGTTCCTGGATCACCCAGGTTGTCAATGTTCCTGGATCGCCCAGGTTGTCAGTGTTCCTGGATCGCCCAGGTTGTCAATGTTCCTGGTTCGCCCAGGTTTTCGTCTGCATTTTCTTAGGTTTTTACATCTATGTCGATTGTTCCTTCCTTTAGATTGGGCAGTTGTTATTTTTCCTTCCTCTCCTTCGTTTCATCTAGGAATCTCGAGGCAATTCCAGGTAAGTCGGCTCAGAGACGGTCACTGGGGTAGGGTTAACTCTCAGTTTGATACTCAAGTCCCTTCTTTTTATTAGTTTCCACTTAGTCGTTTGGGGTTTTTGGAAATCATCATTCTAAACCGTTCACATTCCCGTCAGGTAGGTTTTTCGTTGGTCACTTTTCACACGATTCAGTCTCTCACCTTCTTTCGGCCGCTACCACCGCTTCCGTCTGTGCTTCTTTTTTCGTTTTCCGGTAGACATAAGTTCCCCTTTTTTCCCAGGTCGTCATGTCTCACATGTCCGATATGGAGGACAATCTCTCCATGCCAGGATCATCCGTCTCGGGGCATCTTAGCAACACATCTCTGAGGAGTTGGACCGTGCCGAAGTTAATCGCCGAACTCAATCGCAGGGGGATTCGGCATCCCGCGACGGCCCGCAAGGCCGAATTATACCGGCTCCTGATGACCACTCCGGGTCCGTCAGCTGAGCAGTCCAACAGCGACTCCATCCGGCTGGCTCTAGCCCAGATCCAGTCATCCATCACCGGACTTGTTAGCTCAGTCACGGACATTCAGAACAGGGTCGCGGTTTTAGAATCCAGGCCAGCAGCCTCACCGCAATCTCCAGGTTCGGCAGTCATTTCTGCCATTCCTCCGGACGTTGCAGGTAGGCCTTCTGCCACCCCCCAAATTGCTCCTTCCCACTTCGTTCCGAAGCATATTAAGAAGGATATCCTGGCAGGCAAGGACGTTAATTTAGCATCCATTTTGATTGCCTCCCAGGATATCTCCGAAAACCGGGTGATTAATTGCGGAGAGGTTTCCGTGGTCTTGAAGGCCAAGGATGCTCGGTTAAATAGGAAGCTGTCGGTTTCCGAGTTTGTCCTGGCCTTCAGTCTCTACAGGGATGTAATATGCTCCGCCCATCCCAATCGTAGGGAGGAATTAGACACTTACTTGTACCGGATTGCGGATTTGGGGCACAAGTACGGCGGCTCAGCATTTTACGATTATCATCGTTCGTTTTCTGCCAAAGCCGCCGCAGCCCTGAATCAATTCCAGTTCATGTCCAACTGGGCAGACTTGGACATGGAGTTATTCTGCCGGCACTTCGCAGGTCTGAAGGCTCCCCTGTGTGCCATCTGCCAGTCCATCTTTCATTCCACGGAATGGTGCCCTAATCCGGTGCAAGATCCTCAGTCGGCGCCCACTCCAGGTCCGTCCGGGTCCTCCAGGTCTTCCTCATCTTTAGATAAACTGGGTAGGCCCATTGTGTACCTTGGCAGTAGCCAGGTGTGCAATAATTTTAATGCTAAGGGCTGTGCTTTCAATGCGTGCCGGGCACTGCACATCTGCTCCCTTTGTTTTCGGGCCCACCCTCGTTCCTCCTGTCCCAGGAAGTCAGCCAGGGACTCCTGACTAGCCGACCTCAACTTGGAGTTACTGGCTGCACTTCTGCAGGACCACCCTGATCGTTCCTTTGTCGCCTTCTTATTAGATGGGTGCAGAGACGGGTTTCACACCGGCATTATCACGCCCCCTCAGGGCTGCTGGTTGGGACCCAATCTGCTATCCGCCTCCAGTGACCCTGAGGCGGTGTCCACTCTCATTCAGGCAGAGGTCGACAAAGGGTTCGTCATTGGTCCTTTCCTTCAGATTCCATTCCGGTCGTGGCGCATCAACCCTATCGGTCTGGTCACGAAGTCATCTTCAAATAAAAAACGTCTCATTTATGATCTCTCCGCGCCTCATATGTCCTCCATCCCCAGTCTTAATTCACTCATTCCGTCTGAGGAATATTCCATGCAATATTCCTCAGTTGACGAGGCCATCCAGTACATTCTTCAAGCAGGTGTCGGGGCTTGGTTGGCCAAGGTAGATATTGCCGATGCCTTTAAGCTGCTTCCAATACACCCGCAGCTTTGGAAGTACTACGGCATCCAGTGGGCAGGTAAATTTTATTTTGCCAACCGGCTTACTTTTGGCTCCAAGAGCAGCCCCTGGCTTTTTGAACAGCTTGCTAAAGCCTTGCATTGGATTCTCAATCATCACGGTGGCTTATCCATGGTCGTTCACTATCTGGACGATTTTCTCCTCATTGAAAGGCCCAGTCAGGTCCCTTCCATTCCCCATTCACTTCTGGACATTTTTTCCCGACTCCAGGTTCCCGTGGCCACGGCCAAGACTGAGGGTCCGGCCACTACAGTCACCTTCCTGGGCATCATTCTTGATACCGTTAGAATGGAAGCTAGCCTCCCCAGCGAGAAGTTGCTCAGGATTCGCTCAGCCATCTCCCGGGCAGTCCAGTCTCACTCGCTGACCAGGACGGAGCTCCAATCCTTGCTGGGGATGCTTAATTTCGCCACCAGAATCATGCCTCAAGGTAGGGCCTTCCTTTCCAGGTTGCTATGTCTCCTGCCCTCGGCCCCGGAACAAGATTCTGTCGTCCATTTGGACAGCCAGGCCATTGCAGATCTCGACATGTGGAGCAGTTTTCTCGCTAACTGGAACGGCATTTCCTTGTTCGTTCCGCAGTGGGATTCCTCTTCCCCCATGGTTTTCTCCGACGCTGCCGGTTCCTCCGGGTTCGCTGCCATTTTCAGATCTCATTGGCTGGCTGCCGGATGGCCGCCAGAATTAGCCTCGGACTCTGCAGCTCTTAAATCTTCCCCCCTTTTGGAACTATATCCCATAGTGGCGGCTGCTCAGGCCTGGGGTCACCTCTGGTCTAACTCTTCTGTGACTTTCGTTACGGATAGCCAGACCTTGGTGGACATCGTCAACAAGGGCAGAGCCCAGTCCCTCAGGATCATGGCGTTATTACGCAAATTAGTGTGGTTATCCCTCCACCATAATTTTCACATGCGCTGCGTACACATCTCAGGCGAGAAGAATAGGGCTGCGGACGCGCTTTCCCGTGCTAACTTTGCAATTTTCTTTCAGGAAATGCCCGACGCGGATCGGTCAGGCACGCCGGTGCCTCAATTCAGCACCCTCACTCTGGGTTAGGTTCGCTCTTAGAGGAGGCCAAGGGCCTGGTCGCCAAATCCTTGTCACGTAATACGGCGAGGAACTATCAGGCTGGTCTAAGGGCGTTTGATAAATTCTCTAGGAATCATCCGAGGGGTCAACACTCCGAGATCTCCTACATCATGGCCTTCCTGGCCTATTGTCATTCGCATCTCTCCCTGTCGTATGGTACCATCAGACTTTATTTGGCCGGACTTCAACATCACGCTATGCTGGCCAATCCTCGTCACAGGTCCTATTTTTCCATCCAAGCTATTAGCGCCCCCATCGGGGCATTCAAAAGGAAGGGAAGGGATCCGTGAGCCATAGGCAGCCAGTCTCCGGCCAGTTGTTCAGGGATCTTTCCTCGTCATTGGATGGTAATCCTTTTGGGCCCTCCACTAGCCTGATTCTGAAAGCGGCTATGTATCTCGCTTTTTATGGGTTCCTCCGGCCCGGAGAGGTTCTGGCTGGTCCAAATCGGAAAAACCATCCTCTGAAGCAACATCTGTCCTGGGGCCAGGACCATTACACTCTGCTTCTACCCTCCTCCAAAACCAATCAGACGGGTCCTCCCTCTGAAGTCAAGTTCTACCCGACCTTGAACAATTGGTGCCCAGTTCAAGTGCTGCATCAACTGACAGCACTCATCCAAGGTTCATTGCCCGACAGTCCACTCTTGCCGCATGCAGGCAAGCCTCTCAGCACCTCGCAATTCATCGCTTATATCCGTGCTCTCGCCCAGGGTTTAGGCTATGACCCCAAGGTAATCTCAGTTCACTCATTCCGTATAGGGGCAGCCTCCGCTGCTTCCCGTCATCGGGTGCCGGCCCACGTCATCCGGTCTATGGGGCGGTGGCGATCCTACTGCTTTACCAGGTACATACCCAATCCCCAAACGGAGATATCCCATGCCTTTCGTTCTCTGGCTTCGTAATTTGTAAATAAAGTGTTGTACCTACCGGTTGTTTTTTGCCCCCTTTTTCCCTCACTGGTGTACCCGCGCCCGTGGCTTCCGGCACAATTCAGCCACTATGTTCAGGGCAGGTTTCTCTGTGTACGCCGACGTTGTCCTAGCCCTGACCATAAGTTGTAAGGCTGTTACCAGCCTGCATTTGTGGGAGGGGCGTCTGGCTATTTAGTCACCTCCCCTCCGTTCAGCCGGGCGCCCGAGTCTCACGCCCCTCCCTCCCGACCCTTTTTTTTCAGGGTTCCATCAGGTATGCCCCCTTTTTCCCTCACTGGTGTACCCGCGCCCGTGGCTTCCGGCACAATTCAGCCACTATGTTCAGGGCAGGTTTCTCTGCGTACGCCGACGTTGTCCTAGCCCTGACCATAAATATATTTATATATATTTAAGTGACCAAATAACACTCCATTCATGATCTGATCCAATTACAGTGCTATACAATGTTGATATAATACTGCTATACATTTAATATTAAAAATGGTGACATGGCAAACCTTGAGTGCCAGGCTCATGCCAGTCCCTTCAGCTGGGGTGGGGGATTGTGCCTGTACAACCACAAAATTTAGAAACCCATCAATATTATTTTTCCTCTAAATATTGCTTTGCCTTGTCAGTCATCCGAAAATAAATGGGCTAATTACTAAAAAAAAAAAATCCTCCATAATGGCCAACTTCACTTTGAATGCCCTCGGAAGAATGATCTTTACAGCCTGCTATGAATCATCTCCCACTCAAAGTCCGCAGAAATTTTAATGGATGATCAATATAATATTTTTCCATAAAACATTAGCTTTGAAATCTATATTTAAGTGCATTAGATTTTTTTGGTCTTTTGAATAAGTGGGTGTCCCTATAAAGCCTCATCAAAGAAATATGGCATAGATTCATTGTTATATTTATTTATAGGTCCTGTAAAATACAAGGAGAATATATTGGCGCATTTTGGGGTAGTGAGCTGAACTTTCAGAAAGTTAAAAGCATTTAAGGTGACTGCAGTGTAGATTTATAGGATCTAACTACACACAGGTATTTGGAGGGGTCAGACCTTAATAGCCGCAACTTATGAGCCTTTTCTGTCTTTTAAAGCAATATATGACCCCAATTTTTATTGATTTTACTAAGATTTATTAGACAGTAGCTCTTTGGTCCAGGCTTTACTTGGCCATAACAATGTGAGCAAACGTGTCATATAATCGTGAATCTTTCTAATCTTCTTAACTGCTAATACTAATCAACTCATTTTGCATGTCTGTATTACACATATTTAATGGAAGGAAATCAGAATATATGTGTGCTATATCATTAAGATAATCACTTGTGTCTGAATAATTAAAGGGGCTGTATGAGATTAGAATGAAAACACAGTTCTTCTCCATATAGATTGTGCCTGGTATTGTCCTTTTAAAGTGAATGGAAGCGAGTTACAAGACACAACCCATAGACACGAGCTGTTTTTGGAAGAAAGCATATATTTGTTTCTAAAGGCAATTAACTTCTTATGAGAACAACTATACAAAGCGCCTTTATTGTTAAAGTAACTCTCAAATTCAAGAAAAACAAATTTTAAAGGGGTTCTCCCATCTCAGACAATGGGGGCAAATCGCTAGGATATGCTCCCATTGTCTGATAGGTGCGGGACCTGCACCTACACTGAGAACAGAGCCCGGAAAGTTATGGGGCCGCTGAAAATAGCCGAGCACTGGCTCGGTTATTTCTATCTGCCCAAATATAAATAATTGGAAGCAGTGGCCGCGCAAGTGCGGTGTGCTCCCATTTATTACTACGGGGAGAGAGCTTGGTGGTGGCCGGACCCCGGAAAACCTGGGGTCCTCCGGCCACCACCTTCCCTGCTCAGTTCTCTAGGACCCGCACCTATCAGACAATGGGGGCATATTCTAGCGATATGCCCCCCTTATCTCAGATGAGAATGCCCCTTTAACTGGGCGATGAAGAGAACACTTACCTGGTTGCCTCCTTTTCATCTTTTTAGTTTAAGATGCGCTAGTTCCCAGGCTCCTCTCCTGCTATCCAAGATGGCCGCACCATTTCTCAGACTATCTGATGCACGTTGTGCATCAGTGGCCCAATAAACTTCCTGTTTGTTTATCATTGTTCTTGGATTGGTCAGCACTGTGAGCAGTGTTGGCTAATCCAAGACCAGCAGGAAGGGTCACCAAATGCACAGTGTGCATCAGATTGTCTGAAAAACGGTGCAACCATCTTAGATGGCAGAAGAGGAGCCCAGGAACTTACCAATCTGCAGTTGAAAAGCAAGGCACCAGGTACGTCTTCTGTTCATTTCTGATTTAATATGAATAGTTTTAATATGAATAGGTCATTTTAAATTCTATATAAGCAATACATGATGTGTTAGTACTGATCCTTGATTAGTACTGGACATTTTGATCATGAAGGACCCTTCTCATTGGTATATCATCCAGTCTGTCACATTTCATGGTGATTGTGCTGTTCTTCCCTATGTGTTGTGTCTTCCATTTATCCACATAAGACACAACCTATTAATGTGGGATATGCATGTGTCCCTTGGTGAATATATTCTAACTTTCTTCACTGAACCTCACCTAATTTTGGCAGCACTGCAATGGTTAAACACTATCTTGGTTCTGTGTTCAGCTGCACGGCTGTTTTTAATGTGTTTATCAACATCTGCTATACATAACCTGCTTATTGCTTCATTCAGGGCATTCGTGTCAAGGTACTTACCAATGTACTAATCTAGGCATTTATCAAGTTTGTTCCTGGTCTAGTCTGGTGTAGTTCCTGATGCCAGCCCTATCTGGTCTTCTGGCCTCCAACTCAAGCCTTGAGAACATAGCTGCCCTTAGACTCTTGTTGCCAGCACTAATGCTACTTTGCCAAGTTTGGCCATTCTTTGTTGCAAGCATGACTGCTATTCTGTGTGCCAGTCTAAGTATGTCCTGTGTTATAATTTGACTGGATGTGTTATAAATTGATTCTGCTATTTTTTGTTGCTATTCCTGTGTAATCTTAACAATACAGACATGGCTCAGCATATCCATCTTGGCTATTTCTGGACTCTGTGGTTAATTAATGAATTGTTAATTACCTACATTATGGTTATTGATGAGTCCACCTAAGGATTCACATTGTTATTTAATCATTATTCCATACTGATCCATCTGTACCATCTGTTTGCACTAATGTTGAACCTTAAGACAGTGGGGCAGACTTACTATTGGAAAAAAAACTGACGTACATACTTTGCATCACATTTACTAACTGCTTTACAATCTGTTCTAAGCATTTTAAGCCTTATCTGGTAAGGGGCGTGATTCACAGGAAAGGGTTGTGGCTTCACAGGGTAAAGAGGCGTAGTCTAGGGGCACCAAAATGCACAGAAATTTTGGTGCATTTTTTAAATGAAAGGATAGGTCATCAATTTCAGATCGGTGGGGGTCTGACACCTGGGACCTTTGCTTATCAGCTGGTTGCAGCGGTGAGCAGGTGTAATTGCAAGCTGTCCCATTCACTTCAATGGAATGGCTCCTTCCTATACACTTGAATACAACAGAGCCGTCCCATTGAAATGAATGGGATGGCTTGTAATTACACCTGCTTGCCGCTGCAATGTTGACTGCAGGAAGGTAAACAATGAAGGGAAGGCTGCTCTTGCACAGAAAACAGCCTTCTCTTCAATTAGCTGATCTGTGGGGGTCCCGAGTGTCAGACCCCTGCTGATCTGATATTGATGACCTATCCTGAGGATAGGTCATCAATATTAAAATCCTGGAAAACCCCTTTAAGACTGATTTTTAGACAGTGCAAAGTACGACACTATTAGTAAATCTGCCCAGTGTGTTTCTGAAAGTGTGTAAGCAGCATCTTGGTCCTTCAGGACTTCTTATTTCTGACAGGCTGGAATTCACATTACAACTACTGGGTGGCTGCACGTAGACTTGCAGAGTATAGACATCTTGTGACACTGTGTCACAAAATCATGTTTATTTTAAGAATTCGCTTATTTGTTGATATCTTCAGTCAAGAGCAAAGGTAAGGATCTTATATTGTGGGTACTGGATTCTGTTCTGCTGTCATTGTTGAATCATGAGAAGAAAAAAAAAGAAAGAGTTAAAAAATAGCTTCAACATTTTCACCCCAAAAAAATTAAAAACTACATTTTATAGACTTAAAATGAAGTAAATTACGATAAAATACATGAGACAGCAGCACAGTGCAGTTGAAAAATATATTTAAAAGAAAAAATAATTTGATATATAAATCTAATTCAAGTTAATTTAAATCTTAAGCTGCGCATTCTTAAGATAAGAGTAGTAAATTCAGAATCACCAAAAGATATATAGAACTTATTGCTTGGTTACTATAGGTGGGTTAAGATAGCAATATTTCAAGCTCTATATCATATATCTGTTAAGACAGCAACAAGGCTGATGTGAAATTCAGCCTCCGATGTTTCTTTCATATTTTATTGCCTTCCCTCAAATACCACTGAACACCTATTATAACTTCATTGGCTGTTCCGCTTCTCGGCTGTATTTCTTCATACTCCATACACAGAGCTTTTACTTGCAGTTCTCTACCACCCTCTTCAGAAAATCCAACCAACTGCAGCTGAACTCATTTCACCCGGTGCTAAACAATTGTAGATCTAATGATTAACACTTCAAAGCATACAGAACTCATACTGTATAATGATTCAGTCCAGCTCTGCTAAAAGTACACGTAAAGAAGAAACATACACCTCTGATTTGAAGGGATAATTAAAAGTAATATATGTATTTTTTTACTTAGGAGATCTTTTTAGGATTTTGCAATTTCAGCTGCATGAAATATTAAAAAGAAAATTTGAATGCTTCAGATATTATAGCAACGCTGCTGATAATATGTTAGTGAAGCTAGGCTTTCCTAGTTGTTAAAATTGATACTTTAATTTAAATTTCAGACAATATGAGAATGTAACGCAATTTTGTTATATTTTATAGATTTAAGCGGTTATTACCTTTCAACAAACTTTGCAAAAATCATTAGTGCAGGTGAATATAAGAAACTTTGTAATATATCTAATCAGAGGAAAATGCTTCTTTTTCCCACACTCTTCTTGTAAACTAACATTCTCTGCAAGATCCATCGTGAGAGACAAGACAGACTATTCTCTCTCTGAAGGATCAGATTACCTGCTGCCAATACAAGTCTTTGTAGAGAGGAGAAAATGTGCAGGCACATACACACTAATGCTGCCCCCAGAAATCTATGGAGGGGGGGGGACAAGGAATGAGCTGATAGAGGGAGAAAGATGCATTTTTCTATGATAAAATATATTACAAAGTTTCTTTTTTTTCCTTATACCATGGAGTTATGCAACGTCTATTGAAATGTTGGTGATCTTTTAACATTCTATTATGTGATATATTTGGTACAGGGCACATAGGACAACTAGCCAAGGTTTCAACCATGCATTCCCTGATTACTGGGAAGGTGTAGCTGATGAATACCCTTTAAAGGAACACTAAACATTAATGCTGAAAATAAACAAGACATTTAGTTGACCTCAATGTTTGTCAGTTTACAGCATTTTCTGCCAGTCATGTAGAAATCCTTCAGGGAACACAGGAGTTATTCTCCAACTGATATTTTAACTCTTTGGTGGCCAATCAAACAGTGGGGCTAAGAAAATGGGCCTGGATTAACAATCGTAATTGTCTTTGTGCAGATAGGACACAACAGGGAGGCTCCTGCTGTAGCCAGTTGTCTTACAGCCACACACAGAACAGTAAGGAGGAGGAAGAAGAACATGGCTGAGTTCCTGGGACACAGAAGATATATATATATATATATATATATATATATATATATATAATTTAATTTAATTATGAGACAAAATAGGATCAAGAAAATAATATGGACTCGCGGGATAGGGATGTAATATTACCACTTTATAAAGCATTGGTGCAGCTTCAACTGGAATATGCAGTTCAGTTCTGGGCACCAGTCCATAGAAAGGATGCCCTGGAGCTTGAAAAAGTACAAAGAAGAGTCACTAAACTGGTAACGCTGCATGGGGGCCTTAGTTATGAGAAAAGATTAAACTTTATAAATATATAAATTGCCTGTAAAAATATGGTGAAAAGCTGTTTGATATAAAATCCTCTCAAAAGACAAGTTTCTAGAGTCAACAAGGTTTCTTCACATGAGAACTGTGAATCTGTGGAACAGTCCGGAGGTGGTCACAGCAGGAGCAGTAGACAGTTTAAAAAAAGGCTTAGGCTACTTTCACACTCGCGTTTGGTGCGGATTCGTCATGGATCTGCACAGACGAATCTGTTCAGATAATACAATCGTCTGCATCCGTTCAGAACGGATCCGTTCAGATAATACAAACATCTGCATCCATTCAGAACGGATCCGTTTGTATTATCTTTAACATAGCCAAGTGCCAGATTGTGTGATATAAAACGTATCCATCCCCATTGACTTACATTGTGTGTCAGAACGGATCAGTTTGGCTCAGTTTCGTCAGACGGACAAAGCGGAATGGAGACGGAACGGAGGCAAACTGAGGCATACTGATGCACTCTGAACTGATCCTTTTCCATTCAGAATGCATTAGGGCAAAACTGATCCATTTTGGACCGCTTGTGAGAGCCCTGAATGGATCTCACAAACGGTAAGCCAAAACGCCAGTGTGAAAGTAGCCTTAGATGAATTCTTAGCACAAAATAACAACAATGTTTATGTAAATGTCTATAATTCTGTTTCCTGCTCCCCTTTACTTCATTCACTTCCCCTCCAATCCCTTGGTTGAACTTTTTAACAGTACTAACTAAGCAACAAGAGGCCAAGGTGGAACAGCCCCATCTCCCAAAACTTGAACAACAAAAAGACCTACAGTACACTTCATATGCCCAAGAATGTCCCCCAAAATTAAACAGAATGCCCTTTCCTTTGTAAATTTAAATACATTTGTGCTTTTTAAAAGTCAGTTAATGGGACAGTTCCATGGAAGCTTTGATTTCTGGCAGATATGAGGACAGCTATGAGTTTTGTTTTTTTCTAGCAATTACAATCGATTTGAAACACATTTCCATTAAAAAACAAGTTGTTCTATAAGATAAGTTACTTGGTCTCTTTGTCCCATTGCATTATATACCAGCATTGCTCTTTCAGATCGCCCCTCTACTCTCTCTTTCTCCCCAAAGTTTACTCAACTCTAATTGCCTAAAAAATCGAGATTCAGATCCACATAAAATTTAACAAAAGTCGACTTGAATCTGATAAGTTTCAGATCGATTCTGGTGTTTATCTTCTGCTTGCGTGACGTTTCATACACTAAACATGGTTACCCCCCCCCCCCAGTACCCGCTCTCTGATTTATGGATGTATGGCTCTCCATGGATTAATGGCTGGCCTTTTATCTCTACTGTTCCTTAGCTCTTCTCCTCCCTCCTTGTCTGTGGAGGGATTGTGTTTCTCTTGCTGAGCAGCATAAGAAGTTTTCAGTACCAGATCCGTGCTGTGTGTGAAGTCAGTGAGTAATTACAGCATTATCTTACACCATGTCATATGGCATATAGGCATTTGTAAACAGGCAATATGTCTGAGATGGGAGAAACCTGTTAATTGTACTGCTTTACATGGCAATACTGCCCACAGCAAGCCCTGGCAGCATCAAAACAAAGGTGTTATTTAATGAAAATGAAATTAACTATTTCTGAGATATGGTGGAATTATTTGGTGAGCATTCTGTCAAATTATTTTAATTGGGAGTCTAGTCTAAGGGACTGAATGTATTTAGGTCTCTAGTCTGAAGGTGTATTAGCTATGTATTCTGCCTATGTCGGCATCAATATGATATTCTCTTGTATAGTCAGCAGCAGAATAATATGGATAACAACATGGACCTGGTATATGACCACAATGACTGTATTGTGGCATTATTGACTATTTTGGTCTGTACTGTAGAGTATACTTAACCCTCACTAAAAGCAGAAGTGTACAGTTGTCCCTGAGTGTATGATTGGGTGACTCTATGTTCCACTTTCATTTCCCCCCTCCATTGCCCATGTGTCTTATATAACCAGCAAATTATGACTCTGTACAATCACAGCACACATTGACTTCTATGGGGTTCTCCATATGACTCTCATACTAAAATTCTTGTCTGTTGGTTTCCTATGAATTTTTGCCATAAAAAAATGTGTCATAATCCATTGGCTGTGTTATATTTCAGAGATATTCTCCTCTAAATTAATACTTCCAGGGGAGAATAATTCTGTAATACAGCACCATATGGTATACACTCCTACACTTCGCATCACTTATACGTCTCTATGACAAGTTGTCGAAGCTGGTGCATCACTTTAAGCTACACAACCGAATAACCAAATCCATTGGAAGGTTGATAATACTTGATTGTGCATTTATACAATCTATCAAACAAATCATAAGCTTTAGAACATGCAGTAGATGGATCTGTACCTTGTGGATGCCCAAAGACCCTCTACCCTAGAAGAAGACATCCGTTATAAATTACATGTGGTAGGTGGGGGGCTCAGATTTGCATTGTAACCTAGGAGCTTCTAGTCATCCTGTATTATATTATTATAATAAAAATGTCTATAAAACATTTATCCAACAAACTGAAAGGATTCATACAATAGTCATTCCTATTGTCAGTTATACTGTATCTATGAAGATTTTTAGGATAAAATGGTGGAAACAGGAAATGTATGTTAATATGTGACAAGAAAAAATGGTAAAACAAGTCACAAAGTAGTAGATTTCCATCTCCTGGCCTCCGGAGTGCCACTTCTGTTCTGTACAATGCCTGAAACAAGGACATTTTCATTACTTAATTGAGGCAATTACCTAGCAGTGGTATTAGGCAGATTGGTCTCTTGGCAGTCATCAATCATTGTACAACTGACCTGTCAAAACTGAAGCAAAATGTCAGGTAGGGCAACTTTTATGCTTTATAGGGGAAGCAGATAACTTTTCCTAATTAATTAAGCAAAAAGTTATTGCATCCACCTAAAGTGCCATTGTTCCAGGATGAGCTCCTAAATGCTCTGTGGGTATTCTATAAATCTCTATGACCGGAAAACTTCTGTTTTTGCAAGTCTTAAAATTAACTATTATACAGTTAAATCGTTTGTCCATAGAATTGCAAATTACTTCAGAAATTACACTTGGATTTAACCAGTTTTGGTCTTCAGCGCTCAAAACTATTTTTTAGCTTTTTCAATTGGCTGCATAGTTTGTTCCTGTTATGGGCATACTAAGTATGTCTATAATATTTAGTGACATTTATTTATTTTTGCTTTATTTTTTACCACAATTTTATTTATTTATGTTTTCATTTTTTAAATAAAAGGAATAAAGATTGAGCTAGGTCATTCACTAGACCCTTAATTCACAGTCTGGACAGTAGGGGATGGGATCACATCACAGAGAATCACTATGGTGCTTATATATAGAACAACACATAGTTCAACAGCACTCTACAAACAAAATAAAGTACAAAGGTATATTATATTGCAAATGCTATGCTAATAAATTAGAGATGCTTAGCAAATACATTTTGTACAAAATCATTTGAGCCCGTCTGCCGCACGCCAAGGCGATCTCTATAAGACGGGTCCTAACACTAAACTCACCTGTTATGTGCCATGACAGCGACCATGAAATTCAGGAAGTGTAGGTCCCACATGAATGCTCGGCCTCTTTTGGTTTATGTCTGTGTGGTGCCAAAATGGCCTCCGTTGAATCCAGGGACTACAAATACCAGCATGCATGCTGAGCAAACTATGTACTCATGCTAATTAAAATCAGCCTTTGAGGCAGAAGAGGGGCTACAGGAGTGCACGATCAAATAGGAGTCAGCCACAACTCCCATATAAACTACAAACAAAAAGGGGGGGGGGAGGTCAGCACATCCCAATGCGATGACGTGCACCTACGCATTGGGTAGTGCTGACCTCTCCCCCCCCCCCTTTTCACTATGGTGCTTATAAATGTCTATTGCCCCTTTGTTTCCTCTCCACTATGCCGTGGTCAACATTGACTGCTTCCTAGACAGCGGTAAAAGGTGGAGATCAGAAAAACTTCCGAACTCCACTATATACCTCTGTCTATGCAGCAGTCAATCTTGACCACCGCAGCTTGTGTATGGTTGTCAGCTGCTGTCCTAATATGGATCACACAATGTCAGTGCCATAATGCTATGCGAAAACGTACTAGTATTAACCAGCCATGCTCCATGTGGCTAATTGTTTAATTATTCTGTCTCTTTATATCAGTTTTATGATTTGAGCTACCATACTTTTTGGAGGCTTGGGGTTCTCCGGGAGCACAATATTGATGGCCTATCCTCAAGATAAGTCATCACTATCAGATCGGTGGAGGTTCAACTACTAGCGCCTCCACCGATCAGCTACTTGATAGGGCCACAGTGCTCAGATGAGTGCTACGAGCTCCTCACAACAAACCAAGCACAGCGCTGTACATTGTTAAGTGGCTGTGCTTGGTATTGCAGCCCAGCCCCATTCACTTGAATGGGACTGAGCTTCACATAGACCACGTGGCCGATGAATGTGATGTCACTGTCCTAGGAAGAGGCTGCATCGCTGAACGCACTGTGGCCTCTTCAGACAGCTGATTGGTGGCTTTGCTAGATGATGGATCCACATTGATCTGATGATCATGACTTATCCTGAGGATAGGTCAATATTTTACTTCCAGAAAAACCTTTGTGGTCAGATGTTAGCTAAAATTCAGTAGGGAAATTTGAAAAAATTTAATTTCTTTTATTGTGCTTTGCCTAACTTTTTGTGCTCTTTTTTAGGTCCATGACATATTTCAGGTCAACGATCCAAGAAGTGTAATTCCGGTGAACGAGACTTATTTCGGCAAATGTATCCAAATCTAAAAGATAGTCGCCTGGAACACGGATTTAAAACTACTTCATCTTTATTTTAAATATAAAAAATTGGAGCTGTCCAAGTGTGCAACTTTATTGGAGGGAGGTTTTCCGAGTTATAAGTGCAGAGTCTTTAATATCTCTTCCATGTAATCTGGAAGTCGCCGTTTTAGGTAGTATTCCATCATTTACCAGAGCCAAAAGGAAAAAAAGGGTTTGGATAAGGGGTCTTATGGTAGCAAGGGTGATTATTGCGAGAGAGTGGGGTTCAAAGAGAGCACCGAATATTATAGAGTGGAAAAACTTACTGGCACGGATCGAGAGGTTTGAGGAATATATAGCAGATGAGTGGAGTCGCTGCCTGGAGGGCAGGATGGGCGGAGGGGCAAGGTAGAGATGGGAGAAACCATCGCTAACGGATTGCATCGAGATGACCACCGGGGGGGGAGGGGGGTTGGGGGGGTTTGAGTAACTTGGGTGACAATTAATCCGGATAGATTGGAATTTATCTGGGAACTTGGGAGCTTGTTAGTTTTGTGATGTTTTTGTTTATTGTACCTTATTGTACTGACTGCCCTGGCAGATTGTGTGTCGATGAATCCGGATTGTTGTACTAGTCAAATTGGTCTGTTTTTTGTATTTTGTATTGGGTAATTAATAAATAAATTGAATAAAAGAATAAAATAAAAAATATAAAAAATTCTAGTGGCAATAATACCATAGTAATCCCTACTCATTTCGATCCTCACAGCGATCTTATTCATCGCATAAGTGTGGCAAACACAATTTGCCTTGTACTTATTGGAGAAAATGTTCAATTTCAAAATTCTAGTTTTTGGGTCCAAGCATGCTCTTTTTTTTCTCTATAGGCTTCTCTATAGGCAAAAAGGCAGAAAAATAAAATAAAAAATGTTTGTATTATATATTTACAAAATCCACCAGAAAACACTTTTTATAAAAACGATGAATGCATGGTGTTTTTGTTTTACAAGGTGGAACAAAATCGCCACCAGAAAAGTCTTTGTGGAATAAAGCTTCTGATTATTTTTGCTGTCCATAGATGCAGTATTTTCTAGGTCACATATAGTATGTCATCTGTAGTCTTCGTAGAGAAATGGGTTTACTCTGTGTTTAGATGTGTGGTTTTTTTTTTTCAATGTGCTTCATCTTTTTTAAATGAAGAATAGATAGATGAATATTTCATGAGGGAATGAAGCAATATAGTAGCATTGTTCCCAGGCAATCCTAGGACAAATTAATTATAGTGAATACAGGACGAAAATTGGAAACTACCAAGTCCATTGCGTCAAATAAAACATTTCCACCTGCAACTTTGGCAAAAAGCAAGACCCCTGGTACGTGAAGGGTTAAGACCAGAACCGGGATTAAGTCCATTTAAGATCTGAAAACTGTTCCAATTCTTTTCTCTACAAATCGTATCAGTTTATCGATCACTAATAGGGAAAC